>NC_057801.1:719915879-720574834 GCF_018294505.1 Triticum aestivum
GGTGGTGATCAAAAGTGAAAAGTAAAGTGTGGGTTATGATCTAATTTCTCCCATTTTTCGTTCCTTTAATTTTAGGCTTTAGGAAACGCATCTCACGCGGTGGTTGTTGAGCGGACCGGCCCATAGCGCCGCGTGGACCGAGCCTTCGATGGGCCTACAGCTTCCAGTCCAGTGGACACCCACCGAGCGCAGTGATGAGGAGGAGCTGGCTGGGAGCCTGGGACGCCTCTCGCGGGTCCGGTCCACAATTTTTTTCCTCGCATAAATCATCCTCCGTCACCGGCGGGGCGAGGGAGACGCGGTCGGCGGGCGAGACGCCAGAGACAAACCCAACGGAGTTTCCCCCCCCTGCCGCCGACCCCAAACCCTAGCCGCTCCTACCAGCCCCAGCCTCTCCTACCGACCCCAGCCAGCCGCGCCGGAATTCTCCTGGTAATTTCCGTACCCTCCTGCGCGCCGCGCCGTGGTATTTATCTGAATTTTGGGGTAATCGTCCGAGCCCGGTCTCGGATCGAGGCGGGGGCCGGGCGAAATGTTGAAACCGTGCTCGGATTCACGGGATTTACATGGATTTTCGAGGGAGATACGGGGTTTTGGGATGGAATTTTGGGGGATTTTCTTTCAATGGCCATGGGGATTAGGGGGTTGGTTGGTTGGGGAAAGGGAGGAAAAGGATTTTTTTTGGCGGCCTTTTGTTGGATGCGGTGCCCGGGGCTTTAGGGGTCCGGGCTCAAAGGCGCCTTTTTGGCGAGGTTTGATTGGGTTTTTAGGGTTTGCTTGTTGGCTGGAGTCGATTCGATGGAGGGGAGGGCATGAAAAGATTAGATATTTGTGTTTTCTACATCTCCATGTACTGTATCTTCGTACAATTGTGTATATCTGCGCCGATTTCCTAGGAAAAGGGTGTTGGGTGGTGGGGATGAGGCGGCCAATTTTGCCCCTTTTGTCCACAATCTACCCAACCTCTTTGCTGCTTTGAATTGCGTAGATTTGGCCAGACATGCCTTTTCAGAAATAGTATTGCATTTCTTTATTTGTCCATCGATAAACAACTGAATTGTGACTGTAGCTGATTCCAAAGTTTTGTTAACTTACATACAGGGTGTTCTATTGGCTTTTCTCAAGCCTGTAGCTTCATCGCGGCAGCATGAGCTCTGCTGGTTCTGCAAGGGTTCCAAAGAGGAGACGGACTACCAAGACGTCGGAGGCTGCAGACCGGCAACTTCAGGAGCGACAGTTTCTGGACCTGAACTTGCTTCCAGCTGTTGAAGTAGCCAGCACTGGGGGTTCACTCTCCATCAATGAGCCTGTCTCACACAGGCAGCCCCCTCCTACGGTGGCTGCCCTGCTTTACGAGACCACACAGGTCGTGGTGTCATCTGCTGCTGCAGAGTCAAACATTGGCATGAATAGTTTCCCCATCAACGTGGAAGTGATTGATGATGATGTTGCGATTTATACCTCAGGGCCGCCCCCTCAAGTATGTTCCTTATGTTTGGTTCTAATCTATGTTTGCATTGTTGCCAGTTTCAGTTGCATTATGATTGTTTGAGAAGGAGCATCAAGTACCTGATGATATTGTTTTTCACTCTCTGTTTCAGGCTAGGCAACAGTCGTCCAGGACAGGACCTATTACTGTGATAATAGATGATGATTCTGAAACTACTGCTGGACCAGCAGGTATCCCACAAATCATCTGAACCATACTGTTTGTAGTTGGATGTAAACATACATGTGTTTTTATATGAATCAGTTTCATACTTTTGTTCTATTCTCTACAATACTGTCGTGAAGCTTTTGTTTATGGCCTGTAGGATTTGCATGATAACATTGCAAGTCATCAGACATTGACTGTTTAGCATGCAAAATAGTGTCCGCTATATATAGTAGGAATAAATGAAGTCTTGTGCTTGCTACGATGTATCATCTCATCTGTGGACCTGGGGAGGCTATTTATAATATCAAATAAAATGGAGGTATTGGGACTTGCAATGTGCCATGTTTTTCTATGTGCTCTTTCTGAGTCCAAGATTCAACATATACAATATTTTTGTTTTGAGGGCTGGGTTTCGCACCCCTTCTTTTGTTGCTTCAGTGGGTTCATGTACCTTATAATTGCAGCTGTCACTAGACACTGTATATTTACTTGGTGGCCATTCTGTCATGTCCGTTGAAAGGAGAATATGGGTCTCCCACTTAATATTGATGTTGTTGTCATGATCTGATGGTGGATATTACTTTGGTCTCCTAGAGGTGAACGACCACCTCCGATCACGGACAGGTTAATATGGACATCACACTACAGAACAAACAAAGAAGCAATACAGTAAAAACTATCTTGTTTTCAGAAAAAAACAGACCCCACCGAGATTACCAGGAGTCCTCATTTCCAGAGATGATTGAAGGCTTGAAGCAGGGGCTCAAATCTAGGCTTGCACATTCCGAGTTCCTGCCCTTGCTATCGCAAGATTTGCCTGTTGTGTGTTGGGCATCAAAATTGCTTATAATATAGCTCTGAACTTGGGATGAGAAAAAATAATATTGTATCAAGTTTTCCATGATGCTTGGTGAAATTGCTTACATGAAAAGCAAATGGTGGGGACCATTTGCTTTTCATGTATTTTCATTGCCTTACACGCCTCATCCTTATCTGTAAGATTAAGTGTTCTATGGTTGCCATTTACATTAATGCCGACTATAGCGCAGATGGCTAGTATGAGCTCTGCTCTACATAGAAGAGGGAAGGTCGGGGGTTCGACTTCACCATGGATCCTTATTAGGGACGAAAACATCTTTTTGGCTTGTATCCCTGCCTTTGTTCACTTCCTGAATTGACCGAACCAACTGTTCGTCCCATTTTGTTTGTTCGGCCGGTGGTTTGTTCTGTTTCTTAAGAATGGTCTGTAACAGCCTTTCTAAAAAAACTGAATCCTATTTCTTATGATTTAATATTTGCATATGTTTCCACCATCTCTATTTTCTGTACCATCAAAAAAACTGTATGCTGCATGAAAGTTCTGTTAGCGTCAAGTCTCTTCCTTCAGATTTACTCAGTTTTCTTTTTTTGTCTGGTATGGATTGTCAACTAGCAAATCGATATTGATGGTGGTCAGTCTGATAGTATGAGCCAATATTCTTGTATGAAGTTTCCCATATTCAGATATAGAAATATCCTGTCTCAGAACTTTATGCTGTAGACAGATGTATATTTTCTTTATTTTTTTCCTAGTTTGCCTTCTTGACCGTCTTCCCATCGAGTATTAACAGTGTCTCTGCTGCTTTTGTTCCAGGGGAAGGTCTTGATGAGCATGTGAACACTCTGCTGTCTCTGGGGATGAACCCTAGGCACAATCCCTCGAGAGCACAACCCAACACCGACCTTGTAATAAACATAGTAGACACACCTGAAACCAACAGCATACCGGTAAGAACTTGCACACTGTACTTTATCAATACCGTGACAAATTAGCACCATACATCAGTTTTTAAAAGCTTGTTTAAACACCACAGCCCAAGGTGGCGCAGGCTGTCCCTGAACCTGTGAAGGAGATCCCAAAGGAAACAAAGTTCAGCTGCCCAGTCTGCATGAATGAGCTGGTCAATGCATCATCGACCATCTGCGGCCACATCTTCTGCCAGAAATGCATCAAGGCCTCCATTCAGGCTCAGAAGAAGTGCCCTACCTGCCGGAGGAAGCTGACCATGAGCAACTTCCACCGGGTCTACCTCCCGACGGCAGATAATTAAACCTATCCGCAATACTTGGAGCTTTAGAGCCGTGGCAGCTGTGACCCTTTTTTGGCACTGGCATTGTGGTGATTGTATCTGAGCTATTCTTCACAGGGTCATCATGAACATTCAGTTTTCCCCCCAACAATTTAACAAGTGCTCGAGGCGTGATTACCAATCTGCATACCTGGTGGTAGTGGACACTGTTAGTAGACTTCCTTGTGGGAAAGTGGAAACCTGTGCTTGGTACTGTGAGATTAATGCTTGAAAATATTTGATACGTTTCCTGCGTGTTTAGTTTTTTTTAGCTTTTCCTGCTTGTTTAGGTATATCATTTTTTCTGCGCAACTCTAGAAAATGTTTGGGCTCGTTGTCATCTAAATTCAGACCCATTGGGCCTTTATCCTGTCACACCAACACATAGTTGTTGCTGGGCTCGAAACTCAAAGTTTTGTCGTCATTAGAGGATGCCTGACCAGTATCATGCCAGTTAGGCCCTATTAGGAACGCATGAATGTTAGGAAAAAGAAGAATGGGAAGAAACACTGGGAATAAGAATGTTAATTTGTCTAAAAAGAGGAATAGTTAAGGTAGTCAATATAGGAGAGGAAAACATAGAAAGAACTTTCAAATATGTACTGTTTGGAATGCAGGAATTTAGAAACCACATGAATCTTAGTAGTTTTTTTTATAGGAATCTTACTAGGTGGTTGGATTACGGACAAGTTAAGCTTTTGCCAGGAAATAAAAACATGCATTAAATTTGACCCAAACTACCAATAGTGGCGGAGCCAGCGCCCGGCCACCCTGGCACTTGCCCGGGCTCGCTAATCACGGGACAGTGTACATGCATGATAAACAACGTGGCAAATTCTTTAACACACTAGTGGTACTAGTAAGATAGACGTGCATTGCATGCATGATATTTGATAACCAAATTATGAATAAATACCACACTATAACATGTAAGCTTTGAATCATATATGCATGATGTAGATGTTTATTTAGTTCTTATAGTTCATCTCATTAAAAATCAATTAGTTTTATTAATTTTTTTTAATATATGGAAAAAAAGTTTGGGCAATTAAGATATGGAAAACTCTAGAACAAAGGAGAAGTGCTTGTGTTTTGAGGTTTGTGCATTATGCTTTAGTTCAACCATTGAGTCTTCTACATTGTACATGTGGCAGAATCTGGTGGAATGTAGATGATATCCAACGGTAGTAGTGCTCGGATTTGCCATCTCTGTACCGTCGGTTTGGCTTCATCCAACGACCAACTTTCAAAGTTATTCGGACACTATATAAGGGTATAGATATTCTACTCCCTCCGTCCCACTACTCACTCCGTCCCATAATGTAATTCGTTTTTTGGCACTACACTAGAGTCAACAAACGTCTTACATTATGGGATAGATGGAGTATATGTTTCTCTTAGACGGCGTGATTAAGTAGATTTAGGGCTTAAATTTATAGGCCAGATTGTAACACCCTCCTTGTAATGATGCCGCGGTTACTCTGCTAATGACCGCCATGTTATCTCTTTTGCTAAGCCTAATTGCTCATTGATAAAAACCAAATCCAAACTCAAATCTATAATGCAAGTCAAAATATTCTTTAATTGGCAAATCTAAAATGTTTACATTATGTCATAAATACACCAAGTATTTGTAAAAATTGGAATCAAACTCAATTGGATTCCCATCTTGTCCCTAGCATCAATTTTGTGGACCAAATGAAATAAATGAAACCGTAGAAAATCATGTTGGAAATATGCCCTAGAGGCAAATTATATTTCCTTAATCATGATAAAGACTTATTATTCATGCTATAATTGTATTAATTGGAAACTTAAATACATGTGTGAATACATAAGCAAATACCAAGACCCTAGTAGGCCTCTACTAGACTAGCTCGTTGATCAAAAGATAGCTAAGGTTTCCTGACCATAGACATGAGTTGTCATTTGATAAAGGGATCACATCATTAGAAGAATGATGTGATGGACAAGACCCATCCGTTAGCTTAGCTTATGATCGTTTAGTTTATTGCTACTGCTTTCTTAATGTCAAATACATATTCCTTCGACCATGAGATCATGCAACTCCCGGACTCCGGATGAATACCTTGTGTGCTATCAAACGTCACAACGTAAATGGGTGATCATAAAGGTGCTCTACAGGTATCTCCGAAGGTGTCTGTTGAGTTGGCGTGGATCGAGATTGGGATGGTCACGCCGTATGACAGAGAGGTATCTCTGAGCCCTCTCGGTAATACATCATCACAATAAGCTTGCAAGAAAAGTGACTAAGGAGTTAGTTACAAGATGATGTATTACAGAACGAGTAAAGAGACTTGCCGGTAACGAGATTGAACTAGGTATGGAGATACCGACGATCGAATCTTGGGCAAGTAACATACCGGCAGACAAAAGGAACTACGTATGTTGTCATAAAGGTTCGACCGATAAAGATCTTCGTAGAATATGTAGGAACAATTATTCGCATCCAGGTCCCGCTATTGGTTGTTGATAGGAGAAGCATCTTGGTCATGTCTACATCATTCTCGAACCCATAGGGTCCACACGCTTAACGTTCATTGACGATATAGTATTATGTGATTTATGTGAGTTGGTGACCGAATGTTGTTCGGTGTCCCAGATGAGATCATGAACATGACCAGGAGCTCCGGAATGGTCTGGAGGTAAAGATCGATATATATAGGACGATACTATTTGGTTTCTGGAAAGGTTTCGGAATGCACCGGAGTTTTATCGCAGTGCCAGAAGGGGTTCCGGGAGGCTACCGGTACTTGGTGGACCTCATGGGCCAAAGGAGGCAGGCGCACCAACCCACTAGGGAGCTGGGCGCCCTCCACCTTCCTGTGCCCACGCGCCAGGAAGGAAGGGGGGGGGGGCACCAAGGCAGGGCAGCCGCCGGCCCCTCCCCTACCATCTCCTCCACCCCTAAAGAAGGAAGGGGGGAGGCGCCTAGGACAGGAGCCCAGGGTGGCCGCTAGCCCCCTTAGGGGCGCGCCTAGGCAGCCTCCCCTCCCCCTCCACCTATATATATGTGAGGAGGGGACGGGGCACCACACACCACGAATCCCCAAGCCGTGTGCGGTGCCCCCTCCCCCTCTAGTTCTAGTTCCTCCTCCATCCACGCCTGTTGTGCTTGGAAAAGCCTTGTGGAATAGTTTCACCACCACCATCACCACGCCGTCGTGCTGCCGGAACTCATCTACTACTTCACCTCTCTTGCTTGTATGAGAAGGCAAGGACGTTATCGAGCTGAACGTGTGCTGAACGCGGAGGTGCTGTTGGGTGGTTGGGGCGACATATGCCAAAGGATGGCTAATCATAGTGGGAGCTAGTAAAACATCGCCGGTGCCTGGAAACGGGATAAGGCGTAAACATGCACGTCAACGCATCTTACCCAGATTCGGGGCTCTCCTAGATAACACCCCTAGTCCTGCTCTACGGGGTCTCCGCATGATCACTAGATCGACAAGTGGCTACAAGGTCGCTCCTTGAGCTGTTTGGCTAAAGGAGGAAGAAGGGAAAGGCTAGCTCTACTCCCCCTCTCTACGTGTGTGTAATCTCTGAAGGGTTGACCCCTTTGCATGGGTGCCCTGGGGGTTTATATAGGCCTACCCCCCAGGGGTACAATGGTAATCCAGCCTGGCGTAGGCCTGGGCCGTCAGTGTCTGTGGTCACCGGCTTCTCTGCCGGCTGCTGGGGCCCGTGGCCTGGTGGGTCCCACCGGCTGCCGTGCTCTTGGCCGACAGGTAGGGCCAGCCACTTGTGTGCCCTGTCGGCTGCTGGTCATTGTAGCCCTGCCTCTGATGACAAAATCTTGGTCGGGGAGAGCATGGCTACAGTACCGCCGCCTGGTGGGCGTTCACTATAGCCACACCCCGTCTCATCTAGTTAATGTCGCACAAACTTCAAGGGAAGGAAAGGCCCGGCTGCCCGGAGCTGGCCTTCCCCTATGCCGACTGGTTAGGGCTCGCCACCCTCTAGCATCTCACAGACAAGTAGGGCCCGCCGCCTGCAAGCCGTACCGACAGCTCGTCGTGGGAGCATGGCCGCTCTGCCATGGATGATGTCATGGGTAGCGTGGCAATAGTGCTGCGCCGGGCTAGGGATGGCCTCCCGGCACGTTGCACTGTGGCCACGCCCGTTCTGGGATTCAGGGGTGGCGGACTGTACTGTAGCCACCCCCATCTTGTTGCCGTTATGTGGGTGCAAACTTTGAGGGCGCATGGATGGGCCGCCTGCTAGGAGTCGGCCACCTTGATGGCTACCTGTCAGGAGTCGGCCGCTCTGATGGCCGCCAGCTTGGAGTCGGCCCATGCCAGGGCCGCTCTTTGGGCCTTGCCGCCTTCCTGCAGCCGGCCTTGGACCAGCCGGTCGTAAGAAGGCAGTCCTTTGTCTTTGATGCTTAAGGGGCGCAGCCGGCCCCGATGTCTTGAAACATCATGGGGAGCAGATAAGGCTACCCATGGTCATTTACTCCGACAGGTGCCATGCGTTTGGTGCTTGATCGATACAGATTGTGTGAAGGTGTATGACTACATCAACTGCGTTGATAAACGCTCCCGCTTAGCGATCTACAAGTGTATGTAGATGTTCTTCCCCTCTCGTAGCTATGCGTGTGCGTATAATTTTTTTGTTTTCCATGCAATGTTTCCTGATAGTGGCATCATGAGCAAGGTCTATGCGTAGATGATATGCACGAGTAGAACACAAAGGAGTTGTGGGCGGTGATGTTCATATTGCTTCCCACCAATGTCTTATTTTGATTCGGCGGTATTGTGGGATGAAGCGGCTCGGACCAACCTTACATGTACATGAGACCGGTTCCACTGACTGACATGCAACTTGTTTTGCATAAAGGTGGCTGGCGGGTGTCTGTTTCTCCTACTTTAGTTGAATCGGATTTGACTACGGCGGTCCTTGCTGAAGGTTAAATAGAAACTTGATAATCACCATTGTGGTTTTGCATAGGTAAGAACGGTTCTTGCTAGTTGCCCATAGCAGTCACGTAAAACTTGCAACAACAAAGTAGAGGACGTCTAACTTGTTTTTGCAGGGCATGTTGTGATGTGATATGGTCAAGATGTGATGTGATATATGTTGATGTATGAGATGACCATGTTTTGTAATAAGTTCACGACTTGCATGCCGATGAGTACGACAATTGGCAGGAGCCTTAGGGTTGTCTTTAATTATTGTATGACGTGCGTGTCAATCACTAAGCGCCATGTAATTGCTTTACTTTATTGATGTGCGTTAGCAATAGTTGTAGAAGCAATAGTTGGTGAGACGACCCTGACGCAATGATGGAGATCAAGGTGTCGTGTCGGTGATGATGGAGATCATGCCGATGCTTTGGAGATGGAGATCAAAAGCACAAGATGATGATGACCATATCATGTCACATATTTTGATGGCATGTGATGTTTATCCTTTATGCATCTTATTTTTCTTAGAAACGACGGTAGCATTATAAGATGATCCCTTCACTTAATTTCAAGATAGAAGTGTTCTCCCCGAGTATGCACTGTTGCCAAAATTCATCATTCCGAAGCACCTTGTGACGATCGGGTGTGTTAGATTCTACGTTCACATACAACGGGTGTAAGCCAGTTTTGCACATGAAGAATACTTGGGTTAAACTTGACAAGCCTAGCATGTACAGACATGGTCTCGGAACACTAGAGACCAAAAGGTCAAACGTGAGTCATATAGTAGATATGATCAACATGGAGATGTTCACTGTTGAAGACTACCCCATCTCGCGTGAGATCTAACATGGGTTAGTTGATTTGGATCATGTATCACTCAGACAACTTGAGGCATGTTGATTTAAGTGGGAGTTCATTAGTAATTTGATTATTGAACTAAAATTTATTATGAGTTTAGTCCTAATAGTTTTTGCAAATCTATGTTGTAGATCAATGGCCCGTGCTACCGTTCCCTTGAATTTTTAATGCGTTCCTAGAGAAAGCTAAGTTGAAAAATGATGGTAGCAACTACACAAACCGGGTCCGTAACTTGAGGATTATCCTCATTGCTACACAGAAGAATTATGTTCTTGATGCACCGCTAGGTGACAGACCTGCTGCAGGAGCTGATGCAGATGTTATGAACGTCTGGCAGGCTCGATCTGATGACTACTCGATAGTTCAGTGTGCCATGCTTTACAACTTGGAACTGGGACTTCAAAAGCGTTTTGAACGCCATGGAGCATGTGAGATGTTCCAAGAGCTGAAGTTAATATTTCAAGCAAATGCCCGGGTTGAGAGATATGAAGTCTCCAACAAGTTCTTTAGCTGTAAGATGGAGGAGAACAGTTCTGTCAGTGAACACACACTCAGAATGTCTGGGTACCACAACCACTTGACTCAGTTGGGAATTGATCTTCCATGTGAAAGTGTTATTGATAGGGTTCTTCAGTCACTGCCACCAAGCTACAAAGGCTTCGTGGTGAATTATAATATGCAAGGGATGGAGAAAACAATTCCCGAGCTCTTCGTGATGCTTAAGGCCACAGAAGTAGAAATCAAGAAAGGACATCGAATGTTGATGGTTAACAAGACCACCAGTTTTAAGAAAAAGGATAAGGGAAAGAAAGGGAACTTCAAGTAGAACGGAAAGCAAGTTGCCGCTCCCGTGAAGAAGCCCAAAGCTAGACCCAAGCCTGAAACTGAGTGCTTCTACTACAAAGGAAATGGTCACTGGAAGCGGAACTGCCCCAAGTATTTGGCGGATAAGAAGGATGACAAAGTGAACAAAGGTATATTGATACACATGTTATTGATGTGTTCCTTTATAATGCTCGTAGTAGGGCCTGTGTATTTGATACTGGTTCGGTTGCTCATATTTGTAACTCAAAACATGAGCAGCGGAATAAATGAAGATTGGCTAAGGACTAGGTGATGATGCACGTCAGAAATGGTTCCAAGGTTGATGTGATCGCAGTCGGCATGCTACCTCTACATCTACCTTCAGGATTAGTTTTAGACCTCAATAATTGATATTTGGTGTCACCGTTGAGCATGAACATTATATCTGGATCTTGTTTATTGCGGCACGGTTATTCATTTAAGTCAGAGAATAGTGGTTGTTCTATTTTTATGAGTAACATATTTTATGGTCATGCACCCTTAGTGAATGGTCTATTCTTGCTGAATCTTGATCGTAGTGATACACATATTCATAATATTGATGCCAAAAGATTCAAAGTTGACAATGATAGTGCAACATACTTGTGACACTACCGTTTAGGTCATATTGGTCTAAAGCGCATGAAGAAACTGAAGGAAATATGCCCTAGAGAAAATAATAAAGTTGTTATTTTATATTTCCTTATTTCATGATAAATGTTTATTATTCATGCTAGAATTGTATTAACCAGAAACTTGATACATGTGTGGATACATAGACAAAACAATATGTCCCTAGTAAGCCTCTACCAGACTAGCTCGTTAATCAAAGATGATTAAGTTTCCTAACCATAGACATGTGTTGTCATTTGATGAGCGGGATCACATCATTAGGAGAATGATGTGATGGACAAGACCCATCCGTTAGCTTAGCATTATGCTCGTTCAGTTTTATTGCTATTGCTTTCTTGATGTCAAATACATATTCCTTTGACTATGAGATTATGCAACTCCCGAATACCGGAGAATACCTTGTGTGCTATCAAACATCACAGCATAACTGGGTGATCATAAAGATGCTCTATAGGTATTTTTGAAGGTGTTTGTTGGGTTGGCATAGATCGAGAGGATTTGTCACTCCGAGTATCGGAGAGGTATCTCTGAGACCTCTCGGTAATACACATCATAAGAAGCCTTGCAAGCAAAGTGACTAATGAGTTACTTGCAGGATGATGTATGACGGAACTAGTAAAGAGACTTGCCGGTAACAAGATTGAACTAGGTATGAAGATATCGACGATCGAATCTCGGTCAAGTAACATACCGGTGGACAAAGGGAATAACATATGTTGTCATAACGGTTCGACCGATAAAGATCTTCGTAGAATATGTGGGAGCCAATATGAGCATCCAGGTTCCGTTATTGCTTATTGACCAGAGATGTTTCAGTCATGTCTACATAGTTCTCGAACCCGTAGGGTCCACACGCTTAACGTTCGTTGACGATGTAGTGTTATATGAATTATATGATTTGGTGACCGAATTTTGTTCGGAGTCCTGGATATGACCACGGACATGACGAGGAGTCTCGAAATGGTTGAGAGGTAAATACTGATATATAGGACGATGGTATTCGGATACTGGAAGTGTTCCAGAGTGTATCCGGTATTTATCGGAGTACGAGAGGGGTTTCCGGAACCCCTGGGGGGGATATATGGGCCACATGGGCCATGAGAGGGGATCACACCGGCCCACAAGGGGTGGAGCACCCCCCTGTGGCAGGAGGCTGAGTGGGAGAAGGAAGAATGGAGTTTGGCCCCCTTTCCTTCTCTCTTCCCCCTTCCCTTTCTTCCCCGGTGAAAAAAGGCAGGGGTCCACTTGGGGAAACCCCAAGTAGGATTAAGATCCTACTTGGGGCGCCCCCTGGCTTCTCCCTCCTCCCCCACCTATATATATATATGGGAGGGGAGGCGCCTAGCACACCCGAGACATTATCTTAGCCGTGTGCGGCGCCCCCCTCCACAGTTTACGCCTCTAGTCATAATTTCGTAGTGCTTAGGTGAAGCCCTGCGGATATCACTTCACCGCCACCGTCACCATGCCGTCGTGCTGACGGAACTCGTCTACTACTTCGACATCTTGGTGGATCAAGAAGGCGAGGGACGTCACCGAGCTGAATGTGTGCAGAACTCGGAGGTGTCGTATGTTCGGTACTCGATCGGTGGATCGCGAAGAAAGTTCGACTACATCAACCGCGTTGTGAAACGCTTCCGCTTATGGTCTATGAGGGTACGTAGAGACACTCTCCCCCTCGTTGCTATACATCTCCTAGATAGATCTTGCTGAGCGTAGGAAATTTTTAAAATTGCATGCTACGTTCCCTAATAGTGGCATCATGAGCCAGGTCTATGCCTAGATTGTATGCACGAGTAGAACACAAAGAGCTGTGGACGGTGATCGTCATAATGCTTACCACCAATGTCTTATTTTGATTCAGCGGTATTGTTGGATGAAGCGGCCCGGACCAACCTTACATGACCACGTTCATGAGACCGGTTCCACCGACAGACATGAAACTAGTTTTGCACAAAGGTGGCTGGCGGGTGTCTGTTTCTCCTACTTTAGTTGAATCAAATTTGACTGCGGCCGGTCCTTGTTGAAGATTAAAACAGCAAACTAGATAAATCACCATTGTGGTTTTTGTGCCATAGGTAAGAACAGTTTTTGCTAGAAGCCCGTAGTAGCCACGTAAAACTTGCAACAACAAAGTAGAGGACGTCTAAATTGTTTTTGCAGGGAATGTTGTGATGTGATATGGTCAAGAGATGATGTGATATACGTTATTGTATGAGATGATCATGTTTTGTAAGTTATCGGTAACCGACAAGAGCCTTATGGTTGTCTCGTTATTGTATGAAATGCAAACGCCATGTAATTGCTTTACTTTACCGCTATGCGTTAGCAATAGTTGTAGAAGCAATAGTTGGTGAGACGACCACGATTCAACGATGGAGATCAAGGTGTCGAGTGATACTTCTCCATCGTATCTACTTTTCCTAATGCTTTTCCTCTTGTTTTGGACTCTAATTTGCATGATTTGAATGAAACTAACCCGAACTGACGCTATTTTCAGCAGAACTACCATGGTGTTATTTTTGTGTAGAAATAAAAGTTCTCAGCATGGAACGAAACTTTGCAAGGATTTTTTATACAATAAAAGAGAATATCTGGAGCCAAGAACCACCGAAGGGGGCACCTGGGTGGGCACAACCCACCAGGGCACGCCACCCTCTCCTGGCGCGCCCAGCTGGGTTGTCCCCACCTGGTGGCCCTGTAGACCCTAAAACCAACGCTATAAAATCCTATATTTCCAGAAAAAATAAGAGAGAAAGAATTATCGCATTTCACGAGACGGAGTCGCCGCCGTCTCCTGTTCTTCATCGGGAGGCCAGATCTGAGTCTGTTTGGGGCTCCGGAGAGGGGGATCTTTGATCTTCGTCATCACTAACCCTTCTCCATCGCCAATTCCATGTTGCTCCCCACCGGGAGTGATTAATTCCTTCGTAGGCTTATTGGTCGGTGAGGAGTTGGATGAGATTCATCATGTAATCGAGTTAGTTTTGTTAGGGCCTGATCCCTAGTATCCATTGTGTTCTGAGATTGATGTTGCTATGACTTTGCCATGCTTAATGCTTGTCACTTTGGGCCCGGGTGCCATGATTTCAGATCTGAACCGTTTATGTTATTACCATTATATCCATGTTGTAGATCCGATCTTGCAAGTTATAGTCACCTACTACGTGTTATGATCCGGCAACCCCGGAGTGACAATAGTCGGGACCACTCCCGGTGATGATCGTAGTTTGAGGAGTTCATGTATTCACCATGTGTTAATGCTTTTTTCCGGTTCTCTATTAAAAGGAGGCCTTAATATCCCTTTGTTTCCAATAGGACCCTGCTGCCACGAGAGGGTAGGACAAAAGATGTCATGCAAGTTCTTTCCATAAGCACGTATGACTATTTACAGAATACATGCCTGCATTATATTCATGAACTGGAGCTAGTGCCATATCACCCTAGGTTATGACTGTCTCATGATGAATATCATCCAACGAATGACCGATCCAATGCCTGCGAATTTACCTTATATTGTTCTTGCTAAGTTACTACTGCTGCTACCACTATCGTTACTGCTACAAAACCATTGCTATCACTATTACCATTACTATTGCTGTTACCATTACTACCAGAACTATCATACTACTGTGCTACTGATCAGTTTGCTGCAAATAATTAATCTCCAGGTGTGGTTGAATTGACAAGTCAGCTGCCAATACTTGCAAATATTCTTTGGCTCCCCTTGTGTCGAATCTATAAATTTGGGTTGGATACTCTACCCTCGAAAACTGTTGCGATCCCATATACTTGTGGGTTATCAAGACCTTTTTCTAGCGCCGTTACCGGGGAGCATAGCTATATTTGTTGAGTCACTTGTGATTATTATCATATTATCACTATGAAGAATCTGAAGGATGCTAAGACTAAGATTTTTCCCTCTAAGACAAGGGGAGGTAAGGAACTGCCATCCAGCTCCGCTTTAGATTCACCCTCTGTTATAAGTAAACTTGCAACACCACCACATGCTAATTCTGATATGTTGCAAGTTGTTGATGATGCTACTTCTGCTATGAATGCTACTCATGATGATGCTAGTACCTTGCTTGATGATGATGTGCCACTAGGTGAATTTCTTGATGAACAAATTGCTAGAGTAAGACATCATGATATTGTTGAAACTGATGATGAGCTTGAAACTGAAAACCTTGAAACACCTACTAGAACTAGCCCTCCTAGATATGAATTGCCAAAAGTACCGGAAGGTTATGCTATGAGTGAGGAGGCAACTAGAGATATTCTTGCTTGTAAGGATAGATGATCTAGAAAAATTATTATGCAAGTATAAAGAAAGATCTTTGAATACTAAAATGAAATGTGCTCCTAAGTTTGCTACTTCACCTATGTTTATTGATGATAAAGATTATGAATTCTCTGTCAACCCAGAGTTAATTACTTTGGTTGAATCAGTTCCTTTCCATGGTTATGAAACTGAAACTGTCGTGGCACATCTTACTAAGTTGAATGATATAGCCACCCTTTTTCTCTTATGATGAGAAGATTCTCTATTATTATATTCTCAATTTATTTCCATTCTCATTAAAGGGTGATGTCAAAGCTTGGCACAATACTCTTGCTCTAGGTTGTGTGCATAGTCCCCAGGATATGATTTATTACTTCTCTGAAAAATATTTCCCTGCTCATAAGAAACAAGCTGCCTTGCAAGAAATATCTAACTTTATGCAAATTGAAGAAGAGACTCTCCCACAAGCTTGGGGGAGGCTTCTCCAATTTCTTAATGCTTTGCCTGATCATACTCTTAAGAAAAATAAAATACTTGGCATCTTCTATAATGGACTAACCGATGCTTCTAGGGATTTCCTAGATAGTTGTGTTGGTTGTGTTTTCAGGGAACGAACTATTGGGCAAGCTGAAGAATTATTGAATAACATATTGAAAAATTATGATGATTGGAATCCTCCTGAAACACCGCCTAAACCCACTCCTTAGAAGAGGGGTATTTTATATCTCAGTCCTAAAGATATGCAAGAGGCAAAGAAATCGATGAAGTAAAAAGGTATTAAAGCAGAGGATGTTAAAAATTTACCACCTATTAAAGCAGAGGATGTCAAAACTAGACTATTGCTTTGAACCATATAAAAGTTCATATGTCCATGCTACAAAAGAAAATAATATGTGACGAACATGTTAGGCAGCATTCCACATCAAAAATTCTGTTTTTATCATTTACCTACTCGAGGACGAGCAGAAATTAAGCTTGGGGATGCTGATACATCTCCAATGTATCTATACTTTTTGATTGCTCCATGATGTTATATTATCATTCTTGGATGTTTTACAATCATTTTATAGCAACTTTATATCAGTTTTGGGACTAACGTATTGACACAGTGCCTAGTAACAATTGCTATTTTTTGCTTGTTTTTCACTTCGTAGAATATCAGTACCAAACGGAGTCTAAATGTAGCGACACTTTTTGGAGAATTTTTATGACCAGAAGAAACAACTTAGGCCAAAGAAGTACCAGAGGGGTGCCCCGAGGTGGGCACAACCCACCTAGGCGCATCTGGGGGGCCCAGGCGCGCCCTGGTGGGTTGTGCCTGTAGGGGAACGTTGCATAAAATAAAAAATTTCCTACGTTCACCAAGATCAATCTATGAGTTCATCTAGCAACGAGAGAGGGGAGTGCATTTACATACCCTTGTAGATCGCGAGCGGAAGCGTTCAAGAGAACGGGGTTGAGGGAGTCGTACTCGTCGTGATCCAAATCACCGGAGATCCTAGCGCCGAACGGACGGCACCTCCGCGTTCAACACACGTACGGTCAGCGTGACGTCTCCTCCTTCTTGATCCAGCAAGGGGGAGGAGAGGTTGATGAAGATCCAGCAGCACGACGGCGTGGTGGTGGATGCAGCAGGGTTCCGGCAGGGCTTCGCCGAGCTTCTGCGAGAGGAAGAGGTGTAGCAGGGGAGAGGGAGGCGCCAAGACTTCAGGGTGCGGCTGCCCTCCCTCCCCCCTTTATATAGGCCCCCCCCCCGGGGGGGGGGGGGGGCGGCCCTAGGAGATGACATCTCCAAGGGGGGGCGGCGGCCAAGGGGGAGGCTTGCCCCCCAAGGCAAGTGGAGGCGCCCCCCCCCACCCTAGGGTTTCCAACCCTAGGCGCAGGGGGGCACAAGGGGGGGCGCACCAGCCCACCAGGGGCTGGTCCCCTCCCCACTTCAGCCCACGGGGCCCGCCGGGACAGGTGGCCCCACCCGGTCGACCCCTGGGACCCTTCCGGTGGTCCCGGTACAATACCGGTGACCCCCCGAAACTCTCCTGATGGCCGAAACTGCACTTCCTATATATAATTCTTCACCTCCGGACCATTCCGGAACTCCTCGTGACGTCCGGGATCTCATCCGGGACTCCGAACAACTTTCGGTTTGCTGCATACTCATATCTCTACAACCCTAGCATCACCGAACCTTAAGTGTGTAGACCCTACGGGTTCGGGAGACACGTAGACATGACCGAGATGGCTCTCCGGTCAATAACCAACAGCGGGATCTGGATACCCATGTTGGCTCCCACATGCTCCTCGATGATCTCATCGGATGAACCACGATGTTGAGGATTCAAGCAACCCCGTACACAATTCCCTTTGTCAATCGGTATGTTACTTGCCCGAGATTCGATCGTCGGTATCCCAATACCTCGTTCAATCTCGTTACCGGCAAGTCACTTTACTCGTACCATAATGCATGATCCCGTGACCATACACTTGGTCACTTTGAGCTCATTATGATGATGCACTACCGAGTGGGCCCAGAGATACCTCTCCGTCATACGGAGTGACAAATCCCTGTCTCGATCCGTGTAAACCCAACAGACACATCCGAGAGTTACACGATCTCATGGTCTAAGGAAAAGATACTTGACATTGGAAAAGCTCTAGCAAACGAACTACACGATCTTGTGCTATGCTTAGGATTGGGTCTTGTCCATCACATCATTCTCCTAATGATGTGATCCCGTTATCAATGACATCTAATGTCCATAGTCAGGAAACCCTGACTATCTGTTGATCAACGAGCTAGTGAACTAGAGGCTCACTAGGGACATATTGTGGTCTATGTATTCACACGTGTATTACAATATCCGGATAATACAATTATAGCATGAATAAAAGACAATTATCATGAACAAGGAAATATAATAATAATCCTTTTATTATTGCCTCTAGGGCATATTTCCAACAGTCTCCCACTTGCACTAGAGTCAATAATCTAGTTACAATGTGATGAATCGAACACCCATAGAGTTCTGGTGTTGATCATGTTTTGCTCGCGGAAGAGGTTTAGTCAACGGGTCTGCGACATTCAGATCCGCATGTACTTTGCAAATATCTATGTCTCCGTCTTGAACATTTTCACGGATGGAGTTGAAACGACGCTTGATGTGCCTGGTCTTCTTGTGAAACCTGGGCTCCTTGGCAAGGGCAATAGCTCCAGTGTTGTCACAGAAGAGAGTGATTGGCCCCGACGCATTGGGTATGACTCCTAGGTCGGTGATGAACTCCTTCATCAATATTGCTTCATGCGCTGCCTCCGAGGCTGCCATGTACTCTGCTTCACATGTAGATCCCGCCACGACGCTCTGCTTGCAACTGCACCAGCTTACTGATCCACGATTCAACATATACACGTATCCGGTTTGTGACGTAGAGTCATCCAGATCTGTGTCAAAGCTAGCATCGACATAACCCTTTATGATGAGCTCTTCGTCACCTCCATAAACGAGAAACATGTCCTTTGTCCTTTTCAGGTACTTCAGGATATTCTTGACCGCTGTCCAGTGTTCCTTGCCGGGATTACTTTGGTACCTTCCTACCAAACCTATGGCAAGGTTTACATCAGGTCTGGTACACAGCATGGCATACATAATAGATCCTATGGCCTAGGCATAGGGGATGACACTCATCTCTTCTTTATCTTCTGCCGTGGTCGGGCATTGAGCCGAGCTCAATCTCACACCTTGCAATACAGGCAAGAACCCTTTCTTGGACTGATCCATATTGAACTTCTTCAATATCTTATCAAGGTATGTGCTTTGTGAAAGACCTATGAGGCGTCTCGATCTATCCCTATAGATCTTGATGCCTAATATGTAAGCAGCTTCTCCAAGGTCCTTCATTGAAAAACACTTATTCAAGTAGGCCTTAATCCTGTCCAAAAGTTCTATATCATTTCCCATCAAAAGTATGCATCTACATATAATATGAGAAATGCTACAGAGC
Source organism: Triticum aestivum (assembly GCF_018294505.1). Classification (NCBI taxonomy): domain Eukaryota; kingdom Viridiplantae; phylum Streptophyta; class Magnoliopsida; order Poales; family Poaceae; genus Triticum; species Triticum aestivum. Next base: position 719,935,191 of record NC_057801.1, read on the forward strand.
TCCCACTCACTTTCTTGTAAACGCAGGCTTCTACATAAGTCTGCATAAACCCAAACGCTTTGATCATCTCATTAAAGCGAATGTTCCAACTCCGAGATGCTTGCACCAGCCCATAAATGGATCGCTGGAGCTTGCATACCTTGTTAGCATTCTTAGGATCGACAAAACCTTCCGGCTGCATCATATACAGTTCTTCCTTAAGATAGCCATTAAGGAATGCCGTTTTGACGTCCATCTACCATATCTCATAATCATAGTATGCGGCAATTGCTAACATGATTCGGACGGACTTCAGCTTCGCTACGGGAGAGAAAGTCTCATCGTAGTCAACCCCTTGGACTTGCCGATAACCCTTAGCGACAAGTCGAGCTTTATAGATGGTAACATTACCATCCACGTCCGTCTTCTTCTTAAAGATCCATTTGTTTTCTATTGCTCGCCCATCATCAGGCAAGTCTGTCAAAGTCCATACTTTGTTTTCATACATGGATTCTATCTCGGATTGCATGGCTTCAAGCCATTTGTTGGAATCTGGGCGCGCCATCGCTTCTTCATAGTTCGAAGGTTCACCGTTGTCTAACAACATGATTTCCAGGACAGGGTTGCCATACCACTCTGGTGTGGAACGTGTCCTTGTGGACCTACGAAGTTCAGTAGCAACTTGATCCGAAGTACCTTGATCATCATCATTAATTTCCTCTCCAGTTGGTGTAGGCACCACATGAACATTTTCCTGAGCTGCACTACTTTCTGGTTCAAGAGGTAGTACTTCATCGAGTTCTACTTTCCTCCCACTTACTCCTTTCGAGAGAAACTCTTTTTCCAGAAAGGATCCGTTCTTGGCAACAAAAATCTTCCCATCGGATCTTAAGTAGAAGGTATACCCAATGGTTTCCTTAGGGTATCCTATGAAGACGCATTTTTCCGACTTGGGTTCGAGCTTTTTAGGTTGAAGTTTCTTGACATAAGCATCGCATCCCCAAACTTTTAGAAACGACAGCTTAGGTTTCTTCCCAAACCATAATTCATATGGTGTCGTCTCAACGGATTTAGACGGATCCCTATTTAAAGTGAATGTAGTTGTCTCTAGAGCGTATCCCCAAAATGATATCGGTAAATCGGTAAGAGACATCATAGATCACACCATATCCAATAGAGTGCGATTATGACGTTCGGACACACCGTTACGTTGAGGTGTTCAAGGCGGCGTGAGTTGTGAAACGATTCCACATTTCCTTAAGTGCGTACCAAATTCGTGACTTAAATATTCTCCTCCACGATCTGATCGTAAGAACTTTATATTTCGGTCACGTTGATTCTCTACCTCATTCTGAAATTCCTTGAACTTTTCAAAGGTCTCAGACTTGTGTTTCATCAAGTAGACATACCCATATCTACTCAAGTCATCAGTGAGAGTGAGAACATAACGATATCCTCCGCGAGCCTCAATGCTCATTGGACCGCACACATCGGTATGTATGATTTCCAATAAGTTGGTTGCTCACTCCATTGTTCCGGAGAACGGAGTCTTGCTCATTTTGCCCATGAGGCATGGTTCGCATGTGTCAAATGATTCATAATCGAGAGACTCTAAAAGTCCATCAGCATGGAGCTTCTTCATGCGCTTGACACCAATGTGACCAAGGCGGCAGTGCCACAAGTGTGTGGGACTATCGTTATCAACTTTACATCTTTTGGTATTCACACTATGAATATGTGTAATATTACGTTCGAGATTCATTAAGAATAAACCATTGACCATCGGGGCATGACCATAAAACATATCTCTCATATAAATAGAACAACCATTATTCTCGGATTTAAATGAGTAGCCATCTCGTATTAAACGAGATCCAAATACAATGTTCATGCTCAAACTTGGAACTAAATAACAATTATTGAGGTTTAAAACTAATCCCGTGGGTAAATGTAGAGCTAGCGTGCCAACGGCGATCACATCGACCTTGGAACCATTCCCGACGCGCATCGTCACCTCGTCCTTCGCCAGTCTCCGCTTATTCCGCAGCTCCTGCTGTGAGTTACAAATATGAGCAACGGCACCGGTATCAAATACCCAGGAGTTACTACGAGTACTGGTAAGGTACACATCAATTACATGTATATCACATATACCTTTAGTGTTGCCGGCCTTCTTGTCCGCTAGGTATTTGGGGTAGTTCCGCTTCCAGTGACCCTTTCCTTTGCAATAAAAGCACTCAGTCTCAGGCTTGGGTCCATTCTTTGACTTCTTCCTGGCAACTGGCTTACAGGGTGCGGCAACATCCTTGCCGTCCTTATTGAAGTTCTTATTACCCTTGCCCTTCTTGGACTTAGTGGTTTTATTGACCATCAACACTTGATGTTCCTTCTTGATTTCAACCTCTGCTGACTTCAGCATTGAAAATACTTCAGGAATAGTTTTCACCATCCCCTGCATATTGTAGTTCATCACGAAGCTCTTGTAGCTCGGTGGGAGCGACTGAAGGATTCTGTCAATGACCGCCTCGTCCGGGAGGTTAATGTCCAGCTGGGACAGGAGGTTGTGCAACCCAGACATTTTGAGTATGTGCTCACTGACAGAACTATTTTCCTCCATCTTACAACTATAGAACTTGTCGAAGACTTCATATCTCTCGACCCGGGCATGATCTTGGAAAACCATTTTCAGCTCCTCGAACATCTCATATGCTCCGTGTTGCTCAAAATGCTTTTGGAGCCCCGGTTCTAAGCTGTAAAGCATGCCGCACTGAACGAGGGAGTAATCATTAGCACGTGACTACCAAGCGTTCATAACGTCTTGGTTCTCTGGGATGGGTGCTTCACCTAGCGGTCCTTCTAGGACATATACTTTCTTGGCAGCTATGAGGATGATCCTCAGGTTCCGGTCCCAGTCCGTATAGTTGCCGCCATCATATTTCAACTTGGTTTTCTCTAGGAACGCGTTGAAGTTCATGTTGACATGAGCATTGGCCATTTGATCTACAAGACATTTTTGCAAAGATTTTAGACTAAGTTAATGATAATTAAGTTCATCTAATCAAATTATTTAATGAACTCCCACTCAGATTTGACATCCTCTAGTCATCTAAGTGTTACATGATCCGAGTCGACTAGGCCATGTCCGGTCATCACGTGAGACGGAGTAGTCATCATTGGTGAACATCTCCATGTTGATCATATCTTCCATACGACTTATGTTCGACCTTTTGGTCTCTGTGTTCCGAGGCCATGTCTGTACATGCTAGGCTCGTCAAGTTAACCTAAGTGTTTTGCATGTGTAAAACTGTCTTACACCCGCTGTATGTGAACGTAGGAATCTATCACACCCGATCATCACGTGGTGCTTCGAAACGACGAACTTTAGCAACGGCGCACAGTTAGGGGGAACACTTTCTTGAAATTATTATGAGGGATCATCTTATTTACTACCCTCGGTCTAAGTAAACAAGATGCATAAACATAATAAACATCACATGCAATTAAATAGTAGTGACATGATATGGCCAATATCATATAGCTCCTTTGATCTCCATCTTTGGGGCTCCATGATCATCTTTGTCACCGGCATGACACCATGATCTCCATCATCATGATCTCCATCATTGTGTCTCCATGAAGTTGCTCGCCAACTATTACTTCTACTAGTATGGCTAACGATTTAGCAATAAAGTAAAGTAATTACATGGCGTTAAATCATTAACACGCAGGTCATACAATAATTAAGACAACTCCTATGGCTCCTGCCGGTTGTCATACTCATCGACATGCAAGTCGTGATTCCTATTGCAAGAACATGATCTCATACATCACAATATATCATTCATCATTCATCACAACTTTTGGCCATATCACATCACAAGGCAATTGCTGCAGAAACAAGTTAGACGTCCTCTAATTGTTGTTGCATCTTTTACGTGGCTGCAATAGGGTTCTAGCAAGAACGTTTTCTTACCTACAAAAAAGCCACAACGTGATTTGTCAACTTCTATTTACCCTTCATAAGGACCCTTTTCATCGAATCCGCTCCAACTAAAGTGGGAGAGACAGACACCCGCTAGCCACCTTATGCAACTAGTGCATGTCAGTCGGTGGAACCTGTCTCATGTAAGCGTACGTGTAAGGTCGGTCCGGACCGCTTCATCCCACAATACCGCTAAAGCAAAATAAGACTAGTAGCGGCAAGAAAGTTGACAACATATACGCCCACAACAAATTGTGTTCTACTCGCACAATAGAGAACTACGCATAGACCTAGCTCATGATGCCACTGTAGGGGAACGTTGCATAAAATAAATTTTTTCCTACGTTCACCAAATCAATCTATGAGTTCATCTGGCAACAAGAGAGGGGAGTGCATCTACATACCCTTGTAGATCGCGAGCGGAAGCGTTCAAGAGAACGGGGTTGAGGGAGTCATACTCGTCGTGATCCAAATCACCGGAGATCCTAACGCCGAATGGACGGCACCTCCGCGTTCAACACACATACGGTCAGCATGACGTCTCCTCCTTCTTGATCCCGCAAGGGGGAGGAGAGGTTGATGAAGATCCAGCAGCACAACGACGTGGTGGTGGATGCAGCAGGGTTCCGGCAGGGCTTCACCGAGCTTCTGCGAGAGGGGGAGGTGTAGTAGGGGAGAGGGAGGCGCCAAGACTTCAGGGTGCGGCTGCCCTCCCCCTTTATATAGGCCCCCTGGGGGGGTGCGCCGGCCCTAGGAGATGGCATCTCCAAGGGGGGGCGGCGGCCAAGGGGGAGGCTTGCCCCCCAAGGCAAGTGGAGGCGCCCCCCACCCTAGGGTTTCCAACCCTTGGCGTAGGGGGGGGACAAGGGGGGGCGCACCAGCCCACCAGGGGCTGGTACCCTCCCCAATTCAGCCCACGGGCCCCTCCGGGATAGGTGGCCCCACCCGGTGGACCCCCGGGACCCTTCCGGTGGTCCCGGTACAATACCGGTGACCCCCAAAACTCTCCCGATGGCCAAAACTGCACTTCCTATATATAATTCTTCACCTCCGGACCATTCCGGAACTCCTCGTGACGTCCGGGATCTCATCCGGGACTCCGAACAACTTTCGGTTTGCTGCATACTCATATCTCTACAACCCTAGCATCACCGAACCTTAAGTGTGTAGACCCTATGGGTTCGGGAGACACGTAGACATGACCGAGACGGCTCTCCGGTCAATAACCAACAGCGAGATCTGGATACCCATGTTGGCTCCCACATGCTCCTCGATGATCTCATCGGATGAACCATGATGTCGAGGATTCAAGCAACCCGTACACAATTCCCTTTGTCAATCGGTATGTTACTTGCCCGAGATTCGATCGTCGGTGTCCCAATACCTCGTTCAATCTCGTTACCGGCAAGTCACTTTACTCGTACCGTAATGCATGATCCCGTGACCATACACTTGGTCACTTTGAGCTCATTATGATGATGCACTACCGAGTGGGCCCAGAGATACCTCTCCCTCATACGGAGTGACAAATCCCAGTCTTGATCCGTGTCAACCCAACAAACACTTTCGGAGATACCCGCAGTATACCTTTATAGTCACCCAGTTACGTTGTGACGTTTGGTACACCCAGAGCAGTCCTACGGTATCCGGGAGTTACACAATCTCATGGTCTAAGGAAAAGATACTTGACATTGGAAAAGCTCTAGCAAACGAACTACACGATCTTGTGCTATGCTTAGGATTGGGTCTTGTCCATCACATCATTCTCCTAATGATGTGATCCCATTATCAATGACATCTAATGTCCATAGTCAGGAAACCATGACTATCTGTTGATCAACGAGCTAGTCAACTAGAGGCTCACTAGGGACATATTGTGGTCTATGTATTCACACGTGTATTACGATTTCCGGATAATACAATTATAGCATGAATAAAAGAAAATTATCATGAACAAGGAAATATAATAATAATCCTTTCATTATTGCCTCTAGAGCATATTTCCAACAGTGCCCACCTCGGTGGCCTCTCACACCGCCTATTTGCTCTATAAATACCCCAAAAATCCAGAAATCCTAGGGGAGTCGACGAAACACAATTCAAGCCACCACAAGTTCCAGAACCACAAGATCCAATCTAGACACCATCATGGAGGGGTTCATCATCCTCATTGGTGCCTCCCCGATGATGCGTTAGTAGTTCATTGTATACCTACGAGTCCGTAGGCAGTAGATAGATGGCTTCTTCTCTCTTTCGATTCTCAATACAATGGTCTCTTGGAGATCTATTTGATGTAACTCTTTTTTGCGGTGTGTTTGTTATGATCAGATCTATATCCATGAAAGTTATTTGAGTTTTCTTTGATATCTTATATGCATGATTACTTATAGCCTCGTATTTCTTCTTCGAATCTTTGGTTTAGTTAGGCCGACTAAATCGATTTTTCTTGACATGGGAAGAGGTGCTTTGTGATGGGTTCGATCGCGCGGTGTTCTTTCCCAGTGAAAAAGGTGCAGCAAGACACACATGTATCATTGCTATTAAGGATAACAAGATGGGGGCTATTCCTACATGAATAGATCTTGTCTACATCATGTCATCGTTCTTATTGCATTACTCCATTTCTCCATTAACTTAATACACTAGATGCATGCTGGATAGCAGTCGACGTGTGGAGTAATAGTAGTAGATGCAGGTAGGAGTCGGTCTACTAATCTTGGATGTGATGCCTATATAATGATCATTGCCGGGATATCGTCATAATTATTAGATGTTCTATCAATTTCCCAACAGTAATTTGTTTACCCACAATATGCTATTTTCTCGAGAGAAGCCACTAGTGAAATCTACGACCCTGGGTCTATTTTCCCATCATATATTTTTAGATCTATATTGCTATTTGCATTTTTCTTTATTTGTATGTTTTATTAAGATCTATATTATCAAAAACCCAAAAATACCTCGCTGAATTTATTTGTCGTTATTCTATTTGCATCTACCAATCTACCTATTTACCAATCTTTTACGTGGGAGGGATTGAAAACCCCTCTTATGCGTCGGGTTGCAAGTATTTGTTCTTTGTGTGCAGGTACCGTTTACATAGTGTTGCTTGGTTCTCCTACTGGTTCGATAACCTTGGTTTCATAACTAAGGGAAACACCTACCAAAGCTGTGCTGCATCATCCCTTCCTCTTCGGGGAAAATACTGACGCAGATATGAGCTATCATCAAGCACACCTACACTCGCCGCTGCTTGCTAGCGCTGTTGCCGCTGTTGACTGCTGCTGCCGCTTCCAGTCAATGCTGGAGCCCCCATAAATTTTTAGGTCATTTGGAGCTTTGGAGAATATCTATCTCTACTGTAGCTTTTTCAGGTCTAGAATTCCAGCTGCCGGCAATGTCCCTCTTCATGTAAATCATGCATTTTAAGAGAGAAAAGACATTAGAGTAACATCATAAAGAGAAATAATGACCCAAATAACAGTAGGAAAACATGATGCAAAATGGACGTATCAACATGTGTCTTCCTTAAGCGCTTATATTCCCATGGAGGGTCAAGACCTTCGGCTTCCTCAGACACCAGTGTGCTCCAGTGCTCCGAAGAACTTGACTTTGTCCCGCCACCTCGGCCCCCCCATTTGATATCACCCGAAGAGATTTGATGACTCTCCGAGGCTGTGTCCGAGGTGCTTCCTCGGGAGGACGGGTTCTTCGTCTTGTTCTTCCTCCCCTTCCGGATAAGGGAACTCGGCTAAGAGGAAGAAGTCTGATGAGCTGCCAATGTTGCAGCCAAGGTATTTCCCTGGAAAGGTAGGTTCTTCTACCCGTTCTTCCCTTCCTTGATATGCATGTAGTCTGGAGTGTCCTCTTGGATGGACAGGTTCTTTGTCCTGAATTTCCTCTCCCCCCTGCTAGAACCTCGGCTAGAAGCCTCTCAAGTTCAGGAGTCCTAGGATGCCTGGGTAGCGGGGCCAGTGACTTCATTTTCTCATCCCGAATGCGCCAAACCTACATTAACTTGCGGTCCGCTGTTGTACAATAAAAAATTGCGGTTGCAAAAAGGAAAAACTCTATTAAAACAACACTATATGGGCTACTTGAATGGCTCGATAGAAGCCAATGTCCTCGGCCCGGGAGGGGAAGAAGTTCTTGTCAGTTTCAAGCAAGAGCTCCCACATCCCACTGAGGTCCTCTCCATGGAAGAAATCCTTCACCACCACATCGTACTTGTGCTTGAATTCCCACATTGGTAGTGCTCAGACTTGGAGCAGGAGGATCTGACGATGGAGCATCACATGGACTACGTCCACCAGACTAATGCCCTTGTCGACCACGGCCCTGAGTTTGCGTTAAAGTGCTTGGACCTCCTTTAGGTCCCCCCCAGTCGAAGCTCTCGGTTGTCAAGGAGATTAGCCTCCTCGGTGGATTCGTGATACGTCCATTTTGCATCATGCTTTTATATCGATATTTATTGCATTATGGGCTGTTATTACACGTTATGTCACAGTACTTATGCCTATTCTCTCTTATTTTACAAGGTTTACATGAAGAGGGAGAATGCCGGCAGTTGGGATTCTGGGCCGGAAAAGGAGCAAATATTAGAGACCTATTCTGCACAACTCCAAAAGTCTTGAAACTCCACGAAAGTCATTTTTGGAATTAATAAAAAATACTGAGCGGAAGAAATAACAGAGGGGGGCCACCTACCGTCCACGAGGGTGGGGGGCGCGCCCTACCCCCCTGGGTGCACCCCCTGCCTCATGGGCCCCCTAGCAGCCTTCCGGTGACCATCTTATGCTATATGAAGTCTTTTACCCTGGAAAAAAAATCATAAGCAAGCTTTCGGGACGAAACACCGCCGCCACGAGGTGGAACCTTGGCGGAACCAATCTAGGGCTCCGACGGAGCTGTTCTGCCAGGGAAACATCCCTCCGGGAGGGGGAAATCATCACCATCGTCATCACCATCGATCCTCTCATCGGGAGGGGGTCAATCTCCATCATCATCTTCACCAGTACCATCTCCTCTTAAACCCTAGTTCATCTCTTGTATCCAATCTTTGTACCAAAACCTCAGATTGGTACCTGTAGGTTGCTAGTAGTGTTGATTACTTCTTGTAGTTGATGCTAGTTGGTTTATTCGGTGGAAGATCATATGTTCAGATCCTTTATGCATATTAATACCCCTCTGATTATGAACATGAATATGATTTGTGAGTAGTTGTGTTTGTTCCTAAGGACATGGGAGAAGTCTTGCTATAAGTAGTCATGTGAATTTGGTATTCGTTCGATATTCTGATGAGATGTATGTTGTCTTTCCTCTAGTGGTGTTATGTGAACGTCGACTACATGACACTTCACCATTGTTTGGGCCTAGAGGAAGGCATTGGGAAGTAATAAGTAGATGATGGGTTGCTAGAGTGACAGAAGCTTAAACCCTAGTTTATGCGTTGCTTCGTAAGGGGCTGATTTGGATCCATATGTTTCATGCTATGGTTAGGTTTACCTTAATACTTCTTTTGTAGTTGTGGTTACTTGCAATAGGGGTTAATCATAAGTGGGATGCTTGTCCAAGAAAGGGCAGTATGCAAGCACCGGTCCACCCACATACCAAATTATCAAAGTAACGAACGCGAGTCATATGAGCGTGATGAAAACTAGCTTGACGATAATTCCCATGTGTCCTCGGGAGCGTTTTCCTTCATATAAGAATTTGTCCAGGCTTGTCCTTTGCTACAAAAAGGATTGGGCCACCTTGCTGCACCTTATTTAATTTCATTGCTTGTTACCCGTTATGAATTACCTTATCACAAAACTATCTGTTACCGATAATTTCAGTGCTTGCAGAGAATACCTTACTGAAAACCGCTTGTCATTTCCTTCTTCTCCTCGTTGGGTTCGACACTCTTACTTATCAAAAGGACTACGATAGATCCCCTACACTTGTGGGTCATCAATTCACCGAGAAACGGGGAAACCCTTCGTGGCCATCGATGGAGGGATCTGCCACGTAAAACCACTCTTCTTGCCAGGTCTCCGCCATTTCAGCAAAGGAGCCCTCATGCCAAATTGTATATGTGAGACGGCTAATCATAGACCCTCCACACTCCACAAGTTCATGACCAACCGGGCATGACCTAACTCGGAACACCTTCAGCCACATGCCAAATGGGGCTCGATGTGGAGGAAAGCTTCACAAAAGATTATGAAAGAAGCAATGTGGAGAAGAGAGTTTGGAGCCAGATGATGAAAATCAATCCCATAATAGAAAAGGAGGCCCTGAGCGAAGGGATGAAGGGGAAAACCTAAACCATAGATAAGATGCCAAATTAAAATCACACGCTCTTCTTTGCGAGGGGTAGGGATCACAGATGCCGAGTGGCTTTCACGCTTTTCTATGACAGAACATCACTAGGCCGTGGGAAAAGGTACCCCGCGGCTTTGAGTTTGGCGGTGATACCGGCAGTGAAGCTGGAGCGCTTCCCCCGCCCTCCTTCGCCATGGGTTTCGACCTTGAATATCTCCTCTGTACTATCCATCTTGAGAAGAGGAGAAAGAAAAAGAGATGAATCTCAAGACAATGGTGCTAGTGAGAAGTTTTGTGTGCCAGAGCCAAGGGGTAAGGATGCATATGAGATAGGTTTGTTGGCTCCTCCCGCCTTCTTATAGGGTAATGAAAGGCCAGGGGTTGCCCTGCTACGGGGAAGAAATTGCCGCTTCCCGATGCACCACGCGGTCAATGTGTGTAGATCAAGCATGTCTTGATGGTATCGCTAGAAGACCGGAAGCACACCCCCTCGTTGATAGGACGTGCCAATAAAAATGGCCTTGGGTCATGGTGTCCCTCATGAAGACAGTAAATTAAATGGTTTGACCCTGCCATAGGAGGTGACGCTTCGACTCTTGGCCAGAAGGGCTGTCAGGATTTGACTTGGTCAAGCCTTTCATGGCAAGCCTTTTCGTGGCTAAGTTGAGCACTACCTCATCCCTGCCAGACTAAGGCCCAGTTCTTTTGAGCAGATTGTTGAGAATTTCATTTTGGAAAATTTGAAGCCAAAAGAACCGGACTTGACTTCCAAAATCTGGAGAGGATTCACTAGAATCCTAGTGCAATCCAAAAGCTCCCAAAAGCTTGATTTTCCCAAAATCTGAAGATTTTGGCAAGTCCCACCAAAAAACGTTTCAAAATAGAAGAGTACCCATATCCCATCAAGAAATTACACACGGAATGCCACTGCCCATCCACACGCTGGACCAGAGAAAATGAGCGAGCGGACCGCTCGACCCCTATTCGCATCGGGGGAAAGGAGTCCAGATGCAGTGAGGGCTAGGGTTGTCACGCCATCGCTGGACCCACCTGGCCGGCCAGGCCCTTCCCGCCGCCGGCCAATGAATCCCATGGGGCTTAAGGAGAGCCAAGAAGACCTCAGAGCCAAGCATGACCTCAGAACCGCGAGCTGACGTGGTGGATAGAACTTGCCTACGAAGCCAAAGACCCAAGATTGTGAGGACATCCCAAAGACTTCTAATGTCCTCGGCTTGAAGACTAGTTCGGGGGCTAATGTTGGTGTCCTAGATTAGGGTACTTGCCACGTCGGCCCGCCGATACTGGGCCGGGCCGAGGACCCACCAAAGATTGATGACATGGGCCATGCTAGCTCTAGCCCTCGGCATAATCAAGATAAAGATCTCCTGGAGGCTTGGCATACACATCAAGCATATTTGAATGGTTGACATGTTTATCTTTATGTTGTAACCGACCATGTGTAAACCCTCGGTACCTCCGGTGTTTATATAAGCCATGGGGTTTAGTCGATAGAGGCAGACACATTCACCTTAGCAAGGTTTAGAGCTTAGACAATACTCATACGATCTCGAGGTAGATCAATCTATACTTTGTACCTCATCACAATCAATATATAAGAATAATACATAGGGTTTTACCTCATCAAGAGGGCCCAAACCTGGGTAAAACATTGTGTCCCTACTCTCCTTGTTACCATATAGCTCCGATCATCAAGCTTGGGACCACCTACCCGGGATCTTCTGGTTTTAGCACCGACAAGGGGGCCGCCAACCAACTTTATGCTCCATTTACAATGATGTGTATATTGAAAGCACACACTCAAAACACAGTTTGTCAGCTAATCATAATGTAATTAACACCAAAATCCTTATTAGAGGCGCATGTCTTTCAAGCACACATAAAGATAAAAACCATAGAAAGACGCACACGAACAAGATCCAACAATGGAGGATTGTCATGACATAGGAAGATAATGATCTTCTCAAGCACCGCTTTCCAACAACTAAAATTTGGGGAGGGGCTTCGCCTCAAGGGAGACAGGTGTCAGGTGTCCCATGCTACCGCCTTTGGAAATGAGGTCACCCACTAAAAATAATAAAAATTGGTTCATGCATGTCACCACTATGGAAAAGAAGGGTAATTAGATCTCACTCACTAGAGACTTTCAAGAACAAAGTACAGTAGGTGTAGTGGCCAGAGATTGGCTGGGCAGAATGTTTGCCTGTTATGATCGGCATCACTTATAGCCGGAGGAGGCCCAATGGCGCATCTAGTTAGGGGCTTAGCCCAACTTATCTTCATTTTTATCAGCATCTCGAGGATATATAAACACTTGTAAGGCCACATTCTGGGATTAAGAAATAATTCATAACTATTACCCGGCTCCCTTCAGGAGCCAGAACCCTAACCCTAGCCGCCTCCTACGCCATCTCCTCCTCCACCGCGCGACCAGGGCACCGTCGCACTGCTGCTCGCGCCCAGCTCCTCGCCACCCTCTCTTCCACCCCTACAACCTAAGATCTAGGCCTGGTAGGATCCCATCTCCTATCAATCTGGTATCAGCAGTCTCGAGATCGGTCATGTCTACACCCCTCCCCAACGCCACCCTTCCGCCGTCGGCCACCTCCGTGACAAGGGTGCGGTCCTTGTCGGGCCCGATGTCCTCCGTTGCCTGGACATCGCCGATCGTCACCCCCGTCGTTTTCACCCCGAAGGAGATGACGACTGCCTCCGGGACCTCACCCAGGCGGTCGCGGGCATCCGCACCTTCCTCGCGAGCCACTACGGGTCGCAACCGCCGGGGCCCCTAGCCACCACGCCACCGTCGCAGTTGCCGCCGTGGCAGCCCACTTTGCCTCCACCGTGCAGCAGCCGCCACCCGCCGCGCACATCGGCGCCTCCACCATGCAGCAGCAACAACATCCCTCCATCGCTCCCACCATGGCGCTATCGCACTGGCAGCTCTAGCCGCCGCCGTCGGCAACCTCAACCTAGGGTACCCCAACGACAACTCAAGGGGTGCCCATCCACCAGGTCTGGTTCCCTCCATTGCCATCGACCCTACCGGCCTGGCTCACTGGGTCCCTCGAGCCGCTCTACACGACGGCCTCCGGACAGCTGCACATGGTGCTGGTACTTCTTGAGCTTGCATTGGTTTTTCCCTTGAAGAGGAAAGGGTGATGCATCACAGTAGACATAAGTATTTCCCTCAGTTAAGAACCAAGGTATCAATCCAGTAGGAGAAGAACGCGCAAATCACCAATACCGGCACAAACAATCAAACACTTGCACCCAATGCGATAAAGGGGTTGTCAATCCCTTCACGGTCACTTGCAAAAGTGAGATCTGATAGAAATACATAAATAGAACTAAACAAAAGATAAAATATTTTTGAGTTTTTTGGTTTATAGATATGAAAATAAAAGATTGCAAAATAGTAGATCGGAAACTAATATGATGGAAAATAGACCCGGGGGCCATAGGTTTCACTAGAGGCTTCTCTCATAAAGGCAAATAATACAATGGTGAACAAATTACTGTCAAGCAATTGATAGAAAAGCACAAAGTTGTGATAATATCCAAGGCAATGATTATGCAATATAGGCATCACGTCTGTGTAAAGTAGACCGAAATGATTCTGCATCTACTTCTATTACTCCACACATCGTCCGACTCCTGCCTGCATCTAGAGTATTAAGTTCATAAGAACAGAGTAACACATTAAGCAAGATGACATGATGTAGAGGAATTAACTCAAGCAATATGATGAAAACCCATCTTTTTATCCTCGATGGCAACAATGCAATACGTGTCTCTCTACCCCTACTTTGTTACTAGGTGAAATCACGCAAGATTGAACCCAAAGCTAAGAACATGTCCCATTGTAAGAAATGCCAATCTAGTTGGTGAAACCAAACCGATAATTCGAAGAGAAATACAAAGATACCAAATCATGCATATAAGAATTCAGAGGAGATTCAAATAATATTCATAAATAAGATGATCATAAATCCACAATTCATCGGATCTCGACAAACACCCCGCAAAAGAGTATTACATTGGATAGATCTCCAAAAACATCGAGGAGAACATGGTATTGAGAATCGAAGAGAGAGAAGAAGCCATCTAGGTACTAGCTATGGACCTGAAGGTCTGAAGTGGACTACTCACGCCTCATTGGAAGGGCAATAGAGTTGATGTAGATGCCCTCCGTGATCGAATCCCCCTCCGACAGAATGCCAGAAAAGGCCCGAAGATGGGATCTCATGGGAACAGAAGGTTGCAGCGGTGGAAAAGTGTTTCCGTGGATGCTTCTGAGGGCTTGGGAATATATGTGAACATATAGGAGGAAGATCTAGGTCAGACGGTCACCGAGGGGGCCACAAGGTAGGGGGGAGCTCCCTATCCCCCTGGGCGCGCCCTCCACCCTTTCCGCTGTCTCATGGGTTGTGGCACCCCGGCTCAGAGCGACCGGTTTGCCTTACATTGCCAGCCCAGAGACCTTGTCTTTTGGCAACACACAACAACATGGTACAGAAAAGCAACCGCTTTATTCATGCTAGCGGAGTATAGTTTATATTACAACAGTTAGCAAGGCCAAGCGGCACACACGGTGCGGCTGAACAATATGTACATTATTTAGTGAACATAAAGGGGCCTTGATCATGACAACTACTCGGCAGCGGAACAACGTCATAGCGGGACTCCATAGCACAATGACACCGATGTGGACACGTCTAGACTCAGACAACACTCCTTTCCAACGAGACTTTCCTGAAATCTGGCATGACACGACAGGTCAGTACATTGAATGTACTTGCAAGCTCACCACAAACTTAAACATAATGACAAACAATACCATGATATTTAACCATTTAAGCAACAATGCAACCATACATCCAATATGCTATGACTATGTTCAACTGGTAGTTGTTGCACGGACGTGCTTACCGGACGTGATCATTTCTAGACCCCAAACATGATGATTTCTAAAACACACTTGTGATCCTTTCGGCGATCACCACCCGACCAATCCATGGCCTATGATCCTTACGGCGATCATAACCCGACCAACTCTTGGCCCATGATCCTTACGGCGATCACTACCCGACCAACTCATGGCCAGACTCAACACGATGGCCTCACTGCCATCCTCAGTACAAACTTAGTGTTCATATTTGATTAAGTGTTGACCCATGGTGTACCCTACTTTCGAGCGTGTCCATAACCGTGGACTTGGCTATCGATAGATTAAAAACACTCTACAGAGGTTAGTATACTATACCCACACTACGGAACCCATGGCCTCACAATCCCATTTGGGTGGACCAACAGCGTTCCGACGAAACCATTTCATTGTCATGACACTCTCCCGACCATTCCAACTCAGACCCCATCGGGCTAGTCCTGGGTGGCCTCGTGTCTACCTCCAAACACCTCGACCACCATCGTGGCCACGATCCACTCTGGGATCCGGTACCAAAACTTAACTTAACAATGGGCTCACAAGGTTATGCTTGCCTACCGGGCCAGGGTACAGCACACCCATAACCTTCCCTAAATGGAGGCACCGACCAGAGGCACGACAATGAAACGCATTAAGGCCGTCCCATAACGGCAAATGTGGTTGCACTGGGAAAGACTCGTTTCAGCGGCACCATGACCCGGTCAACAACACATTCAAGTTGAGTTATTAATCAGGTTCAACTTAATGTGAAAATAAACGGTGTCATAATGCCATACTATGCATCACTTAACATATGCATCACATAACCATGCAAACAGCTGAATCAACCACGCTCTTACGGAGCCATCATCAACTCATGCTACTACTCTGGTTAAGATCACACCTCACTTATGCCAGAATCATTTCTAGCAACCTCATCATTTTTCATCATGCAAAAATAATAATTAAGCTAATTATCAAACTGTATGACCATATCATTTATTCATCACTTGCAACTAAGTTCTCCATAGCGTACCAACAAGATTCACTCCAAACATTCTGTAGTTCAAGTATTTTAACATGACAAGCATTTAACAGGATTTAATCATTATATAACTAATTTAAATGCATAAATATTTATAAGTTCAAGTAGGAAAATCACAAATATTGAAGTGGCACTATGAAAATGTTACTGTGGCTTGCCTTAGTGCTGATGAGGTTCACAAAGCTCCTGGTGATCCTCAATACAAGCTGGCTCTTCTGAAAATATTCAAAACCACAAAAAGAAAACATCAAGAAACCTTCTGAAAATTACCAGAAAATCTAGACAGCAAGGAAAAATCCCATCTTTTGGGTGCTGTTAGATTTTTGGACACAAAACACAATGCAAAAATAATCAATGCATTTGGACTTATAGATAAAAATGTATGGCCATTTGAAGTTTCCTGGAATTTAAATGAATTTGAAATAATTAAATGGGGGGGGGGGTGACGTCGAAAGCGTAAACACCCGGGGCGCTACCACTCATACCGCTTCGCACGTGTAATGAGTGGCTGACTAGCGGGCCCCGCTAGTCAGGCTAGAGGGAGGGGAGAGGGAAACAGAGGGAGGCGGTGCTTCACCGGAGCACACGCCGATGGTGAGGCTTGTTGGAGTCAAACGAGAGGGAGGGATCGACGGAGAAGATGTTTGCGCACCTGCTCGTACCCGTAGCGTAGCTAGCGATGACCGGACGGCGTCGGATTTGGCCTCTCCAGCAGAGGCAGAGGGCGGAGGTTGCCGGAGATGAAGAAGACGACGGCTTGGGGCGGCTCCAGGGGCTCCAGGAGGGGGGGTTGGCTTCACGGAGGAGAGGTGGAGGCCCTGGCCGGGTCGCCTTGGCTTGGGAGGGGCCGGAGCTGCAGGAACGATCCGGAGGGGATTGCCAGCGATCTCGGCTCTGGGACGACAGCCCGCGGCCTGCCCGGCCGGGCTGCGGCTTCTACTGGCTCTAGGAGGGAGTGGGAGTGGCTGCGGGTGCTCCAGGAGGCTGCCGGTGACTGCTTTTATAGGCGGGCAGTGAGGAGGGCTTGGGCTCCGCCGGAGGACACCTGTCCATGGCGCCCGACAACGAAAGGCGCCAAAGAGAGAGAGAGGGAGAAGACAGTGGAGGTCACGCAGGAACTATGCATGGGCGCGGACGAGCAAAGGAGCAAGGGGGAAAGCGACGAACATAGTGTGCGTGCACTATGTCGCTGGCCGGACCGTGCCTGTGCTCGTTGCGGCGAGCTCCGGCATCGGCGAGCGGCAGCGGGGAGTTACGGAGGTGGAGACGAGGATGGTGGCGAGGTGTGGCACGCTCTGGCTAGCTGGGCAGCGAGCACGCGCTCAACAGAGGCGCTGGCGACGCGCAGAGCGTGCGTATTGCATGCCAGCACACTCGGACGAACGCGGTCGCCGCGTGAATCATGACATCAAGCCACCCTACGCACTAACAAAGATGTCTGGCGTGTAGTCCTTAGTAAACTGAGTTGTTACCACGATTTGGTTAGGTTCCTGGTGTAGTAGAAGTAAACTTGTGTTGCTGACAAGTTACTGGACAGTAATTTTGGAGAGTTACTGTGGTCAAACCACTGGGATTTAAGGGCTGAGCTTTGGGGTTTTACTAACTCTTACTAAGGTAAATAGGCAGAGGGTAAACCAGCTACAATGCAACTAGTAAAAAGGTAGTTGTTGTATAAACTACCATTTCTGCCCAGAAGTGACTTTATTTTCTGTAGCCAAAATATTCCAAAGAGTGGTGAAATATTTTTGCTCAGAAAGGTGCCCTAGGGTCCAAAGAATAATTGGGATTTTTCTCAGGATTTTTGGGGCAAGAAAAATTAGGGTTGCTTTGGAGCTCAAAGGGTTAGCTAGGGTTTTGGAGGACAAAATGAATATTTTTCATTTAAGAAAAATATTCCAAACAATATTTTTGGGTTGGCCAGGGGTGAAATGATGGTTGTGAGGAGGAGAGGGAACACTTGGGTAAAAATCAAGGGGGTACCCAAGTGGTTAAGTCCAAATGAAATGATTCAAAATTCCAAATTCAAAACCAAGTCAACTGAAAATCAAGCAAAGAAGAAGAGGGCAAAAACCAGGCTGTCACAAAC
The DNA here is from genome assembly GCF_018294505.1 of Triticum aestivum. Taxonomy (NCBI): domain Eukaryota; kingdom Viridiplantae; phylum Streptophyta; class Magnoliopsida; order Poales; family Poaceae; genus Triticum; species Triticum aestivum. The sequence continues at coordinate 719,953,534 of NC_057801.1, forward strand.
CTCCCCCAATTAGAATGAATCTCGTCCTCGAGATTCGGTTGCTTGGGAAAACCATTCTGGATAACATGCCCTTAGAAATTCTTCTGATTCCCAGGTTGATTCTGACTTGGTATGATGCATCCATTGGACCTTGTAAAACTTTCGTGATTTACCGCGAGTGACCCTTTCCATCTGATCCAAAATTTTCACTGGCCTCTCTTCATAGGTCAAGTCCTTTGCTAGCTCTATCTCTGTCAAATCGGTCTTTTTCTCGGGCGGTGATATGCACCGTCATAGTTGTGAAACGTGGAACACGTTGTGCACGTCTGACAGCTCAGGGGGCAACTCCAACTGATATGCCACAACACCTACTCGTGTCATAACGGGAAATGGACCAATGAACCTGGGTGCCAATTTTCCACGGGTTTGAAACCTTTTGATTCCTTTCATAGGTGTGACTCGAAGGTAGACATGTACTCCGGGTTCAAAGCTGATCTGTCGGTGCTTTGCATCGTAATAACTTTTCTGTCGTGATTTAGCCAATTGCAATCTGTCTCAGATCTCCTTGACTTGCTTTTCGGCTTCCAGCATGAGATCTATTCCGAAAATACGGCTATCTCTGGTTTGAGACCAATTTAATGGGGTGCGGCACTTACTGAGGGAGTCCTGGACTAGGGGGCATCCGGACAGCCGGACTACATACTTTGGCCGGACTAATGGACCGTGAAGATACAAGACTCAAGACTTCGTCCCGTGTCTGGATGGGACTCTCCTTTGCGTGGAAGACAAGCTTGGCGATCCGGATATTAGATTTCCTTCTTTGTAACCGACTCTGTGTAAACCCTAGCCCCCTCTGGTGTCTATATAAACCGGAGGGTTTGGTCCGTATAGGGACAATCATAATCATCATAGGCTAGCTTCTAGGGTTTAGCCTCCACGATCTCGTGGTAGATCAACTCTTGTAATACTCATATCATCAAGATCAATCAAGCAGGAAGTAGGGTTTTACCTCCATCGAGAGGGCCCGAACTTGGGTAAAACATCGTGTCCCTTGCCTCCTGTTACCATTAGCCTTAGACGCACAGATCGGGACCCCCTACCCGAGATCCGCCGGTTTTGACACCGACATTGGTGCTTTCATTGAGAGTTCCTCTGTGTCGTCGCTGCAAGGCTCGATGGCTCCTTCAATCATCAACAACAACGCGGTCCAGGGTGAGACCTTTCTCCCTAGACAGATCTTCATGTTCGGCGGCTTCGCACTGCGGGCCAATTTGCTCGCCATCTGGAGCAGATCGACAGTTACGCCCCTGGCCATCAGGTCAGGTTCGAAAACTTGAACTACACGGCCGATATCCGCGGAGACTTGATCTTCAACGGATTTGGGCCTGCGCCAGGAGCGCCAAACAGTCACGATGAGCACGGCTTAGACCTGTTGTCGGACAATACTCAGGATATCGCACCTGCAGGAGCCCCAAACCTAAATCCGGGGCAGATTGCATCGTCCAAGGATGGGTGGATGGACCCCGCCTCGGAGGCCGCACACTCATCGGCGGTAGAGCCGAACACAAACTTCACCCCCAAGGAAGCCTATGTCTCCGGACCCCTGGACTCGTGTCCGGTTGTAGGCCCCAGACCACGCACACCCGAGCCCGCCGATTCTGGCTGGGCTCCGGTAATGGAGTTCGCCGCTGCGGATATCTTCCAGCACTCGCCCTTTGGCGACATGCTGAACTCGTTGATGTATCTCCCTTTGTTAGGAGACTCTTTGCCGAACTATGTCTGGCTCGAGTGGGAAGCAAGCAACGAGGGAATTCGTTGCCCACCCACCACCCACTTCATTGCCACAATCGACGATTTGACCGACGTGCTTGACTTCGACTCTGAAGACATCGACGGTGTGGACGATGATGCAGGAGATGAACAGGAACCATCGCCCATGGGGCGTTGGACAACCACCTCCTCATATGATATATATATGGTGGATACTCCGAAAGAAACCAATGGCGATGAGGCAATGGAGGATAACCCCTCAAGGAAGAAAGCAAAGCATGGGCATCGTCGGCGCCGCTCCAAGCCCCGCCACAGCAATACTGGCATAGGAGACGAAAACAATCTGGATGGTGCCGAAGATGAATACAACCCCGATCAGTCTGCCTTCAAGCAGGCCGAACAGGAAGACGGGCAGGTCAGCCCAGACGAACAGGCGACAGACGGATACCCGGAGGAGGAAACCTACATGCCCCCTCCGAAGAAGAGATTAGCTTCGGCGACGACGAGTTCGGCGTGCCTGAGGACCCCGTAGAGCAGGAGCGCTTCAAGCCCCGGCTTATGGCCACTGCGAGGAGCCTGAAAAAGAAGCAGCAGCAGCTCCAAGCTGATCAAGACCTGCTCACAGACAGATGGACTGAAGTCCTGACAGCCGAGGAATATGGACTCGAGCACCACACGGCTGACCGGCCACCTCGTGGCCGGGATAAAATGGCGTATCAGCCCGAATACCAGCCCGCACCCCTATGCCAATACACTACGGCCCGGGGCAATAGGCAGGACCTGCAAGGTATACTGGAAAACAAGGCAGGACAACCAAGATCAATCTACGGATCGCGGGGAAGTGCCTCAACACGTGACGATGATCGTCATGCCGGATACACTATCGATAAGTCCGGCCGGGCCGAACATAGCCAACCAGATTCATTTGAACTGCGTAGCCACATAGCCCAGCATAGAGGCACCGCACACCCCCTCTGCTTCACTGATGAAGTGATGGATCATGAATTCCCAGAAGGGTTTAAACCCGTAAACATTGAATCATACGATGGCACAACAGACCCCGCAGTATGGATCGAAGATTTCCTTCTCCACATTCACATGGCCCGCGGTGACGACCTACATGCCATCAAGTATCTTCCCCTTTAGCTCAAAGGACCGCCCCGGCACTGGCTAAATAACCCGCCAGCAAATTCCATTGGTAGTTGGGAAAACCTGGAGGACGCGTTCCTCGATAATTTCCAGGGCACGTATGTGCGACTACCGGATGCCGACGACTTGAGCCACATTACCCAACAACCCGGAGAGTCAGCCAGAAAATTCTGGACTCGGTTCCTAACTAAAAAGAACCAAATTGTCGACTGTCTGGACACCGAAGCCCTGGCAGCCTTTAAGCATAATATCCGCGATGAGTGGCTCGCCCGACACCTCGGCCAGGAAAAACCAAAATCCATGGCGGCCCTCACGACACTCATGACCCGCTTTTGCGCAGGCGAGGAAGCTGGTTGGCTCGCAGTAGCACCACTCCAATAAACTCCGGCACTTCGGATGTCCGCGACAATAACGGCAAGCCACGGCGCAACATACATAAGCGTCGGAACAATGGCGACAACGCTGAAGACACGGCAGTCAACGCCGGATTCAGTGGCTCAAAATCTGGTCAGCGGAAAAAGGCGTTCAAAAGAAACAATCAGGGACCATCCAGTCTGGACCGCATACTTGATCGCTAGTGCCAAATTCACGGCACCCCGGATAAGCCAGCAAACCACACTAACAGAGACTGCTGGGTGTTCAAACAGGCCAGTAAAATAAATGCCGAGAACAAGGACAAGGGGTTGCACAACGATGATGACGAGGAGCCCCGGTGTCCGAACACGGGGGGACAAAAGAAATTTCCTCCCCAGGTGAAAACGGTCAACATGATCTACGCCACCCACATTACCAAAGGGGAACGAAAGCAAGCACTGCGGGACGTCTATGCGATGGAGCCAGTCGCCCCAAAGTTTAACCCATGGTCATCCTGTCCGATCACCTTTGATTGTAGGGATCACCCTAACAGCATCCGTCACGGCGGTTCAGCCGCATTGGTCCTAGACCCAATCATCGACGGATTCCACCTCATGCGGGTCCTTATGGACGGCGACAGCAGCCTGAACCTGCTTTATCAGGACACAGTGCACAAAATGGTCATCGACCGTTCAAGGATCAAGCCCACCAAAACCACCTTCAAAGGTGTAATTCCAGGAGTAGAGGCCCGCTGCACGGGCTCCATAACACTGGAAGTGGTCTTCGGATCTTCGGATAACTTCTGAAGCGAGGAGTTAATCTTCGATATCGTCCCTTTCCGTAGTGGTTATCATGCACTGCTTGGACGAACCGCATTCGCTCGATTCAATGCGGTACCACACTATGCATACCTCAAGCTCAAGATGCCAGGACCTCGCGAGGTCATAACAGTCAGCGGAAACACGGACCGCTCTCTCCGTACAGAAGAGCATACTGCAGCCCTCGCGGCAGAAGTACAAAGTGGCCTTGTCTGGCAAACCACCAATCCGGCGACAACAACCCCGAACACTGTCAAGCGAGTCTGGAGTACCCTGCAACAAGATCGCCAGGCACGCCAAGAGCGCGACTAGCAGCCCGGCCTCCGCCCCAGTCCCATTCAGGCAGCATTCGTGCCGCGCATACACAATTACACACTCAAAATACCATGGGCACAGGCGGGGGCGCAATAGGGACGCGGTCAACAACGCGGTTCAGCCGCAACATACTTTAATAACCCTCTTTATCTTTCAGGACCCTACTCTCGGGCAGCCTCTTCAGAGAATCGGATCATCGGACTCCTCACAGCGGGGAGAACCAAGGAGGCAAAAGGCTTTGCGCACAAAGGGAATAACCAGGTGGTATCTGCTAATGATCATTATACCTATTTTATATACCTACACGCGGCCCGCCCTTGGATATGACGTGTCAAATAGTCCTCTTTACTCCTACTCAACGCATTAATTGTAAAGATACGCTTGGTCGTATTATTTATCAATGGGAGATAATATATAGCGTCATCTTATTATTCCTATCTTCACATTTTTTTCTAAAAATGTTTAGTTAACATTAAATCCGTACACTTTGGTACGTTCAGTTTGCCAGGGGCTTCTTATGGCGCCCCATAATACGGCAAGATACCTCCGAACACTTTCAACAGTGCGGCACCCCGAACTTATAGCATTATATGCATCAGCTCCGAATCATGTCTTGGGTCAATAGTTGGGTTTTCCCGGCTCCCTTGTTTTGGTACCTTACGTTCCGTTATATCGGCTAAGGTAGCGCAGGGAGAACTACTGCGATTGTGTCCCGGTTCTTCCGGACGAGCACCTCAGTAGAGAAAGCCGAAAACTGACTGGCATGATGCGGTGAGAGCAGGTCGCTGTTCGAGAGGTCTTAAAATCCTTAAAGATTTTTTCTGCTTTAGGCGAGGAATCGGCCTCGTCCGATTTAGGCGTATATAGCACCCCAATTCGGCTTTCCGAATTCTAGGGGCTTCACCAAAATTTAAAATTGTAGACTTCTATGGCTAAGTGAAAGTTATAAATCCGCATAGTCCGATTTCCTTGTTCCCTACGCCAAACACCTCCTTCAGGGACCAAATATTTGGATAAAGAGTGTCTGGGTTTTCCACGAACACCCCAGTACTAGTTACATGGGGGCGGAAGCCGACGACTGGCCTACTTTCAGAATTTTATAAACAGTCGCACAGAAGGTAATATTTTAAATCAACAAAGCGCTATATAGTGCAAATAACTTCATTTTTATGTTGCAAAAATGACAGGAGTACATTCACTCAAAGATCGTGTCCTTGGTACATTCATCAGCCACGAGCCGAGCGCCTTTCATAACGCCATCATAATATTTCTCGGGATAGCGATGCGCCTTGCCCTCCGGCGGTCCATCCTTCACCAGCTTCTCCGCATCCAGCTTGCCCCAATGCACCTTTGCACGGGCAAAGGCTCGGCGGGCACCCTCAATGCAAACGGATCACTTGATCACTTCAAGCCGCGGACAGGCATTTACCATCCGCTTTATCATGCCGAAGTAGCTGGCGGGCAAGGGCTCACCAGGCCACATCCGGGCTATGAAATCTTTCATAGCCACTTCGGCCGCCCTATGGAGTTCAACCAATTGCTTCAATTGGTCACTCAGAGGCATCGTGTGTTCGGCTCCAGCATACTGGGACCAGAACAGCTTCTCGGTTGAGCTCCCCTCTTCGGCATGGTAGAACTCCGCGGCATCCAATATGCTGCGTGGCAGATCTGCGAATGCCCCTGGAGAGCTCCGAATTTGGGTAAGTAAAAGAAATGTCTCCTCCACATGTTTGCTTTGCATAAAGAATGTCTTACCCACCGCTATCTTCTTGGCCGCCTGGATTTCCTGCTGGGCCTTTTCGGCTTCGGCCTTGGCGTCTTTCATGCTCAAAAGGGCCTTCACAAGTTCAGACTCCTTCGTCTTGAAGTCACACTCCAAGGACTCGAACTTCTTGCCGAGCTCCTGGAGCTCTTGCTGTACCTCGCCCACCCTAGCATTTTGCTTTTCACACTCAATGCGCTCCATGGCCGCCTTGTTTTCGGCCTCGGATAGTGCTTTCTTCAGGGACGCCACTTCGGTCGTGGCCCCTATTACAAAATCATGACGCCTTTTTGTTAGCGTCACCAATTTTTTCTATCCTTTGTGATATGTGAACGGGGTATCACTCACCTTTGTTCTCTTCGAGTTGCCTCTTCATGAGGCGGAGCTCCCCTTCGGCCTGCTCCAGGTCCCATTTAAGTCCGGTGACCTCTGCTGTGCGGGCAGTTGCGGCAAGCAGCACCGCCTGCTTATTCACATAGACACCTACTATTAAACTCCTGTGGATTAAAATTGACCCTCCATTTGGCTTTTCTTTCCGAACACCAAATAGAGTATCAGGGGCTACTGTCTATCAGGTGATAATTTCACACACTTTTGATTACTTACCTCAAAGCCTGTCGGGAGGCTGGTGCAGGCTTCCGTCAATCCGCTCTTGGTGGACCGAACCTTCTGAATCACCACACTCATAAGAGTACGGTGCTCTTCATCCATGGAAGCACCGTGAAGCACTTCCAGCAGACTATCCGGCGCCTCTGGCGCAACGGAAGTCATTGGCACGGCCGGCCCGCCCTCCTTAGCGAGGGGCTGCCCACCCGAATCTGGAACCCTTGGAGGTTCCGGTACAGTGTCCGGCTGAGAGCCCAACTTGCTGCGGCTCTCGTCGGCATAATCCGAGGGGATTTTACGCCCCGTGTGCCCAGCGTCTGGAATTTCGCCTTGGGGCATCTCCAGAGTCGCCTCCCCCTGCTCTGGGAGCCTTTGGGACAACACCTCCGTGTCATCCGTAGGACAAGGGGAAGTGGCCGTTGGGAGCGAACTCATCGCCGAATCGCTCAAAGACCCACCCGAAGAGGATACCTCGGGATGGGCCCTGGCCGGACTGCATATGCGTGTTCGGTGTTATAACAGACTATGAAGTGAAGTCATACTAAAGTACAACAAAGTGCAGATACTTACGATCTTACTAGGGGCTTCCCCCTGGGCAGCCACTCCTCCTCGTTGTAGGCGATCGTGGTGGAGTAATCTGGAAGGGACACCTTTCCCTTCTTGGGCGTCCTAGCCTCCCCCTCCGGGGCGGCTTTCCTTTTCTTCTCATCCTCAGTGCGGGGAGGCGGAGTTTCCTCGTGTTCCCCCCACCTCCGCGGGAGGAATCTGCCTTGTCGTCTTCGGACGAAGAGTTTATGACGACCTTGCGCTGGGGACCCTTCCTGGTCCCCTGGGCCGCCTTCTTAGGCCCTTCGGCCTCCCTGGATGGGGCGGCCCTCTCCTTTTCCTCTTCCCCTTTGTGGGAGGAGTGTGCCTCGTCGTCTTTGGACGAGGTGTCCGGTACGACCTTACGCCGGAGGCCCTTCCTGGTCCCCGGGGCCTTCTTTTCCGGCGCCTTGTAGGGCGCCGGGACTAGCATCTCCGTCAGGAGAGCGGTCGCTGGACCTTCTGGTAGTGGAGCCGAACGGTCGATCCGCTCCGCCGTCACCACGTACTCCTGATTAAGTACACACGATGACTTAAAATCCTCCCATGAGTATGCTGGGAAAACTACATCTGGTGATGGTTAGAAAACTCACTGGATAGGGGAGCCGCGTGGCGCGAAGTCCGCGGTCCTCGGATGTGGGAAGAGGTATTTCGGAGGCCTTGAACAGCACCTTCCATGCATCCTTGTGTGTCATGCCGTAGAGCTCTTGAAGTGTCTGGTGTTCGGTCGGGACAAACTCCCACAGATTAAATGCCCGTCTTTGGCACGGAAGAATTCGGCGGACGAGCATGACTTGGACCACGTTGACAAGCTTGATTTTCTAGTCAATCATATTCTTGATGCAGTTCTGAAGTCCGGTCAGCTCCGCAGGTTCACCCCAGGCCAGGCCCTTCTTTTCCCAGGAGGTGAGCCGCATGGGAATTCCGGATCGGAATTCGGGGGCCGCTGCCCAGTTGGCGCCGCGCGGCTCGGTGATGTAGAACCACCCTGATTGCCACCATTTCATGGTCTCCGCTAAGGAGCCGTCAAGCCAGGTGACGTTGGGCATCCTGCCCACCATGGCGCCTCCGCACTCCGCTTGCTGGCCGGTCATGATCTTCGCATTCACGCAGAAGATTTGCAGCCACAAGCCGAAGTGGGGCTTGATGCGGAGGAAGGCCTCGCACACGATGATGAACGCCGAGATATTGAGGACGAAATTTGGGGCTAGATCATGGAAGTCCAGCCCATAGTAAAACATGAGCCCGCAAACAAACGGATGAAGTGGAAATCCCAGTCCATGGACGAAGTGGGTGTCGGTGTCAAAACCAGCGGATCTCGGGTAGGGGGTCCCGATCTGTGCGTCAAGGCTGATAGTAACAGGAAGCGAGGGACACAGATGTTTACCCAGGTTCGGGCCCTCTCGATGGAGGTAAAACCCTACTTCCTGCTTGATTAATATTGATGATATGGGTAGTACAAGAGTAGATCTACCACGAGATCGTGGAGGCTAAACCCTAAGAGCTAGCCTATGATAGTATGATTGTAACTGTGATTGGCCTTCTAAGGACCAACCTCTCCGGTTTATATAGACACCGGAGAGGGCTATGGTTTACATGGAGTCGGTTACAAGAAAGGAAACACAATATCCGGATCGCCAAGCTTGCCTTCCACGCAAAGGAGAGTCCCATCCGGACACGGGCCGAAGTCTTGAGTCTTGTATCTTCACGTTTCAATAGTCCGGACGTTGTACACAGTCCGGCTGTCTGGATACCCCCTAATCCAGGACTCCCTCAGTAGCCCCTGAACCAGGCTTCAATGACGATGAGTCCGGTGCACAATATTGTCTTCGGCATTGCAAGGCGGGTTCCATCTTCCAATACTCCAAAGTACCTGTTACGATGAATAGTGTTCAGCCTCCAATCAATGTTGTGCTCCTCGGCTTCAGTGCCTCAGTAATGACCATCTCCACGTGTCGAGCGAATGCGAGGAGTCACGGAATTTTTGCATTTGCCACCCTCGATCCTCCGGGCTAACCGTCTATTTGAAGGGACGGGGATTCTCAGATCCAAACCTCACTCTCCCTCCCAGAGCTAGCATCCAACAGAGCGCTCCGCGAAAAACCATTCCAACATGGCCGGCCGTCGCAGCTCTTCCGCTCTCCCTTCTCGTTCCAAGTCAGGGGATTGGGGAGAGTGTTCAGCTCCTCATAGCTGTTTGATACAGTTACAAACCCAAGGGTTTCTCCCACCGGCGTTCATGGCCCCCGTCCGAGCTGGAATAGCCACTTATGACAGAGGGGAACAAGCTGAGGGATCTCCTAACGCATATCCGGAGGAACGTATATGCCTCATCTCGCATCCATTGAGGGGCGTCGGGTTTCCTATCCACCCATTTCTTTGCGGGCTCCTGGAGTTCTACGGCCTCCAGTTACACAATCTTACCCATGCCTCTATTCTGCACATAGCGGGGTATATCGCCCTTTGCGAGCTGTTTTTAGGCTGTGAACCACCCTCCGGATTATGGAGGAAGCTGTGTTGCCTTGTCCCCCGCACCCAGGGAGAGTCCCTATGTCAAGTGGGCGGGGCCGAAGTATGGCGCATCACCGAGACCAGATACCTGTCCGGCACTCCTGAGAAGGCACCAGAAAACTGGCCTTCAGAGTGGTTCTATATAGACGATGTTCCCCTTCCGGATCCAGTCCGGACAGGTCTCCCCAAGTTCAGCAACGCCCCGCCGAGGGCACGCCTAAGCTGGCGCCCCCGGGGCCCTCAAGAAGAGGACACAAGGGAAATATACCTCCTGATGAACAGGATAAAGTTAATGGCCAAATCCGGACTGACGATAGTTGAGGTCATGGCGATATGCATAAGGCGGGGAGTGCAACCGCTCCAATATCAGGGGAAGCCCATGTGGCATTTCAACGGGGAAGACGACACCACCCGTTGCGGCCGTAAGGGTCCGGACTTCGCTGCCGCTTTGGCAAGGATATTGTCCGATTTGTACAAAGGGGAAGAGGAGGAATTCGTTCGCATTAAAATGCAGGATGGATTCTTCATGTATAACCCCCCCAGAGTGGGTACGTTGCCATCCTTTTCCCTGCTTCACTTACTTTAGCATCCATCTGCTAAGATTTACTTGCATCAATGCTTCCGAGCAGGAAATGAGGAGGGCCGTAGAAGGAATCTTCAGCCCCTCCCCGCAACCAGAGGACCCCGGAAGGGCCCTAGATCCGAGACTCAAAGAAGATCCGGATATCACTATGGAGCTTGTCAATGGGGTATTCTATCAAGCGAGCTGGGATGGCGCCCTAGTGGCCATTACAGCCGACTACCCTGGACTGCACCCCCGAGACTTGGAATAGTTGGGACAACTGTTTGAAGGATCAATACATGCACAGGTCCTTGTGGACAAGAATGAACAATTGGCTCAGGAGCTGGAGGCATGCAAGGCCCAGCTGACTAATGCGGTAGCCAAGTTAGAGGGATCCTGGAAGGCCCCCTCTGGTAATATTTGTCTCCATTATACGCAGATGTACCGGTTAGTAAATGGCTGGTGCGGTTAGTCTAACAGAAAATTCTGCCGACAATCCCGGGGTGAATCCGGAAGGCGTAATGGGTGACGACTCGCATCTCCAATGGTAGCTAAAGGCTGGAGAGCGCATCCTTACACAGGTGACGCAAGAGAAGAGCAAGCTACAAGATGCCAATATTCGCCTGGACGTGGAACTAAAGGACATCCGCACTCGACTGGCGGACTCCGTGAAGGAGAACAAAAGGCTTCGACGCGGCATTTATGGTAAGAGCTCAAGCGAACTGTGTGATAGTTCGGCGAGGAAGTTTTTTGAATTTTTTTTGCTTGCAGGAATGTTAAAGGGTCGCCCTGAAGAGGAGATGCCCTCATCTGTAGTCTATTTGTTGCAAGAACTTTTGCAGTTGCACGAGCGTGCTCGGCAGGTGATGCACGACTTTGCTCAGGCCTTGTGGCCATCAAGCCTCCTGCCAAATGGCATGGGGGAGCTTGCGGTCCTGCTTCAAGGAGCCCGGGGGTGCTTCCGTCTATGGAAGATATCAGCATGCCGGCAAGGATCAAGAGAAGCCTGGGCAATGGTGAAGACGCGCTACACCAAGCTGGACCCGAACCATATGGCCGAAGTAGGACCGACGGGGCCCGATGGGCAAGAAATTCCCGTGAGTCTGGTATATGACCAGGTAGCGTTAGCTGCTAAGTATTCTCAATAGGATTGTAGGCTAGATAGCATGTTAGATGGTATAGAGGAGGAATATAGTCAGTCTCAGTGACTGTGTAATTTAATTGGCATAAGTAGCCCCTAGCCGCATTGAAATCATTTGTCATGGCGTACCTTTTCACTTCAGCCCCGGATCCTACAGTCTGGGGTGTGTCCGAATACCCTCTCAGTTATACAAAACCGGGGTATGCGTGGAGACCAGGCGTATGGGTCATAAGTGCTTGAACAGACAAGTACCCAACTAGTTATGTTATATTACATGGATAGTAAGAAACATCTTCCAGGGAGAATAGTTCCGTTAGGGGTTCCTTTCCCTGGGTACGCATGCGCCAATGCACATGTCCGGACTGCGAACGATGGCGCAGGATACAAAACTTCTGGTTTTTGTTGTTGTAACCAACGAATACATCCTTTGTTCACCGATCAAATATTCTCTTAAGGAAACTAGCTTTCGCCTTCACCCAGTCCGAGGTACACATCCGGCTTAACCGGCAGTAACAATCGCAGAGGTGCTCCCCTTACGCCCTAGCCGAATTAACGGGAACGTAGGGCATAAACACAAGAGCCAGGCAACCCAGCTTGGCCACATCTTAAGTCATATCGATGCATACAATGGTGAAGGAAAGGCGCATATGGATAAAGAACGCATATGCGATGGGCAAAAAGCCATTTAAAGTAATTATGTCTAGCTTCCGAATAGGAAGCCCCCAGGTATAGCTTACACACATAGTACGGCCGGAGTGATCTGGGAGTCCGTACTGTATTAAATACTTTGTGTGAAGAGAAAAATGGGGGGGGGGGGGGGTGGAGCATAATTAGAAAGGAGGGGTAAGGAGACGAACACTGAGTTCGGCGTCAGGCGTAGAATCTCCGGAGTCTGGCGTGTTCCATGGGTTCAGCTCGAGTCTGTTATCGGATGCATTACGTAGACAGTACGCTCCTCTGGTGAGAACTTTGTCAATGACGAAGGGACCTTCCCACTTGGGTTTGAGTGTGTCCTTCTTATTCTCTGGTAGGCGTAGAACGAGCTCGCCAATATTGTAAGTTTTGGCCCGCACTTCTGTGCTTTGATATCGTCGAGCCTGCTGCTGATAGAATGCGGAACGGGCTTTTGCGACATTGCGCTCCTCCTACAGGGCATCCAAGTTATCCTGCCGATCTAACTCGGCTTCCTTCTCTTCATACATGCGTACGCGTGGCGAATCATGTATTATGTCACAGGGTAGTACTACTTCCGCACCGTACACCATGAAAAATGGTGTATATCCGGTGGTGCGATTTGGTGTGGTCTGCAGCCCCCAGAGTACGGAGTCGAGCTCCTCTACCCAGTGCGTATCCGATTCTGTTAAAGATCACACTAGTCCGGGTTTGATGCCACTCATGATGAGACCGTTTGCCCGTTCGACCTGGCCGTTTGTTTGGGGGTGGTAGACGGAAGCGTAGTCGAGCTTAATGCCCATTTTGCCGCACCAAGTTTTCACTTCATCGGTTGTGAAATTTGAGCCATTATCAGTGATGATGATGTGGGGGACACCGTATCGGTGTACGACCCCGGATATGAAGTCTATAACAGGTCCAGATTCAGCCGTTTTAACCGGTTTGGCTTCTATCCATTTGGTGAACTTGTCCACCATGACCAATACGTATTTTTTCTTATGGCTTCCCCCTTTAAGGGGCCCGACCATATCCAGCCCCCAGATCGCAAAGGGCCAAGTTATGGGGATTGTTTGGAGAGCGGTAGGGGGCATATGGCTCTGATTGGCGAAGAGCTGGCAACCGACGCAATGTTGGACAAGGTCCTGTGCGTCTGCTCGGGCCGTTGGCCAATAGAAGCCTGTACGAAAGGCCTTGCTGACTAGCGCTCGAGCCGCGGCATGGTGTCTGCCCAGTCCGGCATGGATTTCAGCCAATAGTTGCCGCCCTTCCTCTTCGGAGATGCACCTTTGGAGCACTCCGGTCGCGGTTTTATTATAGAGTTCCCCTTCGTGGACCTTGCAAGCTTTAGAGCGCCAGACTATGTAGCATGCTTCGTTTTGGTCTTCGGGGAGCTCCTGCCTATATAGGTAGGCCAAGAAAGTCTCGGTCCACGGGGCAATTACGGCCATGATTTCGTGGGCCGAAGATGCTATTTCGGTGGCGGAGCCTCCGATTGTGTCTGATGGTTCGGAATCTGTGGGTGTGTTCGGGTCCGTGTTGGTATTGCTGGACTCCCCTTCCCATACTACGGATGGCTTGAACAACCTTTCCAGGAATATGTTAGGTGGGACAGGGTCGTGTTTGGCGATGATGCGGGCAAGGACGTCCGCCGCTTGATTGTTTTCTCGAGCCACATGGTGGAATTCGAGCCCCTCGAACCAAGCTGACATTTTGAGGACGACATTACGGTAGGCCGCCATTTTTGGATCCTTGGCATTGAAGTCTCTATTTATTTGTGATATTGCGAGGTTCGAATCCCCGCGCACTTCCAGGCATTGGATGCCCATAGAGACCGCCATCCGAAGACCATGCAACAAAGCCTCATATTCGGATGCATTGTTGGAGTCTGTGTAAAGTATTTGGAGGACGTACTGGACCGTGTCTCCGGTGGGAGACGTCAGGACTACACCTGCTCCCAATCCGGCCAGCATTTTAGAGCCATCGAAGTGCATGATCCAGTTGGAGTATGCGCCGTACTCTTTAGGGAGTTTGGCTTCCATCCATTCGGTGACAAAGTCGGCGAGTACTTGCGACTTGATGGCCCGCCGTGGTTTGTACATTATGTCAAACGGAAGGAGCTCAATGGCCCATTTAGGAATCCGGCCCGTAGCATCGTGGTTGTTTATTATGTCATTGAGTGGTACTTTGGAGGCTACTGTGATCGAACACTCTTGAAAGTAGTGTCGCAGCTTCCGGGATGCCATGAAGACTGCATATGCTATTTTTTGATAGTGTGGGTATCGGGATTTGCATGGGGTGAGGACTGTGGATATGTAATAAACCGGCTTTTGGAGCGGGAATTTGTATCCGTCAACCTCTCGTTCGACGACGAGTACTGCGCTTACAACTTGATGTGTTGCCGCTATGTACAATAGCATAGGCTCGCCGATGTTCGGCGCTGTTAGGACTGGATTACTGGCCAATAAGGTCTTTATTTCACCGAGTCCGGCCGTGGCTGCATCCGTCCATACGAAGTGTTCGGTGCGCTGAAGGAGGCGATAAAGAGGCAATGCCTTTTCCCCTAGCCTGGAGATAAAGCGACTCAAAGCGGCCACGCATCCAGCTAGCTTCTGGATGTGCTTGAGGTCTGTTGGTATAGCCAACTGAGACAGAGCTCGGATTTTTGCCGGATTCGCTTCGATTCCTCTATTGGAAACAATGAAGCCCAGCAAATTCCCCGATGGGACGCCGAAGACGCATTTTTTGGATTCAACTTAATGTCATATGTCCGGAGGTTATCGAATGTGAGCCTCAAGTCATCTATCAGAGTTTCGACGTGTCTAGTTTTTATGACCACGTCGTCCATATATGCTTCCACTGTTTTGCCGATTTGCTTTTCCAGGCATGTTTGAATCATGCATTGATAGGTTGCACCGGCATTCTTGAGCCCGAAGGGCATAGTGTTGAAGCAAAAAGGGCCATATGGCGTTATAAAAGTTGTTGCAGCTTGGTCAGACTCTGCCATCTTTATTTGATGGTATCCAGTGTATGCATCGAGAAAACACAGTGAGTCATGTCCAGCTGTGGCATCGATGATATGATCGATGCGAGGGAGGGGAAAGGGATCCTTGGGGCAAGCCTTGTTGAGGTCTTTGAAGTCGACACATAGGCGCCAGGATTTGTCCTTCTTTGGTACCATCACCAAATTTGCCAGACAATCCAGATGTTTAATGTCTCTGATGAATCCGGCCTCGAGTAGCTTGGCTAACTCTTCCCCCATTGCCTGTCGTTTAGGCTCTGAGAATCGCCTTAGGGTCTGCTTGACTGGTTTGTATCCTTTTAGGATATTGAGGCTGTGTTCGGCTAATCTGCGTGGGATGCCTGGCATGTCCAATGGGTGCCAGGTGAAAACGTCCCAATTCTTGCGTAAGAAATCTCGTAGTGCGGCGTCCATCGCGGGGTTCAGATGTGTCCCGATGGAAGCTGTCTTCATGGGATCCGTTGGATGGACCTGGAATTTGACTATCTCGTCTGCAGGTTTAAATGAGGTGGACTTGGGTCGCTTGTCTAGTATCACGTCGTTCCTGTCCACGGTGGCCCGCAGTGTTGTTAACTCTTCGGCTGCTAGGGCTTCAGATAATGCTTCCAAGGCTAGTGCTGCGGTTTTATTTTCGGCGCGAAGCGCAACGTCCGGATCACTGGCTAGAGTGATGATTCCATTGGGTCCGAGCATTTTAAGCTTCATGTACCCATAATGGGGTACAACTTGAAAGCTTGTAAACGCGTCCCGCCCTAGAAGGGCATGGTATCCGCTGCTAAAAGGAGCCACCTAGAATGTGATTTCTTCGGACCTATAATTCTCCGGGGTGCCGAATACCACATCGAGTGTGATTTTTCCCGCACACCGCGCTTCCCGAGTAAGGATAATTCCCCTGAAGGTCGTGTCGCTTTGTTCAATGCAGCTTTTATCAATCTCCATCCGTCTAAGTGTTTCTTCATAAATCAGATTTAATCCGCTTCCGCCGTCCATGAGTACTTTAGTGAGCTGAAAGCCATCTACGATCGGGCTAAGAACCAGAGCGGATGGTGCCCGGACAGTCTGGAATCGAGGTTCATCACTGGCATTAAAAGTTATAGCAGTGTCGTTCCAGGGGTTTATTTTTGCCACATGGTAAATTTCAGCGGAGCTTCAACGAGCTCGCTTGCGCCTATTGTTCGAGGCAAATGTCTCGAAGACTGTTAGTACCGTATCGTGTTCGCTGGCGGGATGTTGTTCCGCTTTCTGGCCCACAAGAAGATCCTCACCACTTTTTGCCACCTGCCGGAGTATCCTACATGCCCTAAGGCTATGAGTAGGTGTTGTATCCAGAGTACTGTGGAGCTTACATGGCCCGTCGATCCATTCCTCCAATACGGATCCCCGCCCTGGGGTGGGCTTTGGTTTCTTGGGGATTGGGTCGGACGACTTACGAGAGTTCGTCCGTTTAGTTCGGACAAAGGTCTGAGTGAGAGCAGTACTATCCCAAAATTCTGTTTGGGTCTTTCAAGCGCTCTCCATCGCACAGTACTTCCGTACTATGATTGCCAAGTCCGCGAAGCATACTATGTCACGGCGGCTTATAGCATTGAGGAGTCCTTCGTCCGTGCAGTTTTTGCAGAAAAGTGAGGCCATGTTCTCCTCACGGCAATCCTTGACTTGTTAAGCGCAAGGAGGAATCTGGCCCAGTAGTGATGTACGGTTTCCTGGGGCTCTTGCCTGATGTGGGAGAGACAATTTAAGTCCAGGTAGGTGCTATTAGCAGAATCCGGATTTTGATCCGATTTAACGGCCAAGGGCGCGGGCGGTTCCGAGCTTAACAGCTCAGAATCCAGAGTGCTGCCCAATTTCTTCGGCCCAATGCGCGATTCTAAGTCCAGGACCTGGGTCAAGTTTTCCTTTGAGCAGGTCTTTGGCTCAAGGAGTTCGGTGATCCGAACATAATTTGTCCTCAATGTTGAGGGTCAATCCGTGTGTGGTTCCTCCACTATCGCTATCTCGTGGGTGGCCGGCGGGGACCTGATGTCCCTTCAGCCGGGTTTAAGCCCAATCCGGTCATAGTCCGTAGCGACTCCCAGAGCGGTGATGCGATCCAAGAGTTCGTTAAGGGAGGAGAGCTCCATTGGATCCATCTGTTCGGCAAGTTCCAAACTGACGCGAAGGTTATGATTGATGACCCGAGAAGCCATCGTCGGCGCCACCGCCGATGGGGCGGCCATGATAAAGCCGCCAAGCCGGAGCGTCTAGCCTACAGCCAGATCCCCCTTCGAGGTAATGTCGTCCTTGATGATGGGACGAGCCATCGAGCCTTGCAGCAACGTCATAGAGGAACTCTCAATGAAAGCACCAATGTCGGTGTCAAAACCGGCGGATCTCGGGTAGGGGGTCCCGATCTGTGCGTCAAGGCTGATGGTAATAGGAAGCGAGGGACACAGATGTTTACCCAGGTTCGGGCCCTCTCGATAGAGGTAAAACCCTACTTCCTGCTTGATTAATATTGATGATATGGGTAGTACAAGAGTAGATCTACCACGAGATCGTGGAGGCTAAACCCTAAGAGCTAGCCTATGATGGTATGATTGTAATTGTGATCGGCCTTCTAAGGACCAACCTCTCCGGTTTATATAGACACCGGAGAGGGCTAGGGTTTACATGGAGTCTGTTACAAGAAAGGAAACACAATATCCGGATCGCCAAGCTTGCCTTCCACGCAAAGGAGAGTCCCATCCGGACACAGGCCGCAGTCTTGAGTCTTGTATCTTCACGCTTCAATAGTCCGGACATTGTACACAGTCCGGCTGTCCGGATACCCCCTAATCTAGGACTCCCTCAGTGGGCAAGGAACATGACCCTCTCATGGGGTCCCAGAGTCGGAATAATATGCCATGCATCCGGCAGCCGGTGCGCGATATCTATGACCAAGTATCCGGCCACCCGGAGCTTCGTAATATGCTCCTCCTTGACGGTGGAGGCCACCCACTTGCCTCTTGCTCCGGACATGTTTGGTTGTGCGGAGAAGGCGTGAACTAGGGCGCTGGAGCTCGAGGGTGCAAGAATGGATAAATGGAGGAGGAAGAAGGCGTGGGTAAAAATGGGGAATCCTTATCCCTTTATAGAGGCGACGAAAACGGTGCGCCTCCCCACTTGCCCGTTGAAGATCTCTTATTTCCCAAGCGCCATGATTGATGGCGCGGTTGGGTTACCCATACTCTTATTGATGGGAATCTCGTGATAAGGGGACATGATCTCTGCTTCGACAAGACATGCCGAGGAAACCGCCTCGCAATATGCGTTGTGGCTAGTTGTGGGAAAACGGTTCGAATAATGACTCGACCATAGTGTCATGTCACGTTGTCTGAAGTTGTCAGTAGATTACATTTGTGGAATATCGTTCTCTCTATGGTGGTATGTGAAGATCATCTTGCAGATCCAGACACGATTTAAGAGTTCGATAATTACTTTGGAGTATTCGGAGATGGAACCCGCCTTGCAATGCCGAAGACAATCTACGCGCCGGACTCACCGTCATTGAAGCCTGGTTCAGGGGCTACCGAGGGAGTCCTGGACTAGGGGGTATCCAGACAGCCGGACTACATACTTTGGCTGGACTAATGGACCGTGAAGATACAAGACTCAAGACTTCGTCCCATGTCCGGATGGGACTCTCCTTTGCGTGGAAGACAAGCTTGGCGATCTGGATATTAGATTTCCTTCTTTGTAACCGACTCTGTGTAAACCCTAGCCCCCTCCGGTGTCTATATAAACCAGAGGGTTTGTTCCATATAGGGACAATCATAATCATCATAGGCTAGCTTCTAGGGTTTAGCCTCTACGATCTCGTGGTAGATCAACTCTTGTAATACTCATATCATCAAGATCAATCAAGCAGGAAGTAGGGTTTTACCTCCATTGAGAGGGCCCGAACCTAGGTAAAACATCGTGTCCCTTGCCTCCTGTTACCATTAGACTTAGACGCACAGATCGGGACCCCCTACCCGAGATCCGCCGGTTTTGACACCGACACTTATGACCATACAAAGATTCATATGGTGACATCCTTAAACTGGTCTGGAACCCATTGTTATACGAGAATTTGGCATACGACAAGCAATATTCCCATTGTGGCCCTTGGGCCGAAACACAGGCTCGGAGCATATCTTCGAGTATTTGATTTACTCTTTCTGTCTGCCCATCCCTCTAAGGATGATAAGCGGTACTGTGTTTCAACTCTGTTCCGAGGGCCTGATGTAGACGGGACCAAAATGTGGAGGTGAAAAGTGATCCTCGGTTAGAAGAGATGGTTTGGGGAACTCCGTGCAGACTGACAATTCTGGATACATACAGTCATGCGAGCTCGTCTGCTCGGTATGAGGTTTTGATTGGGAGGAAGTGGGCCACCTTGGTTAATGTGTCTATGATGACCCAGATCGCATTATTGCCTCATCAGGTCTTAGATAGTCCTATGATGAAATCCATACAGACATCGTCCCATTTCCATTGTGATACTAGTAGTGGTTGGAGAAGTCTGGCTGCTTTATGATGTTCTGCCTTTACTTTGTTGCATATGTCGCAACAGGCTATGAAATAAGCAATGTCTTTCTTCATTCCATCCCACCAGAATATTTGTCGAAGGTCTTCATACATTTTTGTTCCTCTAGGGTGGCTTGAATACGAGGATTCGTGGGCTTCTGACAAAATTTTCTGCTTCAGATCAGCTTGATTAGGCACACAAATCCTTCCCGTGAATCGGAGGGCATCGCCTGACTGGGCTTTGCGGATTTCTTCCTCAAGAGTAGGGGTAACCTTCAGAATATTGGCAAGGCCAGCCTCAACTATGACCAGGTTGAGCTGAGCTATCTCCTCTTTAAGTTCGGAAGGCAAAGATTCCAACATGACGTTTAAACTGACGGGTTTTCGACTGAGTGCATCGGCAACCACGTTGGCCTTACCCGGATGGTAATTTATTCCAAGGTCATAATCCTTAACCAACTCAAGCCATCTTCGTTGACGAAGATTTAAATGCGGCTGAGTGAATATATATTTGAGACTTTTGTGATCGGTAAAAATTTGGCACCTTTTTCCGATGAGGTAGTGTCTCCAAATTTTTAAAGCATGAACTACCGCGGCCAATTCCAAATCATGAGTGTGGTAATTTCCTTCGTGGGGCCGTAGCTGCCGTGAGGCACAAGCCACTACCTTTCCATCTTGCATAAGTATGCATCCTAGTCCTTGCCGAGAAGCGTCACAGTATACGTCAAAACTGCGGTAGATATTAGGAAGTGTTAATACTAGCACAGTTGTCAAGCGTTTCTTCAACTCGGTGAAACTTTTCTTACAGTCCGAAGTCCATTCAAACTTCTTATCCTTTTTGGGAAGCTCCGTCATGGGTTTAGCAATCTTGGAGACCCCTTCAATGAAACAGCGGTAGTATCCGGCTAATCCAAGAAAACTCCGGATCTGAGATACGGTGGCAGGTGGCAACCAGACAAGCACATCTTTCACCTTGCTTGGGTCCACGGCTATACCTTTAGCGGATAGCACATGCCCGAGGAATCCAACTTTCTTGAGAGAAAAATCACATTTACTGAATTTGGCGTATAACTGGTGCTCACGGAGTCGTTGTAACACTACTCGGAGGTGTTCCTTACGCTCTTCTTCACTTCTTGAGTAAATAAGTATATCATCAATGAAGACGACCCCGAACTTATCGAGGAAATCCATGAATACTTTATTCATCATGTGCATGAAGAAAGTGGGGGCATTGGTGAGGTCGAAGGACATGACTGTATATTCATAGACAATTCAGATTGTACACAAAAAGATCATTGATGGCCAATGTAACCGGAGAGGACTCATATTGACAATTCAGATTGTACACAAAAAGATCATTGATGGCCAATGTATTTTTGCATTGACGTATTTTTTGTATAGTTACACTTAGCAGCGGTTTATATGCAAAGCGCTACTGCTATTCAGATTAGCTATAGCGTGTTTTGGCAAACACGCTACAACTATCCCTACCTTATCCCCACGCGCACGACCGACCCTCACTCACACTCTCACTCTCGCCCCCGTGCCGATGACGTCATCGTGCGTCGCCGCCGCCGCCGCCTTTGTCCGTCCGCCGCCAAGGTACTCCCCTCCTTCCGTCCCTCCTCCCTCCTCCTCGCACATCCTCCCTCCGCCTGCGGCCGCCCCTCCCTCCTCCGCCGCCGCCCTCCTCCCTCCGCCTGCGGCCGCCCCTCCTCCCTCCTTCGCCGGCAGCCCTCCTCCCACCGCCCTCGACCTCGCCGCCCCTAGCTACCTCTCCGTCGCCCCCACCCCCTGCCACTAGTTAGTACTATATTTAGTAGTTGTAAATGTTAGTTTAGGGTTCATAGCTAGTACTAGATGTTGCTTAGTTAGTACTTGATTTTTAGTAGTAGTAGATGTTAATTACTAGTAGTGATGGTACTAGTTAACTAGGGCAGTATGATTAATAGTAGTTGTAGTTGAACTACTTTAGTAAGTAAATTAATAAACTAGTTGAACTAGTTGAACTACTTTATTTTTAGAAAGAACTAGTTTTTTTCTATTTATAGTAAGTTTATATTTAGTAAGAACTAGTTGAATTAATAAAACTAGTTGAACATGTCATATTTGTTGTTATTTTTTAGTTTAAGCAATTATTCGGGATGTGTTAGTGATAACTTATATGGTTTCAGGTGACCACCGTCGTCCCCGTCACCGACCCCCTCCGACATCCCCGCCGTCGTCCCAGTCACCGACCCCCTCCGACATCGAGGTGAGACCAGCCAAATATTCTTGTATATCTTGTGTTGTTGCTCAAATAGGATATGTGGTTGCCCAAGTGGCCGTTCATGTTCAGTTTACATCTCTGAGTGGCCTATGTTTTGCCGGAGTGTTGATTAATTTCCGTTCCGGCAAATTTCAGGCGCTCGATATGTCCTTTTTTAGCAAAGGTCATGCCGGATTTTTTTCGTGAATTCTGGCATGACTTGTGCTAGAATATGTACAAGTTTAATCTTTGAATTATGAACGTAGGAAATGTCGTACTCGGACGACGACAGTCTCCCGGGGGAGTGTAGCTGGTGCCACGACGATCGAGGTATGTGCGACATGTTCGTTCAGCTAGACGAAGATCGGCGCTTCAGCATTAAGCTCGAGGAGACCTTCGATTGTGAAACGGTACGCAACAAGGACAATTGTTTTTTTTTGTAATTAAGCATGACTTCAACTATTTCAATGTCTAATTTTCATATTTTACAATTCGACTAGCTTATCCCATGCCATGCAAGACGCTATGTCTTGGAGAGGATGGGTTTTGAAGACCATGAAAATTTTGAAACAAAGAAAATACACCTAAGGACCCATCATGGTATGGATTTTGAAGTAAATCTGTGCAATGCTGAGAGCGTAACCCATTTTGGTTGCCAAAATTGGGAAGCACTTTGCAAAATGTATGGTTTTTATGAGGGTATGATTGTCACCATGGATCTTGGTGATCCTGATATCGAGCAAGACAATACGGACATTTGGGTCCTTGTTGATACGCTTCCGATTGTACCGCTATGTGAGTTTCTCAAACATAGTTATTAACTAATTTATATTGTTTATTTCAAAATAGTTGATAGCTTATTTCCATTGACAGCTTATTTTGATTCTTCAAAGACTGTGCGGAAGATGGTAGATAAAACCCACTACACCGATGGCACCGAATTAACGTATAAGGAGAAAAATCATCTGATCGCATTTTGTACTCTTCTTGAGAATTACAATAACTATTATCGAACTCCTCCAAATTATGGTGAATACGTGCCACTAGTGCATGTGTTGAACCACGGTAACTTCTCTGGAGATACCTTGGTAAGATTTTTTTACTATTACGACATCCGTGCATCTTTTGCATACTTCTAAAACTAGTACATCATTGCTAACTACGAAGTTATTATTATGTTTTTCAACAGAAACTCCCAATGGATTGTGTGCCTCATCTGATGTCTCTGCATGGTCGCCTCTCAGTTCTGAACATACTGCCAGGTAAATCTATGGAGCTCACTTGTGCATATCGGATTTCTAAAACCCGTGAACACATGTTCATCAAAGAATGGAAGAAATGTATCGACATTCGCAAGGAGGTTCTTGGAAGTAACATTCAGCAAAAGGCAAGAATTGGAGACATGCTAATCTCCATTCTCCATAATGGAGAGTCAGGGGCTATCTTGTTTTTTGCTATTTTACCTTAGAAAATGTAGTAGGTCTTAATCTAATGTAATAGGCCCTATGAGGTACAATATGTTTATTATGTGGTAATGTATTAGAGTTGATAATGAGGAGTACTTGTGATTACGACTAGTGACCAATTTTCTATGTGATGTCATTGATGAAAACAATGATCTTGAGGAGGTGTTATATGATAATGATGTATTATGATGATAAGTTGTTAATGATATGATGATGATGATGATATTATTATATCATTGGGTGAAAGAACCGCGGATTAGTTTCAAGTGGATGGACATCCACTTGAAACTAGTCCACGGTTCTTTCACCCCGTGATGTAATAACTCATTATGATGTAAAAACAATCTAAATTCCTGTTGTATGAAAACTTGTGTAAAGGTGTATGAATACAACATGAAATAAAAAAGAAATAAAATACTAAATAATAGTAGTAGCGCGGGAAAGGAGAAGCGCTACTACTAATTACCAGTAGCGCTGTTCTGAAGAAGCGCTACTACTAAGTCAGTTTAGCAGTAGCGTGGATCTAGGCGCGCTATTGCTAAGCATTAGCTGTAGCGCCTTATCAGTAGCACTCCTGCCCGCGCTAGGCCTAAAACCCGCGCTGCTGCTAGGCTTTTCCCTAGTAGTGTACAGGCACGACTCAGCTCACGAGCCAACTCATAGATCAGAAGATAGCTAGAAGTGATGTAGCGAGAAAGGTGGCTAGCTACACTATCAGACTCCGGATCAATGACAGGGAAACGAACACGACCATTATCATGGAGAGAAGGACAGTAATGGAAACCTGGGTGGTTCTGCATCCGGACCTCGTTGTAGCGGAGCTCAACAAGTACCTTGAATGCAGCAAACTGGACAGCCTGAGAAGCGGTAGAAGCATAGTCGCTACGAGAGGTACGAGTGTAAGAGCTGGAATCGGAACTGGCACGCAGAGTAACCACGGCGTGATACTCATACACTGAGTCAGCTAGGCGCTCCTGGTACACACGATAGGCTGGATCGTCTCCATGAGGGTACAGCCGATGCCACACGTTACGAAGGAGATGCGGCGACGTGTACGGCATCAGCTGCAACTGGCACGGATACAACACCAGAGCCATCTACACTCACAACCATTAGCAAGTTAGCATAAAAATAAAATCAGTGCTTGTAATGCAACAACTAGCTACAATTATTACCGGCACTCAGCTACAACTCATATCTAACGTCCAGTTAACTCGGATTAGTCTAGCGTGGCCTATAGTTAGCGTGGCTTTGATACCAAGCATTGTGGCACCCCGGCTCAGAGCGACCAGTTTACCTTGCATTGCTAGCCCAGAGACCTTGTCTTCTGGCAACACACAACAAGATGGTACAGAAAAACAACCGCTTTATCCATGCTAGCGGAGCATAGTTTATATTAGAACAGTTAGCGAGGCCAAGCGGCACACACGGTGCGGCTGAACAATATGTACATTATTTAGTGAACATAAAGGGGCCTCGATCATGACAACTACTCGGCAGCGGAACAACGTCGTAGCGGGACTCCATAGCACAAGGACACTAATGTGGACACGGTCTAGACTCGGACAACACTCCTTTCCAATGAGACTTTCCTGAAATCTGGCATGACACGCCAGGTCAGTACATTGAATGTACTTGCAAGCTCACAATAAGCATAAACATAATGACAAACAATATCATGATATGTAACCATTTAAGCAACAATGCAACCATACATCCAATATGTTGTGACTATGTTCAACTGGTACTTGTTCCACAGACGTGCTTACCGGACGTGATCATTTCCAGACCACAAACATGATGATTTCTAAAACACACTTGTGATCCTTTCGGCGATCACCACCCGACCAATCCATGGCCTATGATCCTTACGGCGATCATAACCCGACCAACTCTTGGCCCATGATCCTTACGGCGATCACTACCCGACCAACTCATGGCCAGACTCAACACGATGGCCTCACTGCCATCCTTAGTACAAACTTAGTGTGCATATTTTATTAAGTGTTGACCCATGGTGTGCCCTACTTTCGAGCGTGTCCGTAACCGTGGACTCCGCTATCGATAGATTAAAAACACTCTGTAGAGGTTAGTACACTGTACCCACACTACGAAACCCATGGCCTCGCACTCCCATTCGGGTGGACCAACAGCGTTCCGACGAAACCATTTCATTGTCATGACACTCTCCCGACCATTCCGACTCTAACCCCATCGGGCTAGTCCTGGGTGGTCCCGTGTCTACCTCAAGACACCTCAACCACCATCGTGGCCACGGTCCACTCTGGGATCCGGTACCAAAACTTAACTTAACAACGGGCTCACAAGGTTATGCTTGCCTACCGGGCCAGGGTACAACACGCCCATAACCTTCCCTAAATGGAGGCACCGACCAGAGGCACGACAATGAAACACATTAAGGCCGTCCCATACCGGAAAATGTGGTTGCACTGGGAAAGACTCGTTTCAGCGGCACCATGACCCGGTCAACAACACATTCAAGTCGAGTTATTAATCAGGTTCAACTTAATGAAAATAACCGGTGTCATAATGCCATACTATGCATCACTTAACATATGCATCACATAACCATGCAAACAACTGAATCAACCATGCTCCTACGGAGCCATCATCAACTCATGCAACTACTCTGGTTAAGATCACACCTCACTTATACCAGAATCATTTCTGGCAATCTCATCATTTTTCATCATGCAAAAATAATAATTAAGCTAATTATCAAACTCTATGACCATATCATTTATTCATCACTTGCAACTAAGTTCTCCTTAGCTTACCAACAAGATTCACTCCAAACATTCTGTAGTTCAAGTATTTTAACATGACAAGCATTTAACATAATATAATCATTATATAACTAATTTAAATGCATAAATATTTATAAGTTCAAGTAGGAAAATCACAAATATTGAAGTGGCACTATGAAAATGTTACTGTGGCTTGCCTTAGTGCTGATGAGGTTCACAAAGCTCCTGGTGATCCTCAAGACAAGCTGGCTCTTCTAAAAATATTCAAAACCACAAACAGAAAAGAAACCTTCTGAAAATTACCAGAAAATCTAGACAGCAAGGAAAAATCCCATATTTTGGGTGCTGTTAGATTTTTGGACACAGAACACAATGCAAAAAGAATCAATGCATTTGGACTTATAGATAAAAATTTATGGCCATTTGAA
Organism: Triticum aestivum; assembly: GCF_018294505.1. Classification (NCBI taxonomy): domain Eukaryota; kingdom Viridiplantae; phylum Streptophyta; class Magnoliopsida; order Poales; family Poaceae; genus Triticum; species Triticum aestivum. Next base: position 719,980,214 of record NC_057801.1, read on the forward strand.
GTTTCCTAGAATTTAAATAAATTTGAAATAATTACAGGGGGTGACGTCGAAAGCGTAAACACCCGGGGTGCCACCACTCATACCGCTTCGCGCGCGTAATGAGTGGCTGACTAGCGGGCCCTGCTAGTCAGGCAGGAGGGAGGGGAGAGGGAAACATAAGGAGGCGGCGCTTCACCGGAGCACACGCCGGCGATGAGGCTTCTTGGAGTCAAACGAGAGGGAGGGATCGACGGAGAAGATGTTTGCACACCTGCCCGTACCCGTAGCGTAGCTAGCGGTGACCGGACAGCGTCGGATTTGACCTCCCTAGTGGAGGCAGAGGGCGGAGGTTTCCGGAGATGAAGAAGATGTTGGCTTGGGGCGGCTCCAGGGGCTCCAGGAGGGGGGTTGGCTTCACGGAGGAGAGGCGGGGTCGCCTTGGCTTGGGAGGGGCCCGAGCTACGGGAATGATCCGGAGGGGATCACCGGCGAGCCTGGCTCTGGGACAGCAGCCTGCGGCCTGCCCGGCCGAGCTGCGGCTTCTACTGGCTCTAGGAGGGAGTGGGAGTGGCTGGGGGTGCTCCAAGAGGCTGTCGGTGGCTGCTTTTATAGGTGGGCGGCGAGGAGGGCATGTGCTCCGCCGGAGGACACCTGTCCATGGCGCCCGACGATGAACGGCGCCAGAGAGAGAGAGGGAGAAGACGACAGAGGTCACGCAGGAACTGTGCACGGGCGCGGATGAGCACAGGAGCGAGGGGGAAAGCGGCGAACACAGTGCGCGCGCACTGTGCCGTTGGCCGGACCGTGCCCGTGCTCGCTGCGGCGAGCTCCGGCATCGGCGAGTGGCAGGGGGGAGTTATGGAGGTGGATACGAGGATGGTGGCAAGGTGTGGCACGCTCTGGCCGGCTGGGCAGCAAGCACGCGCTCAACAGAGGCGTTGGCGACGCGCGGAGCGCGCGTATTGCATGCCAGCATGCTCGGACGAACGCGGTCACCGCGTGAACCGTGACATTAGGCCACCCTACGCACTAACAAAGATGTCTGGCATGTAATCCTTAGTAAACTGAGTTGTTACCATGGTTTGGTTAGGTTCCACGTGCAGTAGAAGTAAACTTGTTCTCCTGACAAGTTACTGGACAGTAACTTTGGAGAGTTACTATGGTCAAACCACTAGGATTCAAGGGCTGAGCTTTGGGGTTTTACTAACTCTTACTAAGGTAAATAGGCACAGGGAAAACCAACTACAATGGAGCTAGTAAAAAGGTAGTTGCTGTAGAAACTACCATTTATGCCCAGAAGTGACTTTATTTTCTGTAGCCAAAATATTCCAAAGAGTGGTGAAATATTTTTTTTCATAAAGGTGCCCTAGGTTCCAAAGAATAATTGGGATTTTTCTCAGGATTTTTGGGGCAAGAAAAATTAGGGTTGCTTTGGAGCTCAAAGGGTTAGCTAGGGTTTTGGAGGACAAAATGAATATTTTTCATTTAAGAAAAATATTCCAAACAATATTTTTGGGTTGGCCAGGGGTGAAATGATGGTTGTGAGGAGGAGAGGGCACACTTGGGTGAAAATCAAGGGGGTACCCAAGTGGTTAAATCCAAATGAAATGATTCAAAATTCCAAATTCAAAACCAACTCAACTGAAAATCAAGCAAAGAAGAAGAGGGCAAAAACCAGGCTGTCACATGGGTCTTCTGACTTGAACTACAAGTCTCCTGGGTGTCTTCTGGTCCAAGAAAAATATCGTAAAGTTTTATTCTGTTTGGACTCCGTTTAGTATTCCTTTTCCGCGAAACTCAAAAACAAGAAAAAAAACAGAAACTGGCACTGTGCTCTAGGTTAATAGGTTAGTCCCAAAAATAATATAAAGCGGTATATTGATGCATATAAAACATCCAAAACAGATAATATAATAGCATGGAACAATAAAAATTACAGATACGTTGGAGATGTATCAAGCATCCCCAAGATTAATTCCTGCTCGTCCTCGAGTAGGTAAATGATAAAAACAGAATTTTTGATGTGAAATGCTACATGACATATTTATCCATGTAGTTTTCTTCATTGTGGCATGAATGTTCAGTTCCATAAGATTCAAAACAAAAGTTTAATATTGACATAAAAACAATAATACTTCAAGCATACTAATAAAGTAATCATCTCTTCTCAAAATACTATGGCTAAAGGAAGTTATCCCTACAAAATCATATAGTCTGGCTATGCTCCATCTTCATCACCCAAAGTATTCAAATCATGCACAACCTGGGCATGTGTAAAAAGTTCAGATCAAAAGCATGCTTATGTGAAATATGGAAATTATCTTTCTGGGCGCAAAGTTTCTGTTTTTTAGCAAGATCAAATCAACTATCACCGTAAGCCATCCCAAAGGTCTTATTTGGCACAAACACTAACTAAAACAAAAAAACACATCTAACCAGAGGCTAGATGAATTTTTATTGCAAAACAGCAAGGAAAAATTTTGGGTTGTCTCCCAACAAGCGCTTTTCTTTAAAGCCTTGTAGCTAGGCATTGAGATTTCAATGATGCTCACATGAAAGACAAGAATTGAAGCGCATGGAGAGCATCATGAAACATGTGACAAACACATCTAAGTCTAACATACTTCCTATGAATAGGCATTTTATAATCAAAGAAATTATCAAGGCAAGCAAAACTAGCATATGCAAGGAAGAAGAAAGAGACGATAGCAATCTCAACATGAAGAGAGGTAATTTAGTAACATGAAAATTTCTACAACCATATTTTCCTCTCTCATAATAATTAAATAATAATTAAATGTAGGCTCATAAGCAAATTCAACAATACAGCTATCACATAACATATTCTCAACATGATCCACATGCATGCGGGGTTGACACTCTTCCAAAATAGTGGGATTAACATTAACTAAAGTCATGACCTCCCCAAACCCACTTTTATCAAAAATTTCATAAGATTGAACATTCTCCAAATATGTGGGATCTAAAGTTGACACTCTTCGAAATCCACTTTCAATATTATTGCAAACATTATTATCAATCTCATATTTATCATGGGGCTTAAATAAATTCTCAAGATCATAAGAAGAATCACCCCAATCATGATCATTGCAACAAGTAGTAGGCATAGAAATATTAGCATCCCCAAGCTTAGGGTTTTGCATATCATTAACACAATTAACATTAACAGAATATATAATGACATCATTGCAATCATGCTTTTCAGTGAAGGAACTATCAAGTGTGGGTGCAATAGCAATAATTTCATGTTTAACATAAGGAACTATAGCAAGTTCATCTCCATAAGAATAATTAATATTGGCATCATGGCATAAGAATAGCAAACATCATGTTCATCAATACAAGATATCACAAACAAATCAACGGAATCATAATTATCTATAGATTCATGCATATCATTATTTTCTGCCAAAGCAACAGTCATTCTCTCAATAAATTATTTGACATAGGCATTGTGAGCATAGTTTTCATAGAAATATTTAAGTATGTCAAAATTTTAAGTTTTGTAGAGGTTCAATCAAACAAGCAACTTCATAAGCACCCTTAAAAGCAACAAATTCTTCAATTTTTGTGATATCATAATAACTATAAACACCCTTTTCATAAGAAGATAAGATTTCATTATCATTAAACTCAAGGAATGTGTTTTTTCGGTTCTTAGAGCAACAAGTAAAATCACAAAGTTCACAAAGATTCCAAGCATAACATAGCAAGCAATTTCTTTGATTCCATAAGAGTCTCCCTTTTTCAGACAAACGGTGATGCACAAAATGAGCATGCTCATCTAAAGATTTCCCATCAACTAAACTAGTTGGGGTTTCAACACGAGCATAAATGGATCAAAGATGATCCAAGTAGAAAACTTTAAGTGGGTCCGTAAAGTTTGTTTTTGATTTTCAATAAACATACAATTATACCGAGCAAACGAGGAAACAATCCAAGTAAGACATAAAGGCAAATGAAAATACAACGGAAGAAGGGCGAATAAAAAGGCAAATCTTTTTGAAAATCGTGTTAGAAGTGGGGGAGAGGAAAACGAGAGGGAAATGGCGTATAATGTAATGCAGGAGATGAGAGTTTTATGATGGGTACTTGGTAGGCTTGATGTAGATCCTGACTTGGCGTAGATCTCCCCGGCAACGGCGCCAGAAATTCTTCCTCCTACATCTTGAGCGTGTGTTGGTTTTTCCCTTGAAGAGGAAAGGGTGATGCACCACAGTAGAGATAAGTATTTCCCTCAATCAAATAGGAGAAGAATGTGCAAATCACCAATACCTGCACAAACAATCAAGCACTTGCACCCAACATAATAAAGGGGTTGTTAATCCCTTGACGGCCACTTGCAAAAGTGAGATTTGATAGAGATAGATAAATAGAACTAAACAAAAAATAAAATATTTATGGTTTTTTTGGTTTATAGATATGAAAATAAAATATTGCAAAATAGTATATCGGAAACTAATATGATGGAAAATAGACCCAGGGGTCATAGGTTTCACTAGAGGCTTCTCCCATGAAGGCAAATAATACGGTGGGTGAAAAATTACCGTCGAGCAATTGATAGAAAAGCACAAAGTTATGACGATATCCAAGGCAATGATTATGCAATGTAGGAATCACATCCGTGTCAAGTAGAATGAAACAATTCTGCATCTACTACTATTACTCCACACACCGACCGACTCCTGCCTGCATCTAGAGTATTAAGTTCATAAGAACAACGTAACACATTAAGTAAGATGACATGGTGTAGAGGAATTAACTCAAGCAATATGATGAAAACCCCATCTTTTTATCCTCGATGGCAACAATGCAATACGTGTCTCGCTACCCCTACTTTGTCACTGGGTGAAATCACGCAAGATTGAACCCAAAGCTAAGCACCTCGCCCATTGCAAGAAATGCCAATCTAGCTGGCCAAACCAAACCGATAATTCAAAGAGAAATACGAAGATACCAAATCATGCATATAAGAATTCAGAGGAGATTCAAATAATATTCATAGATAAGCTGATCATAAATCCACAATTCATCGGATCTCGACAAACACACGCCAAAAGAGTATTACATTGGATAGATCTCCAAGAACATCGAGGAGAACATGGTAGTGAGAATCAATGAGAGAGAAGAAGCCATCTAGCTACTAGCTATGGACCGGTAGGTGTGAAGTGGACTACTCACGCTTCATTGGAAGGGCAATAGAGTTGATGTAGATGCCCTCCATGATCGAATCCCCCTCCGACAAAATGCCGAAAAAGGCCCCAAGATGGGGTCTCATGGGAACAAAAGGTTGCAGCGGTGGAAACGTGTTTTCGTGGATGCTTCTGAGGGCTTGGGAATATATGTGAATATACATGAGGAAGATCTAGGTCAGACGGTCACCGAGGGGCCCACAAGGTAGGGGGGCGCTCCCTATCCCCCTGGGCGTACCCTGCACCCTTATCGCTTCCTTGTGGGTCTTCTGAGTTGAACTACAAGTCTCCTGGGTGTCTTCTGGTCTAGGAAAAATATCATAAAGTTTTATTCTGTTTGGACTCCGTTTAGTATTCCTTTTGCGTGAAACTCAAAAACAAGGAAAAAACTGAAACTGACACTGTGCTCTAGGTTAATAGGTTAGTCCCAAAAATAATATAAAATAGCATATTAATGCATATAAAACATCCAAAACATATAATATAATAGCATGAAACAACAAAAAAATACAGATACGTTGGAGACGTATCAAGCATCCCCAAGATTAATTCCTACTCGTCCTCGAGTAGGTAAATGATAAAAACAGAATTTTTGATGTGGAATGCTACCTGACATATTTATCTATGTAGTTCTCTTCATTGTGGCATGAATGTTCAGATCCATAAGATTCAAAACAAAAGTTTAATATTGACATAAAAACAATAATACTTCAAGCATACTAATAAAGCAATCATGTCTTCTCAAAATACTATGGCTAAAGGAAGCTATCCCTACAAAATCATATAGTCTAGCTATGCTCCATCTTCATCACACAAAGTATTCAAATCATGCACAACCCTGGTTTTAGCCAAGCAATTGTTTCATACTTTAGTATTCTCAAACCTTTTCAACTTACGTAATACATGAGCGTGAGCCATGGACATAGCACTATAGGTGGAATAGAATATGGTGGTTGTGGAGAAGACAAAAAGAAGGAGATAGTCTCACATCAACTGGGCGTATCAATGGGCTATGGAGATGCCCATCAATAGATATCAATGTGAGTGATTAGGGATTTCCATGCAACGGATGCACTAGAACTATAAGTTTACGAAAGGTCAAAAAGAAACTAAGTGGGTGTGCATCCAATTTGCTTGCTCATGAAGACCTAGGGCATTTGAGGAAGCCCATCGTTGGAATATACAAGCCAAGTTCTATAATGAAAAATTTCCACTAGTATATGGAAGTGATAAAATAGGAGACTCTCTATCATGAAGATCATGCTGCTACTTTGAAGCGCCATTGTGGAAAAAGGATAGTAACACTGCCCCTTCTCTCTTTTCTCATTTTTTTGAATGGCTTCTTTGGCCTCATTTTTTTATTTGGCTTCTTTGGCCTCTTTTATTTTGATTTCCTCACATGGGATAATGCTCTAATAATGAAGATCATTAGACTTTTATTTACTTACAACTAAAAAATTACAACTCGATACTAGAACAAAATATGACTATATGAATGCCTCCGGCAGTGTGCCGGGATGTGCAATGACTCAAGAGTGACATGTATGAAAGAATTATGAACGGTGGATTTTCCACAAATACTATGTCAACTACATGATCATGCAAAGCAATATGACAATGATGAAGCGTGTCATAATAAACGGAACGGTGGAAAGTTGCTGTAACATCCCAAATTTTCAATTTGGAATGTTATACAAATAGATCATTATTGCATATCATATTTAATGCATTTTGCCTTGATCCTAGAAATTCTACGCAACTCAAGGACCCACGGAGAGAGTTGGGGATTTCGATATTTTCATATTTGAGTTTTCTTAAATTTTGGAAGTAGGATCATTTGATTTTATTTATTTTATCTTCAAGTATTTCAATTATATAAATATGAGAGAGGGAATAAATGACTTTCCCAAAATAAATAAATATTGAGGATTTAATAAAAAATCAAATAAGATTTTATTTTGGATTTTATTTTGGATTTTACTGCTATTTTATTTGAATTTAGGAAAAATGCGTGTTTTTAAAAATTGCATTTAGGCCCCAAATAAATGTTCATCTAAACTGGCTTGATTTTAGAAGCCGGGGAAAATTTATTTCGGGATTTTTGGAGTCCGTTTAGTATTTCTTTTAATTGTTTTTCTGTGTGTAATGTTTTTTCTAAAAAAAATACGAACCGACTACGGGCCGTAACCGGCCAGGACTCCGCCTGGCCGGGTCTTTATATAGCGCGCCCCGGGCCGACCCCAGCCCAAACCGCCGCCGCCGCCAGCCCAAGCCGCCGCCGCCGCCCAAACCCTAACCCTAGCGCCATCGCCGTCGCTGCTGTCGCCGTCGCCGCCGACCGCCGCCGCCACCGCCGGACCCCGCCGACGCCGCCGCCGACCACCGCCACCCTCGCCGGAGCCACCGCCGCTGCTGACCCGCACCCCAAGGTTGACCTCGCCGCCGCCGTTTTTTAGAAAAATCATTCGGTTTTTCCATTGGTTTTTCTTCGGTTTTTTTAGTTTCGTTTTTTTATTAGATCGTTTTTTTTTCGGATTAGGTTAATTAGCGAGCGTTCGCTCGTTCGTTCGTTTTAACGAACGCGTTCATCGTTTAGGTCCAGATAACGAATGTTCGTTCGTTAATCTATTCATTGTTTTTCTTTTTCTCGGATTTATTCCGCAATTTTTCTGATTGCGATTTCTGATTCGATTTTCGTTTTAGTATAACTTTTCGCTCGTTTATCGGAATCAGGCGATTCAAGCGCCTAGAGTTTCGTCTCGAAACCCTCTTTTCGATAAATCTACTCAAACAAGTTTTTGCTTCTATAAAATTTGACTTAGGTCCAGATTAGTAAACGAAGCTTGTTTCTTTCGCTGTTTGAGTTTTGTTTATTCGTTCGATTTGATTCTTTTTGCAAACCGGAGTTCTTAAGTTGAGCTTTCTGGTTAAATATCTTATTTGAGTTTTTACTCGTGTATTAGATGAGTACTTATTGTACGCTTGTTCGTTTGTTTGCTTGCGATAGAGTATCCGGATTGCGCCGCTTGCTACTTCGAATCCCTAGGTTTCGCGGATCATCAGCAAGGCAAGTAACACTTTGATCATATCCCTTTATTACCCAGTTTTTATGCATTAGTTTCAATCCTCAAACATTGCATGATTAGGATCTAATTAATATGTGGGTTTTGGGAAGTAGATGAGGTAGTACCTATTAGCTGTTTTATTATCAAACCTTTGGGAGTTACTCTATGTTTCCTTATTATGCCATGCTATGCTAGTAGACATGGATTGGGTGAGTGAATTCCATGACAGATGTGAGATTGTTAATTTAATGGTTTATTTAAGGTGGCAACTTTAATACACATCTGGGTGGATTGAGGCACCTGGGTATTCCAGCGATTGCCTGTTTTCTTTTGGACCGCCACCCAGGCCCAAAGGGATCATGAGATTATTCATGCTAGAAACTTCCGTGTGCAGCCACAAGCTACTATGGGCTCTAGCATAGTTGACTAAGTTGTGCGAACTCTTACGGTGGTAGACTAGCAGATGTAGGGGATGTAGGTTGGTACTGTCTACCCGTTCGTAAGGTGCTAGCGCTTCTGAAAGACTATGTCTCGGTCATCTGTTTCTCAAACATCATGTAGTGCGAGAATCCCAACGGAGGAGATGAGTCTTGTGGGGAAAAGTGCACAAACCTCTGCATAGTGTACAAACTAATCATGGTTAGCCGTGTCCCCGGTTATGGGCGTTTTGAGTATCTAGTACTTGGTTTATCATGTGAATCTCATCATGTTACTTTAATTAATATTGTTGGGTTTGTTTAATGATGATGTTACTTAATTGGGATTGAGAATGCTATCAACCATTCTCAATGTTTAACAACCACCATGATAGTTAAATAAATTTATTCCTTTGCAGTAGAGAAAAATTGGCTTTATGCAAAACTGTAACCATAGAGCTTTCCACCAGCCATATATGCATGTACTATAACATTATTCTTTCATTACTCTCTATGTGTTACTTTGCCAGCATATTCCATGTGCTGACCCGTTTCGGGCTGCAACGTTCATGTCGCAGACTTTTCAGACGATGAGTAAGATGCCTTAGGATCGTGGTTCTATACTCAGTGATGCCGTTGGAGTTGATGGACTCACTTATCTTCCAAGCCTTCCGCTATTATTGTTATTAGATGTCCTTAAGCCATATTTATTGTAATAAGCTCTCTTTTGAGACATTTGATGTAATACGTGTGCGATTGCTACTCTGTTATAAATCCTTCGAGTACTGTGCGGTCAGCATTACTGATCTAGGGAGGACACTGATGCACAGAGATCAGACTGTTTGAGGTCTGGTCGCTACAGTTGCATGGCAATATATCTTGGAATGGCTATGGAAATGCCATAATAGGTAGGTATGGTGGCTGTTTTGAGGAAGGTATATGGTGGGTGTATGGTACCGGTGAAATTTGCATGGTACTAGAGAGGCTAGCAATGGTGGAAGGGTGAGAGTGTGTATAATCCATGGACTCAACATTAGTCATAAAGAACTCACATACTTATTGTAAAAATCTATTAGTCATCGAAACAAAGTACTAGATGCATGCTCCTAGGGGAAGGGTTGGTAGGAGGTAACCATCACATGATCCCGACCTCCACACAAAGTATGGCAATCAATAAATAAATCATGCTCCGACTTGGTTACATAACGGTTCACCATACGCGCATGCTACGGGAATCACAAAGTTTAACACAAGTATTTTTACCAATCCATAATTACTCACTAGCATGACTCAATATCACCATCCTCATATCTCAAAACAATCATAAGGAATCAAACTTCTCATAGTATTCAATGCACTTTATGTGAAAGTTTTTATTATATCCCTCTTGAATGCCTATCATATTAGGACTAAATTCATAACCTAAGCAAATTACCATGCTGTTTAGAGATACTCTCAACATAATATAAGTGAAGCATGAGAGTTTAACAATTTCTATAAAATAAATCCACCTCCGTGCTCTAAAAATATATAAGTGAAACACTAGAACAAACTTCCGCAAAAAAGTGAAACACTAATTTTTACAAAAAAAAGTGAAACACTAGAGCAAAATTGCCTAGCTCAATTAAAAGATATAAATGAAGCACATAGAGTATTCTAATAAATCACGATTCATGCGTGTACCTCTCAAAAGGTGTGTACAACAAGGATGATTGTGGCAAACTAAAAAGCAAAGAATCATGTCATACAGGACGCTCCAAGAAAAACACATATCATGTGGTGAATAAAAATATAGCCTCAAGTAAAGTTACCGATAGACGAAGACGAAAGAGGGGATGCCTTCCGGGCATCCCCAAGCTTAGGCTCTTGGTTGTCCTTGAATATTACCTTGGGGTGCCTTGGGCATCCCCAAGCTTAGGCTCTAGCCACTCCTTATTCCATAGTCCATCAAATCTTTACCCAAAACTTGAAATTTCACAACACAAAACTCAATAGGAAATCTTATGAGATCCGTTAGTATAAGAAAGACAATCACCACTTTATGGTACTATTTTGAACTCATTCTTTGTTTATATTGGTGTAATATCTACTATATTCCAACTTCTCCATGGTTCATACCCTCTGATACTACCCATGGATTCATCAAAATAAGCAAACAACACATAGAAAACAGAATCTGTCAAAAACATAACATTCTGTAGTAGTCAGAGAACTTTGAATAATTCTGTAACTCCAAAAATTCTGAAAATTAGGACAACATAGGCATGTGTAAAAAATTCAGATCAAAAGCACGCTTATGTGAATTATGAAAATTATTTTTCTAGGCACAAAGTCTCTGTTTTTCAGCAAGATCAAATCAAATATCACCGTAAGCCATCCCAAAGGTCTTACTTGACAAAAACACTAAATAAAACACAAAAACACATCTAACCAGAGGCTAGACGAATTATTTATTGCAAAACAGCAAGGAAAAAATTTGGGTTGTCTCCCAACAAGTGCTTTTCTTTAAAGCCTTTTAGCTAGGCATTGAGATTTCAATGATGCTCACATGAAAGACAAGAATTGAAGCGCAAGGAGAGCATCATGAAAAACATGACAAACACATATAAATCTAACATACTTCCTATGCATAGGAATTTTATAAGCAAAGAAATTATCAAGGCAAGCAAAACTAGCATATGCAAGGAAGAAGAAAGAGACGATAGCAATCTCAACATGAAGAGAGGTAATTTAGTAACATGAAATTTCTACAACCATATTTTCCTCTCTTGTAATAATTACATGTAGGATCATAAGCAAATTCAACAATATAACTATCAGATAACATATTCTCAACACGATCCACATGCATGCGAAGTTGACACACTTCCAAAATAGTGGGATTAACATTTACTAAAGTCATGACCTCTCCAAACCCACTTTTATCAAAAATTTCATAAGATTGAATATTCTCCAAATATATGGGATCTAAAGTTGACACTCTTCCAAACCCACTTTCAATATTATTGCAAACATTATTATCAATCTCATATTCATCATGGGGCTTAAATAAATTTTCAAGATCATAAGAAGAATCACCCCAATCATGGTCATTACAACAAGTAGTAGACATAGCAAAATTAGCGTCCCCAAGCTTAGGGTTTTGCATATCATTAAACAATTAACATTAGTGGAATTTATAATAACATCATTGCAATCATGCTTTTCATTGAAGGAACTATCAAGTGTGAGTGCAATAGCAATAATTCATGTTTAAAATAGGGAACTATAGCAAGTTCATCTCCATAGGCATAATTAATATTGGCATCGTGGCCATAAGAATAGCAAGCACCATGTTCATCAAGAGAATATATCTCAATAAAATCAATGAAATCATAATTATCTATAGATTCATGCATATCATTATTTTCTTCCAAAGCAACGGTCATTCTCCCAACAAATTCTTTGACATAGGCATTGTGAGCATAGTTTTCATAGCAATATTTAAGTATGTTAAAATTTTAAGATTTGTAGAGCTTTAATCAAAGAAGCAACGTCATAAGTACCCATAAAAGCAACAAATTCTTCAATTTGTTCGATATCATAATAACTATAAACACCCTTTTCATAAGAAGATAAGATTTCATTATCATTAAACTCACATAGGTAGGGAATGTGTTTTTTAGGGTTCTTAGAGCAACAAGTAAAATCACAAAGTTCACAAAGATTCCAAGCATAACAACAATTTATTTGATTCCATAAGAGTCTCCCTTTTTCAGACAAACGGTGATGAACAAAATGAGCATGCTCATCTAAAGATTTTCCCTCGACTAAACTAGTTGAGGTTTCAATACGAGAACAAATGGATCAAAGATGATCCAAGTAGAAAACTTTAAGTGGATCCAAACTTTGTTTCTGATTTTCAATAAACACACAATTATACCAAGCAAACAAGCAAACAATCCAAGTAAGACATAAAGGCAAATGAAAAGACAACGGAAGAAGGGTGAATAAAAAGGCAAATCTTTTCAAAAGTCGTTTTAGAAGTGGGGGAGAGGAAAATGAGAGGCAAATGGCGAATAATCTAATCCAAGAGATGAGAGTTTTATGATGGGTACTTGGCAGGCTTGATGTAGATCTTGACTTGGCGTAGATCTCCCCGGCAACGGCGCCAGAAATTCTTCCTGCTACTTCTTGAGCTTGCGTTGGCTTTTCCCTCGAAGACGAAATGGTGATGCACCACAGTAGAGATAAGTATTTCCCTCAGTTAAGAACCAAGGTATCAATCCAATAGGAGAAGAACGTGCAAATCACAAATACCTGCACAAATAATCAAACACTTGCACCCAACGCGATAAAGGGGTTGTCAATCCCTTCACGGTCACTTGCAAAAGTGAGATCTGATAGAGGTAGATAAATAGAACTAAACAAAAGATAAAATATTTCTCGGTTTTTGGGTTTATAGATATGAAAAATAAAAGATTGCAAAATAGTAGGTCGGAAACTAATATGATGGAAAATAGACCCGGGGGCCATTGGTTTCACTAGAGGCTTCTCTCATGAAGGAAAATAATATGGTGGGTGAACAAATTACTGTCGAGCAATTGATAGAAAACCCAGAGTTATGACGATATCCAAGGCAATGATTATGCAATATAGGCATCACATCCGTTTCAAGTAGACCGAAATGATTCTGGAACTACTACTATTACTCCACACATCGACCGAATCCTGCCTGCATCTAGGGTATTAAGTTCATAAGACCAGAGTGACGCATTACGTAAGATGAAATGATGTAGAGGAATTAACTCAAGCAATATGATGATAACCCCATCATTTTATCCTCGATGGCAACAATGCAATACGTGTCTCGCTACCCGTACTTTGTCACTGGGTGAAATCATGCAAGATTGAACCCAAAGCTAAGCACCTCTTCCATTGCAAGAAATACCAATCTAGTTGGCCAAAGCAAACTGATAACTCGAAGAGAAATAGAAAGATACCAAATCATGCATATAAGAATTCAGTGGAGATTCAAATAATATTCATAGACTAATCATAGATCCATAATTCATCGGATCTCGAAAAACACACCGCAAAAGAGTATTACATCGCATAGATCTCCAAGAACATCGAGGAGAACATGGTATTGAGAATCAAAGAGAGAGAAGAAGCCATCTTGCTACTAGCTATGGACCCGTAGGTCCGAAGTGGACTACTCACGCGTCATCAGAAGGGCAATAGAGTTGATGTAGATGCCCTCAATGATCGAATCCCCCTTCGACTGGAAGCTGGAAAAGGCCCCAAGGTGGGATCTCACGGGAACAGAAGGTTGCGGCAGTGGAAAATGTTTTCGTGGATGCTTTTAAGGGTTTGGGAATATATGTGAATATATAGGAGGAAGATCTAGGTCAGGGGGTCGCCGAGGGGCCCATAAGGTAGGGGGCGCGCCCTCCACCCTTGCCACCGCCTCGTGGGTCTTCTGACTTGAAATCCAAGTCTCTTGGGTGTATTCCTTTTCCGCGAAACTCAAAAACAAGGAAAAAACCGAAACTGGCACTAGGCTCTAGGTTAATAGGTTAGTTCCAAAAATAATATAAAATAGCATATTAATGCATATAAAACAACCAAAACAGATAATATAATAGCATGGAATAATCAAAAATTATAGATACGTTGGAGACGTATCAGCTGCCCCCATGCTACGTCTTGAGCTTGCGTTGGTTTTCCTTAAAGAGGAAAGGGTGATGCAGCAATAGTAGTGTAAGTATTTCCTCATTTTTTGAGAACCAAGGTATCAATCCAGTAGGAGGCTCCTCAAAAGTCCCACGCACCTACACAAACAAACAAGAACTCGCAACCAACGCAATAAAGGGGTTGTCAATCCCTTCACGGCCACTTGCGAAAGTGATATCTGATAGAGATAGAATGATAAGATAAATATATTTTTGGTATTTTATAATATAGATAGGAAAAGTAAAGATGCAAATAAAAGTAGATTGAAAGCTTATATGATAAGAGATAGACCCGGGGGCCATAGGTTTCACTAGTAGCTTCTCTCAAGATAGCATAAGTATTACAGTGGGTGAACAAATTACTATCAAGCAATTGATAGAAAAGCGAATAATTATGAGATTATCTAGGCATGATCATGTATATAGGCATCACGTCCTTGACAAATAGACCGACTCCTGCCTGCATCTACTACTATTACTCCACACATCGACCGCTATCCAGCATGCATCTAGAGTATTAAATTCATAAAGAACGGAGTAACGCATTAAGAAAGATGACATGATGTAGAGGGATACACTCATGCAATATGATATAAACCCCATCTTTTTAAACTCGATGGCAACAATAAAATACGTGCCTTGCTGCCCCTGCTGTCACTGGGAAAGGACACCACAAGATTGAACCCAAAGCTAAGCACTTCTCCCATTGCAAGAAAGATCAATCTAGTAGGCTAAACCAAACTGATAATTCGAAGAGACTTGCAAAGATAACTTAATCACACATAAAAGAATTCATAGGAGATTCAAATATTTCTCATAGATAAACTTGATCATAAACCCACAATTCATCGGATCTCGACAAACACACCACAAAAAGAGTTACATTGAATAGATCTCCAAGAAGATCAAGGAGAACATGGTATTGAGATTCAAAGAGAGAGAAGAAGCCATCTAGCTAATAACTATGGACTCGAAGGTCTGTGGTAAACTACTCACAACTCATTGGAGAGGCCTTGGAGATGATGTAGAGGCCCTCCATGATCGATTCTCCCTCTAGCGGAGCACCGACGAAGGCCCCAAGATGGGATCTCGCGGATACAGAAGGTTACGGCGGTGGAATTAGGTTTTCGTGGTCGCTTCTGATGTTCTCGGGGTACGTGGGTATATATAGGAGGAAGAAGTAGGTTGGTGGACTCCCGAAGGGCCCACGAGATAGGGGGGCGCGCCCAGTAGGGGGGGCTCCACCCTCGTGGCCGCCTCGGCTGTTGCTTGACTTCCACTCCAAGTCCTCTGGATCATGTTCGTTCCAAAAATCATGCTCCCGAAGGTTTCATTCCGTTTGTACTCCGTTTGATATACCTTTTCTTCGAAACACTGAAATAGGCAAAAAAACAGCAATACGGGCTGGGCCTCCGATTAGTAGGTTAGTCCCAAAAATGATATAAATGTGTAAAGTAAATCCCATAAACATCCAAAACGGGTAATATAATAGCATGGAATAATAAAATATTATAGATACGTTGGAGACGTATCAAGCATCCCCAAGCTTAAATCCTGCTCGTCCTCGAGTGGGTAAATGATAAAAACAGAATTTTTGGTGTGGAATGGTACCCAGCATAATTCTCAATGTAATTTTCTTTATTGTGGCGTGAATGTTCAGATCCAAATGATTCAAAATAAAAGTTCATATTTACATAAGAAATAGTAATACTTCAAGCATACTAATCAAAGCAATCATGTCTTCTCAAAATAACATGGCTAAAGAAAGTTCATCCCTACAAAATCATATAGTTAGGCTATGCTTCATTTTCGTCAGACAAAAAAGCTCCAATCTTATAAGCCCCCGATGACAAGGCAAGCAATTGTTTCGTACTTAAATAATCTCAAACTGTTTCAACTTTCACGCAATACATGAGCGTGAGCCATGGATATAGCACTATGGGTGGAATAGAATATGATGATGGGGATTGTGTGGAGAAGACAAAAAAAGGAGAAAGTCCCACATTGACGAGGATAATCAACGGGATATGGAGATGCCCATCACTTGATGTCAACATGAGGAGTAGGGATTGCCATGCAACGGATGCACTAGAGCTATAAATGTATGAAAGCTCAACAAAAGAAACTAAGTGGGTGTGCATCCAACTTGCTTGCTCACGAAGACCTAGGGCATTTTGAGGAAGCCCATCGTAGGAATATACAAGCCAAGTTCTATAATGAAAAATTCCCACTAGTATATGAAAGTGACAACATATGAGACTCGCTACATGAAGAACATGGTGCTACTTTGAAGCACAAGTGTGGAAAAGGATAGTAACATTGCCCCCTTTTTATTTTATTTTATTTTCTTTTTTTTCTTTGGGCCTTTCCATTTTTTTCTTTTGGCCGTTCCCTTTTTTTTCTTTTTTTTTCTTTGGCCTTTTTTTCTTTTTTTCCTTGGCCTTTCTTTTTCTGTTTCTTGGGGACAATGCTCTAATAATGATGATCATCACACTTTTATTTATTTACAACTCATGAATTACAACCCAAAACTAGAACAAGATATGACTCTATATGAATGCCTCCGGTGGTGTACCGGGATGGGAAATGAACCAAGATTGACGTGTATGGAAAATTATGCATGGTGGCTTTGCCACAAATACGATGTCAACTACATGATCATGCAAGGCAATATGACAATGATGATGTGTGTCATGATGATGAACGGAACGGTGGAAAGTTGCATGGCAATATATCTCAAAATGGCTATGGAAATGTCATAATAGGTAGGTATGGTGGCTGTTTTGAGGAAGATATAAGGAGGTTTATGTGTGATAGAGCGTATCGTATCCCGGGGTTTTGATGCACCGGTGAAGTTTGCACCAATTCTCAAGGTGAGAAAGGGCAATGCACGGTATCGAAGAGGCTAGCAATGATGGAAAGGTGAGAGTGCGTATAATCCATGGACTCAACATTAGTCAAAAAAACAACTCATATACTTATTGCAAAAGTCTACAAGTCATCAAGAACCAAGCACTACGCGCATGCTCCTAGGGGGATAGATTGGTAGGAAAAGACCATCGCTCGTCCCCGACCGCTACTCATAAGGATGCACAATTTAAGAACACCTCATGTTTCAAATTTGTTACACAACTTTCACCATACGTGCATGCTACGGGACTTGCTAACTTCAACGCAAGCATTCTTTAAATTCATAATCGCCCAACTAGCATGAGTCTAATATAACTACCTCCATATCTCAAAACAGTTATCAAGTATCAAATTGATCATAGCATCCAATTCACTTCCTATGATAGTTTTTTATTATCCAACTTGGATGCCCATCATTCTAGGACCAATTTTATAACCATAGCAAATACCATTCTGTTCTAAGAGACTCTCAAAATGATATAAGTGAAGCATGAGAGACTAACAATTCCTACAAAATTAAGCCACCGCCATGCTCTAAAAGATATAAGTGAAGCACTAGAGCAAAAACTGTCTAGCTCAAAAGATATAAGTGAAGCACATGGAGTATTCTAATAAATTCCAATCAAGTGGGTTTCTCCCAAAAGGTGTGTACAGCAAGTATGATTGTGGTAAACAAAAAATCAAAGACTAATATCATACACAATGCTCCAAGCAAAACACATATCATGTGGCGAATAAAAATATAGCTCCAAGTAAAGTTACCGATAAACGAAGAAGATAGAGGGGATGCCTTCCAGGGCATCCCCAAGCTTAGGATTTTGGCTATTACTGAATATCTTGGCGTGCCTTGGGCATCCCCAATCTTAGGCTCTTGCCACTCCTTATTCCATAGTCCATCAAATCTTTACCCAAAACTTGAAAACTTGACAACACAAAACTCAACAGGAAATCTCATAAGCTCTGTTAGTGAAAGAAAGAAAAACCACCACATAAGGTACTGTAACTAACTCATTCTTTATTTATATTGGTGTTAAACCTACTGTATTCCAAGTTCTCTATGGTTCATACCCTTACATACCAGCCATAGATGCATCAAAATAAGCAAACAACACACGAAAAACAGAATCTGTCAAAAACAAAACAGTCTGTAGCAATCTATAACTCTCTAATACTTCTGGAACTCTAAAAATCCTACCAAAATAGGAAGTCCTGGGAAATTTGTCTATTGATCTACAGCAAAATAATAACGTAAAATCACATTTCTGTGAATTACTAAAATTATTTCCGTGCGTGCAAAGTCTCTGTTTTTCAGCAGAATCAAATTAACTATCACCATAGGTTATCCTATAGGTTCTACTTGGCACAAACACTAACTAAAACATAAAAACACATCTAAACAGAGGGTATATGCAAAATTTATTACTAAACAGAAACAAAAACAAATAAACTGAAATAAAATTGGGTTGCCTCCCAACTAGCACTATCTTTTAACGCCCCTAGCTAGGCATAAAAGCGAGGATAGATCTAAGTAGTGCCATCTTTGGCATTCAATTCATAAGTAGCTCGCATGATAGATTCATAAGGTAATTTAACTTTCTTTCTTGGAAAGTGATCCATGCCTTTCCTTAATGGAAATTGGAATCTAATATTCCCTTCCTTCATATCAATAATCCCACTAATCATTCTAAGGAAAGGTCTACCAAGAATAATAGGACAAGAAAGATTGCAATCTATATCAAGAACGATAAAATCTACGGGCACCAAATTCCTATTTGCAATAATGAGAACATCATTGATACTTCCCAAAGTATTTTTAATGGTGGAATTTGCAAGGTGCAAATTTAAAGAGCAATCATCATGATCATGGAAACCTAGAACATCACATAAAGTTTTCGGAATTGTGGAAACACTAGCACCCAAATCACACAAAGCATAACACTCATGATATTGAATTTTAATCTTTATAGTAGGTTCCCACTCATCATAAAGTTTTCTAGGTATAGAAACTTCCAAATTAAGTTTTTCATCAAAATATTGCATCAAGGCATCAACAATATGTTTGGTAAAAGCTTTATTTTGACTATAAGCATGGGGAGAATTCACAACAGATTGCAACAAGGAAATACAACCTTCTAAAGAACAATTATCATAATTAAATTCCTTGAAATCCAAGATGGTGGGTTCAATGCTCTTTAAAGTCTTGACCTCTCCAATGCCACTTTTACCAAACTTAGCATCAAGATCTAAAAACTCTGAATCATTGGGACGCCTTTTAACTAAACTTGACTCATCTCCAGTCCCATCATCATTAAGATTCATATTGCAAAACAAAGATCTAATAGGGGACACATCAATAACTTTAAGATCTTCATCATTATTTTCATCTAACTTTTCTGGTTTAGGAGCCATCTTATTGACTAAGGTAGCTTGCTTATCAGAAATTTGAGCTATAGAATTTTCAAGCCGAGTAATTTGAGAGTTCAAACCATAAAATTCTTTAGACATATCATCAAGCTCTTTGTTCATAAACCCCATAAAACTTTTTTGTTCTTTAAGCTCTTTTCTGAAGAAATTATTATGCTTAAATTGTAAAGTCATAAAACTTCTAACGTTTGATTCAATCTCTTCCAACTTTCTAAGATGAAGGTCGGTGTTCTTAGGCAAAGCCATAAGGGCAAACAGGCACACAAAAAGACAAGCAAAAGAGAGAAGAGAGGTTGGGTGTCGGTGTCAAAACCGGCGGATCTCAGGTAGGGGGTCCCGAACTGTGCGTCTAGGCGGATGGTAACAGGAGACAAGGGACATGATGTTTTTACCCAGGTTCGGGACCTCTCGATGGAGGTAAAACCCTACTCCTGCTTGATTAATATTGATGATATGGGTAGTACAAGAGTAGATCTACCACGAGATCGGAATGGCTAAACCCTAGAAGCTAGCCTATGGTATGATTGTTGTTCGTCCTATGGACTAAAACTCTCCGGTTTATATAGACACCGGAGAGGGCTAGGGTTACACAGAGTCGGTTACAATGGGAGGAGATCTTCATATTGTCTCGCCAAGCTTGCCTTCCACGCTAAGGAAATTCCAATCCAGACACGGGACGGAGTCTTCAATCTTGTATCTTCATAGTCCGGGAGTCCGGCCAAAGGTCTTAGTCCGGCCATCCGGACACCCCCTAATCCAGGACTCCCTCAGTAGCCCCTGAACCAGGCTTCAATGACGACGAGTCCGACACGCATATTGCCTTCGGCATTGCAAGGCGGGTTCCTCCTCGAATATTCCATAGAAGATGTTGAACACCAGGGTAGTGTCCGGCTCTGCAAAATAAGTTCCACATTCCACCGTAGAGAGAATACTATTTGCATCAATCGGATCTACTGACGTACTCCGCGGCGTGACATCATGCCATGGCCAGGCTTTTATTCATCTTACTGTTCCACTCCAGCGCGTTTAGCGAGGCGGTTTCCTTGGCACGTCTTTGTCAAAGCAGAGATCGTGTCCCCTGATTCCGGGATTCTCATCAATACGGGCATGGGTAACCCAACCGTGACTTAGGTATGACTCCCTAATTGAAAGCGAGTCTCAAACGGTTACGGGGGGGGGCTCTTGGTATTCACCTCCTTTATAAAGGAACCAAGGCCCGGCTCCCTTCTTCTCAAACCAATCAAATCCGCCCCTTGCTTCGAGTTCCAACACCCAAAGCTCTAGTTTTAGGCGCTTCGGACCTTTGACGGTGTCCGGCTCCGACCTTCAAGGCCGGTGGATGCCTTCCTCCATTACGGAAGAAGATGTACGAAAGCAAAGAGATGCCAGGTATCTAACCGGCAAAATCTCGCATTGACTGCCTGCTCAAGGGCAAGCTATTCCCGCTCCCCAGCCCGGTGAAAGCATGGTGTTC
Organism: Triticum aestivum; assembly: GCF_018294505.1. Classification (NCBI taxonomy): domain Eukaryota; kingdom Viridiplantae; phylum Streptophyta; class Magnoliopsida; order Poales; family Poaceae; genus Triticum; species Triticum aestivum. Next base: position 720,001,409 of record NC_057801.1, read on the forward strand.
GCATCCCACTTCCTTCGGGGGCTAGGCTTCCCGATTGATCCCTTTGTGAGGGGGCTTATGTTTTACTACGGGCTGGAGTTCCACGACCTAGCTCCGGAGTCCATCCTCCAGATCTCATCATTCATTGTCGTGTGCGAGGCCTTCCTCCATATCACTCCTCACTTCGGATTGTGGTTAAAAACTTTTAAAGTGGAACTGAAAATGATCGAGGGGCAGCATGCTGAGTGCGGAGGGGCTATAATAAGCAAGATGGATGATGCTCCATGGGCTGAAGGCTCTTTTCAAGAGGAGCTCGACTTATGGCAACGGGACTGGTTTTACATCACAGCCCCCAGGGGCACCACATGGGTGGCACCACCTACTTTTCGCTCGGGTCCCCCACCACGGCTGGCGTCATGGGTTAATGAAGTACTTATCTGGGGCCGCCCAAAGACGTGCCCTTGCTGCAGGGCCGTATTCGAGATCTTCTAGAAAGAGATATCAATTTGACCGTAGTGGCGCAAGTCATGGTGATTCGCCGCACACTGCCCTGCAAACGTCGACCTCTCCGCCTGTGGGAGTTCAATCCGGAGGGACCACGAGTCCTACAACATTTCACGGGAATGACACCTGTACAAATTGTTCTTCGGATCACAAGCAAGGTGTCCGGATTTGTCCGAGGACGCAGGTCTGAGCTGCAATCGCCCGGATGACAAAGTAAGTAGCCCCGTATTTGGACACACCATCCATATTTTTACCAAAATTACCCTTTAGCAGAGTTGTCCTTTGAACAGGAGTGGATGGCGAAGGCAAAGCTTATCAGGTGTCCAGCCCCCCTGCCCGAGACCGTGCCGAATCCCATGCTGACCAGGATGCTGGAGGTCGCGCCTTCGGCGGAAGGCGAAGGGGGGAACCAAGGAGCTACCGTCTCCGCGAAGGAGGTTGTTAGGAAGGGAAGAATCGAAAATTCCCTCGACCAAGGAAAGAAAAGGACTGCCTCTGAAGACCCGGAGGTGATAACCTCAAAACGGGGAAAGAAATCTTTGTCAGAGGGTTCGGCACCGGAGAATGTCCCGGCCAAATGCCCCCTAAAGGGGACCCGCTCTCCCCCGAGACGTAAGTGAAGGGAGGGGTTCCATAATGAATCACACTCATGTTTTATTTCTGAGGAAAATAACCAAAACATCATCTTGCAGTTCGGATCTCAACCCTTCTCAGCAGAGCTCATCTTCAGGGGATCTTCGTCCAGAGATGATAGAGAGTGAAACGCCTCCCCTTGTTGCACCGTCTCGCGAGGCTGGCGACCCCGAGGTATCGTCCCGGAGGGTTTTTCCAAGTCCGGACCCTGGAAAAGGTCGTCAGGCTAGTCCGGCACCCTCTTGTGCGCTGGCGGAGGGGCTGAAGGATCTTCTTGGTAGGGCGTCCATCTCAGGAGAACACCGTATGTTGATGGATACGATGATTGGAAGGATTTCATCCACGGAAAGCGGATCGTACGAGGCTGCCAGGAGTTTACTAACAGGCTTTGAGGTACGTAAAAAGGTGTACCTTTTGGTAGAGCCGCATATTTAAATGTGCCCTATATGAATAGTAGCCCCTGAGACTCTGTGTGTCGTCACGAGTGACGGCGCACAGAGGATCATAACCCCAGGTATAATATGTCTCCTATTCCATGAAGGTGGCGAGGCGTTTGGTGGCTAGCCGGACTGATGAATCTGCCGAACTAAAGTGGCAACTTGACGTAGCAGATGCCGACATCGCGCTTGTAAATAAGCAGCTAGACGAGGCTCAAGGTATGTTCAAAAGACACCCAGTAATAGGAGCTTGATGCTCGGGCCTTATATATATACTTTATGTAGATGGTGCTGCTGCCGTGGAGAACCTTTGGGCGGAACTTGCCCGAGCCAAGGAGCAAGCAAGGAAAAGTGATGCGGCTGCCGCTAAAGCGGCTGAAGAGCTAAAAGCCGAACAGGCTGCTCACTGCCAGAGCAAGAAGGAAATAGCCGAGTTGGCCATAAAATTGAAGGATGCTACCGACCGCTGTAAATTTCTTGAACAAGAAGATAGGGCGGCTCAGAAGGACCTTGAAAAGATCGTTGCCGAAGCCAAGGATACTCGCTTTGCCATGAGAGCGATGAAGGAGGAGCTACGTCAGGCCGGAGATATCATGGCTGGAAAGCCTTATATGCTGCGGATGAAGTTCGGAGACCCCAAGTATGTTCCATTAGACCGGTAGTGGAGTGCGGAAAACGCTTATCTGGATTTGGCAGCAAGTGCAGCGGATGCGACCGAACACTTCCGCAGCCGAGGTGAGCATGGACTGGAAGAGCTTTTTTGGTTGCAGTACCACAATCCAGAACACCCACTATCAGTATCCGACCATTTGGCCGCTTGGGCGGAGCTGAACAGGTTATCCGGACTTGCCATGGGGTATGTTGCGAGTCGTCTGTGGCCGGAGAAGCCGGAGCCGAAGAGTTATTTTGTCTTGGTGCAGCAGTTCCTTGGTTCGGCGCCGCATGCTGATGCAATGAAGAGGTCGGCGTGCATAGAGGGTGCACAGATGGCTCTCGCCCGTGTCAAAACATACTGGGCAGATATGAAGGCTAGTATTGTTGCGTCCCAGGATTCGGACGAAAGCCGAGTACCTGCCAAGCACTATTTTGAGGAAGTTCTTCCTGGCGCTCATATAATAGAGTCGCAGTGCTCGATGGATGTTGTGTTCGAATAGCTTATACTATTTGTAGACGAATTTTGTTTTTATGAAAAAAGCTTTTTATACTTGTGCTTGCAAGAATCACGATGCCTCCTGTGCGGCCGTTTAATGTATATATTTGTATATAACCTGAAAGATGGCAGTCGTTGGCTTTAGCCCCCACGCATAGAATGTGGGGGTGTTTGCAAAAAGGCGCCATTTCACACTTAATCCAACGTCTTGGTCCTACAAAGGAGGTGGTGGCGCGGCGAACTAGGCAACCGGACTATAATGCTTTATCACTTTCACTTAGCCATAGGAGTTTGACAGTGGGGCTACTGAATAGCCCCTAGGGGCACCGCGCTCACCCAAATTCGGGGTGCAAGTGTGCCTGACCGGGAAGCGGCCCTTCGTTAATGCGGGGGAATCCTAAAGATTCCAAAAGTCATCGAGTGGTTGACCAGTCTCTCGCTATATCATGACAGTCAGTTTTCGGCTTTCTCTACTGAGGTGCTCACCTGGCCGAACCAGGGCACAATCGCAGTAGTTCTCCTGGTGTCGCGTTAGCCGATATAACGGAATGTAAGGCAGCAAAACACAGGAGCCGGGCAAACCCAACATTTGACCAAAGACATGATTCGGAGCTGATGCATATAGGGCCAAACTCGCGACGCCGAACACTCCCTAAGGTATTCGGTCTTTATGAAGACGGGCCGAAATAGAGCCCTTGGTAAAGAAGCCCCTAGTGTCTAGGTACGTGCAAAAATTCTGGCGTGGCCACATGCCAAGACGCCAGCCTCCTCCTCGGCTATAGAGAAAACCGGGGGATGTTATCAACAAGAGACAGTAAAAAAGGTTTACACAGGGTCTTAATCTAAAAAGAATCCTTGAAATGGGTCCCTGCTGCACATCTGCGCCTGTGTCTCCGTTGTGCCGTATCCTGGATGGGCGTAGCACGATGTTCGTCTGCGAAAGAGAGGAACTTAGTAAAAATATAAGCATGCGAGAAATCTATATCGAAATAAATAAAATATAGTTGGAGCAAGAGTTGAGCCGTATTGTCTCCGGGCGTGAGCACACGAAGCCCCTTGCACAGGGGTATGCGGCTATTAAGCATGTTTACGCCGGACTCGTCGAGCCGTGTCCGGGATAGTAGGGCTGGATTTGTGGGCGGCTGTCTAGGCAGCCGCACCCTTGCCCGTACTTTGGGGGTCAATTTATGTTCCCCTGTAATGAAATGATGCCCTTTGGGCCGGGCATTTTGAGTGTAAGGGATGCATAATGCGGTGTTACGTTCAAGCGGGCAAAAGCTTCACGTCCCAGTAGTGCTTGATAGCGACTTACGAATGGGGCGATGTGGAATGTTAGCTTTTCACTTCGGAAGTTGTCGGTGATCCGAACGTGACTTCTAACGTAAGGGAACCCATACTTGGGGTATCCGGGCCTGGCGTTAATCCTTGAAAGGAAGTGTTGCCGAGGTGGATTATAACTCGGTTTACCCCGAGTTTGCGGACTGTGTCCTGATATAATAGGTTCAAGTCGCTGCCGCCGTCCATAAGGGCGTTTGTAAACTGGAGTCTGTTAATAATTGGATTTACGACCAAGGCAGTCCAGCCTGCGTTCTGGTCTCCTATGGAGTAATCCTGACGATCGAAGGTGATTAGTTGTAACAACCAGTGGGGTTGCTCCTCCGAGGCTGGCTGTACGGTGTGTGTCTTCGTAGGTGCCGTTCTGCTCTTCCCTTTTGTCACATGAAGTAGATTTACTGTCTTGACTTCTTGTGGGAACTTCTTTTGTTCTCCGGTGTTCTGCTTGTGGGGTGCATCATCATCTTCACTTGGTGTGTCGAGCCCCTTGTGTTCGGCGTTGAGTTTGCCGGACTGCTTAAAGACCCAACAATCTCTGTGGGTATGGTTTGCAGGTCTCCCAGGAGTGCTGTGGATTTGACATATTTTGTCCAAAATTTTGTTAAGGTTGGATAGCTCGTCCCTATCATCTTTGGGGGGCGGCTTTTTCTGATTTTGCCGAGAGCTTTTGAATCCGGCGTTTACTGCCGTGCTCATCGGGCTGTTGTCCTTTATCCGGCGCGGTTCTTTGTTACGACGCGGCTTCCCATTCCCATCTCTGGGTTTGGACGTATTCGGGTCGCTGGTGCTACTTCTTGCCAACCAGCTATCCTCTCCTGCACAAAAGCGGGTCATGAGGCTTGTTAACGCGGCCATTGTTCGCGGCTTCTCTTGGCCGAGGTGTCTGGCGAGCCATTCGTCTCGGACGCTATGTTTGAAAGCTACTAGGGTCTCTGTGTCCGGACAGTCGACTATCTGATTCTTTTTGATAAGGAATCTGTTCCAGAGCTTCCGGGCTGACTCTCCGGGCTGCTGAGTTATATGACTCAGATCATCTGCATCCGGGGGTCAGACATAGGTCCCTTGAAAATTTGCCCGGAAAGCATCCTCAAGCACTTCCCAACTTCCCATGGTGTTTTCGGGAAGGCTTTTAAGCCAATGCCGGGCTGGCCCTTTGAGCTTAAGGGGTAAGTATTTTATGGCGTGGAGGTCGTCTCCTCTGGCCATGTGTATGTGGAGGATGTAGTCCTCGATCCCGACTCTCGGGTCTGTTGTTCTGTCGTATGCTTCTATGTTCACTGGCTTGAATCCGGCTGGGAATTCATGGTCCAGCACCTCATCGGTAAAACATAGGGGGTGTGTGGCGCCCCTGTATTTAGGCGTGCCGCGATGTTCGGGTATTTTTTGCATTGCATCACTCACTGGAGCTTGCTTTCTTGGCCCATAGATGGATCTGGCTGGGCCAGTTTTCTGATGCGAATTCTTGGACGGATCGCGCGCCATATTGAGTGCGGCGTCCTTTGATGCGTGATATTGATCGTAGGGTCGTCTATCCGACCTTGTGGCTTCCTTATTTTTTGACTGCGGGGACTTTATGGCCTCTTCATCAAATTCTGGTAGTAGTTTCCGCTTCGGATAGCTCATTGTGTGACGACTGTTGCCGTACTTGTGTGCGGTATTGAGTACTATGCCCCATCTGATCCTGAGTGCATCTTCCGTTGTCTTGAGCCTCCGCTTCTGCTTTTTCAGGCTACGTGCAGTGGCAACGAGCCTTTGGTGGAGGTTCTGATGTTCCAGCAATTTGTCCGGCGTGAGGTCGTCCGGGCTATTATCTTTCCCGGGGATTGGTTGTTCGGATTGTCCGCCCTGTTTGGACGGATGCTCAATGGCATGTTCGTCTTCCGTTGGTTCACCCTGCTCTATGGCTGGGTGTTTGTCGAGGTGGGGCTTGGCCTTGCGCTTACGCCGCCGCTTTGATTGTTTTTCGAGGGAGCGATTCCTGGCCGCATCCTTTTGGTCCTCGTTGTCGTTTCTATTGTGTGTGTCCACCATGCATATATCGTATGATGAGGTGGCTTTCCGGCACCCTATAGGTGTTGGTTCCTGATCGTCTCCTTTATTAGCGTCCATACCATCGATATCTTCGGAGTCGAAATCGAGCATGTCGGTTAGATCATCGACAGTGGCTATCAAGTGGGTGGTGGGTGGGGTTCGAACTTCGTTGTCCGCATCCCAACCACCCCGACCCTAGTCCGGCCGGGGTTCTTTCGATAAAGAGAGAGACTTTAGTGAATTTAGGATATCTCCCAAGGGCGAGTGCTGAAAGACGTCCGTGGTGGTGAACTCCATGATCGGAGCCCAATCGGGTTCGATCGGAAGGGGTGCAGAATATTCAGAGTCCGGAACGGAGTCCGGCACCTTGGAGTCACGGGCCTTGCAAAGGACTAGGCTGGTATTCGGCTCTATCGCAGTAGAGATTGTGGCTCCTAGGGCGGCGTCCAACCGTCCGTCCCTGGCTAGCGCAGTCGGCTCCGAGCTAATGGTCGGAGCGGACACCTGAGCGGCACTCTGGGCGCTGTCCGGCGGCAGAGCTAGATCATGCCCATCGAGACAGTGTGGCGCGCCCGGTAGTGGCTCGAATCCGTCGAAGATCAAGTCCCCGCGGATGTCGGCCGTGTAGTTTAAGCTTCCAAACCTGACCTGATGGTCAGGGGCGTAGCTTTCGATCTGCTCCAGATGGCCAAACGAGTTGGACCGTAGTGCAAAGCCGCCGAATACGAAGATCTGTCCGTGGAGAAAAGTCTCACCCTGGACCGTGTCATTGTTGATGATCGAAGGAGCCATCGGGCCTAAAGGTGACGACACAGAGGAACTCTCAATGAAAGCACCAATGTCGGTGTCAAAACCGGCGGATCTCGGGTAGGGGGTCCCGAACTGTGCGTCTAGGTGGATGGTAACAGGAGATGAGGGACACGATGTTTTTACCCAGGTTCGGGCCCTCTCGATGGAGGTAAAACCCTACTCCTTCTTGATTAATATTGATGATATGGGTAGTACAAGAGTAGATCTACCACGAGATCGGAATGGCTAAACCCTAGAAGCTAGCCTATAGTATGATTGTTGTTCGTCCTATGGACTAAAACTCTCCAGTTTATATAGACACTGGAGAGGGCTAGGGTTACACAGAGTCGGTTACAATGGGAGGAGATCTTCATATCGTATCACCAAGCTTGCCTTCCACGCCAAGGAAAGTCCCATCCAGACACAGGACGGAGTCTTTAATCTTGTATCTTCATAGTCCGGGAGTCCGGCCAAAGGTCTTAGTCCGGCCATCCGGACACCCCCTAATCCAGGACTCCCTCATTGGGAAAGAGAGGGTGAATAAAACGGCAAGGCTGAAGTGGGGGAGAGGAAAACGAGAGGCAAATGGCAAATAATATAAATGCAAGGGTGATGACTTTGTGATGAGTACTTGGTATGTCTTGACTTGAGTGAAGACCTCCCCGGCAACGGCGCCAGAAATCCTTCTTGCTACGTCTTGAGCTTGCATTGGTTTTCCTTGAAGAGGAAAGGGTGATGCAGCAATAGTAGCATAAGTATCTCCCTCAGTTTTTGAGAACCAAGGTATCAATCCAGTAGGAGGCTCCTCAAAAGTCCCACGCACCTACACAAACAAACAAGAACTCGCAACCAACGCAATAAAGGGGTTGTCAATCCCTTCACGGCCACTTGAAAAAGTGAGATCTGATAGAGATAGTATGATACGATAAATATATTTTTGGTATTTTATAATATAGATAGGAAAATTAAAGATGCAAATAAAAGTAGATTGAAAGCTTATATGATAAGAGATAGACCCGAGGGCCATAGGTTTCACTAGTGGCTTCTCTCAAGATAGCATAAGTATTACGGTGGATGAACAAATTATTGTCGAGCAATTGATAGAAAAGTGAATAATTATGAGATTATCTAGGCATGATCATGTATATAGGCATCACGTCCGTGTCAAGTAGACCGACTCCTGCTTGCATCTACTACTATTACTCCACACATCAACCGCTATCCAGCATGCATCTAGAGTATTAAGTTCATAAAGAACGGAGTAACGCATTAAGAAAGATGACATGATGTAGAGGGATAAACTCATGCAATATGATATAAACCCCATCTTTTTATCCTCGATGGCAACAATACAATACGTGCCTTGCTGCCCTTGCTGTCTCTGGGAAAGGACACCGCAAGATTGAACCCAAAGCTAAGCACTTCTCCCATTGCAAGAAAGATCAATCTTGTAGGCCAAACCAAACTGATAATTTGAAGAGACTTGCAAAGATAACTTAATCACACATAAAAGAATTCAGAGGAGATTCAAATATTTCTCATAGATAAACTTGATCATAAACCCACAATTCATCGGATCTCGACAAACACACCGCAAAAAGAGTTACATCGAATAGATCTCCAAGAAGATCAAGGAGAACATGGTATTGAGATTCAAAGAGAGAGAAGAAGCCGTCTAGCTAACAACTATGGACCCGAAGGTCTGTGGTAAACTACTCACAACTCATCGAAGAGGCCTTGGAGATGATGTAGAGGCCCTCCGTGATCGATTCCCCCTCCGGCGGAACGCCGCGAAGGCTCCAAGATGGGATCTCACGGATACAGAAGGTTACGGCGGTGGAATTAGGTTTTTGTGGTTGCTTGTGATGTTCTCAGGGTACGTGGGTATATATATGAGGAAGAAGTAGGTCGGTGGACTCCCGAGGGGCCCACGAGATAGGGGGGCACGCCCATTAGGGGGGGCATGCCCTCCACCCTCGTCGCCGCCTCGACTGTTGCTTGACTTCCACTCCAAGTCCTCTGGATCACGTTCGTTCCAAAAATCACGCTCCCGAAGGTTTCATTCCATTTGGACTCCGTTTGATATTCCTTTTCATCGAAACATTGAAATAGGCAAAAAAAACAGCAATACGGGCTGGGCCTCCGGTTAGTAGGTTAGTCCCAAAAATGATATAAATGTGTAAAGTAAACCCCATAAACATCCAAATGAGTAATATAATAGCATGGAACAATCAAAAATTATAGATACGTTGGAGACGTATCACCTCACCGGTGCCGCCCACGGCCATCCAGTTCGGCGGCCCCTCGGGCTCCGCCGACCCCTACATCGGTGTCGACGGGCCCCTGTCTCGGGGTGGCCCTCGGATGCCCACCTAGTAGGCGTCGTCGTCCTCGCTACTCTGCACCAATGAGGTATACCCCTCCATCGTCCGCGGCCAGACGCGGCCGTGCTTCTCCAAGCTGGAGTTCTCCACCTACGATGGCACCGTGGACCCCCTTGTCGGTGTCAAAACCAGCGGATCTCGGGTAGGGGGTCCCGAACTGTGCGTCTAGGCGGATGGTAACAGGAGACAAGGTACACGATGTTTTTACCCAGGTTCGGGCCCTCTCAATGGAGGTAAAACCCTACTCCTGCTTGATTAATATTGATGATATGGGTAGTACAAGTGTAGATCTACCACGAGATCAAAGAGGCTAAACCCTAGAAGCTAGCCTATGGTATGATTGTTGTTCGTCCTACGGACTTAAACCCTCCGGTTTATATAGACACCGGAGAGGGTTACGGTTACACAGACTCGGTTACAATGGTAGGAGATCTACATATCCGTATCGCCAAGCTTGCCTTCCACGCCAAGGAAAGTCCCATCCAGACATGGGACAAAGTCTTCAATCTTGTATCTTCAGAGTCCAGGAGTCCGGCCAACGATGATAGTTCGGCTATCCGGACACCCCCTAATCTAGGACTCCCTCAGTAGCCCCTGAACCAGGCTTCAATGACGACGAGTCCGGCGCGCATATTGTCTTCGGCATTGCAAGGCGGGTTCCTCCTCCGAATACTTCATAGAAGATTTTGAACACAAGGATAGTGTCCGGCTCTGTGAAATAAGTTCCACATACCACCGTAGAGAGAATAATCTTTACACAAATTCAATCTGCTAATGTATTCTACGGCGTGACGTCACACCACGGTCAAGCCTTTATTGGAATCATTTTTACTGTCCCACCTCAGCGTGTTTAGCGAGGCGGTTTCCTTGGCACGTCTTATCAAAGTGGAGATCGTGCCCCCTTATTCCGGGATTCTCATTAATACAGGCGTGGGTAATCCAACCGCGCCATTGATTATGACGCTTGGGAGATAAGCGAGTTTTACCAGGCTGGTGGGGGACGCATAGCTTTGTCCGTCCATATAAGGGTATAAGGATCCACCTTTTCACCTACACCTTCTTCCTCCTTTGCTCATCCATTTCCGCGCACTTGAGCTCCAGCGCCCAAGTCCGCACATCCCTCCTAAACCTTCTCCAGCCATGTCCGGAGCAGGAGGCAAGTGGATGGTCTCCTCCGTAACGGAGGAACAAGTCAAAAAGCTGCGGAAGGCCGGATACTTGTCCAGCGACATCGCGCATCGGCTCCCCGATAAGGGGCAGCTCCTCCCCACCCCCAGGCCCCATGAGAGGGTGGTGTTCCTCACACACTTCCTCCGCGGACTAGGTTTTCCACTTCACCCATTTGTCCGGGGGCTCATGTTCTACTATGGCCTAGATTTCCACGATCTGGCCCCGAACTTCATCCTCAACATCTTGGCATTCATCGTCATGTGCGAGGCCTTCCTTTGCATCCAGCCCCACTTCGGCTTATGGCTGAAGACTTTTAATGTCAAGCCGAAGGTAGTGGGCGGCCGCCAAGCAGAGTGCGGAGGCGCCATGGTCGGCCGGATGGCCAACGTCCTATGGCTCGAGGGCTCCTTCGTGGAGACAATAAAGGGGTGGCAATCGGGGTGGTTCTACATCACCGAGCCGCGCGACTCTAAATGGGCGGCGGCCCCCGAATGCCAATCTGGTTTCCCCACACGGCTCACCTCCTGGAAAGAGACGGGCCTAACATCGGGAGATTCGGAAGAGCTGACCGGACTTCAAACCTGCGTCCAAAATCTGGTGAACAAGAATCTCAAGCTTATCAACATAGTCCAGGTCATGCTCATCCGCCGGATCCTCCCATGCCAACAACGGGCCTTCAAATTGTGGGAGTTTGATCTGGCACAGCACCAAACCTTGCGCAAGCTCTTCGACACTACGTACGAAGATGCCTGGAAGGTGCTGTTTAAGGGCGCCGAGGCCCCTGCATCCGCTACTGAAGATCGCGGATTCAGCTCGCGGCGTCAGCCCAGTGAGGTAAGCTATTCTACCCTTTACGGGACTCTTGTTTTTCATAGTCTGACTCTATGTGGGATCTAAACTCCCTTACCTTTGACAGGACTGGCTGAAGATGTCCGGGCAGGTTAACTATCCGGCTCCTTTGCCAGAAGACCCAGCGGACGCCCGCTTGACGGGGCTGCTGGTTCCGGCACCTCACGTGGTGCCGGAGAAGAAGACCAAGAAGAAGGCCACGGGAACTCGAAGGAGTGCCCGGCGCCAGGTGTTGTTGGACTCATCATCCGACGATTCCGAGGTGGACTCCTCCCGTGAAGACGAGGAGGAAAAAGAGGCCTCTTCCCCAGCGGGGGAAGAGAAGAAAAGGAAGGCCGCCCCAGCTGGGGGGGCGGAGGGTCCAAGAAAGGAAGGACCCTTCCTCCAGACTTTTCCACCAACGCCGACGACGGCGAAGAGGAGTGTCCCTCGAGGGCCAAGCCCCTGGCGAGATCGTAAGTGTCCGGATTCCAGAATAACTCATGATTTTTCATTTGTCGCATAGTGTCTTCTAACGCCAAATACAACCATGTAGCCCACCCAAGGACGAGCTCCCCGCTTCGTCGAGCGGCTCCCTGGATTCGTCGGATGTGAATAGCACTTCACTTCGACCGCCTCCTCCCCTTGTGACGCAGACGATGCTGCGGTGGAGTCCCAAAAGGGGCCCGACCAGGAGGAGGTGGTCCAGAAGGCGCCGCAAGGCGACCTCTTGGACTCCGGGCGCAAAGGGGGCAAAACCCCAGAGGGCTCTAAGTCCGGCCCTGTGCCGGACTCTGTACCGGAACCTACAGTGGTTCCGAAGTCTGGCAGGCGGCCCCTTCGTAAGAAGGGCAAGACTGCGACGCCGGTGGCCTCCGTCTAACCGGAGGCACCGGACAGCTTGCTGGAGGCGCTTAACGGCGCCTCCATCGACGAGGAGCACCACACTATCATGAGTGCGGTGATCCAGAAAGTTCAGTCCGCCAAGAGCGGGCTGACTGAAGCCTCTACCAGCCTTCTAACAGGCTTTGAGGTAAGTTTTTAAGATATGTAAGAATATTACCACATAGACAGTAGCCCCTGATGCTTAGTTCGGTGTTCGGAAAGAAAAGCCGAGCTGAGGATCTAAAAAGATATACGTAGGAGTCTAACATAAATATGTCAATATGGGAATGTAGGCTGCGTTGCTGACCTCTGCCGCACTGACTGCAGAGGTCAATGCATTGAAGGAGAGCCCTGAGCGGTCCGAGAACGAGCTCGGCCTTGCCAAGAAGCAGCTCGAGGACAAGGAAGGTAAGTAATACCTTATTAAAGTAATACCTTATAGAAAGGATTTGGTTGCAAAAAATGACAGGAATAACGTGAGTATTGCAGGGGCCACGAACGAGGTGGCGACCCTGAAGGGAGCGGTGTCCAAGTGTAACACCCCCAAAATTTAACCAGGTTTTAGTTATTAAAATTTTGCCAAGAGTTTAAAAATTTTGCCTGCAAGAATATCTCTGTTGATTTCAAAAAAATTCCTTTAATATTAAGGAATTTTTCCCAAGTGGATCCTTCCAAAACATATTGGACTTATATGCCCTCTCATTAAAAACATCTCTCAATCAGTAGATTTATTTATTTAAATTATTTCACCCTGAGCTTTATTCATTAAAATGACTTGTTTTAGGTTTTGGAGCTCCTTTTGTACTACAACCAATTGATAGATTTAACTAAAAATCCAACTAAAATTTGGAGATGTCATGTGATGTCTCAAAATCACTTTTGTGCAATAATATATTTCATTCATTGCATATTTTGAGTGCTACACATGTTTTTCTTCTCTGGTCCAGTGGACAATTTTGCACTACAACCCTTTTAAATATTTCTTTCTAGATTCCACCAAGATTATGGGATGTCAGTAGGAGCATATCATTCCATTATATGCAAAAATCCAGGATGTTCTTTGAAAATTTTGAGTGAATCAACCTCATCTTCATTCTGGTCCAACTTGATGGTTTGTACAACAACCATATTCTTGCTTGCTCCTTGGCCCTAGATTCTTTTCCCTACTTGTAGTCCTCCATGCTAAACCCCTAGGTCCAGGAGCATGCAACCATTGGCATATTTTTGGTTCATGAAATAATGCCATTCACCTCCTGTCCAGATTTGAAGTTCTGCAAAATTTGCACTAGCAAGTTTGTGCTTTTCACCAACTAACCTCACCACCCTCTTGTGCATCCAAAGAGACACTGATCTGGAAGAATTGGCCACTCCAAGAAAAGCCTAGGTCCCTGTGGCATTTTGTCAAACACCTTGAGAGCATGACCAGATTTGACATGAGTCGCTGTTGGCATTGTGAACTTGGTCTCCTGACCAAACCACCTTGTCCCTTGATCTTCCCTCTATCACTAACCTAGTTCTGTTGCTTGCCAACCTCACCTGAGACCTGTAGCATGCCACGGCATTCTATCGAACACCTTTCGTGCGTGCTCTGGGCGCGAGCAGAGCGCGCGTATTGCACGAGCCTCGGCCGAGCCGACACGTTGCGCCTCTGGTTTTGGCACGCTCTATAGCACCACGCCACGCACTACCCTCCTCATAGCAATGCGCCAAGCCGCCCTGGCAGCCTACAGCACCACCGACAGAGCTTTTGGCGGCATGCCGGCGTCCGCAGCGCGCCTCTGCCACGGTCGGTGCCGCCAAAGCCACTCCGGCTCGCCACCTGCCCCTGGGAACAGCGCAAGCTTATCCCCTCGCTCGTCGGCTAGCTCCTGTCGTTGCCACGATGCGCTGACGCTACAGGGAGGCGGTTCGCCGTCGTCCTTATCGCCGGCCGCCTCGGAACCGACCTCCACCTCCTATATAAGGACCCCAGAGCTCAATCGAGTCCTCGAGCAACCTCAAGTGATACTCCTAGTGTTACCTTGGCCAGCAGTCGAGTAAGGGAAGGCCATCTTCCCCGAGTCCGGCCAGTTCGGTCGCCGCCAAGTCCCGGCCGATTTCGTCGCCACCAGTGCCTCCCCCTCTCCACTCTCTCCACCAAGAGCTCTCCCTCCCTCTCGCGAGTACAACCCCACGCTCAATTTTGGCCGGAGACCACCGCAACCCCAAACTCACTTTGTCCCCGGAGCCTCCTCCGCCGCGGAGCTCGCCGCCGGCGACTCCCTCCACCCCCGGCGACCCTACGACCACCGGGAGGACCGCCTAGGAGTGGCGGATCCATCCATGCACTCGGATGCCCGCGAAGAACCGCCGTTCGCCGGCGACGATCACCGGAACCCCCGCCTCCGTTCGGCCAGAGGAAGAAGAGGGAAGGGGACTGGTCAAACCTGACCAGTGGGCCCCCTGGACCCACTGTCAGTGACCCCCGCCCCAGTTCATGTGGGTTAAGTGGAAGCGCACTTCGGAAGTACGCTTTCGACGTGTACGTGTTCATTTGAAACGTTTTTCTTTTCTGTTTTATTTTAAATAACAGATTTTGACCAAACTTTGACCTGCTGTATCTTTTTAAATACAACTCCAAATGAATTAATTCCTTTTCCTACCTCTCTCAAAAATTGTCTAGTTTATTTTAAGATTTATTTGAAAAAAATTCAAAACAAATTTTTGTGCTGTTTTGTTTTTGTGTGTTAATTCATATATATTTTTAAAATAGGATTTTTGAAGAGAGGAGAAACTTTCAAAAATTTTGGAGTGCACCCTGCCTTTCCAAACATTGAAGGCAAGCATTCTGAACCCCGGCATAATATTTTGATGTGTTCGCTAACACGTTTATAACACCACCTCATTTTGGAAAACTCGTTATTTCATGTGATATGATCATGTGCATGAATGCATATAAATGACTTCCATGCTGTTGGAAATGAGCACACTTGTGATAATAATCATCCTCATGTGCCTTGCATGCATACCGGAAGGAATCCGGCAAAACCTCTGCCTTGGGTAGGCATGAGTTTGTCGCCGGTCTCCGTCGGGACGGTTATGTCCGGTATGGCATGGTAGGGTATAATGAGCGGTGATTCTGTTGGTTGAAATATTTTTGTTATACATGTCATGCAGGGAAGATTATAAACCTCCTGAGTCGACCATAGATCGAGTCTTGTTCCAGTAACCCCCATACTTGTTTCGTACTACCACTCGTCTCTACACAAGTAGAGTACGGTTCAGTAAGTTGTCAACCTCTTTCTAGCACACACCGTACAGAGAGGCCATGGTGGAAGATACCGGTTGTAGCTGGTAGGCAGGCCACCTGGTCCGGGGGCATGGGTGTTTCTGGTTGAGACCGAGAGGGGAGGCCACCCCTTAGAGCGCGCAATATAAATTTGATCCCATGCTACGCGAGGTTGTAGCCTCCCCACTTAGAGTTTGCTTGACAGGTGTCGTGGGTGATTCCAGACATGTGTGAGTTAAGCTGGTGTGTGCAAGTTAGGTGTGTTTTCAACAAAAAGACCATAGACGGAATTAGTCCCGATGGACTAAAGAAATCTGTTACTCGTGGGTAAAGAGTACACCCTCTGCAGAGATTAAACCTATTCGAATAGCCGTGTCCATGGTTAAGGACTACAGTCTGGGATGGGTCAAGTGTCGGTCTTAGTGTCGGTCTTCGGAGGTGAATATGTTAAACCAGGACTGGAATCAGAACTTGTGACTTGTGATAATTATGATTATTATTATTGTTGACTAACCCATGATATTATTGTTACTATCGAGTATCCCTGGGATGGTTCTACCTCCGGGATATTCACTATGATTGTTTATTTTAAAGCCCTTTCTGTGGTGTCGCTTAGACGCCCGACTGTGGCATTTCTTTTAAAGCCCTTTATGTGGTGTCGCTCAGATGCCCGACTGTGGCATTTCTTTTAAAGCCCTTTATGTGGTGTCGCTCAGACGCCTGACTGTGGCATTTCTTTTAAAGCCCTTTATGTGGTGTCGCTCAGACGCTCGACTGTGGCATTTCTTTTAAAGCCCTTTATGTGGTGTCGCTCAGACGCCCGACTGTGGCATTTCTTTTAAAGCCCTTTAGGTGGTGTCGCTCAGACGCCCGACTGTGGCATTTCTTTTAAATCCCTTTATGTGGTGTCGCTCAGACGCCCGACTGTGGTATTTCTTTTAAAGCCCTTTTTGGTGGTGTCGCTCAGACACCCGACTGTGGCATTTCTTTTAAAGCCATTTTTTGTGGTGTCGCTCAGACACCCGACTGTGGCATTTCTTTTAAAGCCCTTTATGTGGTGTCGCTCAGACGCCCGACTGTGGCATTTCTTTTAAAGCCCTTTATGTGGTGTCGCTCAAACGCCCGACTGTGACATGTTTGTTATTTATTTCATAATTTCAATACTGCTATGTTATTGCATATTCATAATTAACATGCGTGTACGCATCAGAGTTTCATTTAACTTGTGCGACTGACGTCATGAGCATAAAAATATTTTCAGCACTTCATTGTTATATTATACCTATGTTCATAATGTTTGCGAGTACATTCAAAGTACTTACTGGCTTGTCCCTGGCTATTGTCTTGGCTAGATTTCTAGTCCGGAGAGGAGCGACCGTGATGACAGCCCCGGAACCCACGCAATGGTGATAGCAGCCTCGCGAAGATAGGAGTTAACCTGGTCAACTGTTCCCGTGGGAAATGGAGTCCCATAGACACTGATGATTCACAACCCGCTTCCGTCATCAACCACTAGAAACCATTTGTTGTACTCATGGGCCAGAATGATCTTGTACTACATATTTTGTATTTTGCTTGGAATTTCTGTATCAAGTTGGTGCCTCATCAGCTAACAGTTATCCTGGGGCTGGTGAGCACAACGGCCAGTTTCTGGAATTTAATACCCGGAAAATCGGTCGCCACAAACTTGGTATCAGAGCCAGGCTGACCATTGGCTAATCCTATCTTAGCCAGGTCGAAAAACTTAGGCAAACCAACCCACCAGACCTTAACCGAACCCCAGCCAAGCTTCTCGTGCAAGATAGCCACACAGTGACCCCGACACTTTTGGTAGTCGGTGCCCAACCTATCAACCTAGCCTGTCGATCACGCGCTAGTGACCAGCACCCAAGATGTCTCCTTCACAAGCGTGCAAAGGAAGACTCCGTCCCCTTTTTCTATAAAAAGGGCACGCTAGCCCCAAGCCAGCACAGCCTCTACCCCAAACCGAACCATAATGCCAGGCCCCGTCGTGCACAACGAGACCACAGCAACCAACCTTGGAGGTTTTGTGACCATACTCGCAAACCTCACCCGTCGTGCCTACGTGTTAGAAGAACCTCCAGAATATGTTGTGTACCAAGGACCCATGGGCGGTGAAAGCCGTCAATTTTGGGCCACTGTGCACATCTATGGTAGGGGTCTATCTCCAGAACGCCCCTACAGGTTCAATGGAAGAACAACTTCCTTCGAGCCATAAGCCGTCCAGCTAGCTGCTCGAGAGGCTATAGTTCAACTTCGGCAGTTGTCGCCCAGAGTTAACTGTCGCTCGTTCTACTACTACCCCAGGCGTGAAGAGTATGGTAGACCACCCCAAGTTGCCAATGGAGATCACGAGACAGATCCCGCCTAGTGCGCTATGTAAGTGCACTAGAGGCATTGTTTGATCAAATCACTATTGATCTGATCGCAGCTCGAGGAGAGCTGGTTCGTCGAGCCCCAGCAAGAAGAGAAGACAAGCCCGGCGCCGAAAACCCAGTCGTGCTGTTCGGACACCCGATCGAGACCCTGAGATCAGCTCCAGCCACCAACCGAGATGCTTTGATGACCCCAGAAGTGCTTCGTCGCCTTTTGGGAGCACACTCCAACGGGATTGTGGCCAACAATCCCCGCGATGGTCATCATCACTACCCCGACCCTGCAGTTCCTCCGCCATCTCCGACTAATCCCGACAGTGAGACACGTGGAGAAGCCTCGTCATCCACCAGGCACGCCCGTTTAGACATAAACGAGGTAGATTAAGCCGTACGAGTAGTACCGAGTTTTAGTGTATCCTCGCTTTGTAATCATGCGACCTTGTATGTAAACGCAGCCTGTCGTTGTGCCTCTGTTTTAATAGTAGCCTTGCGTATTTTGTCAGCACATAGTTGCACATTTTCAGGGCACAGCTACCAAAACCAACCCCGACGACAACCACAGTAACACGTCTCTTTGTGAGATATGTGTATCTCTGACACTGACCCGACCTTTGGAGCTAAGCTGGCAAATTTATTACCTTTCACCACGGTAAAATGACCCAGCTCCATTGCTATATAAAGGCCACCTCGTGACCTTACCAAGAACCCCACACCTTGTGCACCACCCTCACAACCTTTTCCTGTCATGACGAGCCCCAGTATTTATCGGAGAACCCCAGATGCAACCCAGGTAGCTTTGTCAAAATATTGTGGGACTTTACCTGCAGTACCATGGGTTCTACCCAGCCACCCCAGTACGAGCTGTTCAAATTGAGAATCACCCCTTCCACCTCGGAATATTGGGCAGCAGTACACATCCCTCCCGTAGACTCCAATCAAGATCCAACGGAAGTTTCCTTCGTGGGGGAATCTATGCCAACCCCACGCCTGGCCATAGAAGCAGCTGCGAAAGAAGCGATTGCTCGCCTTCGATCCGCAGTACCCTATGCCCGCGAACAAGGATATTATTACTTTTCGAACCGTGCAGCACCCGAAGGAGTAACATCTTTTCCCGATGGACGGATTGAGAGAGACCCAGTACTGGCCAACCTTATCCAGTACATCATCGCTCAAGAGCATTTGAGCTAGCGAGTGATGGATTATCTCCAGAGTCTCGCTGATTTGAATCCTCAGATTGCAATCGGTAGACCACTGAGGCCCGAACCGGAGAGATGCATACATCGACTGGACAATCCACTTCCTCCAATTGAGGAGGAGTGTATCCCTTTACTAGAGACATTTTCTCGGGACCCCCTCCAGTTACCGTTTTCATTTTAGACGTCACTGCTGTGTTTGTTATTGCAACATTTATTATTACGTTGTAACTTATGCATGGTACCTCGAATTTGTGCGATGAGTCGTGTATTTAGTTTCTACTAGTATGAGTAGTTTTCTTTGTGATTAACTTGTGTAACCGCGAAAAATCCTAGAATGAGATTTCTTTTCCCTGAGTTGCTACAACGTTTATCCCCTCACTGCATGGATTATTTTTATTCACGCAGCACCACGGCAGCAGACTCACAACCGCTCGGACACATATGGAGTATTTGTTTTTCACAACGGCCCTTAGCAAATCTCGAGGACGAGATTTTTCTTAAGGCGGGTAGTAATTGTAACACCCCAAAAATTTAACCAGGTTTTAGTTATTAAAATTTTGCCAAGAGTTTAAAAATTTTGCCTGCAAGAATATCTCTGTTGATTTCAAAAAATTTCCTTTAATATTAAGGAATTTTTCCCAAGTGGATCCTTCCAAAACATATTGGACTTATATGCCCTCTCATTAAAAACATCTCTCAATCAGTAGATTTATTTATTTAAATTATTTCACCCTGAGCTTTATTCATTAAAATGACTTGTTTTAAGTTTTGGAGCTCTTTTTGTACTACAACCAGTTGATAGATTTAACTAAAAATCCAACCAAAATTTGGAGATGTCATGTGATGTCTCAAAATCACTTTTGTGCAATAATATATTTCATTCATTGCATATTTTGAGTGCTACACATGTTTTCTTCTCTGGTCCAGTGGACAATTTTGCACTACAACCCTTTTAAATATTTCTTTCTAGCTTCCACCAAAATTATGGGATGTCAGTAGGAGCATATCATTCCATTATATGCAAAAATCCAGGGATGTTCTTTGAAAATTTTGAGTGAATCAACCTCATCTTCATTCTGGTCCAACATGATGGTTTGTACAGCAACCATAATCTTGCTTACTCCTTGGCCCTAGATTCTTTACCCTACTTGTAGTCCTCCATGCTAAACCCCTAAGTCCAGGAGCATGCAACCATTGGCATATTTTTGGTTCATGAAATAATGCCATTCACCTCCTGTCCAGATTTGAAGTTCTGCAAAACTTGCACTAGCAAGTTTGTGCTTTTCACCAACTAACCTCACCACCCTCTTGTGCATCCAAAGAGACACTGATCTGGAAGAATTGGCCACTCCAAGAAATGCCTAGGTGCCTGTGGCATTTTGTCAAACACCTTGAGTGCATGATCATATTTGACATGAGTCGCTGTTGGCATTGTGAACTTCGTCTCCTGACCAAACCACCTTGTCCCTTGATCTTCCCTCTATCACTAACCTAGTTCTCTCGCTTGCCAACCTCACCTGAGACCTGTAGCATGCCACGGCATTCTATCGAACACCTTCCGTGCGTGCTCTAGGCGCGAGCAGAGAGCGCGTATTGCACGAGCCTCGGCCGAGCCGACACGTTGCGCCCCTGGTTTTGGCACGCTCTGTAGCACCACGCCACGCACTACCCTCCTCGCAGCAATGTGCCAAGCCGCCCTGGCAGCCTACAGCACCACCGACAGAGCTTTTGGCGGCACGCCGACGTCCGCAAAGCGCCTCTGCCACGGTCGGCGCCGCCAAAGCCACCCCGGCTCGCCACCTGCCCCTGGGAACAGCGCAAGCTTATCCCCTCGCTCGTCGGCTAGCTCCTGTCATCGCCACGACGCCCTGACGCTACAGGGAGGCGGTTCGCCGTCGTCCTTATCGCCGGCCGCCTCGGAACCGACCTTCACCGCCTATATAAGAGCTCAATCGAGTCCTCGAGCAACCTCAAGTGATACTCCTAGTGTTACCTTGGCCAGCAGTCGAGTAAGGGAAGGCCATCTTCCCCGAGTCCGGCCAGTTCGGTCGCCGCCAAGTCCCGGCCGATTTCGTCGCCACCAGTGCCTCCCCCTCTCCACTCTCTCCACCAAGAGCTCTCCCTCCCTCTCGCGAGTACAACCCCACGCTCAATTTTGGCCGGAGACCACCGCAGCCCCAAACGCACTTTGTCCCCGGAGCCTCCTCCGCCGCGGAGCTCGCCGCCGGCGACTCCCTCCACCCCCGGCGACCCTACGACCACCGGGAGGACCGCCTAGGAGTGGCGGATCCATCCATGCACTCGGATGCCCGCGAAGAACCGCCGTTCACCGGCGACGATCACCAGAACCCCCGCCTCCGTTCGGCCAGAGGAAGAAGAGGGAAGGGGACTGGTCAAACCTGACCAGTGGGCCCCCTGGACCCACTGTCAGTGACCCCCGCCCCAGTTCACGTGGGTTAAGTGGAAGCGCACTTCCGAAGTACGCTTTCGACGTGTACGTGTTCATTTGAAACGTTTTTCTTTTCTGTTTTATTTTAAATAACAGATTTTGACCAAACTTTGACCTGCTGTATCTTTTTAAATACAACTCCAAATGAATTAATTCCTTTTCCTACCTCTCTCAAATATTGTCTAGTTTATTTTAAGATTTATTTGAAAAAAATTCAAAACAAATTTTTGTGCTGTTTTGTTTTTGTGTGTTAATTCATATATATTTTTAAAATAGGATTTTTGAAGAGAGGAGAAACTTTCAAAAAAATTGGAGTGCACCCTGCCTTTCCACACATTGAAGGCAAGCATTCTGAACCCCGGCATAATATTTTGATGTGTTCGTTAACACGTTTATAACACCACCTCATTTCAGAGAACTCGTTATTTCATGTGATATGATCATGTGCATGAATGCATATAAATGACTTCCATGCTGTTGGAAATGAGCACACTTGTGATAATAATCATCCTCATGTGCCTTGCATGCATACCGAAAGGAATCCGGTAAAACCTGTGCCTTGGGTAGGCATGAGTTTGTCGCCGGTCTCCGTCGGGACGGTTATGTCCGGTATGGCATGGTAGGGTATAATGAGCGGTGATTCTGTTGGTTGAAATATTTTTGTTATACATGTCATGCAGGGAAGATTATAAACCTCCTGAGTCGACCATAGATCGAGTCTTGTTCCAGTAACCCCCATACTTGTTTCGTACTACCACTCGTCTCTACCACAAGTAGAGTACGGTTCAGTAAGTTGTCAACCTCTTTCTAGCACACACCGTACAGAGAGGCCATGGTGGAAGATATCGGTTGTAGCTGGTAGGCAGGCCACCTGGTCCGGGGGCATGGGTGTTTCTGGTTGAGACCGAGAGGGGAGGCCACCCCTTAGAGCGCGCAATATAAATTTGATCCCATGCTACGCGAGGTTGTAGCCTCCCCACTTAGAGTTTGCTTGACAGGTGTCGTGGGTGATTCCAGACACGTGTGAGTTAAGCTGGTGTGTGCAAGTTAGGTGTGTTTTCAACAAAAAGACCATAGACGGAATTAGTCCCGATGGACTAAATAAATCTGTTACTCATGGGTAAAGAGTACACCCTCTGCAGAGATTAAACCTATTCAGATAGCCGTGTCCATGGTTAAGGACTACAGTCTGGGATGGGTCAAGTGTCGGTCTTAGTATCGGTCTTCGGAGGTGAATATGTTAAACCAGGACTGGAATCAGAACTTGTGACTTGTGATAATTATGATTATTATTATTGTTGACTAACCCATGATATTATTGTTACTATCGAGTATCCCTGGGATGGTTCTACCTCCGGGATATTCACTATGATTGTTTATTTTAAAGCCCTTTATGTGGTGTCGCTCAGACGCCCGACTGTGGCATTTCTTTTAAAGCCCTTTATGTGATGTCGCTCAGACACCCAACTGTGGCATTTCTTTTGAAGCCCTTTATGTGGTGTCGCTCAGACACCCGACTGTGGCATTTCTTTTAAAGCCCTTTATGTGGTGTCGCTCAGACGCCCGACTGTGGCATTTCTTTTAAAGCCCTTTATGTGGTGTCGCTCAGACGCCCGACTGTGGCATTTCTTTTAAAGCCCTTTATGTGGTGTCGCTCAGACGCCCGACTGTGGCATTTCTTTTAAAGCCCTTTATGTGGTGTCGCTCAGACGCCCGACTGTGGCATTTCTTTTAAAGCCCTTTATGTGGTGTCACTCAGATGCCCGACTGTGGCATTTCTTTTAAAGTCCTTTATGTGGTGTCGCTCAGATGCCCGACTGTGGCATTTCTTTTAAAGCCCTTTATGTGGTGTCGCTCAGACGCCCGACTGTGGCATTTCTTTTAAAGCCCTTTATGTGGTGTCGCTCAGACGCCCGACTGTGGCATTTCTTTTAAAGCCCTTTTTTGTGGTGTCGCTCAGACACCCGACTGTGGCATTTCTTTTAAAGCCCTTTTTTGTGGTGTCGCTCAGACACCCGACTATGGCATTTCTTTTAAAGCCCTTTATGTGGTGTCGCTCAGACGGCCGACTGTGGCATTTCTTTTAAAGCCCTTTATGTGGTGTCGCTCAGACGCCCGACTGTGACATGTTTGTTATTTATTTCATAATTTTAATACTGCTATGTTATTGCATATTCATAATTAACATGCTTGTACGCATCAGAGTTTTATTTAACTTGTGCGACTGAAGTCATGAGCATAAAAATATGTTTAGCACTTCATTGTTGTATTATACCTATGTTCATAATGTTTGCGAGTACATTCAAAGTACTCACTGGCTTGTCCCTGGCTATTGTCTTGGCCAGATTTCTTGTGCGGAGAGGAGCGGCCGTGATGACAGCCCCGAAACCCACGCAATGGTGATAGCAGCCTCGCGAAGATAGGAGTTAACCTGGTCAGTTGTTCCCGTGGGAAATGGAGTCCCATAGACACTGATGATTCACAACCCGCTTCCGCCATCAACCACTAGAAACCATTTGTTGTACTCATGGGCCAGAATGGTCTTGTACTACATATGTTGTATTTTGCTTGGAATTTCTGTATCAAGTTGGTGCCTCATCAGCTAACAGTTATCCTGGGGCTGATGAGCACAACGGCCAGTTTCTGGAATTTAATACCCGGAAAATCGGTCGCCACACCAAGGCCGAAAACAGTGCGGCCGCGGAGCGCACCGAGCGAGAGAAGCAGGAGGCGCGGGTGACGGAGGTGCGGCAAGAGCTCCAGGCTCTCATGGAAAAACACGGGAGTTTGGAGCGTGACTCGAAGACTCGAGAGTCCGAGCTCGCCTTGGCTCTTGAGAGTGCCAAAGCCGCTAAGGCCGAAGCCCAGAAGGCCCTCCTGGAGATTGAGGCGATAAAAAAGATAGCGGTGGGTAAGGCATTCTTCATGCAAAGCAAGCATGCAAAAGTGAATTATCTGTTACTTACCCGAATTCGGAGCTCTCCAGGAGCGTTCGCAGATCTGCCCTGTAGTGTGTCCGATGCTACCGCGCTCTACCGAGCCGAGGAGGGGAGCTCGACGGAAAAGGTGTTCTGGTCTCAATATGCTGAGGCCGGACATCCGGTGCCCCTGAGCGACTAGCTGAAGCAGTTGGTCGAGCTCCACAAGGTGGCCGAACTGGCCATGAAGGGCCTCATAGTTCGGTTGTGGCCTAAAGAAGCCATGCTTGGGAGCTACTTCGGTCTGGTGCGGCGGCTGGTGGACGTCTGTCCATGGACTGAAGTCATCAAGCGTTCCTTCTGCATTGAAGGTGCCCGTCGGGCCCCTGCCCGTGCTAAAGTGCACTGGGGCAAGATGGACGCCGAGAAGCTTGTGACGGACGCGCCACCGTCGAGCAAGGAGTATCGCAAGCCCGAGATGTACTATGAGGGCGTCCTGAAGGGTGCCCGCCTTATAGCGGGTGAATGCTCCAAAGATGTAATTTTTGAGTAGACTCGCATTTGTTATCTTGTACGCTGAAAACTTTGTTCATATGTGCTAAGCAACGCTTGTTTAATTTAAAATATTACCTTCTATGCAGCCGTTTATCAAATTTGAGAGATGGCGAGTCATTGGCTTCAGCCCCCATGCCATGAGTGCTGGGGTATTCGGGATAAACTTGAGCGCTCTTGTTCCCATTCTTGGGTCCTTCGAGGGAGGCGTTCAACACGACGAACGAGGCAACCAGACTATAATGCTTGAACACTCTCACTTAGCCATAGAATTCTATAATTTTAAATTTCGGCGAAGCCCCTGGTATTCAGAATACCAAGTTCAGGGCGCTATCCACGCCTTGGCCGGACAATGCCGACTCCTCGCTCTAAGCGGCATGAGTCTTTAGGGACCCGAAAAACCTCTCGAACAGCGACCGGCTTTCGCCCTATCATGACGGTCAGTTTTAGCTTTCTCCACTGAGGTGCTCAACCCAGCTCAACCGGGGCACAATCGCAGTGGTTCTCCCAGTGCTACCTTAGCCGATATAACGGAACGTAAGGTACCAAAACATGGGAGCCGGGCAAACCCAACTATTGACCCAAGACATGATTCGGAGCCGATGCATATAATGCTATAAGTTTGGGGTGCCGCACTTGTGAAAGTGTTCGGACTTATCACACCATGTTTTGGGGTACTTAAGCCCCTGGTGTATTGACCGTACCGAGTTGTACGGGTGCAACATGTCATAGATGAACATTTTATGGAAAAAAAAGGAATGCAATAATAAGCAGAAGCTATGTATTGTTTATTCAAAAGATACTGCAATGAAAGCAGAACGATAGAA
The DNA here is from genome assembly GCF_018294505.1 of Triticum aestivum. Lineage (NCBI taxonomy): Eukaryota > Viridiplantae > Streptophyta > Magnoliopsida > Poales > Poaceae > Triticum > Triticum aestivum. The sequence continues at coordinate 720,027,140 of NC_057801.1, forward strand.
ATAGTGCGATAAGCAAGGGATGGGACTATTTAACATGTCCCCCTCCAGGGGTAGGCTGCGGGATGGTATGTAAAACAGGTATACTGCTCGTAATAGAGACCACCTGGACACTCGACGTAGCTTATCTGCTTCCCTGGCTGTTGCATCGTAAGTTCGGCGATTCTACTGCCGGACAGGGCTTCTGGAAAACGGAGTCCTGAGAATAAGAAAAAAAAGAATGACACAATTGGGAGCCCCTGGTGCGGTTGAGCCACACTCTGGGCATGCCGTGGTCGTGCCCCTCCCCCTATGCCCATGGTATCTCCAGAGCGTAGTTATGTACGCGTGGTACTGGTTTCGCGATTTCGCGAGGGCTGGGGTTGGGGCCGCATTGCTATGCGTGCTCGGAACATGCCAGACGGTCTTGTTGTAGGTTACTCCGGGCGCGCTTGACGGTGTCCAGACGTTTAGTAGTCAGACTCGAGAATTGCCTTAAGAGGCTGCTTTGTACTTCTGTCTCGAGGGCCGCCGTATGCTCCTCTGTTCGGAGAGAGTGTTCGGTGTTTCCATTGACCGTGATTACTCCTCGAGGGCCTGGCATCTTGAGCTTGAGGTATGCGTAGTGCGGCACTGCATTGAACTTTGCAAATACGGTTCGTCCGAGCAGTGCGTGATAGCCACTGCGGAACGGGACTATGTCAAAGATTAATTCCTCGCTTTGGAAGTTATCCGGGGATCCGAAGACCACTTCGAGTGTAACTGAGCCTGTACAGTTGGCCTCTACACCTGGTATGACGCCTTTAAAGGTCGTTTTTGTGGGTTTAATCCTTGAGGGGTCTATGCCCATTTTGCGCACTGTATCCTGGTAAAGCAGGTTCAGGTTGCTGCCGCCATCCATCAGGACTCTAGTGAGGTGAAATCCGTCAATGATTGGGTCAAGAACCAATGCAGCAAATCCGACGTGGCGGGTGCTAGTGGGGTGGTCCCTTCGATCAAAAGTGATCGGGCAGGAGGACCACAGGTTGAACTTTGGGGCGACTAGCTCCATCGCGTATACATCCCTTAGTGCACGCTTCCGCTCCCTTTTGGGTATGTGGGATGCGTATATCATATTCTCCATCCACACTTGTGGGGAAAGCCCTTCTGACCTCTATTGTTCAGCGGCCGGGGCTCCTCCTCGTCATCGCCATGCAGCCCCTTGTCGTTGTTTTCGGCATTTAACTTGCCTGCCTGCTTGAACACCCAACAATCCCTGTTGGTGTGGCTGGCTGGTTTTTCGGGGGTGCCATGTATCTGGCACGAGCGATCGAGTATTCGGTCCAAATTGGACGGGCCCTGAGTATTTCCTTTGAACGCCTTTTTCCGCTGACCGGGTTTAGAGCCTCTAAATCCGGCATTGACTGTCGTATCTTCAGCATTATCGCTGTTAATGCGGCGCTTGTGCTTGTTGCGACGCGACCTGCCATTGTTGTCCTTGGTATCCGAACTACCAGGGTTTTTGGTCAGGTTGTTACTGCGAGCTAGCCAGCTGTCCTCTCCTGCGTAGAAGTGGGTCATGAGTGATGTGAGGGCTGCCATGGATTTCAGCTTTTCCTGTCCTAGGTGCCGGGCAAGCCAATCGTCGCGGATGTTTATGTTTGAAGGCTGCAAGGGCCTCTGCATCCGGACAGTCAACGATTTGATTTTTCTTGGTTAAGAACTGTGTCCAGAATTGTCTAGCCGATTCATCTGGCTGCTGAATTATGTGGCTTAGGTCATCGGCGTCTGGTGGTCGCACATATGTGCCCTAGAAGTTATCAAGGAATGCGGCTTCTAGGTCTTCCCAACAACCAATTGATTCTGCTGGCAAGCTGTTGAGCCAATGCCGAGCTGGTCCTTTAAGCTTGAGTGGGAGGTATTTGATGGCGTGTAGATCATCACCGTGGGCCATGTGGATGTGAAGGAGATAGTCCTTGATCCAAACCGCAGGATTTGTTGTGCCGTCGTATGATTTGATGCTTACGGGTTTGAAACCATCGGGGATTTGATGATCCATTCCTTCGTCTGTGAAGCATAGTGGGTGTGCGGCGCCTCTGTATTGGGCTATATCACGACGCAGCTCAAATGAGCTTTGTCTACTGTGTTCGGCCCAGCCGGAATTGCTGTATCTGGCATGACGATTGTCATCACGTGTCATGGGGCGCCCACGCGATCCGTAGATCGATCTTATTTGTCTTGCCTTGTCCTCCAATATGTCTTGCAAGTCTGGCGCATTTCCCCATGGCTTTGTACTTTTCGAGCGACGCCGGGATGCGGCTTTAGTGGAGGGCCTAGAGGCCTCTTTGTCGCGGCCACTAGGTGGTCGGTCGGCCGCGTCATGCGCTGGTGATGTAGGCTTGGTTCCTTCCTCCTCTAATTGGGGTAGCAGCCTGCGTTTTGGGTAGCTCTTGGAGGGGCGATCGAGTTTGTACTCTTCGGCTGCAAGGACTTCGGTCCATCAGTCAGCTAGCAAGTCTTGGTCAGCTCTAAGCTGCTGCTGCTTTTTCTTGAGGCTGCTTGCCATGGCCATAAGCCTGCGCTTGAAACGCTCTTGTTCGACGGGATCCTCTGGCACGACAAATTTTTTGTCGTCGAGGCTTGCTTCATCTTCGGAGGGAGGCATATAATTATCGTCCTCTACCTCTCTGTCTGCCGCTCTATCATGAGGGATGGCTTCTCCCTCCTCCTGTGTTGAATCCTGCTAGAGGGGGTTGTCTTCGGCACTATCCGGGGTGTTCTTATCTCCCGTGCCGGAATCACCGTTTTTGCTATGGCAGGATTTAGAGCGGCACCGCTGACGCCGGTGCTTGGGCTGTTTCTTGGAGAGGTCATCCTCCGCTGTTCCATTGCCATTCCCATCTTTTGGGATGTCCACCATGTATATGTCGTATGACGAGGTAACCTTCTAGTGCCCTGTAGGCGCTGGTTCTTGGTTGTCTCCTGCATCGTCGTCCATACCGTCGATGTCTTCGGAGTCGAAGTCGAGCATGTCGGTTAAATCATCGACAGTGGTTACAAAGTGGGTGGTGGGTGGGCGTTGAATTTCTTCGTCATCCACATCCCAACCTTCTTGACCATAGTCCGGCCAGGGCTCTCCTGATAAAGAGAGAGACTTTAGTGAATTCAGGATGTCGCCAAAGGGCGAGTGCTGAAAGATGTCCGCGGCAGTGAACTCCATAACCGGCGCCCAATCGGATTTGATTGGCAGGGGCGTGGGAGGTTCGGAGTCCGGAGAGGAGTCCGGCACCTCGGAGTCACGGGCTTTGCAAAGGACAGGGATGGTGTTCGGCTCAATCGCCATAGAGATCATAGCCCCCCGAGGCGGTGTCCAGCCACTCGTCCTCGATTGGCGAAGTCGGCTCCGAGCTAAGGGTCGGAGCGGACGCTGGTGCGGCCTCCAGGGCACTATTCGGCGGCAGAGCTAGCTCATACCCATCGAGACAGTGCGGCGCGCTTGGCTGTGGCTCGAATCCGTCGAAGATCAAGTCTCCGCGGATGTCAACCGTGTAGTTCAAACTCCCAAATCTGACCTGATGGCCAGGGGCATAGCTTTCGATCTGCTCCAGATGGCCAAGTGAATTGGCCCGCAGTGCAAAGCCGCCGAATACGAAGATCTGTCCGGGGAGAAAAGTCTCACCCTGGACCGCGTCATTGTTGATGATCGAAGGAGCCATCGGGCCTAAAGGTGACGACACAGAGGAACTCTCAATGAAAGCACCAATGTCGGTGTCAAAACCGGCGGATCTCGGGTAGGGGGTCCCGAACTGTGCGTCTAGGTAGATGTTAACAGGAGACAAGGGACACGATGTTTTTACCCAGGCTCAGGCCCTCTTGATGGAGGTAAAACCCTACTCCTGCTTGATTAATATTGATGATATGGGTAGTACAAGAGTAGATCTACCATGAGATCAAAGAGGCTAAACCCTAGAAGCTAGCCTATGGTATGATTGTTGTTCGTCCTACGGACTAAAACCCTCCGGTTTATATAGACACCGGAGAGGGTTAGGGTTACACAGAGTCGGTTACAATGGTAGGAGATCTACATATCCGTATCGCCAACCTTGCCTTCCACGCCAAGGAAAGTCCCATCCAGACACGGGACGAAGTCTTCAATCTTGTATCTTCACAGTCCAGGAGTCCGGCCAACGATGATAGTTCGGCTATCCGGACACCCCCTAATCCAGGACACCCTCACCCCTGAACTAGCTCAATCAGTGCGACCGGTTTTTCAGGGGGCAACGCACGCTGGCATCCGACCGCACCTGGATCGCCTCCTATCACCTCCGAGGTGTCGCACAGACGTGGTATTATGCCCTCGAGTAGGACAAGGGCGGCATCCCCCCATGGGAGCATTTCCACGAGCTTTGCCTCTTATGCTTCTAGCCGCCGATACATGGGAGTCGGATGGTGGAGCTTGGGTTCCTACCCTTCACCTATATGGTGCAGGACTTTGTCGACCGCTTCCAGGCCCTGGTGTGCCACGCGCCTAGTGTGACAGCTCGCCAGCGGGCCGAGCACTTCATTGGCGGTCTGCCGGATCATATCCACGTGGACATGGAGATGCGGGGACCCCAGGACCTCCATACGACCATGTACTATGCCTGCACCTTCGAGCATCACGCGGTGGCTATGCAGCAGGCGTCATCGTCCTCGAGGGCCCAACAACCCGTCCGGCCGCCGTCGACACCTCCAGCACCGGGGCGTCCAGCCCAGGCCCCCGCGGCGCCGGCCGCGATGCGCCCCTTCCATCGGCTCACCCCGGCCGAGCAGCTCGAGCACCGCTATCAGGGGCTGTGCTACAACTGCGACGAGCCTATGTCTCGGGCAACATTTGTCTTTGCCTATTCTACTTGCAGGCCACAGACTACATTGAGGAGGCCACCGCCACCGCCGGGCTAGGCGACCCGGCACCTCTATTGGCGGACGAGACTCCGCCGGAGCCGGCCCAGGCAAACGCCCTCGTCGTCTCCCTCCATGCACCCGCGGGCATCCGAATGGAGAAGACTATGCTGCTGCTGCTAATGATCAACGGTGAGCGGTTCCTCGCACTCCTGGACACGGGCTCCACCCACAACTTCCTGCCAGGGCCACCATGCGTCGGCTGGCGCTGAAGCCAACCGGGGGAGAGCAGTTGGGCTTTACCATGGCCAACGGTGACCATCTCCACTGCGAGGGTATTGCTAGGCATGTCCCTATCGTCATCGGCACCAAGCACTTCACCATCACCTGCGTCGGCATCGACTTGGGCTGCTTCGACTTCATCCTCAGTGTTGATTTCTTTCAAACTTTGGGTCCCATACTCTGGGACTTCGACACCATGACGATGATTTTCTGGCGCCTATGTCACCACATTCGGTGGGAGGGCATCGATGGTGCCTTCTTGGCGGCCCCTCAACCCCAGTTGATGGTGGCCGCCCGTCGACACTGAGCATCCCTGTTGGCAAGCCTGTTGCAACAACACAACGACCTTTTCGACGAGCCGCAGGGCCTGCCACTGGTCTGACCCTACGACCACCGTATCCACCTGCTGCAGATACTGCTCCCGTTGATGTGCGTCCGTACTGCTACCCCCAGCTGCAGAAGGACGAGCTAGAGCGGCAGTATGCAGTTATGCTCGCTTAGGGCATCATCGGATCTCGACGTCACCATTTTCCACGCTGGTGTTCCTCGTGTGCAAGGCCGACGGTTCATGGCATTTTTGCATCGACTACCATGCTCTCAACGCCAAGACGTCCAAGGACAAATTTCCTATCCCCGTCGTGGATGAACTTTTGGACGAGGTACACGGGGCACACTTCTTCATCAAGCTTGACCTTCGTTCGGGATATCACCAGGTGCGGATGCACCCGGACGATGTCGCGAAGACGGCCTTCCACACTCATCATGGCCACTTTGAGTTCCGCCCTTTGGCCTCTCCAATGCCCCAGCGACATTGCAGACGTTGATTAATGACGTGCTCCGCCCCTACTTGTGCCGGTTTGTGCTTGTTTTCTTTAATGTCATTCTTATCTACATCTCATCATGGGCGGAGCACCTGTAGCACATGGCCATCGTCTTAAACGAGCTTAGAGCGCACCATATACACCTCAAGCGCTCGAAGTGCTTGTTCGGCACGACATCTGTTGCCTATCTCGGCCACGTCATCTTGGCGGAGGGCATCACTATGGATGTTGACAAGGTCATGACGGTCGCGGCTTGGCCAACGCCGCACTCACCGCGGGCCCTCCTTGGTTTCTTGGGCCTCACTGGATACTACCGATAATTCATACGGGAATTCGGCCTCATCGCAGACCCACTTACTCGCCTGCTGCACCGCAACACCTTCTCCTAGGATACGGAGGCGACCGAGGCGTTCCAGACCCTCAAGCAGGCTCTCACAACGGGGCCGGTCCTCCAGATGCCTGACTTCGACAAGCTGTTCATGGTGGACTGCGATGCCTCGGGCGTGGGGTTTGGCGTCGTCCTCCATCAGGGCGATGGGCCGCTTGCGTTCTTCAGCAGGCCCTTTGCCGCGCGCCATCACAAGCTCGCGGCCTACAAGATGGAGCTTATCGGCTTGGTGTAGGTTGTGCATCACTGGCGGCCATATCTTTGGGGGTGGCCGTTCCATATTCACACAGATCACAACAACCTCAAGTTCTTGTTAGACCAACGCCGCTCCACCATGCCGCAACATCAGTGGATCAGCAAGCTCTTTGGCTTCGACTTCACCGTCAAGTACCATCCGGGCCGCCTCAACACCGTGGCCGACGCCCTATCCCGCCGCGACGCCGACCATGACACCGACACCGTCGACATCGCGGGGCGGCCCTCTGCATCTGCTTGGGGCCCTCCTTCGCCCTCATCGATGACATCCGTCGGGCCATCGCGAGCGCTCCGGATGCGCAACTCCTTTGGCAGTGCCTCAACACCAGCGACCTGGAGGAGCCGTAGCGCATGGCTGCTGGCCTGCTCCTGCACGGGCGCCGGCTCTTCGTGTGAATTACGGCGACCTCCGTCACCAGGCCCTGCTGCTGGCCCACTTGGCCGGTCATGAGGGCGTGCAGAAGACCATCCATCGTCTCCGAGTGGATTTCTACAACCCCGGCGACCGTGCGCTGGTGCAAGACTGGGTGTGGTCTTGCATGACGTGCCAGTGCAACAAGACGAATACATTGCGGCCGACGGGGCTGCTACAGCCCCTTGAGGTGCCCTCTCAGGTCTTGGTCGACATCTCCATGGACTTCATCGAGGGCCTTCCCAAGGTGGGCGGCAAGTCCGTCATCCTTACGATGCTCGACCGCTTCTCCAAGTATGCACACTTCATTGCGCTCGGCCACCCCTACACCGCCACCTCCATGGCGTGTGCCTTCTTCGACTGCATCGTCCTCCTCCACAGGTTCCCCTCTTCGATCGTCAGCGACCATGACCCGGTGTTCATTGGTCATGTCTGGCGCGATCTCTTCCGAATGGCGGGCGTGAAACTGCACCTGATTACGGCATTCCACCCCCAGATGGACGGCCAATCTGAGGTGGTCAATGATGTCTACTACGCAACTTTATTCTTGTAGACACGTGTTGGGCCTCCAAGCGCGGAGTTTTGTAGGACAGTAGCAATTTTCTCTCAAGTGGATGACCTAAGGTTTATCAATCCGTGGGAGGCGTAGGATGAAGATGGTCTCTATCAAACAACCCTGCAACCAAATAATAAAAAGTCTCTTGTGTCCCCAACACACCAAATACAATGGGAAATTGTATAGGTGCACTATTTCAGCGAAGAGATGGTGATACAAGTGTAATATGGATCATCAGCGACCGTGACCCGGTGTTCACCGGTCATGCTTGGCACGATCTCTTCCGGATGGCGGGCGTGAAACTGTGCCTGAGTACGACATTCCACCCCGAGAAGGAAGGCCAATCTGAGGTGGTCAACAAGCTGATTGCTATGTATTTGCGTTGTGTTGCAGGTGATCATCCCCGGGCTTGGGTGGACTGGCTCGCTTAGGCGGAATACTGCTACAACACCTCCTACCACTCTGTCCTGCACGCCACACCTTTTGAGGTGGTCTACGTCCGTCCTCCACCACCCATATTGACCCCGGGACGGCCCGAACGGAGGCGGCGGACGACCTTCTCCGTAGCAGGGATGAGATCCTTGCCGAGGTACGCCAGCGTCTTCTCCAGGCCCAGCAGCTGTCTAAGAAGTACTACAATGGCCACCACCGTGGGGTGGATTTTACGGTGGGCGACTGGGTGTGGTTGCAGCTCCTTCACTACTCCACACATTCATTGGATCCGCGCGCTAAGTGCAAGCTGGGCCCTCGCTACGCGGGACCGTTTTCTGTGGTGGAACGCATCAACAAGGTCATTTACCGCCTCCAGCTTCCACCCAGCGCTTGCATCCATGGCGTCTTCCATGTGGGCTTGCTGAAGCCTTTTTGCGGTGATCCGCTGGCGGCCACGTCGGCGATTCCTCCAACCTCCGATGGACGTCTTCTTTCGGGCCCAAAGAAGGTGTTGAAGGCCCAGCAGCGCTGCAGCGTGTGGCATTTTTTGATCCAGTGGCAAGGCCTTCCGGAGGGGGACGCCACTTGGGAGTAGCTCGAGGAGTTCCGCCAGCATTTTCCAGACTTCCAGCTCGAGGACGAGCTGTTTGCGCAGGCGGGAAGAGATGTTCTGACCAGCGTCACTTATAGCTGGAGAAGGCCATTGGTGCGTCTAGTTAGGGGCTTAGCCCAACTTATCTTCATTTTTATTAGCACCTCGAGGATTATATAAACACTTGTAAGGCCACGTTTTGGAATTAAGCTATAAGTCATAACTATTGACCGGTTCCCTTCAGGAGCCGAAACCCTAACCCTAGCCACCTCCTACGCCATCTCCTCCTCCTCCACCATCGTGCGACCATGGCGCTGTCACGCCGCCGCTCGCGCCCAGCTCCTCGCCACCCTCCCTTCCACCCCTACAACCTAAGAGCTAGGCCTGGTAGGATCCCAGCTCCTACGATTGTCTCTATTAGTTGTCAAATCGACAATTGTAATTAAGTGGAGGGGGCTGAAGCAATGGATGCATCTGTTAGACCGGCTGCCCTAACAAATTTGTACCAGGGGGACTTGATTCTAGAGCTGGATTGTGTGGCAATGGTCAAAGACCTCACGTCCAATGAGCCAGTGTCCTCAGAGCGCTTCCCACTGATCCATGATATTAAGCTCCTGCAGAAATGGTTCAAGTCTACAGTGGTGGCCACTGTAAAATGCGGCTCCAATGGCCTGGCCCATTCCCTGGTGGCTCTGGCAAAGACAGAAGGCAACCAGCGCAAAATCGGTGATATCCCTGATGATGTATGTGAGCTATGGATAACTCTGAGTGATGTTGAAAGTGCAACTACCCCTGGGTGGTTTTGGTAATGATAAACACCATATAGCTCATTGAACTAATGCCATTTCAAGATAAACATGTCAGGAAAGTTCAATGATTTGCATGGCATGGATTAGGATTGTGGACCCCTCAAAATGCTAAGGACAAAAGATTGGCTCAAGCTCTAAAGTCCAAGACTCTACATTTTCTATTTTTAGTGATCCAAGATCACATTGAGTCTATAGGAAAGCCAATACTATTAAAAGGGGATGAGGTGTTGCTTAATGGCTTGCTTGCTCAAAATGCTTAGTGATATGCTCCAAATCCGTCAACCACTTTCTCATATCCACATATGTCCCAAACCAAAAGTCAAACTCGGCCCCACCGATTTGATCCATCCGGCGCCATCAGTTGACATAGCCACTGCCAGAAACCCTAGTCACTTTGGTCTCACCGATAGGGATCTCGGTCTCATGAGATGGGGTTGCAAACTCTCTGTTTCCCTTCGCAATGTTTCGGTCTAACCAAGATGAGCGATCGGTCCCACCGGGTCTGCAATGCAAACTCTCTGTTTCCTTTTCATAACGCTTCAGTCCCACTAAGACGAGCGAATCGGCCCCACCGCGTTTGCCTGACCAACTCTCTGGTTAGCTTATTACCAAAGTCGGTCCAACCGAGTTTGTGTAATCGGTCAAACCGAGATTACGTTATGCCCTAACACTAATGATATCGGTCCCACCGAGTTGACATGTCGGTCCCACCGAAATTGCCTAACGGTCACATTATGTACTGGATCGCTCCGACCAAGTTTTCTGATTCGGTCCCACTGAGTTTGGTATATTGTGTGTAACGATAAGATTTTGTGTGGAGGCTATATATACCCCTCCACCCTCTCCTCATTTGTGAGGAAAAGCCATCAGAACGTGTCCACACTTCCACTACTCATTTTCTGAGAGAGAGCCACCTACTCATGTGTTGAGACCAAGATATTCCAATCAAACCATATGAATCTTGATCTCTAGCCTTCCCCAAGTTGCTTTCCACTCCAATCATCTTTCCACCAAATCCAATCCTATGAGAGTGAGTTGAGTATTGGGGAGACTATCATTTGAAGCACAAGAGCAAGGAGGTAATCATCAACACACCATCTATTACCTTTTGGAGAGTGGTATCTCCTAGATTGGTTAGGTGTCACTTGGGAGCCTCCGACAAGATTGTGGAGTTGAACCAAGGAGTTTGTAAGGGCAAGGAGATCGCCTACTTCGTGAAGATCTACCCTAGTGAGGCAAGTCCTTCGTGGGCGATGGCCATGGTGGGATAGACAAGGTTGCTTCTTCGTGGACCCTCCGAGGGTGGAGCCCTCCGTGGACTCGCACAGCCGTTACCCTTCGTGGGTTGAAGTCTCCATCAACGTGGATGTATGATAGCACCACCTATCGGAACCACGCCAAAAACATATATGTCTCCAATTGCATTTGCACACTCCAATCCCATCCCTTTACATTCTTGCAAGTTGCATGCTTTACTTTCCGCCACTTATATACTCTTTGCATGCTTGCATGAATTGTGTTAAGATTGCTTGACTTGTGTTAAGTTGTTAAAATCTGCCAAGAACTAAAATTGGGAAAAGGTTAAGTTTTTATTTGGTCAAGTAGTCTAATCACCCCCCCCTCTAGACATACTTTTGATCCTACAATTGGTATCAGGGCTTTGGTATCATTTGCCTTGATTACAGTAGCTTTTGGTGATCATAGCCTTGGTTTCACAACCTAGGAGAGTATGGCGTCTAGCGAGGGAAATTACCACCATAGAGGTCCTTACTTTGATGGTAAAAATTTTGCTAGTTGGAAGGATAAGATGAAAATGCATATTCTTGGACATAAACCCACCGTTTGGGCTAGTGTGTGTATTGGCTTGCAAGGTGAATTCTTCGATGGGAGAGAACCGAACCGTGAAGCTACCGCAGAAGAGTTGAAGATGCTGCAATACAACGCTCAAGCTTGTGATATCCTCTTCAACAGACTGTGCCCCGAAGAATTCAACAAAATCATCCCGCCTTGAGAATGCAAAGGAAATTTGGGATACTTTAATTGATATGCACAAAGGTATCGACTACGTCAAGGAATCCAAATTGGATGTGCTTCAAAGTTAACTTGACAAGTTCAAAAAGAAGGATGGTGAAGGTGTCGCTGAAATGTACTCTAGGCTTGCTCTCATCACAAATGAGATTGCTGGCTTAGGAAGTGAAGAGATGACCAACAAATTCATCATCAAGAAGATACTAAGAGCCTTGGATGGAAAATATGATACCGTGGGCACATTAATCCAAATGATGCCCAATTACAAAGATCTCAAGCCAAAGGAAGTCATTGGAAGAATTGTTGCTCATGAGATGTCACTCAAGGATAAGGAAGAGCTTCACAACAAGTCAAGTGGTGCTTACAAAGCCTCATGTGATGCTCCTACATCATCAAGTGAGAAACAAACCTTCAATGAGGAATTGAGCCTAATGGTGAAAAACTTCAATAAGTTCTACAAGAGTAGAAGCAAGGAAAGTAGCTCCAAGTCAAGGTCCTACAATGACAAAAGATCTTCGAGTCGTGAACGTAATTGCTACAATTGTGGAAGACCCGGACACTACTCCAATGAGTGTACGGCTCCTTACAAAAGGAGAGAAGATTCACCTAAAAGAATAACTAGAAGAGAAGAATCACCACCAAGAGAGAGAAGGAGTAGAGATGATCATTATGAACGAAGAACCTCCTAGAGAAGCAAGGATTCGGAAAGGAAGGACAAATCATCAAAGAGCTACAAAAAGTGAAGACATCAAGCTCATGTTGGTGAATGGGTATCAGGCTCCGACTCCGACCATCACTCCGAGAGAAGCTATCACTCTGACTCCGAATATACTCAAGATGAAGGTGTTGCCGGTCTAGCACTTGTGTCAACCAACTCCTATGACATATTTGACTCACCAAATGAAGGAATTGGAAGATGCTTCATGGCTAAAGGCCCAAAGGTATCACACCCGGAGTATGTTGATTTCAATAGTGATGAAGATGACTTGTTAGGTGATGATGATTTACTTGTTGACAACTCTAGTGATGAATACTATGATGAAACATCAATTAATCATGCTAATCAAGATAAAACGAATGACAATGATAAGGAGAAGATTGAGCATCTAACTAAAGAACTAAACACTCTTAAGTTAGCTCAAGAAACTACCTTGGAAGATCATCGAGAACTTTTAAAGACTCATGAGAAGTTACGCTTTTAAAAGCTCAACCTTCAGTAAGAACATGAGTTTTTAAAGGCAATCAATGATGATCTTCGCAAGAAAAGTTCTTCTTACATTGACAAGCGTTTACTCTTATCTACTTACATGCCACAAGTAAAATCTAGCAACAAGAGTAAGAAAGATTCTTCTTCTAGTAGTAACAATAATCGTGCTAAATCCAATGTTGTAGCTTCTAGTTGTTCTCTTGATTCCACTAATGATTCTCTTAGCCAAGTTACACTTGAGCAAGAAAATAGCTTATTGAAGGGAATTATAGAGAAAGGTGTCTACAACAGCCTTGCCAGAAGTAAGCAATTTGAGGAAATTGTACGCAAGCAAGGAAGGCACCGGAAGAATCAAGGTGTTGGTTTTGAACGAAAGTTCAATGCCAATGGAGTTGAGTGGGAAGAAGATCAATACCCCAATACAAAGTTTGTTCCCCAACAAGAGAAGTATGATCCTACTTCTTTCCAAGGGACACAAGCTCAAGATGATCTTCCACCACAAGACCACAAGCAAAAAGGCAAGGACAAGCTTCAAGAGGAGATTGATGCCTTTGAAGAAGCTCCCAAGGGCTTGGTCAAGTGGGTTCCCAAGACTACATCAAGTTCTACTTCATCAAGTTCCACTACGATCCCAAGGATTCCCATCAAGATGATGTGGATCCCAAAGAAGAAGGACTAGAGAGTTCTTGAGGGTGACTCCGCCAATAGACTTCACTCGTATCATTTTGGCAAGGACAAGTGCAATCTACTTCCACATCTAGCACTAGTTCAAGGAGTCAAAAACCCTCTTGTTGGTAAGACAAGGGAAAAGGTAACCTAATGCTTCCGTGGACATCATCTTGTGTGTGCATCACTCTATGGCTATGGATAACCTTGTTTGTTCCTTGTGGGACTAACCCGTGTAGGACTGAAAGTGCAACTCACTCCAATGGACTGCTCCAAATGATCTACAACAACATTGATCATCCACATCTTCAACACCTACATGAAGTCATCATCGACAAAACCCAAGGTTAGTTCACCCCTCTTAGGGGGGATCTCACATCTAGGGGGAGCTTTACTCTAAAGAATTGAGCTAAAGCAAATCTAATGGTGTGAACATAACAATGCTTTATGTAAAAGTGGTAACCCCACTTGTGCTTAAATGATGAGTATGACCTATGATCAAATGTTCTCATTTGACTCCTAAGTCAATATACTCATACATAGATGACCTAGTCATCGCCAATTGATTGATAGATGCTAGAATTGGTTGTGCATGCTTTGTCACATATTTCATTTGCCATTTTATTGTGTGAGCATGTCGTCTACATATTTTACTCATTCGAGGACATCCACTTGTTGTTTTGTTTGTTTGGTTTCTTTTTATGTTTTGCCAAGTGGATGGACAAGAATTCCTAAGAACCTTCTCTATCTATCTATGCTTTTCTCGTCTCAAACTCTATTCATGCTACATCACAAAGTTTGATCAAGTCAGATTCGAACCACTTTATGTGAGGAGCACTCGGAGTCCCCGATTCGTCATAGACTTAAACTTCCAAAACCTCTTTGTGCATTTCGGTCTGACCGAGACATCCATTTCTGTTAAACCGAGTTCACTAAGTTGATCTAGGTTTTCATCTCGGTGCAACCGATTTGAACATTTCGGTCACACCGAGTTGCAGCAACTGCTTGCGATTCTGCAATCTCAGTGCCACCGAGTTGTTCCACTCGGTCACACCAACAGGGTCAGGATATAAATACCCATGGGTGAGATTTAGGAAATTACTTCAAATCCCCTCAGCCCGCGCATGTCCTGCTCTGCCTCCTCGGGTCTCCGGATCGTCTCCTCGCTGCCAGCGACCTCCCGCCATTGGATTCTGCTCCACCGTCGCCGTCGCAGCGAACATCCGTCGTTCTAGGGTACGTGTTTGACCCCTTGTGCTGTCTTTTTAACTCTGATTCCTAGCACAAGAATAATGCCATGATTCTTGCCACGAATGAGATTGATCTAGTTTGACTTGAAAATTTTAGAGTTAGCTCTCGGCAGAACTCATCTCGGACCGACCGAAATGTAGAAATCGGTCTCACCGATTCGGCTTAGGCCATTGCACATGCGCTTTTCGGTCTGACTGAAAAAATGCAAATCGGTGTGACCGAGTTCAAGATTCTGTGGAACCCTAGCAATCTCGGTGCCACCGAACTGTGACTCGGTCTGACCGAGTTCACTAGTTTAGGTTCCAAGTATTGCTTCGGTATCACCGAGTTTGTCAATTCGGTAGCTCCGAGATCATTTCTGTAGGGAACTAAAACTAAGTTTTTGACTCAATTTGTTTTGCAAAACCTTTGTACTTTGTGATGCTCACCTACTCTACCTCATCTACAACCTATTCATAGGGTCTGCTGACAGTTTTCCTGCAAGATGTCTGACCAGAGTGACAGCCAGAACAGATCTGAACAACAAAAGCAGTTGAGTGAGGGCACTAGCCCCTCTAGCAGCTATGATGAGGGCAGCAGGAGCACACCTAGTAACTTGCCCAAGGCAACTACTAGAGCAAGAAAGAAGAGAACTTCAGATTCAGAAGATGAAGATTATGTTGCAGCTGAGGATGAGGCCACTTCAAAGAAGAAAGTGCTGATGAAAGAATATGGTACTATTGCTTCAACCAAGCTAGGGTTGAACAAGAAAGCACCAGCAAGGAGAGTTCCTATGTCCTCCACTCAAGAAACTTTGGGATCTGAACCCAAAGAAACTGTTGCAGAAGGGAAGAAGAGGAAAGAGAGAGTCAAGAAGACCACTGCCAGGATCATTGTCAAGACCTCTATGATGAGAGATTCTGAACAGGAAGAGGAAGAGGATGTTGCTCCAGCACCTAAGGCACAAAAGCTAATGGGAGATGCAATTAAGTCAGGGGCTGCTGCTAAGCCCAAACCTGCTCCCAAAGCTACTGCTCCAGTCACCAAGACTGCACCTAAGAGGAGTACAAGAAACATTCCTGCTGAGGAGAATAACAAGGGCCCAATGCCTGAAGTTGAAGAAGAAGAAGTTGAAGCCCAAGTGCTAAGGAAGCTCAAACCAAAGATTCCAGACCACAATGATACACATCCTATGGCAGAGGACATGAGCATTAGGAAGGATGCAGGTCTGAGACTTTGGAGGAAAAATGACCTATATGCTGTAAGAAGGAGAACTGTTGTGGATTACAGGTTCCACACTAAGGAACAACAAGATATCTATGAGACTATTCTGCTTGACAAGAAGCCAATAGTATGTGACATGAGATGGGTTGACTGGACATACATTAGAGAAAATGAAGATCACTTCCCAGGTGTCTATGATAGCTTCAAGGCTTGTGAAGTGGATAAGTTTGTTGGCCAGAAGCTTACTAAGTGGAATGATGAGCTGATCATGCAATTTTACTCCACTGCTCACTTCTATCCTGATGGCAGAATTGTATGGATGTCATAAGGTACTAGGTACCAATCCACTATTGATGAATGGGCCAGATTGATAAATGCCCCAGAAGCTCATGAGGATGACTTGGATGTGTATGCCAAGAAGAAGAAAGACCATAACTCAATGGCAAGTATGTACAAGGAAATTCCTGATGCAGACCTGGAAACTCACAAGCTCGGATCAGTGAAGCACTTATTGTCAGGCCTACCTACAATCAATACCATCCCGAGGCATACTCTTTTGCCCAAGTCTGGAGATCAAAGAATGTTAAGAGGACATTTCATCAACTTGCTGCACATATTTGATGTTCCTCAGAAGTTCAAAGTGATGAGTCTGATTGTGGAAACAATCAAGAGGACAGCTACATATCAAAAGAAGTCTTGTGGGTATGCTCCACAAATTCAGGTGCTCATCAACTCCAAGATGGGCACGGGCACTTATTTGTTGGACAAGGAGCATTTACCTCTCAAGCCAGATTTTGAGGATAACACTGTTGTCATGGATGAGAAAGATCCTTCCTCAGTGCAAGCACATGAGAAGAGAGAGAAGGCAAGGGCAGAGAAAGCTGCAAAGATGCCAAGTGCTGAAGAGGCATCTCAGGTGTTCTTAAAGAGTAAACAAGATCAGCTTGGATATCTGATCCAATCCACCTTGAGGATTGAGAAGGGCTTGGCCACCCTGACTCAAAATCAGGAGAGTTTGGAGAGGATCTTTGAATAGAAATTCTATGATCTTGATGTCAAAGTAACTGAGATTCAGTCAGTAGTTGAGCAACTCCAAGAGGAAGTAGAGGAGAAGAAAGGCAAGTCTACTACAGATGCTTTCACAAGAGTGCCAAGAGGTCAGAGGTCTACTGCAGTGCCTGTTCCTGATACTAGAGCCACTACATCTGCACCAGCAGCCACAGCTTTAGTGCCACCTCCAAAAACCACTCCACCAGCTCCAACTACTTCAATAGAAGCCTTCGTCCTTGGAGTCATCTCTACACCACCTCATGAAGACCAAGCCTGAGAGACGCATAGCACTATGCATATTTTTAACTTTTTGGTAACTTGTTGCCAAAGGGGGAGAAACATGTATAGATCATAGTCTTCGAGAGAGAGTGTGTTGTTTTTGTCTCTCTTTGCACTTTATTTGCTTGATACTTTATTGAGTGTTTGCTTGACACATTATGTCTTTTGTGAGATACTTGGATGATCATGTGTTTGATCATATGCTACCTTAATGTGTGCTTGAATGATATTATCCCTTATATCCATTTATGATCATTCACTTTGCTTGGTGATGAGTGCATGTTTTCAATTGTTATCATTTTGAGCGCTCCACCAAGATGTATGTGACATGGAAGAGTGACCCATGATCCTAACACATTGTGCATTTGCAGTCCAAAGCAAACTTTAAATAATACACAAATTTAGAGGGAGCTCTTGCTTATCACATACCTCTCAAAGCGACGATGTATTTCAATCTTATTATCATTCGTCGAAGCTTTGATCTATATGTTGTCATCAATTACCAAAAAGGGGGGATTGAAAGTGCAACTATCCCTGGGTAGTTTTGGTAATGATTAACACCGTATAGCTCATTGAACTAATGCCATTTCAAGATAAATATTTCAGGAAAGTTCAGTGATTGGCATGGCATGGATTAGGATTGTGGACCCCTCAAAATGCTAAGGACAAAAGATTGGCTCAAGCTCTAAAGTCCAAGACTCTACATTTTCTATTTTTAGTGATCCAAGATCACATTGAGTCTATAGGAAAGCCAATACTATTAAAAGGGGATGAGGTGTTGCTTAATGGCTTGCTTGCTCAAAATGCTTAGTGATATGCTCCAAAGCCCTCAACCACTTTCTCATATCCACATATGTCCAAAACCAAAAGTCAAACTCGGCCCCACCGATTTGATCCATCCGACGCCACCGAGTTCAGTTGACATAGCCACTGCCAGAAACCCTAATCACTTCGGTCTCACCGATAGGGATCTCGGTCTCCGAGATGGGGTTGCAAACTCTTTGTTTCCCTTCGTAATGTTTCAGTCTAACCGAGATGAGTGATCGGTCCCACCGAGTCTGCAATGCAAACTCTCTGTTTCCTTTTCATAATGCTTTGGTCCCACAGAGACGAGAAAATCGGTCCAACCGAGTTTGCCTGACCAACTCTCTGGTTAGCTTATTACCAAAGTCGGTCCAACCGAGTTTGTGTAATCGGTCAAACCGAGATTACGTTATGCCCTAACCCTAATGATATCGGTCCCACCGAGTTGACATGTCGGTCCCACCGAAATTGCCTAATGATCACATTATGTACTAGATCGGTCCGACCGAGTTTGCTGATTCGGTCCCATCGAGTTTGGTATATTGTGTGTAACGGTAAGATTTTCTGAGAGAGAGCCACCTACTCATGTGTTGAGACCAAGATATTCCAATCCAACCATATGAATCTTGATCTTTAGCCTTCCCCAAGTTGCTTTCCACTCAAATCATCTTTCCACCAAATCCAATCCTATGAGAGTGAGTTGAGTATTGGGGAGACTATCATTTGAAGCACAAGGGCAAGGAGTTGATCATCAACACACCATCTATTACCTTTTGGAGAGTGATGTCTCCTAGATTGGTTAGGTGTCACTTGGGAGCCTCCGACAAGATTGTGGAGTTGAACCAAGGAGTTTGTAAGGCCAAGGAGATCGCCTACTTCATGAAGATCTACCCTAGGGAGGCAAGTACTTCGTGGGCGATGGCCATGGTGGGATAGACAAGGTTGCTTCTTCGTGGACCCTTCGTGGGTGGTGCCCTCCGTGGACTCGCGCAGCCGTTACCCTTCGTGGGTTGAAGTCTCCATCAACGTGGATGTACGATAGCACCACCTATCGGAACCACGCCAAAAACATTCGTGTCTGCAATTGCGTTTGCACACTCCAATCCCATCCCTTTACATTCTTGCAAGTTGCATGCTTTACTTTTCGCTGCTTATATACTCTTTGCATGCTTGCATGAATTGTGTTAAGATTGCTTGACTTGTGCTAAGTTGTTAAAATCTGCCAAGAACTAAAATTGGGAAAAGGTTAAGTTTTTATTTGGTCAAGTAGTCTAATCACCCCCCCCCCCCTCTAGACATACTTTCGATCTTACAGATGTTTACTCAGGTTATTCTAAAAAAAGTAAAAAAAATAGTGTGTTGTCTTATTTTATCATTATAACTTAGGGGGGCGCCAACCAACTTTATGTTCCGTTTCCGATGATGTGTATACTGAAAGCACACGCAAAACATAGTTTGTCATCTAATCATAATGTAATTAACACCAAAATCTTTATTAGAGAGCGTGTGTCCTTTCAAGCACATATCAAGATAAAGACCATAGGAAGACGCACACGAACAAGATCCAACAATGGAGGATTGTCATGACATAGGGAGATAACTATCTTCTCAAGCGTCGCTTTCGGGCAACTATATTTTAGGGAGGGGTTTCGCCTCAAGGGAGACAAATGTCACACATCCGATGCTACCGCCTATGAAAATGAGGTCACCCACTAAAAATTAAAGAAAATGGGAAAGTTTGTGGGACATGAGGGTAAGTGTGTGTGTGTGTGTGTGCGCGCGTGTTATTGGGCCCACCTATCGCCGCATGGTGACCAAAGGCAATGAGGCGATGATGTTTGTCGAGGTCCAATGTCAACCCTATCCATTGGTGTCGTGACGTGAGAAGATCACGGCATACTCGAGCGCCGCTTTGCGATGAGTGTCACGCCTCCCTTGCCAAAGACGACGACAAGGAGCTATCCGGATACATAATAAACAAAAGGGGTAGTTGGGATGGGTATGAGCTGGCTATGCGGAAAAAGCGCGTGTGTGTAAGGGATGCTGAATGAAAGCGTTTGTGAACACCTCGCCTCTTCCCCGCATTCTCATCCGTTCAGCATCTCTTCTCTCCCCGAATTCTCCAATCGATCCCTGATCCAAATTAACGTGATCTCATCATAGACGAGGCACTACAAGTGCTCATCCTTACTCCTCTAGAAAACTTTCGCCACATCAGCCGACCCTACGTTTTGATTGCGGCTGACTGCGAAGGTGAGTGAGGGGCAGGCGGCGCAGATGAATCGGTTGGGCGGCAGTGGCCTTTGCGGCGCCAATGTGCCACCGCTGCAGCATCAACAGATGGAGGATGTGATGGGTCTCGGTGATCCCATGCTAGTGGCGTTGCGCAACAATTACCGCCAGAGGATGTAAGTGCTTTACTACTTCTATCTCCGTAGAAATTTATGTAGGATGTGGTGGTGCTCCGTAGTTATTCAATCAGGGGTTTCAAGTGTATATATGCACTGAATTAGAATCAACTTTCACAGAGCACCGAGATTGTTAACCTTCCTTTTTCTCTTAAAAATGGTTGATGACCTTCCCTTATTTTGCAAGGTCTTGTTTGACATAATTTCCAAAACGCGCGGGGTTGGGGCACACATGAAAGCCTTCTTTATTTGATTCAATTTCCTTGTTCTTGAATTGCCAGAATGGAGCATGCACGAAAGGAGGTAACTGCGAGATTATATGAAGGAAAGAGGGTAACTGCTGACTGGCAGCAAGGGCTGCCGGAACTTGCTAGGCGGGTCGAGAAAGTCTTGTTTGAGAAACACCCAAACAAGGTGCGCTCTGTTTACTTAATCTTTTTTGTATGTATATATGTATCCCTCGTCCATCTCTTGACTAGGAAGGTAATGTTAGGAATAAGCCACCGTGGTGGTGATCAGTGTGCGTGTGTGTGCGTGCTGGTCGAGCCGGGCGCTGGTGCGTGGCCTCATCGTGTCCGTAGGCATGCGTGTGTGCGCGTGCTGGTCGAGCCGGGCGCTGGTGCGTGGCCGCGTCATGTCCGTAGGCATGCGTGTGTGCGTGTTGTGGTGGTGCGTGAGCTAGGCTTGCGTTCGAGTCCGCCACCATAGGGCTAGGTCGTTGGCGTAGGTAGCGGGGTGAGCGTGGCGATCTGTTGCGGGCCTACCACGTCGCGCCTCAAGATGGCAATGGAACCTCGAAACCCGCGGGTTTTTACCCTATTAGGGGATGAGAATGGGCATCTTTTCATTCCCGCGGGGCTATTATTGGGCACATTATACAACCCGACACGTTTCATGGGTTTGCACCCGTTTCGGTAGTCCTCGAACCCGAAACCCGGCAAACCCGGCGAAATACATTTTTTACCAAGCGCTGATCCGGCACGGCGCGGCCCAACCCAAAGCTACCGAGCCTGAGCGACCAAGCCACCCACCCCCAGCGTCGAAGGTCAAACCAACCCCTCGCTGGGTGGCTAGTATCGCTCGCTCCTTCTCCCCTCCCTCGAGCCCTCATCTCTCTTTCCCACAGAATACCTAACCCTAAACCTAGGAGGCTAGGGCCTCACGAAAATATATAATAGAGCAGCTGCACCCCGGCCCCCTTATCCTATACGTCCATATACCTCGGGATATGTGCCAGCCGTTTCCGTAAGTATTGCATGGCACGGTTATGTAGCAGGTGTTTCCAGTGGTGTGCCACAGTGATCGGTCTACTACTATAGGTAGGGTACTGTACAGGCTGGGTTATTCTATCACAGATAAAGACAGACAAACAGTGGACACTCCTCAGGATGCCCGTGACTCTGGTCTACCTGTGTCCCCATTGTAGTATCCATCTGCAGGACAATGCTATGCGGCGGGGGAGGCAGATTCATTTGAGACAGAAAATGGAGAGAACCAAATATGAGCAGAGGCAGCAGCCGCTGGGGCTAGAGGAGTAGCGGAACCAGCTGCAGATTCAGGCCGGCAAGAGTATTGCCGCCGATGCTATCCCGCACCAGGGCAAGGCGCACACAGCCGCTGGTGATATCCCGCGGCGTCGGACATCTCCCGGATCCAACACAGGTAAATCTGCCATTGCTGGAATATGCACAGGCCTTCTTGAAGTCGATTTGTAGTTTATTGGGAGTAATACACCCGAGGTCGTTGCTTGGTTTTCGGCGTACGTCAGGGAGATGATTAGCCCTGGATGTCTCTGTTTTGCAGGTCAAAATAGGCACACAGTAGGATTGGATTGCCGGCGGCGGAGTTGGATCTGTGATGCGGCAGAGAAGCCACATGGAAAGGGGATTCAGATTTTAGTAGGGGAAATACAAATCGATTTAAAGCCTACTCCGGATGAGCAATGCAAACAGTAGTGCAGGTGGAAGAATCAGTATGTACCTATCGTCGTCCGTCGGAGTGATTTCCAGGGGCCGATCGCCGGCGGCATCGAATCGCCTCCTTGCACCCCGTCCATGTCCAGTCAAAGAGCGAGCACAGGGAGGCGAGAGAGACGGAAGTCCTATTCACGGGTGGAGCAGTACACCTACGAAGTCAATGGCTGTAACATACATCTGCCACGGTAATAGGTACAGCAAAGCTGGATTGCGTGACGGGTATCTCGAGGTACAGCGCACAGATTCAAACGCGGCCCCTGTGCAGATGCTCTAAAAATCCGCTTCCTCAGCCACCGCCTGGGTTGATCCCATCTTGCAAGATCCACCGACCATGATCTGCGCCGGCGAGCCTCCTCCCTCCATGTCTTCTCCACCGCCGCCGGTCTGATCTGGAGAAAGGGCGCTGCCACCGGTGACGAACCCCATGGTGGCCTCTTCACGTCCCAAGTCAGGTGAAAGGGCGCCGCGGTCGGCGCAGTCTGCAGCCATCCGTCGCCTTCCTCTCTCTACTACAACCCCGTGAGGTGGTGATGTAAGGGCAGTAGGCCGTGCCCTTCGTGGAAGAGGAGGCAGAGGGCTTTTCAATCCGATTCCCAAGCGTCCATCCAACTTCAATGTCCTCAAGTTATGCTGCTGAAATATGCTCGTTTTGTTGTCGAAATATTATTCTTTGTTGGTTCTATGTTTCCTTATATATGTCAATTTCCTCGTGGGTTAAGAAAACCTGATGGGTTTAGGGGATGGGCGAAAAACTAGCCTCGCGCACGGTGACGGGGATGGGACGGGTTTATGATTTTCTCGTGGGAAGGCAAGACCCAATGGATTTCATCCCCGTTGCCATCTTTTGAGTCGCGTCCATGTGGGAGCGCGTTGTGGGCGCGGCCAGAGCGACCGGATCGTGAGCTCGACTGGGTAGGAGACCTGGGGGTCGTGCCCCAGTACTGGCTCGGGTATAAACCCCGTGTTCTGTTCGTTGGAACGGCGGGGTGCCTTGAACTTGAGATAAAACACTCTCTGTGCAGCGAGGCTTTCGTTGCCGAAAACCACCACTGTCCCCTCTTTTTTCTTCCTCCGTTCAAGCGCGAGTGTGAGAGAGAAAGAGCTAGGGTTTAGATCCAATAGGTAAATTGCTGTCTTATCATTTTTCCTAATGACGTCTCATATTGTTTCGGCAGTGGGAGTACTACAACATGACGAATGGACCAGTTGAGCCACATTTCGAGTTTGCTGTGACCTCGCTTGCTCAGATTGAGAGGCAGAGAGCATCTTCCACAGCCTATGCTCATGGGGGCATGATTCAGGCACCTGGTGCCACGCAAGGTGCTTACTACAAACCGTTGAATAGTTATTTTTTTGTGACAGACGACAACATCTGCTGCAATAATCCTGGTTCTCCATCCAGTTACATCGCTGCAATTTGCATATAATGTTTTATTTATTGAGCTTCTGTAATTAGCTTAAAGATCAAAAATGAAATTTTAACCTTAAAGATCCATCATCAGAAATTAGCTTTACGTATCTTCTTCCTTCAGACTCTTAATTTCCCTTTTGCTTAGCATAACGTATGAACCAGAGCAGAGCTGAGATATCAAAATGTTCACTGTCAGTGACCATGTATATGCTATTAATTTTATATAGGGCATTATGCTAGCTAGTGTGCCCTGTAAATCATGCTTCTAATTTATTAGCTTGATTTGTGTTGCTTTCTTTCCAGGGGAAACTCTCAACGACCATGTGAACACAGTACTATCTCTGGGAATAAACTCTAGTGATGCTCACTCGGAAGGGTCCAATAGCAATTTGGTAAGAGCTGCAAACTGGACTTCAGCAGTATCATGTTACACTAGTTTTATCAGCTCATCACTGCTACCTATATATGGGAACGCAGGCAATCCGTGTGCCTGTTAAAAAGGAGGTCTCAAAGGAACCAAAGTTCAGCTGTCCATTCTGCTTCGACGAATTGGTCGATCCGTCATCGACTATGTGCGGCCATATCTTCTGCGAGAAGTGCATCAAGGCCTCCATCCAGGCTCAGAACAGGTGCCCTGCCTGCTGGAGGGGACTAACCATGAACAGCTTCCACCGGATCTACCTCCCTGCTACGATGGAGTAAATTGATCCAGCCCTTCTCGTCGCCGCCATTTTGTCATCCTATCTGAACTATACTTCACCGGGTTATCGTTACCATTGAACTTCTGGTACTCGGAAGGCGTGTTACTGAGCCCTTCTTGTCTGCATCCGTTACTTCTAAATAAAACGTAGTCTCTTCCTGTGGGAAATCGAAACATGTGCTTTGTACCGTGAAAACATATTTTCTGATCGTTAAAGGTATATTTGGTTGTTTGCGCGCTCTACAGTATGGCATGCCACATATTTGAAGATTTGGTCTTGCGTTGTCACCTTTTTTTTGAATCTCACAAGTCACAAACCTTATTAATTGGCAATAGTTCTGGAGGTACAAACGCTGAGTGAGTGGCGGAGGGCCAAGCCATACATGGAGGCGGGGGTGCCATAGATAGCAGAACTTGCATAAGGCCACCTCAGAGAACTCACTTAGCATAAGCCATACCTGGAGCTTCCTTGTTGCACTCACTTAGCATAAGGCTAACGAGGAGAACTCCGAGGCTCGCGCCTTATCTTATCATATGATTTGTCCATACCGACAGAACCACGATTCCTTGTCACCAGCTGCCTCCCTTCTAAGTTGAGAACTCCTTCTGAAGGTAAACTGTGGCTTGCACACAAAATTGAGCTGATCATGATTTGTCCATACCGACAGAATTGCAATCCCTTGTCCGCTTTTTATCCGTTTGGGTCGGCCGCCCGCTCGACGTCCGCCCTCTTTAAGATTTGGGTCGGCAATACGCCCAACGGCCGTGATCCATTTCATGTCCGCACACAAATTTTGAAGAAGGCCCGTGGCCATAGATCATCCCAAAGTTCATGCCGGCACCACGCCAGCGCCGGCATACAATGTCAGCTTCAAAAAACATCACACAAGTTCATGTTGACGCACTTGTCAGCTGCACACATGCCAGCACACAAAAAGGGGCAGGACTTGAGTTCGACCATGTCATCGCGGCTGGGGGTATGTCAGCACACTTGCCGACATACAAAAGAGGATGACCCTCGCCGCCATAGATCACTCGTCGTCGAAATTGAGCGTGTAGGCCTGCATCTTCTTGAACCACGGCCTCTTCCTTGCGCGACACGGTGTTGAGATCCACCTTCATGATCTCCACCCATCATCATGCTAGTGAGAGCCACTTGTTTCGCCTTGGTCTTGGCATTGGCGGCCTCGATCTCTAGCATCTTGGCTTGCTTCTCCGCCTCCATCTCAAGCATCCTCGTTTGCTTCTCTGCCTCCGTCTCAAGCCTCCTCCTTTGGATCTCCATGAAGGCGTTCATTTGTTCTTCCTTGTCTTTCCGGCGCTTCTCCTTCCTTGAGTCCTTTTTGGTCATCATGTCCTCCACGGTTGCGATCAAGGCGTTTGACGCTGCATCCCGCTTGTCTTCCTTCTTGGAATTGGTCTTTCCCCGCGGCCATGGATTCTCACCGTCCCCAACCTCCTCCACGGCCTTCTTCCCCCCACACGACATGAGGGCGGCATATTGCTCCTTGAACTTCTCCTCGTCTTTGATGACCCTCCAACACTGGGAGAGGTTGAAGGACTTGCCATCGTGTTGGACCTTGAATGCCTTCAAAACTTGAAATGCCTACGAATGAAATGCATTCAAGCATATTGGCAAATGGATATGGAAATTGAAATGGACATGTAAGCATAAATGGAATGACACAAAAGAGGGGCGCTTGCTAGCATACCATGTCTTGTATGCTGATGCATCTCAGGGGGCGTGCCTTGATGCTCTCAAGAGTGGCACAAAACTTGTTGCACTCTTGTTGGATCGCCTTCCAACGCTTCGAAATGGACACCCATCCGTCCGTGCTTTGCATTTGATACGGCAGAAACTACTTGCGCTCATGGAACTCACGATGGACACGAGTCCAAAAGATTGATGCCTTTTGTTCGACGTCTGTCTTGGTGTCTTGCCCAATGTCCCTCCAACACTCACATAGAAGCTTGTCCTCGGCCGTCGTGTATGCCTTTGCCTGTCTGCTTTTGCGCTTCGGCTTCCCCCCGACGGCTTGGATGGCGAGCTCGTCCTCGAACAAAGGCTCCCCTTCGATGTCCGACTCATCCTCTTCCTCAAGTCCGTAGTCCTCTGGAAACTCGTGGTCGAGCGGGAAGCCATCTAGGTCCAAACCGACCTGATCATGCATGAAGGCAACCTGATCTTGATGATAGGTGGACGGCGTGAACTGCGCTCGGCTGTCCTGGCTTTGTGTCTCCTTGGGATCGTAGCCAGCTCCAAAGGCCACCGCACCACCCTCAAAGATGATGTTCTGCATGCAGTCGTCATCGCCGGAGGCCGGCATTCCGTTGAACAGGTTGCGTGAGCCCGACAGCACGCCGGCTCGCATGTGTTGCGCATGTCTCCTCACTCCTCCGGATGAGGAGCCACCGGCCACCAGTGTGGTATTCAGGTCGATGGGCGTGGGCGTGGGCATAGAGGCGCCACCACGTTCACCTCGTGGGAGCATTTCTCGGAGAGCTGGGAGGCTTGTGAGTGGACGTGGTAGCCGAGCATCGGCCGCGTCGCCGACGCGCGGGGCAACTCGGGCAGCACCATCCGAGGAAATACAGATGAGCCGGTGCTGGCCGCGGGCATGGCGGCATTGACGAGGCCGTCCTGGCCAAGGTTTAACCCTAGGTACATCAACGCCTCCCTCGTTGCCGCCGCGATGCGGGCGTTGGTGGCCTCCTGCTGCGCGACAGCGGCCACCGCGATGGCATCGTCCCTTGCGACGCCGCGTGCCTCCGGTCTTTTCTCTTCGCCGATTCCCTCGCCCTCTTCTCGGGGGTGAGCTTTTTCTTCGGCTTGGGCGCAACGACGGTCTTGCGGGGGGCGCGAGGCTTGCCTTTGCCAGAGGGTCGTCGTGATGCCGTACGAGGCGAGGGAGGCGAGGCTGGCGGCGGCATCGAGGTCGTCGTCCATGGCGAGCGACGGGAGCGCGCGCAGGGCGGGAAGTTTTTAGGGGAAGTGGAGGGAAATGGTGAAGGCTGCCACCGACT
Organism: Triticum aestivum; assembly: GCF_018294505.1. Taxonomy (NCBI): domain Eukaryota; kingdom Viridiplantae; phylum Streptophyta; class Magnoliopsida; order Poales; family Poaceae; genus Triticum; species Triticum aestivum. The sequence goes on from NC_057801.1 coordinate 720,054,530, forward strand.
GGCGGGCCAGCGATAGTTGGTGCGTCTCGTGCACGTCCGCCTCGTGTCCGCACCGACGCAAACTCAAAACTGGGCATTGGAGTTGCTCTAATTGCGTGGGCGTTTTAAAAAAAACATCATTTTGTCGACGGATAGAAAAATAACTTCGGGTGTGATCGATCTATGTACTCCCTCCGTTCGGAATTACTTGTCGCAGAAATGGATGTATCTAGACGTATTTTAGTTCTAGATACATCCATTTTCGAGACAAATAATTCCAAACGGAGGGAGTATGATTCGGCGTCCTTGGCGAGAATTCCAGAAATTCGCCTCCACACAGGAGTCGCACTCTTGTTGCTGGGTGCACCACCACAACCCAAACCATTAGGCATGTTTTATGTCCTTCAATCCAATTATAATATTTTGAGTCGTTTCCTTACTTTTTTTTTTGAACGTAGTCGTTTCCTTACTTGTGTCCTTACTTTCGATTCGACCACACAACAACTTTTGAGACGTGCGTACCTTTTTAGGGGTAAAAGCTAAATTTACTTATTCATCAAAAGCCACAAGATTTGGGACACAGTTTACGTCGTGGGGTTGATCAAATCAAATGTGACGTCCCTAGCCAGAAAGCGAGAACATGGATAGACCGTGTGCCTCAAAGTTGATGACTCTCAAAAACAAAATTACACTGAAGCTGTGCTGCTGTTCTATTGCTAGCCCGGCCCATGCTTAGGAAGTTACCGTCCTTCGACTGGTTGATCAGGGCTTAATTTACATTTGGATGATTTTTTGATCAAGTACTTTTTGCGTGGAGGTTGTTTTGAACTTCCGGTCCTTTGGAAGAATCTTTTGCTTTTGGTTTCAGGTTACGCGCGCTGATGTTGCTTGCTTTCTTTTTCTGATTGATTCTTTAAACTGATTTTTCTTCTTGACAAATAACTTAATCTCAGGCATGGTCTTCTTGGCGTGTTCGAGGGGTTGCCGGGCCTCATTTGTCTTCCTGAAGTCGGAGCTGCAGAGGAGGTGCTTCCGCGGCAACGATGACACGAGACGGGTGGTCGGCTCCGGTGCCGGCTCGACGCAGGCCCAGCACTTTCTCCCTACAATGCTCGTCGACAGAGTCGGAGCTGCCTGGTCGTCGGCGTGTGCGGTGGACTGTTTGGCATCGACCGACGCAGGCCTCGACGCTTGTTCGTGGTTTTCTCTTCGACGGCGTGTGTGCGTTCTTGTGTGGGTTGCCAGGTCGCCCTGTGCGCCTTGTTTTTGCGGGCATGTTGACGGTTTTCGCAAGGTTTTCCGTTAATTAACTGGACACCTCTCTTCGACCTTTTTTAATGAATCGGGCTCTAAGGGACCGCGTTTCAAAAAAAAAAGTCGGTAATATTTTATGCTTACCTATACCTGTTTAATTGTAACGATGCTCTTGAGACAGAAATTCATGCGTTAATGATTGGTATGGTGCTTGCTCGTGAGCGTACCGACCTACCAGTTGTGATACAATTGGACTCTTCGACTGCCCTTTCCTGTCTCTACGGTTCGTTCGGCTTATGGTCACTTAGTTGCTGAGGTTAAGTTTTTAATGGTCGGTAGAGTGTTTATTACTCAGAAGCTTCATAGATCTCAAAATAAAGTTGCAGATTGCCTGGCAAGATATAGTCGTTCGGAACAGGTCACGACTGTGTGGCTCGAAAGAGGACCCCCATATATTGAGGATCTTTTGCCTCTTGATTGTAGCTCTATCATATTCAAATAAACTACTATTGATCTTGCAAAAGAAAAGCAATCCAACTATACATTATCAACTAGCTCTTGCGGTGGTTGCGGTGGGAGATGAGGTGGCTTGGAGACACACTTGGTGGATGGACTTGGCGGGGAGCCGCGAGAGGAGGTCGGTTTCCGGAGGATGGACGTGGTGGCTAGCTCGGGTGGCGGGAAGAGGAAGGACATGGAAGCAACAGGGAGAGGGGATGCCGGCATGCTAGCTCGGGAATTGAGGGGGCTAGACTTGCGAAGGCGCTAGCGAGCGGCGGCGGATGGCTTTCGCTTGTTGGGCGGCAGTGGATGGACATCCTTTGTTTTCAAAGCGGATGCTTCCCCTAAGAAAAGGAAAAACGGACACATGTCTGTCGACATGAAGCGGCGCTGGTGGATGGCCTTCATTTGTTGGGCGGCGGTGGATGGACATCCTCATTTTTTCCGAAGCAGACTCTTCCCCTAACAAAAGGAAAACATACGCCTGCCTTTCGACACGAAGCGGCGGCGGCGGAGCAGAAGTGCCTTTTTCTTTTATTAGGCAAAAAAAAAAAAGCGAAAGGAAACGCTTCCCAAAAAAAATGAACCAGACACCTCTTTTAGCTTTTTAAGGCAAAGCAGGCGCCTCCTGTCTCGAGTAACTTTGGTTTTCTTTTCAATTTTTATGTTTCTTTCCCGGTTTTCATCGGTTTTCTTTGGTTTTATCTGTTTTTTTCTTTTTCAATTTCCTTTTTAAAGACACTTCTACTTCTTTTGGCACCCACAATGTACAATTTTAGCATACATTACGATATTATTAATACATGTTTAACATTTTACAAAAACATGCTTAACATTTTTTTAAATACATGTTTTGATGTCTATTTTTTCATACACATTGTACATTTTTTGTATGCATTTGAAACATTATTTGTATACATGTTTAATATTTTTATACAATTTTTTTAGAAAACACATGTTTTGATGTCTGCTTATTTTCGTACACATTGTATACTCTTCAAATACATATGAAACAATTTTTTATACACATTTAACATTTTTCAAATACATGATTAACATTTTTTTTTGAAATATATGTTTTGATATCTACTTTTTCCATACACGTTGTATATTTTTTGTATACATTAGGGACATTTTATTATACACATTTAGCATTAGATACATGATTAACATTTTTTAAAATATAGGTTTTTGATGTCTAATTTTTTTCCTACATGCATGTTATGCATTTTTGTGTAAACCAGAATCATTTTTCTATACATGTTTGACAATATTTTTATAGTCGTACAACATTTTAAAAACAATGAACACTTTAAAAAATATATAGCACAAAATGATAAAAAAAACACCAGGAAAAAACATGTGAAAAAACTGGAGAAGATCGAAACGGAAAAACCACAAGAAAAAACGGTCTGCGAAAATAAGAATGTGCATACACGTGGCAGATGTGCGTGTGCGCTCTGAATCCTGGGGATATGCATGGTGCTTCCACCAACTAGTATATAGCACAATCTCATCAATCAGCTCCTTGTTCTTGTCCAGTTAAGCCTTTCTCATGGCACTGTCCACCAATGCCATGACCTAAGGAACAAGTCATGTGGCTCAGCTCCTCAAACTCGGCCCTTGACGTTCCCAAGTCCGTGCCCTAGAGTAATTATTAGGGCTAGGTTGATTAGTTAGCCAAAGTCCTCCCTCTGTACGTGGTGTGCTAGCTAGCTAGTCGTATACTAGGAGTTTGCTATAGTTGTCTGTTAGCGGTATACTAGTCCGGTTACGGTTAGGTTCCTCTCCGCCTGGCTATATATACTATGTAGGTTCCATAAAAGCATAACCCCCCTGATCAGCTCGCAGCTCCAACAAACGCCGTCGAGGAAACCAGCCATTGTGCAACCTGCGACAAATCCAGCTGCACCAAATCCAGGTATTTCTTCTCTCTCTGACTTTTGCTTTCGCCTTCTAGGTTTCGACGACTTTCAGGCTTTCTGCTTCGTCATCGTCTGAATCCCTTCTTTCTAATCTCCCAACCTGTGGCGTGTTCCCGCCTTAGACCTTTTGATGATCTCTCCAATTTAGTTAGGGTTTAACATTCTCGCGAACCGTCAAAATTGTTTTGTACTTCCGCATTGTGGCAATACAGTACATACGCATGGTTTTTGTATGCCTGCCCTGCCTGGTAGTAACTGTGTTGATCAAGATTAATTAGATAATCTTGTCGGTTATGCCCTTACTAAGGCGCCAAGATTAATTTCACATGCAGACCAAGAGGAGACAAGAGGAAGGAGCAGGCCAATATGGGCAACGCCGGGAGCACATGTATGTATTTGTCTGCACAATTCAACTTCAGACTATATGTATCACAATTCACAAATAGCTTTAAATTGAGGAAGCTCTTGCCCTCGGCATCACGTTGATGAACTGAATCCCTGTGAATGCATCACATTGTTGGTCCTAATGCTTGTTCATTAGAGCTAATAGTAGATAGTACTGTCTATACATGCAAAAGTGGCCTCTTTTATTAAAAAAACAAAGGAAAAAACGCATGCTCTGTCGTTTGTACCCTGACTAGTGACTGGTGACATGGTAACTACTGCAATATATTAGTGGCCACTTCTCACAAATCACTGTATGTTCATTCATATAATCTTAACATAGACAATTATTCTGCGAGGTATTATTCTGTACCCTACCATGTTCCCAAGGATGAATATAATTTTCAGTTGTTGCCTCCTTTGGTGAAAATTTCAGCTCCTGCAAGCTTAGGAGAGACCCATGTTCCACATTTAAAATGGAAGGTTCATGACTTCTCAGCGCTACTTGAGACGAACGCTGCCTCGGCGGTCTCTTCTGCTTTTGAATGCTCTGGGTACAGGTGGTACGTATGCATCATAATCGCAATAGCAACTTTACAGAATTAACGTATTAGATGTATAAATGTCATCTGGTTTTAACTAGTGGATAAAGTAACTGTCTGTTAACTAAATACCTAATATTTTGGGGGTGTTGATTACTCAGAAATCATGTCTCAGTCAGGTTGAACCGTTGAAATAGCAACCAGCATCAAGTGACGAAATTAGGCTTGATTCAGTTATGACTTGTATAGACTTACTTGGTTTCCTTCAATTCCCATCCCAGGTTCCTGCGAGTGTCTCCAAAGCACAAACAAGGTGTTATGGGAAATCCATATGTGGCTCTTTCTCTCGAGATATACCACGCATGGTTGGAGCAAGTTCATACAGTGCATGCAGTATTCGAGCTGTCAATATTCAACCATTCAAAAGGAGAGTATTGTGGATGCAAAGGTATCTAGACTCATGAATGTGTTTCTTCAAATACATCCATCCAATTTCCCCGCCAAAAAGAGTGCATCCATCCTATTAGCTGGGAGTCCATACTCCATACACAGTCTTGTGTGCATCACAAGTTTGAGCTATAGATTCCATCATTACAAATCAATACCTACAAGTTTCGTAACATTATCAATTGCTTTTCCCATTAACAAGTCACTTCATATTTTCTTTGCTGTTAAGTTTGTCCGTCGACGTTCTGTACTGTGCGTCACACACTCGAGATTCTTCTGATTGGAACAACGTTCCAAAGTACATATGCATGTTCTCTTTTACTTTGATGACCTCTCGTTAAATGCTAACCAGGGGGAAAGCTGATTAAATGTTTTTTTCCGCGGAAATGTTGATTATATGTTATTTGGGATATTTTCATCTTACATACAAGTTTTTGTTTCTCTAATTTTCTAACTTTTACCTAAACACTGCTAGCTACAACGCTTCTTAGTTTTCTAATTTTCTATAAGTTCTAACCTTTACCTAAATACAGCTAGCTACAACTTTGATGTCAAGAATACCTACTCGAAGCCGCATTGCTTGATTCCTCTTCAGGAGCTACTGAAATCATCTGCTTTTCTAATTGATGATAGCTGTGTCTTTGGTGTGGAGATATTAAAAATCGATGTCTCTTCTCCTGAAAAGAAGGATGTTGTGGTTCAGAAGAAGGCTACCACAGTTCAGAATCTCTTTATCCAGAAGAAAGGGTTCATTAAAGGGACATACACTTGGACCATGGATAATTTCCTTGAATTGGACTTGAAGCACTTTGTCCGTTCTCCTACATTTGAAGTTGGCGGACTTAAATGGTATACATCTGGGTAGTTACATCACAAATGATTTATATAAATAGCATGCATGTGTCATCCAACATTTTAGCTTATATGTATCCTTTAGCTTATCAGTCCTTCAGATATTCCAACCGGATATTTTAGCTTGATCTCTAAGGATGCAACCAAGATATTTACAGATATGGTAGCACATCCCAGTTTCAATCTTTCAATACAGAAGGGTTTTTGCACGGCGTATAGAAAATTCAAGAACGAATTAGAAACAATGTAGTACTAAAATCTATGTTGGCGTATAAAATTTCATGGCCGAATGTATATATGTTGTTTAGGAGGAAAAAAATCCAGAAATTTGATTATCATGTATATATTTGGCACAACCGGTTCTTGTATGTGTCACATACCATATCGATTATTTTCTCAAATTGTTACCGTACTGTAGTCATGCTTTGCTTAGTTTCTTTGTACAATTGTAATGCCACCAAGTTGTGGTCAAAGTTTCTGCTTTCAGTAACCAACCACATTCTTGAAATACATTTTCCCGGGTACCCAATTAGTATATTTGAAGAGTCACTTCCCATTCTTGTCAACAGGTACGTCCGTATGTATCCACGTGGTGACAAGTACAGCAATGATTGCCTCAGCTTGTACTTATCCCTGGATGACTCGGTTGAGCTCCCTTTGGAGTCTGGGAAGGTGGTTGAATTGACACTATCCATCCTGGACCAAAAGAATGTGAAACACCGGACTGAAACTTCAGGTTCAGCTCTGCTTAGCAAGTATCAGTGCTACTGATATGTGTGATTCAAGCAGCTAGTATCTGTAACCTCATGATGATTACAATTGATTTTTACTTTTGTGGTGAATCGCAGGTCTCTGGGTATGTGGACAGGGACATACATTGGTATGTGTACAGGGAATGGGATCGTCTAACTTCATTGGACTCAAGGAACTCAAGGACCCGTCTGGAGGCTATGTTGTGGGATCGAGCTGCGTTGTGAAGGCAGATCTCACCATCGTCGGTTCATCCAATGATGGCTAGATCTTTACCTCATGGCCTGAAGAAGAAATAATGCGCCTTCATCCTAGCAGTTAGAGTTGTATATATGAGATGGTGTTGTGAACTTGTCTGATGTTCTTATGTTCATAATAATGTCCAGAAATGATTTCTAGGTATATTGTCTGTGATATTATATTATTTGGAAATACTTAAATGTTTGTCAGTTGATGAGTTCCGTTTGCATGTTGTGTGGTTCCATGATCCTATTTTCATGGCCTCATGCATTCAAACATCGGCCCACAAGAGGTTAACTGCCATTTGATGCTGCTTCCTTTCGATCCAATGGACCAAAAAAATTGAACTCGAAGTTTAGTTGGCAGGAAGTGCTGCATGGACATTTGCACTTAATATGAAACATGGAGCCATGACAGGACTAGGCAGAATACATATTAAGAAATGATCTCTTCGTAACAATATCTCTCATCATATTTTTCATCTGTAGATAAGAATAAGAGATAACCATTGTACATCACTAGCAGGTAGTGCATGGTGGCACGCCACACTATGTTGATTGGTTCAAGAATTGTTTATGCGATTCTAAAAAAAGAGATAATTTTTTATGCTGAGCTTTTGAGAATTCATTGTGCATGCCGCACGGATGCAAAAAAAAAACACAGATAAGCTAGTTGTTTATTTAGAAATTTTACATAATGCAAAAACATGAAGGGGTACGATTACTCGGTCGTGGATTAAATCATGGTTCATGTATAGTCTCTAATATTTTATCTGAACTTCTATTTTAGTTTTTCTGGTCGTTTTATTTTGAGGTTTTGTTGCGCAAATTAGTCAGATGGAGGTATGGGAGCGGTCTTGAATAAGCTTGACATTTCCCCACGTTCATAACTCACGAACCTAGCTACAGTAGCATCACTTTACAAGTTACGACAACATGCCATGATTTTAAGTATCGACTAACATTGTAAGGTACACACGAAATTTACAACCCCTTTGACAAAAACAATGGCACACTACTATGCCATTGACTGAACATGTCCTAGCAGTCAGGTGGGGCCTTTTGTCATACAAATCCATACTATACCATTGACTAAACATTTCCTAGAAGTCAAGATGCAGGCGAGGTGTGATGCAGCTGCACGCCAAACACATAAGCGGGCGCCAGCAACTCCCGGCCCGCCCACATGAGTCCGCCACAAACCCAAAACCAACTGAGTTTCACTGATTGCAACAACAAAGCATACAACAAACAACACTTTAGATGGTGCATAGCAAAATATACATTCCTTCAGATAAACCTAATAGTAAACATCAACATAACATGAGGATATAGCATAATCCATTCCTTCTTCCAACAGCAAAATGCAGTTTCATGGTAACACTGCTCCCATTGATCAAAATACAGTTTAGATGAGCCCTTACTATTGACAACAACACATATATGAGGTATTCAACAAGTTCACATAATGCTGCTCAATTTTTTTTTAGTTTTTTTTAGAAAAGGAGGAGGACCCCTGGCCCCTGCTCAATACAAGTGTTAGCAATGAGAAAGAAAAAAAAGGGTTTTGTCCGATGTGCTAGATACCATACTTCAACTCGTAAGAAAGCAATTAAGGAGAAACCAAAAGATGAAGACTTCGACTCTGACTCTGAGGAAGACGAGCACCTCCGCCACGCTGCCACCAATAACTGCGGCCACAACTATGATCTAAGGATTGACCCCCCTCCGCTTTAGGCGTTATATGGACTCTACATGTTTCGTTGTAATTCGCCTTTTTATTTTTATTTTGTGTGAGAGGATCTTATTTGGCTGTGTGCATCTTAGTTATGTAGAGGCCGGGTATAATGTTTAATTTTTTTTAAGTAATAAAGCGCCCCTTTTCGAAACTATGATGACGACAACGACGGGGAGGAGCAGCAGGATGCGGCCGTACGGGCGGAGGAAGATCGCCACGTTGAAGATGACGACCATGAAGCTGAGGAGTTGGAGGCCTTCACCAACGAGACTAATGAGGAGCCACAGATCGTTGGGGAGGTCCTTCACATCAAGGAGCTCCTCCTGCACAAGCAAGATAATGTATGTAGTTTTATCTGTGCACTTCTTTCATTGCTGAAGTTGTTATTTGTCAACTCCAGGTAGCACTTAACATTGATCTGAACTAAAACACAAATGGTGTCTTGCAGTCAGATGCTACTCGGTTCGATTCGCCGAGGAGGCTACAGTTGATGCAATTGTCCATCTCCACGGTTAGGGTACCTATTTCATAGTGCATATGAGATAGAGATATCTTGTGTGTTGGTTTTATTGCTATGTTGGTTTGCATAGTGCTCCCCCGAGATTCGATGCGGGATCTATGAGACTAGTGAAGGCAGTGAAGAGGAAACAGCAAAAAAAAAAAAAAAAAAAAAAAAAAAACACCCTCGAACTAGGCCAGGCCAATTCGGGTAGGCAGTGGGCGTTTTCTAAAAAAAAGGACAGGCAGTGGGCGTCGCGGATTCTATTTGCCGCGTGTGACGGCGAATAAGATCCACCCGCGCGTAGGGCGATTCTGTGACACCAAGGCAACCCGTTCTCGAAGAAAAAAAAAACCAAGGCAACTACTTCTGGCCGACCACGACCAGTTTGACCGTGGCACGGGTAGTACGACCCCTTCCTATGTTTCCACCCCAGGTGAGCCCTCCTGCCCTACGGTCCTACCCCGGCGGCCAAGATGAACGTGCGGCAGACGACGCACATGAGTCATGTCGGCGGTGGCGCCGGCGGGATGCCGCCGCGGCAGCCGCAGATGCGGTACGTGGCAGGCCTCGCCGCGGCGGCCGATCCCGAGTTTGTCGCGCTGCGCGCCTTTATCCGACGGGAGATGTAAAGCACTCATCGCTTCTCTTTGCCCCAATTGGGAATTAGTAGACCACTTCGAGAAAAGTCATAATTACTGGAAATATATATTACTGTATGTACTACAGTAGTAATATTACTCGCTGAAGCCACTGATCGGAATTTTACTGTGTAATAGTCCTATGTGATCTTAATACTAAACAGCAGCGTCAAGTTTAGGACGACGACGTTATTTCATTCCCTAGAATTATTGGCATAGGTGATCAATCATATATAGATAGAGACTATCAAAGTTGATGACTTCCGCCTGCATATAGATTTTGGAAATCTGGGGATGCAGCTGAGTCCTTTAATTTGTTATTAGTTACCACAATTTATTTACACAATCAAAGTTGATGGTCTGAATCTGATATAATATCGGCTATTATTGCTGGACATTAATCTTTTATTTGATTGCCGCTCTTGAATTCGCAGATTCAAGTGTATAGAAACGAGACCAGTGCCAGCTCACCGGCGGCGGCTGCTGCCAGTGATTGCAAAGCAGATGGAGTATACCTTGTATAGAAAATACCCAAACAAGGTGTTGCTCTCTTTTCTTTTTCTTTTGTATATGTAGATTGTTTTCGACCAACCAAGTTCATTTCCGAGCAAAAATAATGTTTGCTGTCTCCTGTCGTTTGGGCAGATGGACTACGGCAAAATGGCGAAAGGGCCAATTAAGCCACTCATTATGTTTGTTGTGAGGACCTTGCATGCCGAGAGCCAGCAACATCGACAAAACCAACAATGGTCAAGACAGATAGCTTCTTCCACCCGTTATGGGATAATGATTCCGACACCTGGTATCACACAAGGCGCAAGCGAAACTTCTACAACGTCTTATCTAACATACAACATGGATCCTTCATCTGGTGCCGGCTTGGTTCCAGGGAGTGCCAATAGTGGTACCTCGCTGCGAGGTACAGATAGTTTTACTGATAGTCTGCTCATATCATATCCTTAGGGCTGTTACTTCAAACTGAAATTTTTCTGTAGGCATGCTGTGGGGCTTCTAGCCTAGAAATCCAATAGACAGCAGCAAAATTGAAAAAAATCAACTTGTGTTTGGCCATTGTCTTCAGAAAAAAAAAACATCCACTAAGTAGCTATTCTCTGACAAAAGTGCTTCAAGTAATTTTATCGGAATTTGGCATTATGCTCTTTCAGACTCTCAATGTCCATTCTTTTTCTGGATATGACATAGTATCAGTTCGAAATGTGATCTCACAATGATCAGTCCCACAGTGCTTTCCCATATTCATCTATGACATCTTCCAAATAGACTATTTAGTCTTGGAGGGTTTTTTCTTCTAATTTGCCGGACCGTATTTTCCCATTTAGTGATTTGTATCTCTTGTCCTTTTTCCAGGGGGAGCTCCTGATGAGCATGTGAACACAATGTTGTCTCAGGGGATACTCCCTACACAACATGGTTGGTCTAGAGCGTCCAACAATAACCTTGTAATAAACACAGTAGACACACCTGAAACCAACAAACACTTGGTAAGAACTCTACACTATGCTTATGCTTTATCAATACCAAATATGGTACTCTAGTTACTATATTCCTAATGCTCGACTAAACACTACAACCTAAGTTGACTCAGGCATGCCCCGCACCTTCGAAGGATCTCCCAAAGGAACCAAAGTTCAGCTGCCCAGTCTGCATGAACGAGTTGGTCGATGCGTCGTCGACTATCTGCGGCCACATCTTCTGTCAGAAGTGCATCGAGGCCTCCATCCAGGCTCAGAGCAAGTGCCCTACCTGCCGTAGGATGCTGACCGTGAACAGTTTTCACCGTATCTACCTCCCGACCATGGACTGAAATGATCCAGCCATTCGAGGTGTGGTGGACCATCGACATCTGAACCTTCTCCTCATCGGCATTTTGCTGATTCTGTCTTAACTATTCTTCACATGGGTTATATCATTAGCATTCAGTTTTTGCCGAACAGTTTAACAAGTGCTTGAGTAGCAGTTAATAATCTGCATCCTTGGTGGTAATTGGTAAGGGTTTAAAGGATACGTATTGTGAACTTCATCTGCAAAGAAATATCAGGGTATATGGTGGTGGCTGTGTGTATCATTTGATGAGGCCGGGCGTTATCCTCCTTTTCGAAAAAGGGTACATGGTGGTGTTCACCCACTCTAGAATATGTGTTTGTGAAGTAAAGAAGATTTGGGCTTTGTGTTGTCCCTCTGAAAGAATATATGAAAGGGGAGGCCAGATTCCTTGAGATTGTTTGCCTTACGTGCCTCTTGGCTTGCACATTTGTTGTACCATTCCATGAACGTTATACATATAGATATATTAATGTTTTTACCCGCAGATCAACCTGCTGCTAAGGTTTTGGGTACCGAGCGAAAAAAAATGGTTACCAGGCGGTAACCGCAAATCCAAGTACCTCATGAAAAATCACCTTACCGGGCAAGAAATCCTGAATTTTTTAATTTGAATGAATTTTGGATGAATTTATTTCCAGATTCAAATTAATTCAAAAAATTCGTTCGGTAACCGCCTGGTATTTTTCTGTTACTGCGGTAACCAAAAATCTCGGTGCCTCACGAGATTTCTCTTCATCCGGGATCCAATCTCGAGCTAGATTAAGATTCTTGATCCTGGACAAAAAGTCATCTAGTTCATGGTCTTGCCAAATCATTGTCCTGCAGAGAAGTCATCATAGCCGGAAGAGCCGCAGATCCAAAATTGCGACCTCTTTCGACGTGAGCTACGGTAGCGTGTTCGTGTGCGAACTGCGAACACAACCTAACGCCTACGGTGACCTTTGGCAATGGCATGGAAATACACTAATGTACTGTAGGAGGCGTGGCAGGCTGACCTAGACTGTAAAGGGTTGCACTGTCATTTCATGAACTTAATTTTCAAATGCATGACGTATGTCTCCTTTGTCGTTAACATTAATGCCCAACCTTTTCGCTGCTTTCGAGGCACTCGAAGGTATCCGACAAGGTCGTCTGTTATCGCCATATCTTTTCACTCTTGTTGTGAATGAATTGTCACTTTATCTACAAGAAGCCTTTAATTCTAACCGTTTGGAAGGTATCCAACTGGCCCCTCTGCCCCTCCCCCCAATACATTCCTTGATGTTTGTGAATTACTTGATTGTTTGAAGTAGGGCGGATAAAGGTTGATTGGTTGGAATGGATAATCCTAGCCATAATAGGAGCTACCACTAGTAGAAAAACCCCCATTCGTCCCGGTTCGTGAGGGCCATTTGTCCCGGTTCCCGAATCGGGACTAAAGGGTCGTCACTAAAGCCCTGTCCCTTTAGTCCCGGTTCGCCCAGGAACTGGGACAGATGGGGCTCCACGCGGCCGCTGCCGCTTGCCCGGGCAGGGGGGCCTTTTGTTCCGGTTGATGCCACCAACCGGGACCAAAAGGCTTCCACGTGTCAGCATTTCAGGGGCTGAGTTTTTTGTTTTTTTCTGAAGGGGGGGGAGGGGTTGGGGGGTTTTGTAAGGATTAATTTAGGGGTTTCATATATTGTGTTAGCTAGCTAATAGAGAGAAGTGTCCTCTCTTATCTTCGTGCTTGGTCGACGCTACGTATAGAAAGGACTCGACACGCTAGCTAGCTAGTAAGCAAATGAAGGAAACTATTAAGTACAGAAGATCGTCATGAACATATACAGAGAGAAGTGATCGACCTCTCCTTCTCTCCGAGAGATTGGTCGAACAACAAGTTTTTGTATATCTTACCGACGGTACTGGCTACATATATATATATATATATACAATGTGTAAGATCTCTTACAATACCCTAACATATGAACTCAACTTCCACATGCATGGTGGTATTCTCCGGCTTTATTGATGACGTGGTCAAGAAAGAATCCAGCCAATTCCTCTTGAATTGCTCGCGTGCGATCTTGTGGTAGGAGTTCATTCCGCATCTCCCACATCTAATTTGAATAAGGGGGTCAATACATATACATGAATGAAACTCAACAGAAATGATGGTAATGAAATAAACTTGTGAATATTTTTGCTTACGCACTTCATATTGTCTTTTAGAGTAGCCCCGCCTATTCTTGGCCGCCGCGTTGTAGATGAACTCGCAGACGTAGTATCCACAGTAATTATTCCCGGATTCCTGCCACAAGCACTATACGAGAAATAGAGGTCAATCAAACTGATAATGAAGCATTATAAATGGCATTGATGAAAGTAGCTAGAATCAACGGGAGATGCATGGAACTAGCTAGCTAGTAGTACTTACTTTCGGGAATTTGCATCGCAGATCCTGCGACAGTCTCGAAACTTGTGTGGTGAATACTTTCCAAACCCTACGAGACAAAGAAAACAATTACTTGATATCATGAAATGAACAAAGTTGCCAATATGGTGCGATAATGATCGATTCAACTTACTTCTCGAGCATTTTAGACATGTCTGCATATTCCTTGCGATCTTTCCGTCTCGAGTCTAAGATGCTTACTAGTCCCTGATCAAGCTTAATCTCTAGGAGAATATAATGGAAACTGCACACGCATGCATATAACTCATCAGTTACATTAATTACTATAACCTCGAGTAATAATTAAGGGAAACCGAATATGCACAAGACAGTAACACTCACTTGAAGTTGTAAGGAAAGAGTATTGTATCTTTGTTTTGATTTATTACCAACGATCGTAGCAAGTTCTCCTCGGTTTCTTCGGCATGAAATTTAACCGTAAATTCATCTATGAGATTTGTGTTAATGAACCCAATATCATACATTTCATCTTTTCTGCATTCGAAAATCTTTAATCTACATAATATAGTGAGGATAATTACATATACATGCAATGAAAGAGCTGAGCTATATGTAGAGACTTAATGACAGAAGTAGTACCTACAGACAGTAGCAAGTGACCGTTAATTTATCGAGGGCCTTTATACTGAAAAACTGGAAGAACTCCTCAAATGGAACAGACAACTCCTGAATTCCAACGAGGTTGTGTTGATCCTCTTTAACTTCCAGTGTCAAAGTATCGATTTTATTCCCAGCTGACTGCGCCTTTCTGCAGGTTTCCATGTACCAATCATGGAATATTCGCATCATCGTTGTTAGAGTAGTTCCATCTTTGATGAGAGGCTTCTCGTACTCATATTTGAATTCTTCCACCTCCATTATATCAAAATGTGCATCATCATAATCTCCAGGATTGGTACCGGGCAAGACCACCGGATGATTAGTGACGATATCGCTAGACACCTTGAGCGGGGGGCACGATTGGTTCGCTTGTTCGCCGAGCTGGGGATTTTTTCCTAGTTCTTCGTTCTTGTAGCCTTTTGTCACTGTAAGTACTTCCCGACCGCTTCGCTTCCTTATATGCCTGTTCAGTAATGCACTCATAGTTGGTTTGCAGCGTAGACAGTGGTGGTCGCTGCAGGGCATCCAAAGTGTGCTTTGCTTTCACCGGATCTATCTTCTCCTCCGGAGGTGGATGTCTCTTAGCTCTTTGCGTTGCGAAGTAGTCCCTCACTTGGGATTGATAGATCTCCTCGTTTTCCTTCTCGGTCATCTCGTATGGTAACTTCTCTGGAGTCTTGAGAGATGGACCGTATCTGTATTGCCTCCCACCTGTACTGCTAGACGCCGGAGCAGGCCGAGCGGCTGCGGATTTCTTCTTTAGTTGCTTACGAGGTGGAGGAGAAGGACTGCGACGCACCGGAGTAGCCGGAGCGGCGGCGGGTCTCTTCCGCCCTTGCTGACGAGGCGGAGAAGGAGGAGGCTGACTGGTCGGGCGCGCCGGCACAGTCAAAGAAGGAGGCGGAGTGCCGCGATGCGCCAAAGAAGGAGGCGGAGTGCCCTGATCACTTGCCGGAGGAGCAGGCGGAGGAGGAGGCGGAGTGCCCTGACTCGCCGGAGGAGGAGGAGGAGGCGGAGGCGTCCAGTTCGGAAGGTTGATGAGCTCCTTCCGCCATAGGCATGGAGTCTTCAAAGCAGAACCCAGCCGAGTCTCCCCTTCACCGGTAGGGTGGTCAAGCACAAGCTCCTCAAATCCCTCCGTTATTTCTTCCACCGTCACCCTAGCATATCCTTCTAGAATTGGACGGCAGTGAAAAGTTGCACCGGGTTCAGGAGGTCAAACAGAGCCGACAGCCGCCTTGACTTTGTACTTCTGCCATTGCGTCATAAGGTGGAAATGTTGAGACTCCGTGATAGCATCCACGGGGTAGCTAGCAGGAGCCGTGAAGACAGGATCCAGCTGAAGCTGCTCGGTGGAAGCCACGCTACTTCTCCGCTGAGTTGGCGGGGTAGCTTCGGGGGTAGCTTCGGCAGGTCGCTTGCTTCGAACTGCATCTTGTCCCTCTAGCTTCTGTACCCTTGCGTGCAGCTCCTGCAGTTCGATTTGCTCCACCTTCCTCCTCCTCTCTTGGCATTTGTAACTGCCTGCGTCCGGAAACCCAGCCTTCCACCAAACAGAGCCTGGCGTGCCTCGTGTCCGTCCAGGGTGCTCAGGATTCCCGAGGGCCATTGTGAGCTCGTCCTTCTCTCTGTCTGGAACGAATGTCCCTTCCTGCGCTGCGTTAATATAGTGCTGAAGCTTCATGAGGGGTATTCGCAACTGCTCCCTCATCCAAATGCACTTCCCCGTTACAGGGTCCAAGGTTCCGCCAACCCCAAAGAACCAAGTCCGGCAACTGTCTGGCCAGTTCAATGTCTCTGGTTCGACCCCTTTATCAAGCAGGTCGTTCTCAACCTTGGCCCACAACGGTCGGGCTTTGAGGTAGCCACCTGACCCTGTGCGATGGTGATGCTCCTTCTTCACAACATTTATTATCTTGTTTATTACTAACATCTTCTTACTCCTCTCTGATATCTTGTTGGCCACAAATGCGTCCCATTGATCTCCGAGCTTCCCGTACCGGCTGATGAATTCTGGTGTCTTTTCTTTGTCGACAAACTTTGCTTTCAGGTCATTCTTCCACTTCCTGAATAGATCTGCCATCTTCTTGGGAGCAAAGGACTTGATCAATGGCTCTATAACTGGATTCTCCTGATCCTCCTCTTCTTGTAGGGTGAAATTTACCTTCAATGCTTTCCAAAGATCAGCTTTCTGTCTATCTTCGACAAAAGAAACTTGAAGCTCTTTATCCTTAGTCTGATTCCATAGCTCTATGCTGATCGGGATCATGTCCCTAACAAGAACCCCGCACTGAGCAGTAAAGGCCCCGTTGGTCTGGAGGGGTTCAATCGGTTGGCCATCACACGCGATTGCTGTGATCGTGAACCTTTCATCTGATCGCAACTTTTTCTTTGGGCCTCGTCTCTTTACTGAAGTTGTGCTCGATCCGGAGGGCTAGAAATAAGAAGAAAGATGAGAGTTAATATGTGTAGATACCAAAAAATGAATGCATCTATTAGCTATAGTCAGCATAGGCTTAATTAATATATACCTGTCCAGACTCTGTTCGGTCACCGGAGCCGTCATCACGGCCTCCTTCTTGCACCGGCATTCGGTCACCGGTCACGGTCTCCTCCGTTGTTAGAGGACCGTAGCCTGCTTCTTCACCCTCTCCTTCCAGACCATCAGTTTCGTTGAGATACGACATGACATCAGCTTCGGCTGCGATTATGTCCCCCAACACCCGTTCTGCTTCCTCGTCTCGGCCGTGCTCCATAGTTTCTGCAAATATTACAACATGGCAATTATTATACAAATATGACAGATGGATATATTAGTGGAAAATGTAGACCTAGCTATAGCTATTCACAACAAGGAATTATATTAATTAATGGCCTCGACGCTTCACTAGGGTTTGGGGTGGCCTCGGCAACGCTTAAAGGGTTCGGGGTGGCCTCAACGACAACGCTCTTTTAACTTGGTAAAGGAGGTGGTATATCGACAATGATGACATACATACATGGGAAAAATGTTATCGGGGAGGGGGTATATCGACCCCCCCTCATGTCGAAGTTATCGGGAGGGGGTATATCGATCCCCCCTCATGTTGAATTCCCGAGAGAGTTAGGAACCGGAGGGGGACTCCCCCCTCATGTCTGGGGAGTTTTTACTCCCTCTCTCCCATGAAACATTCATCAAACAACTTAATACGAGTTTTAACAGAAAACATTCATCGAACAAAATTACAACAGAAAAAATTGACCAAGTTTTCATATATCATCATCATCATCTACTACAAAAAATTGACATATTCTTTGCATATTCGACAATAATATCACCAAAAAAATTCTATGAAGTTAACATTAAAATTCTAACTTTTGCATATTCCTAGAACCCTCGAACCCTCGACCCTCGACCCTCGAACCCTCGACCATAGAACCCTCGAACCCTCGACCCCTCAAACCCTCGAACCCTCGACAACCCTCGAACCCTCGACCCCCTCCCCCCTCCTCATGTTGAAGTTATTGGGGAGGGGGTATATCGACCCCCCTCCCCTCATGTCGAAGTTATCGGGGAGGTGGTATATCGACAACGACATACCCGATAAAAAATAAGAAGAGGAAGAAGAAGAAGAAAAAAGAGGAGAAGAAGAAAGGAATAGAGAGAGGAGAAGATCGAAGAAAAAAAAGAAGAAAAAAAGAGGAGAAGAAGAAAGGAATAGAGGTGAAGAAGAAAAAAATAATATTATATTTTTTTCTTCTTCACCTCTATTCCTTTCTTCTTCTCCTCTTTTTTTTTCCTTTTTTTCTCTTCTTATTTATTTCTCCTCTTCTTCTCCTTTCTTCCTCTCCTTCTTCCTCTTCTTATTTTCCTTTTTTCCTCCTCTTCTTTTTCTTCTAAATATGAATTGACAAAAAAATACATATACATATACACACATACACACATTTATACACACACTGTCGGTGTACCAAAATAGGGGCGCTCTTTTGTACCCCTTATTTGTGCACGGGCAGTCAGAGCTGCGCGGACGGCCACACTTAAGCAGGGTAGAGACAGGAAATCAGAGCCACAACACAGAGTCAAAGCAACACCAAGACAGAAGCATAAAGGGCAAAAAGATGAGGTGGTTTCCCCTGGCAAGACCCTTGCCGGGCCCTTGCCGGGGCAGCCTACCTGATGCCAGCAGGGCGCGCCGCCCTTGGGCCCTAGTTTCTCCAGTGTCACCTACCACGTTGAGACATGGGCTCGAGGGGCGCCTCCATGGTGGCATGCAGATCTTTGTGAAGACAAGGAGCACTTTGAATCAGAAGAGTAAAAGACGACGAACCTCGGCGAGATCCTCGCCGAGGGAACCCACAAGACCCCCGGCAAAAACCTTGCCGGGAACGACCGCAACACTGCGGCAAGACCCTTGTCGGGGCCCCGGCAAGGCCCTTGCCGAGGGCATTCGTGAGGCCACAGCCAGGCCCGCACCCGGCAAACTTCTATTACCACTCCCATGCAGCTGCCAGCCCACCAGCTGGGCAGGCGCCTGCGTGTCGGCATGGGGCTTCTCGGCCAACTCAACGCATGCCTGCGTGGTGGCATGCAAATCTTCGTGAAGGCCCTACCACCGCGCCACCTCAGCAGCCTGCCAACCTACATGGCGCTGGCCGCCTCGCTGGCCCAGGCACATGTCAAGACAGGGCAAAGTGGCGGTAAAGTGAAGGGGACACGTTGGAGGCGCATTAAATGCGTCTTGTCTTGTAATAGCTAGCAATAGGCTTAACCACAATACCCCGATGCCACCTCCTGTGTGCCACTATTGCGATCCCCTTGCCTATAAAAGGAGGCCCGATGCATCCAGGAGAAGGATTCAAACTTTTGGACAAGTTAGCCCATTGTAGCTAGTTCAAGAACCTCAAGAACACAAATACACATATCAAATCAGGACTAGGGTATTACGCATCTTTGCGCCCCGAACCTGGGTAAACGATCCGCGTGCTCGTACTGACTGCTGATCCTGCTCTCCTCACAATCCAACGCCCCTCAACCGTAGTAGGGATTCTCGTGATCCCATAGGCGCCGTTTCCCACCGACATCTTTGGCACGCCAGGTAGGGGGCGTAGTAGTGAGCATCTGGTTTAGTAGCTAGTAGCACCACTCTTCATCGCCATGGCTTTCAAGGAAGAAGGCGACCATGTGAGCAGCCCCGTCGGCGGATGCGGCGAGCGTTCGCGCGACGACAAAAAAAGCTAAGTCATGCGAAAACTTTGAATAATTCCTTCTTATATAAGGTTATCTTCCTCAAAGATCTTTATTCTCTATGGGAAACCTGCACGCAGTGGGGCGGCCCTTCCGTTATCGACAACGCTCTTGGTCTATTTCGAGTCCGCTCAACAGATCGAGCGGCTGCCTTGAGAGCGACAGGGTGGCCTTCCGCTATTGGCAACGCTCTCGCTCTACCTCGAGTCCGCTCAGCGGTTCGAGCGGCCACGCTGAGAATGGCAAGGTGGTTTGCACGACGGCAAGCACGCCCTGCCAGCCGCTAAAGGATCCGTCCTTCGAAGCGCAGTGGTTTGGGTTTACGCGCCGGCAAGCCTACCTAGTAAGCGTAGGGTGGACGTGCAGAGAAGGGTTAAACGGGGAAATAGCATGCACCATATTAAAAGTACTGCAGAGTTATATTACACCAATTGTTGCTGCGGTTCTAACTAAAGATGTGAATTGTCTTGGTCATGAACCTGCAGCAGCAACAAGAAACGGGGCGCCTAGTCCAGCGCTGGCCCTCCAACCTCTGGATTCCGCCGACACGGCTCATGATGGGCTCGATGCGCTCCTCGATCCCCGAGAGGTCTACATCGCCCGACAAGCTGTCCAGCGCGGTGTCGAAATCGAGGTTGGGGTTCTAGAATGCCAAGTTGGTGAGAACCTTGGTCATGGCGCCCTAGCAAATTATCCGAGACTCGTTGGCCAAGGAGCTCGCCCGGTTGGAGTCGAGCCGTTCCAGGGCACCAAGGACGCCCTCGAAGAACAAGGTCAGCTTGGCGTGGGTGTCTTGCCTGGCTCCGAGGCATACCTCACCTCCGGCATCCTCATGTCGGCCAGCTGCTTGGTGATCCTGTTGGTGACGTCGGCAAGGCGGTCGGTCCATATTTTGTCGCCCTTCACGAAATCTGCGTGGTTGGCGGCGTCGTTCTTCCGCAGCTGCTTCTCCTCCGCCAAGCTCTTGCTCACGGTTCCTTCCCGGGCTGTGGCCTCCGTGAGCGTCTTCTCAAGACCCTCCAGCTTCCGCTTTAGGTCATCAATGGAGTCGTTGGCGCGGGAGAGCTGCTCGGCCTTGGCCAGGTTTTCGTCCTGCGCTTGCAACAAAGTGCAGCAGGCCGAATCCCTCTCCTCCACCAGCTGATCGACCCTGGCCTTCAAGCCATCCCGCTCTACCTCCAGCTCCTTCACTTTTTTGCCGTGGGCCAGGGCCTAGGCATCGAGCGCCTCCTTGTACTTGTCCTCCAGCTCTTGGGTCCACGCCATGACAAGCTTTTCGATCTCCTCATACTTGCCGCGGAGTACGGCAGAAAGCTTCGCCTAACGGTTGATACGTCTCCAACGTATCTATAATTTTTGATTGTTCCATGCTATTATATTACCCCTTTTGGATGTTTATGGGCTTATTTTACACATTTATATCATTTTTGGGACTAACCTACTAACCGGAGGCCCAGCCCATATTACTGTTTTTTTGCCAATTTCAGTATTTCGAAGAAAAGGAATATCAAACGGAGTCCAAACGGAATGAAACCTCCGGGAGCGTGATTTTTGGAACGAACGTGATCCAGCGGACTTGGAGTGCAAGCCAAGAAGCTGCCGAGGCTCCCACAAGATAGGAGCCCCCCCTGTAGGGCGCTCCCCCTATCTCGTGGGCCCCTCAGGCGGCCACCAACGTACTTCTTCCTCCTATATATACCTACGTACCCCGAAAACATCCAGGAGCAGGGAGAAACACAATTTCCACCACCACAACCTTCTGTATCCATGAGATCTCATCTTGGAGCCTTCGATGCCACTCTACCGGAGGGGGAATCGACCATGGAGGGCTTCTACATCAACATCCTTGCCCCTCCGATGAGTTGTGAGTAGTTTACCATAGACCTACGGGTCCATAGTTATTAGCTAGATGGCTTCTTCTCTCCTTTTGGATCTCAATACAATGTTCTCCCCCTCTCTTGTGGAGATCTATTCGATGTAAACTCTTTTTGCGGTGTGTTTGTCAAGATCCGATGAATTGTGGGTTTATGATCAAGTTTATCTATGAATAATATTTGAATCTTCACTGAATTCTTTTATGTATGATTGAGTTATCTTTGCAAGTCTCTTTGAATTATCAGTTTGGTTTGGCCTACTAGATTGATCTTTCTTGCCATGGGAGAAGTGCTTAGCTTTGGGTTCAATCTTGCGGTGTCCTTACCCAGTGATAGAAAGGGTTGCAAGGCACGTATTGTATTGTTGCCATCGAGGATAACAAGATGGGGTTTATATCATATTGCTTGAGTTTATCCCTCTACATCATGTCATCTTGCTTAATGTGTTACTCTGTTCTTATGAACTTAATACTCTAGATGCAGGCGGGAGTCGGTCGATGTGTGGAGTAATAGTATTAGATGCAGGCAGGAGTCGGTCTACTTGTTATGGACGTGATGCCTATATACACGATCATGCCTAGATAATCTCATAACTATGCGCTTTTCTATCAATTGCTCGACAGTAATTTGTTCACCCACCATAATACTTATGCTATCTTGAGAGAAGCCACTAGTGAAACCTATGGCCCCCAGGTCTATCTCTTATCATATTTGCTTCCAATCTACTTTTATTTGCATCTTTACTTTTCGCATCTATATTATAAAATATCGAAAATATATTTATCTTATCTTACTATCTTTATTAGATCTCACTTTTGCAAGTGGCCGTGAAGGGATTGACAACCCCTTTATTGCGTTGGTTGCGAGTTCTCAGTTTGTTTGTGTAGGTGCATGGGAGTTTTGAGGAGCCTCCTATGGATTGATACCTTGGTTCTCAAAAACTGAGGGAAATACTAATGCTACTGTCGCTGCATCACCCTCTCCTCTTCGAGGAAAACCAACACAAGCTCAAGACGTAGCAAGAAGGATTTCTGGCGCCGTTGCCGGGGAGGTCTTTGCTCAAGTCAAGACATATCAAGTACCCATCACAAACCCATCTCCCTCGCATTTACATTATTTGCCATTTGCCTCTCGTTTTCCTCTCCCCCACTTCACCCTTGCTGTTTTATTCACCCTCTCTTTCCCAATCTCCTCTTCTCTTTTTCGCTTGCCTTTTTCTGTTTGCTTGTGTGTGGGATTACTTGTTGCCATGGCGCAAGATAATACCAAATTGTGTGATTTCTCGAATACCAATAATAATGATTTCCTTAGTACTCCGATTGCTTCTCTTAATGATGTTGAGTCTTGTGAAATCAATACTGCTCTGCTGAATCTTGTTATGAAAGATCAATTCGCCGACCTTCCTAGTGAAGATGCCGCTACTCATCTAAACAATTTTGTTGATTTGTGTGATATGCAAAAGAAGAAAGATACGGATAACAATATTGTCAAATTGAAGTTATTTCCGTTTTCACTTAGAGATCGTTCTAAAGTTTGGTTTTCGTCTTTGCCTAAAAATAATATTGATTCTTGGAACAAGTACAAAGATGCTTTTATCTCTAAGTATTTTCCTCCCGCTAAAATTATCACTCTTAGGAATGATATTATGAATTTAAACAACTTTGTCATGAGCATGTTGCCCAATCTTGGGAAAGAATGAAATTGATGCTTCGCAATTGCCCTACTCATGGTTTGAATTTATGGATGATCATACAAAAAATTTATGCCGGTTTGAACTTTGCTTCTAGAAATCTCTTAGATTCGGCCGCGGAGGCACGTTTATGGAAATCACGTTAGGAGATGCTACAAAACTTCTTGATAATATGATGGCTAATTATACTCAATGGCACACCGAAAGATCTTCTAGTAAAAAAGCGCATGCTATAGAAGAAATCAATGTTTTGAGTGGAAAGATGGATGAACTTATGAAATTGTTTGCTACTAAAAATACTCCTCTTGATCCCAATGATATGCCTTTGTCTTCTTTGATTGGGAATAATAATGAATCTATGGATGTGAATTTTGTTGGTAGGAATAGTTTCGGAAACAATGCTTATAGAGAAAACTTTAATGCTAGACCGTTCCCTAGTAATTCCTCTAATAATTATGGAAATTCCTACAATAATTCTTATGGTAATTTTAATAAGATGCCCTCTAATTTTGAGAGTAGTGTGAAAGAATTTATGATTTCTCAAAAGAATTTTAATGCTTTGCTTGAAGAAAAATTGCTCAAACTTGATGATTTAGCTAGGAACATTGATAGACTTTTGCTTGATGTTGATTCTCTTAAACTTAGATCTTCTCCTCCTAAGCATGATATCAATGAGTCTCTCAAAGTAATGAGAATTTCCATTGATGAGTGTAAGGAAAGAACCGCTAGATTGCGTGCTAAGAAAGATAGCTTTATAAAAGCGTCTTCTTCTAGTTTCCATGAAAATAATGATGAAGATCTTAAAGTTATTGATGCGTCTACTATTATATCTATGTTTTGCAATATGAATTTTGATGATTATGGGACTGATTATGAATCAACTTTGCCTAGAAGGCGTCCCAAGAATTCGGAGTCTTTAGATCTTGATGCTAAATTTGGTAAAAGTGAGATTGGAGAGTCCTCAACTTCTAATAACATTGAACCTACTATCTCGGATTTCAAGGAATTTGATTATGATAATTGCTCTTTAAAAGGTTGTATTTCCTTGTTGCAATCCGTTGTTAATTCTCCTCATGCTTATAGTCAAAATAAAGCTTTTACCAAACATATCGTTGATGCCTGGATGCAATCTTATGATGAAAAACTTAATTTGGAAGTTTCTATACCTAGAAAACTTAATGATGAGTGGTAAGCTACTATAAAGATTAGAATTAAAGATTATGAGTGTTTTGCTTTGTGTGATTTGGGTGCTAGTGTTTCCACGATTCCAAAAATTTATGTGATATTCTAGGTTTCCATGATCTTGATGATTGCTCTTTAAATTTGCACCTTGTGGATTCCACCATTAAAAAGCCAATGGGAAGGATCAATGATGTTCTCATTGTTGCAAATAGAAATTTGGTACCCGTGGATTTTATCGTTCTTGATATAGATTGCAATCTTTCTTGCCCTATTATTCTTGGTAGACCTTTCCTTAGAACGATTGGCGCGATTATTGATATGAAGGAAGGGAATATTAGATTCCAATTTCCATTAAAGAAAGGCATGGAGCACTTTCCAAGAAAGAAAGTCAAATTACCTTATGAATCTATCATGCGGGATACTTATGAATTTAGTGCCAAAGATGGCACTCCTTAGACCTATCTTCGCTTTTATGCCTAGCTAGGGGTGTTAAACGATAGCGCTAGTTGGGAGGCAACCCAATTTTCTTTATGTTTTTTGTTTTTGCTCCTGTGTAGTAATAAATCTTGCATCTACCTTCTGTTTAGATGTGTTTTTATCTTTTAATTAGTGTTTGTGCCAAGTAGAACCTATAGGATAACCTACGATGATAGTTGATTTGATTCTGCTGAAAAACAGAAACTTTGCGCGAACTAATATAATTTTGTTAAATCACAGAAACATGCTTTTGCATTGATTCGTTTTGCTGCTGTTCAATAAACAAAATTTCCAGGACTTACTATTTTGGTAGGATTTTTAGAGTTCCAGAAGTTTGCGTTAGTTACAGATTGCTACAGACTGTTCTGTTTTTGACAGATTCTGTTTTTCGTGTGTTGTTTGCTTATTTTGATGCATCTATGGCTAGTAAAATAGTTTATGAACCATAGAGAAGTTGGAATAAATTAGGTTTAACACCAAATTAAATTAAGAATGAGTTCATTGCAGTATCTTATGTGGTGGTTTTGTTTTCTTTCACTAACGGAGCTTATACGATTTCCTGTTGAGTTTTGTGTTGTGAAGTTTTCAAGTTTTGGGTAAAGCTTTTATGGACTATGGAATAAAGGGTGGCAAGAGCCTAAGCTTGGGGATGCCCATGGCACCCCAAGATATTCAAGAATATCCAAAAGTCTAAGCTTGGGGATGCCCCGGGAAGGCATCCCCTCTTTCGTCTTCGTTCATTGGTAACTTTACTTGGAGCTATATTTTTATTCGCCACATGATATGTGTTTTGCTTGGAGCGTCATGTATTATATTAGTCTTTGATTTTTAGTTTACCACAATCATCCTTGTTTTACACACCTTTTGGGAGAAGCCTATTTGATTAGAATTTGCTAGAATACTCTATGTGCTTCACTTATATCTTTTGAGCTTGATAGTTTTTGCTCTAGTTCTTCACTTATATCTTTTAGAGCACGGTTGTGTCTTAATTTTGAAGAAATTACTAGTATCTCATACTTCACTTATATTATTTTGAGAGTCTTTTAGAACAACATGATATTTGCTATGGTTATAAAATTGGTCTTAGAATGGTAGCATCCAAGTTGGGTACAAAAACTATCATAGGAAGTGAATTGGATGCTATGATCAATTTGATACTTGATAATTGTTTTGAGATAGGGAGATAGTGATATTAAAGTCATGCTAGTTGGGTGATTATGAATTTAAATAATTCTTGTGTTGAAGTTAGCAAGTCCCGTAGCATGCACGTATGGTTAAAGTTGTGTAACAAATTTGAAACATGAAGTGTACCTGGCTTGTGCATCCTTATGAGTGGCGGTCAGGGACGAGCGATGGTCTTTTCCTACCAATCTATCCCCCTAGGAGCATGCACGTAGTACTTGGTTTTTTATGACTTCTAATTTTTTGCAATAAGTATATGAGTTCTTTTGACTAATGTTGAGTCCATGGATTATACGCACTTTTACCTTTCCGCCTTTGCTAGCCTCTTCGGTACCGTGCATTGCCCTTTCTCACCTTGAGAGTTGGTGCAAACTTCGCCGGTGCATCCAAACCCCGTGATACGATACGCTCTATCACACATAAACCTCCCTATATGTTCCTCAAAACAGCCACCATACCTACCTATTATGGCATTTCCATAGCCATTCCGAGATATATTGCCATGCAACTTTCCACTGTTCCGTTTATCATCATCATGACATACTTTACTTTTGTCATATTGCCATTGCATGATCATGTAGTTGACATCGTATTTGTGGCAAAGCCACCATGCATTATTTTTCATACATGTCACTCTTGATTCATTGCACCATCCCGGTACACCGCCAGAGGCATTCATATAGAGTCATATCTTGTTCTAGTTTCGAGTTGTAATTCTTTTGTTGTAATCAATAGAAGTGTGATGATCATCATTATTATAACATTGCCCAAAAAAAAGAGAAGAAAGGCCAAAAAAAAGAAAGGCCCAAAGAAAAAAATATATAAATAAAAAGGGCAATGTTACTATCTCATTTTCCACACTTGTGCTTCAAAGTAGCACCTTGTTCTTCATGTAGTGAGTCTCATATATTGTGCTTCAAAGTAGCACCATGTTTTTCATATAGTGAGTCTCATAAGTTGTCTTTTTCATACTAGTGGGAATTTTTCATTATAGAACTTGGCTTGTATATTCCTATGATGGGCTTCCTCAAATGCCCTAGGTCTTCGTGAGCAAGCAAGTTGGATGCACACCCACTAGTTTTCTTTTGTTGAGCATTCATTTATAGCTCTAGTGCATCCGTTGCATGGCAATCCCTACTCCTCATGTTGACATCAATTGATGGGCATCTTCATAGCCCGTTGATTATCCTCGTCAATGTGAGACTTTATCCTTTTTTGTCTTCTCCACACAATCCCCATCATCATATTCTATTCCACCCATAGTGCTATATCCATGGCAAAGGCTCATGTATTGCGTGAAGGTTGAAAAAGTTTGAGATTATTTAAGTATGAAACAATTGCTTGGCTTGTCATCGGGGGTATAGAAGTTGGGAACATCTTTATGCGACGAAAATGAAGCATAGCCTAACTATATGATTTTGTAGGGATGAACTTTCTTTTGCCATGTTATTTTGAGAAGACATGATTACTTTGATTAGTATGCTTGAAGTGTTACTATTTCTTTTATCAATATGAACTTTTATTTTGAATCATTTGGATCTGAACATTCATGCCACAATAAAGAAAATTACATTATGAATTATGCTAGGTAGCATTCCACATCAAAAATTCTCTTTTTATCATTTACCTACTCGAGGACGAGCAGGAATTAAGCTTGGGGATGCTTGATACGTCTCCAACGTATCTATAATTTTTGATTGTTCCATGCTATTATATTACCCCTTTTGGATGTTTATGGGTTTTATTTTACACATTTATATCATTTTTGGGACTAACCTACTAACCGGAGGCCCAGCCCATATTGCTGTTTTTTTTGCCTATTTTAGTATTTCGAAGAAAAGGAATATCAAACGGAGTCCAAACGGAATGAAACCTTCGGGAGCGTGATTTTTGGAATGAACCTGATCGAGAGGACTTGGAGTGCAAGCCAAGAAGCTGCTGAGGCTCCCACGAGATAGGAGGGCGCGCCCCCTGTCTTGTGGGCCCCTCGGACGGCCACCGACGTACTTCTTCCTCCTATATATACCTACGTACCCCGAAAACATCCAGGAGCAGGACGAAACACAATTTCCACCACCGTAACCTTCTGTATCCGCGAGATCTCATCTTGGAGCCTTCGTTGGCACTCTGCCGGAGGGGGAATCGACCATGGAGGGCTTCTACATGAACATCCTTGCCCCTTCGATGAGTTGTGAGTAGTTTACCATAGACCTACGGGTCCATAGTTATTAGCTATATGGCTTGTTCTCTCTTTTTGGATCTCAATACAATGTTCTCCCCTTCTCTTGTGGAGATCTATCCGATGTAAACTCTTTTTGCGGTGTGTTTGTCGAGATTCGATGAATTGTGGGTTTATGATCAACTTTATCTATGAATAATATTTGAATCTTCTCTGAATTCTTTTATGTATGATTGAGTTATCTTTGCAAGTCTCTTCGAATTATCAGTTTGGTTTGGCGTACTAGATTGATTTTTCTTGCCATGGGAGAAGTGCTTAGCTTTGGGTTCAATCTTGCGGTGTCCTTATCAAGTGACAGAAAGGGTTGCAAGGCACGTATTGTATTGTTGCCATCGAGGATAACAAGATGGGGTTTATATCATATTGCCTGAGTTTATCCCTCTACATCATGTCATCTTGCTTAATGCTTTACTCTGTTCTTATGAACTTAATACTCTATATGCAGGCAAGAGTCGGTCGATGTGTGGAGTAATAGTAGTAGATGCAGGTAGGAGTCGGTCTACTTGTTATGGACTTGATGCCTATATATATCATGCCTAGATAATCTCATAACTATGCGCTTTTCTATCAATTGCTCGACAGTAATTTGTCACCCACCGTATTACTTATGCTATCTTGAGAGAAGCCACTAGTGAAACCTATGCCCCCCGGGTCTATCTCTTATCATATTTGCTTCCAATCTACTTTTATTTGCACCTTTACTTTTTGCATCTATATTATAAAATACCAAAAATATATTTATCTTATCTTACTATATTTATTAGATCTCACTTTCGCAAGTAGCCGTGAAGGGATTGACAACCCCTTTATTGCATTGGTTGCGAGTTCTCAGTTTGTTTGTGTAGGTGCGTGGGACTTTTGAGGAGCCTCCTACTGGATTGATACCTTGGTTCTCAAAAACCGAGGGAAATACTTACGCTACTATCATTGCATCACCCTCTCCTCTTCGAGGAAAACCAACGCAAGCTCAAGACGTAGCAGCGGTCGGCAAGGTCCTCCTCCTGGGAGTTCAGCTCGGCTTGGCGCTGGGACCGGACGGCCTCGGCTTTGGAGGCCTCCTCCCTCGCCTCTTCCTGGGCCTTCTCGATGTCGGCCTGCTTCAGGAGGAGCTCCAGCTCGTGCCGCACCAGCTGGCCTTGGGCGTCTCTCAGCTCCTTGTGGGCCTGCTGGAACCAGGCATGCGCATCGGCGACGCGCTTCTCGATGTTCGCCTCCGCCTGGCCTGCCACCGCCTCCCTAGACTTGGCTTTCTCCAGGCGAGTGCAATGGAGTGCCTGCAGCTTCCAGAAGCTGGCACCCATGGCCCAGAGAAGCTGCTCCTCCTAGGTGCCACCGCCACCGACGCTCGGCTCCTCGACAACCTCAAGCCCTGCGGCGACGAGCACTTCGTCGTTGAACACCTCCCCCTCGGCCGGCGCCCTGGTGTTGTCCGTCCCTGGGAGGTGGACGGACACGTTGTCGCTCACTCTCAGGTACATGGATGAGCCGGAGGCAGCAGACGAGGAGGGTTGGTTGTCGACCACCTCATCCTCGGCAGAGGCCTTGCCGGCTTCCTCCTCGCCAGCGGCCTTGCCGACCTCCTCCTCGCCAGCGGCCTTGCCGGCCTCCTCCTCGGCAGCGCCCTTGCCTGCCTCTCCGGTAGGCCCCTTGGCGGCATCCTCAGTCGCGGTCTTGGCGGCCTCCTTGGCGGCGGCCTTGTCAGCCTCAGCCGCGGTATCTGCAGCGGCCTCCTTGATGATGGTGTCAGTGTCCTCCTGGTCCACCAGAGGGGAACCTGGATGCCGAAGAAGAAAATGAGGCAGGACCAAAGCCAAGGTTCAGAAGAAAATAAAGAAGAGCAAGGGAGAACGAATGACTCACCCGTGCTAGGCTGGGAAGATGTGGCCCCCTCCCCGCCAACGTCCGTTGCCGGGGTTGAGCCGCCAGCACCCAAGTCTACCTCCTCCTCCGTGCGCATGGGCTCGGTATCTGGCGCCCTTACCGGGGACGCCCCTCAGGGCGGTGTGGTCAATGGAGGCGGCGTGGTGAGGGAGGCCCTTGGTGGCTGCTCCTGCTGCCGTTCCTCTCCTGCAAACCGCAACAAGGTCAACAACAAGAGAATCGGGCCCTAGCAAGCGTTGGCAAAGGGTGGATGGTGAACTTACGCTGGGGGCCGAGCCGGGGGCTACACCGCGGGCTCCTGTCCGGGCTGCTCTCCACCACCAGCGGTGCCTTTGAAGTACCCAATGGGGGCGGGCTGCCCGTCGAGGCTTTGGCCCTCTTTGCCGCCCGCTGAGCCAGTGTCTCTGTCTCCCTGCGAGAACAAGTCAAATCAAGAAGGGCGGCATGATTCGTAAGGATGGAAACGGCGACGGGCAGAGCGCTTACTCGTCGTCCTCCTCCTCCTTTGCCGCCTTCCTCTTCCCCCTCGGGCTAAGGGATGAGAAGTCGAAGCCGATGTCCGTGCCGGCGCCTGTGGGGCGAGGGGGAGGCGAAGGAGTCCAGAAGCATTTAGATGAAGAAGAGGCGGGCGTCTTCTTCTTCGCCTCTGCGTTCTTCTTCACCGCCGCGACCCTTGTCATGCGCGCGGCCTCCCCCATAGTCCCTTGCCACGTCATGGCCTTGCCGTGCTGGACCGGCTCGCCGGAGCTGGCCCGACGTAGGACGCGCCTCCTCTACGTGGCCGGGGGCTCACCGGCCTCAGCCTCCTCCTTGGATGACCCTTCGCCCATGCCTTCGGCAGGGGGGGGCCTCGATGCTGGCACCGGCCGCCTCCTTGACGGACTTGACCCACGCGGCGAGCTCCTCCTCCTCTGCGGCCACGGCGGCTTTGTTCTTCACGCCGCCGGCCTCGCCGGCAAGCCTGGCGAGCTCCGCCTCCATCGCCCTAGCGGCAATATAGTTCAGCTCCTCTTGGGTGCTGTCCTGGATGAGTCGCGGTTCGTCGTGGTCGAGTTCTTCGACCAAATTGGCGAAGAACTCCTCCACCTCGCGTGCCGGGGGCTCGACCCAGGACGGGTCGAGACCATGCGCGTTGATGGGCGGCATCATGAGCAAGATTTCGGCCTGCCGGGAGTTGTTGCTCAATGGGACCACTCCTGGCGGCAGCCCGGACAAGGGCCCCTTGACAACCTTGCCGAACTTTGCAGCCTTGCCGGTCCTCCTCACCTTGCCGTCAGCGTACTCCTCGAGCTAAAGAGCCTCCAGCAATACCAGGAGTGCCCCAGCATGGTGAAGTTGTTCTGCAGGCCGGTGCGGAGCATCATGATGTCAGTCGCGTTCCTGAAATCCCAGGCCAGCCTCCCCTTCTTGTGCAGCGGAGTGATACGGCGGCGGATGAAATCCGCCGCGATCATCTCGAGGGTGAGCCCGGCCTCTGTAAGGTGACGGATCCTGGTAGTGGCAATTGAGAACTTCTTATCGTTGGGGCCGAGGTCGCTCCAGTTCGCGTCGCGGGGCAGCGGCTCCCGACGAACACCCCGGCAGAACTCCGACGGGTCCTCCTCCATGATCCAGCACCACCGGCCCCGCCACTCTTCCCACCTCTCCTTTGTGGTGCTATCTGGGTACGCGCCCCTCTCCTGAATCCTCGGGATCCAGGTGATGGTCCCGGAAAGAGCACCCCTAGGTTGGACACCAGGGGAGAAGTAGTGGCCTAAAAGCGCCATGGTGGGCACTACTCCGGTGAAACCCTCGCATAGATGGGCGAAATACGCCAGGTGCGCCAAGGCATTCGGCGTAAGATCGAGCAGGTGGAAGCCAAAAGTGTGCATGATATCGTTGAAGAAGTCAGAAAAAGGGGGGCAGAGCCCGCAGAAGAAAAAGTCGACGAAAAAGGGTACCATTTCTTGCCGCCCTTCTTGCAATCCACGGGGAGGGCACGTGTGGCGGGATGCGCCGACGTTGCTGCCCCCCACAATGGCTTGTAGTAGTCCCTAAGCTCAAGGGCGTCGACGGACGACAGGACAAAGTAGGCGGCCTGCGCCCGCCGCGCCGCCGCCTCGCTCTCCGGCGTCTCCTTTTCCCTCGTATCCTCGGCCACGCCTTTGCCCTTGCCAGATTTGGGCGCCATGGCGGCTGGGAAGAGAGCGAGAAGCTAGGGCGGTGGGAAGCATAGCAGCAGCAAGCAAGAGCTTGAGGAAGAAGAAGATGGGGATGGCGACGGCGAGATTGGGGAAAGCACGGGGGGTAAATGAGCCGTGCGCCCACGGTTATTCCTTTTTATGGGGGAGACGCGGGCCACCTCTTTTCCCATTTATTGTGACATGACACATGCCTGCTGCGACCGCCCCATGCATGCCCCCCACGTCATGCATGCCACCCACGTCGCGCATTCAACGGTCGTCATGGGGAAGCGTAGTGGATGGAAAGTTATCGCGGTAAAAAAACCGCCCCGCCTGCCCACGCACCGTTCTGGGCCTGGCCCAACAACGTGTCGCGCTTATGTGTGGCCCAGGCCCGGGGGCTCCTGTCGGTGTACCAAAATAGGGGCGCTCTTTTGTACACCTTATTTGTGCACGGGCAGTCAGAGTCGCACGGACGACCACACTTAAGCAAGGCAGAAACAGGAAATCAGAGCCACAACACAGAGTCAAAGCAACACCAAGACAGAAGCATAAAGGGCAGAAAGGCAAGGTGGTTTCCCCCGGCAAGACCCTTGCCGGGGCAGCCCCCACGGCCCTGGCAAGGCCCTTGCCGGGGCAGCCCACCCGACACCAGCAGGGCACGCTGCCCTTGGGCCCCAGTTTCTCCAGCGTCACGAACCACATTGAGATATGGGCTCGAGGGGTGCCTCCATGGTGGCAATGCAGATCTTTGTGAAGAGAAGGAGCGTTTCGAATCAGAAGAGTAAAAGATGACGAACCTCGGTGAGATCCTCGCCGAGGGAACCCACAAGACCCCCGGCAAGACCCTTGCCGGGGACGACCGCAACGCCGCGGCAAGACCCTTGCCGGGGCCCCAACAAGGCCCTTGCCGAGGGCATTCGCGAGGCCATAGCCAGGCCCACACCCGTCAAACTTCTATTACCACTCCCATGCAGCTGCCAGCCCACCAGCTGGGCAGGCGCCTGTGTGTCGGCATGGGGCTTCTCGGCCAACTAAGCGCATGCCTACGTGGTGGCATGCAAATCTTCGTGAAGGCCCTACCACTGCGCCACCTCAGCAGCCTGCCAGCCTACATGGTGCTGGCTGCCTCGCTAGCCCAGGCGCGTGTCAGGACAGGGCAAAGCGGCAGTAAAGTGAAGGGGACACGTCAGAGGCGCATTAAATGCGTCTTGTCCCGTAATAGCTACCGATAGGCTTAACCAAAGTACCCTGATGCCACCTCCTGTGTGCCACTGTGGCGATCCCCTTGCCTATAAAAGGAGGCCCGAGGCATCCAAGAGAAGGATTCGAACTTTTGGACAAGTTACGCCCATTGTAGCTACTTCAAGAACCTCAAGAACACAAATACACACATCAAAGCAGGACTAGGGTATTACGCATTTCTGTGGCCCAAACCTGGGTAAACGATCCGTGTGCTCGTACTGACTGCTGATCCTGCTCTCCTCACAACCCAGCGCCCCGCAACCATAGTAGGGATTCTCGTGATCCCGTAGGTGTCGTTTCCCACCGAAACATGCACACATATATACACATATACATATAAATTGACAAAATACATATATATGACAAAAAATAAAAAAATTGTAGGGCAGGAGCGGCGGTGCAGGGAAGGGGCGGCGCACGGAGGCAGCGTAGGGCAGGGGGCACGGTGGCAGTGCGCGGCGGCGGCGGCGGCCAGTACAGGGAGGAGGAGGGGATCGGGACGACACTCACAGCGGGCTCGGACGCGGCGACGACGTCAGTGCAGGGCGCGGCGACGGCGATGAGGAGGCAGGGCCGATGACGAGGAGCAGGGCGTCGACGTCAGGGCGCAGGGCGTGGTGTGGGGCGCAGGGCGACGGTGACAAGGTGCGGGTGGCGACGGCGAGGGCGATCGCGGGGCAACGACGGCGAGCACGGCCATCCTGGCGGCGTCAATGAGCTCGGCGTCATCATGGGGTAAATGCGCGATGAAACTGAAAATTTTCACAAGTGTTGCTTATATACACTGAGCATTGGTCCCGGTTCGTGGCACCAACCGGGACCAAAGGCCTCTTTTCAGCAGCCTAAAGGGCGGGAAGCAGAGGGCTTTGGTTCTGGTTGGTGGCACCAACCGGGACTAAAGGGGGGCATTGGTACCGTTCGTAGCACCAACCGGGACCAATGCAACCCTTTAGTCCCGGTTGGTGCCACCAATCGGGACCAATAGGCCTTGCACAACGGCGGGGTGGTGGGAGTTTAGTCCCACCTCACTAGCTGAGAGAGAGCCGCACATGTTTATAAGGTGCGGTGCACCAACCCTCTCGAGCTTCTCTCAAAAGCAGGTTTTCGGGCCTAATCTGTCTCTATGTGCCTGTGGGCCTACTGTAGGCCTGAAATCCTGACCCATTGTTGGGTTTCTAGTCGTATTCAGGCCGTGGTGGCCCTTTAGGTGTCACTTTTTTTTCTTTTTCTGTTTTATTTTTTGCTTTGTTTATTTTATTTTGTTTCTACTTACAGCAAAATACTTACTAGTTTTTTAGTGATTCTTTTTGCTTTTAGGTAATAAAAATTATAAACTTTCTGTTAGTGCCATTTGTTTTCTAATTTGAATAGTTTAAATTTGAATTTTTGGAAATTTGTGTGAATCACTAGTTTTTGAATAGCTTTACTATAAAAATAGATTTTTGAGTGATTCTTTTTCCTGCTGTTTAATATTACTGTGTTTTATCATCATATTCAAAAATATATTTTGTTATTTTAGTTTCTAACAAAGAATTCTTTATGATAATTCATTTTGCTATTAAAGTTTCTAACAAAAAATTTCTTTATGAAAATTCTTTTTTCTTTTAATGTTTTGAACAGAAAATACTTTGATAATTTTAGTTGCATAAATTTTATATAATTTTATTTTCAATAATACTATAGGTTTTATAAAAGTTTAATTTGTTTTTACTTATTTATTAAAGTTTATTTTGTTTCTACTTATTTATTTTCTTTTCTTTTTTGCTTATTTTATTTATTTTATGAAAATTCGTTCTTTTTTCTTTATTTATTTTATTTTGTTTCTACTTACCATTGCTTTTTTTATTTTTTTTATTTTAGTTTATTTATTTTACTTTATTAAAGTCCATTTTGTTTCTATTTATTTATTAAAGTTTTTTTTGTTTGTACTTATTTATTTTATTTTGTTTCTACTTATTTATTTTCTTTTCTTTTTGCTTTTTTATTTATTTCATGAAAATTCTTTTTGCTTTTAATGTTTTACACACAAAAGCCCTGTCCCCTAGCTGGTACATTGGTCCCGGTTCGTGGATTGACCCGGTCCTAAAGGCCTCCCTTTGGTCCCGGCTCAGGCCACCAATCGGGACCAATGGTGGTGGGCCAGGAGCGAGGCCCATTGGTCCCGGTTCGTGCCACCAACCGGGACCAAAGGGGCCAGAAGAACCGGGACCAATGGCCCCACGAGGCCCGGTAGGCCCCTTGACCTCACGAACCGGGACCAATGGGCCCATGGGTACCGGTTCGTGACCGAACCGGGACTAATGGGCTTATCTGGCCCGAACATATGCCCAATTTTCTACTAGTGTACCCTAATGGCATGCGCCCTAGCTAGGATATGAAAGATCATGTTAATAACCATGATCGGCCTGAACTATTGGATATCAGTCGCTCCCACTACCTTTGGGATTAACGCTACGACACCATGGTTCAAACATGAGGCTTCAAGCACCCCGACATAGAAATCCTGGAAAATGTCCATCACCACCCATTTGATGGCACTCCAAAATTTCAAAAAGAATCGTACATGCAAACCATCGGGACCAGGTGCCGAATCTAGACGCATGGACAAGATAGTGGCTTCAGCATCATTTTTCATGTAAGGGAGGAGGAGGGCATTCTCTGCTTCCGACACCTAGTTGTCCCCAGTCCACATATCCAGGTGGAGCCCCCCCTAGGTTTTCACTAGAATAGATCTTTGTAAAAGTCGTCTCAACCTTGTCATGGAGCAACCTAGGTCCATCCCAAAGCACTAAAATGGTGCAACGCCTACAGAGACAATTGGCAATGGCATGGAAACACACGGATGTACTGGCACAGGCGTGGCGGCTGACCTGGACAATAAAGGGTTTCATTGTCATTTCATAAACTTAATTTTTAAATCCATGACGTATGTCTCCTTTGCCGTTAACATTAATGCCCAACCTTTTCACTGCTTTCGGGGCACTCAAATGTATCTGACAAGATTGTCCGTTATCGCCTTATCTTTTCACTCTTGTTGTCAATGAACTGTCACTTTGTCTATAAGAAGCATTTAATTCTAATCGTTTGGAAGGTACCCAGCTGGCCCCTCTGGTCCCCAACATTTGTCGATGTTTGTGAATTACCTGATTGTTTACGGTAGTACGGATAATAATGAGGCCTCTATTTTTGCGCATATCATTATATTTCTTGTGATACTTCTGGGCAAACACCAAATTGGAGTAAAATCTTTCATCATCTTCCGTAAATGCAGCAATCAAAATTCTCGTAATAAAATTAAGAATATTTCCCTTTCTCCTAATATGGACTCTAAAAATTTACACCTCAGGCTTGGGCACCCTCTGGTCCTGCCTGGGCTGGGAAGAATAGATCTGCAGTCCACAACTTCATGATTGGTAAATTAAAGCTAAGCTTACTTGTTACAAAGCTAATTGGCTTTCTATTTGCACATGAACATGTCAATGTGTACCCCGGCGTCGAGTGTGATAAGCAAGCCTACGTTGCCATAGGAGTCTCGCCGGATATGCAAGACACGCCGACGAGATCTTTGAGGACCCGAAACCCCACACATCTTGAAGGGACCCCATCAGGGAGCACTTGCTATGGGATGCTCTAGGTCGACCTAAATGCCCCTAGGGTCTTGTAGATTGTTGCCACCAAACATGAACGACAAAGAAGAACGGGATGAACGACAAAGAAGAACGGGGAAGAATATAATGAAGGAGAGATCGAAAGATGAAGGTAAAAGTGGTAGATTGATTGATTGGGCGTTGCTCAATCGGCCATTACATCTCTTATATATATGAGGTGGCTGAACTTTCTTTACAAGAAAATGACTCCAATTTTCTTCCAAAATATTACTGTATTAAGGGAGGCATGACACGACTATAGGAGTTGACTACAAAATTTAACATGAAGTCATCTAGGTCATGGTCTTGCCAATTCGTTGTCCTGCAGAGAAGTCATCAAAGCCGGAAAAGCCACGGATCCAAAAATGCGAGCTCCACTAAATCTCATAGGCTTCACACCAATAAAGATGAGGATGGAGGATTCAACTAGGAACGGAACCACCGCTCACCGCCACCCCAAAACAATCGTGCAAACCCTAGCCCTACCATGCAGAATGGACGACAGGAATCTACGCTTGCGAGAAATTTACATTATCACATACAACACCATTGATATGGGAAGGCTCGAGGAAGAAGTATTCGTTGGACAAACTTCTGCCACCATCAATGGCGCACCACGGAGGCGCTTTATTGTGTGATCTTGCCATCACCGGTAAAAGGGCCCAACCAACGGACATCAAAATCCTACCTAAAACTCGCAAATCGGAGGAAACTACATCTCCGTTAGGTAGACCGAGCCCCCCACCCCCCCGGCACCGGCAGGCCCGACAGAGGATAAGAAGGTGGCAACCTACCAATAGAGGAGAAGTGCCGACATGGTGCGCCTAAAAAATCTTCTCTTGTTTGGGTTAGGAGAGACATCACACATACAAACGGATGAAGAGTGAACACATGTCTGAACGAGGAGTGAGGGACGTTCTCCTAGCAATAGAGTAAAAACTTTTCTATGTCTTTCTCGCCAGTCAGTTGTTATGTCTATGTTGAATGCCCCCCCCCCCCACACACACAACGCGCGCACATGGTAGCTCAATGATTGAACCTGCTACATTAAAAAAAGTGATTGAACTTGCCTAAAAGTACAAAAAATGCATCCACAATATTCTTAACAAACCGGCCTTGGATAAAGGTCAATTGGTTCACATGGATAATTCTAGACATAATAGGAGCCACCCTAATGGCATGCGCCTTAGCTAGGATATGAAAGATCACATTAATAACCGTGCTCGGCCAGAACTATGGGATATCCTTCGCTCCCACTACCTTTGGGATTAAGGTCACGACACCATAGTTCAAACGCGAGGCGTCAAGCACCCCGACATAGAAATCCTGGAAAATGTCCATCGCCAACCCTTTGATGGCACTCCAAATTCCAAAAAGAACCGTGCATGCAAACCATCGGGACCAGGTGCCGAATCCGGACGCATGGACAAGATAGCAGCTTCAACATTTTTCGTGTAAGGGAGGAACTAATCTTTGTAGAAGTCGTCGACATGAGTTTGGATCTCAACCTTGTCATGGAGCAACCTAGGTCCTTCCCAAAGCACTGCAATGGTGCAACGCCTATGGAGACCATTGGCAATGGCATGGAAATACGTTGATGTCTGGTGGATGTGTGGCCGGCTGACCTGGACTCTAAAGGGTTCCATGTCATTTCATAAACTTAATTTTCAAACGCATGATGTATGTCTCCTTTGCCGTTCACATTAATGCCCAACCTTTTCACTTCTTTCGGGGCACTCGAAGGTATCCGACAAGGTCGTTGTTGTCGCCATATCTTTTCACTCTTGTTGTCAATGAAATGACACTTGGTCTACAAGAAGCGTTTAATTCTAATCATTTGGAAAGTATCCAACTGACCCTTTGCCCCCTCCCCCCCAATACATTTTTTGATGTTTGTGAATTACTCGATTATTTGCGGTAGGCGGATAATAACGAGGCCTCCATTTTTGCGCATATCATTATATTTCTTGTGATATTTCTCGGCAAAGCACCAAATTGGAGTAAATGTTCCATCCTCTTTAGTAAATATACCGATCAAATTTCTCGTAATCAAATTAAGAATATTTCCCTTTCTCCAAATATGGACTCTAACAATTTGCACCTTGGGCTTGGGTACCCTTCTCATCCTACCTGGGCTGGGAATAACAGATCTGCAGTCCACACTTTATTATTGATAAATTAAAGCTAAGCTTACTTGTTACAAAGCTAATTGGCTTTCTATTTGCACACAAACACGTCAATGTGTACCCCGGCGTCGAGCATGATAAGCAAGCCAATGTCTCCAGAGGAGTCTCGCCGGATACACAATATATGTCGACGAGATCTTTGAGGACTCGAAACCCCACATGCCTGGGAGGGACCCCATGGGGGACCACTTGCTATGGGATGCCCTAGATCGACCTGAACACCCCTAAGGTCTCATCGATCGCTGCCACCGAACATGAAGGACAAAGAAGAACAGAGAAGAATAAAACGAGATAAAAAGATAATGGTAAAATTGGTAGATTGATTGATTGGGTGCTCAATCGGTCATCACATCTCTTATATATATGAGGTGGCTGAACTTTATTTACAAGAAAACGACTCCAATTTTCTTCCAAATTTTTACTGTATTAAGGGAGGCATGAAACTACTATACGAGTGGACTACAAAATTTAACATGAAATGTGCCAGGGAGGCATTGGTGCCCGTGAATGAAATGGCAGAGGCGATGAAACGATGTTGTGATGGCGCGGTGGAGATGGTGTCATTAGCGTCGACCCTAGGGTCGTGCTAGAGGCGGTATTGTCATTCTCCTCCTTCTTCCTTGTCTGCTCCCTCGTAGACGGCTTCTTGGCGACATGGAGGGTGACTTATGCTTGTGGGATGTGTCCCACCTGGAGGAGACTGAGTGTTTTGACTTGATGCGATTTTTACCCAAATCTTGGATTCGTTCCTTCTCCTTTTGATGCCACGAAGCTACCAATTTTGCCCAATTCATCCTTTTCTTGACTTGGATCCATTTCTTTGCTATGGTCAAGGTGATTCTTTGTCTCAACAATGATACCTCGGCTTCAAGGGTGTTTGAGAGATCCAGAGACGGATCGATCTTTGCTCACAGTGCGCCACCATCCAGTGCAAGAGGAAGACGGCAGCGATATACTTACGTATTACATGTGTGTTGTTTTCTAATTTTGTAAAGTTGGTCTTGTAAGAGTTGGACAATATTAGTATGTATGGCGTTGGCCTTCTTGCAAAAAAAGAAAAGAAGTCCCAACAAGCTTATTTCAAATTGGCGGTGAACGTCCAATAGATAGGCAGGGAAAACCAAAACCAAGAGGGGCCGGTGCTCCCGCACACCAACCAGCTGTATTGTGACGCGTGACACCGGGCGTAGGGCGATTCTCTCATTCTCTGGCAGGAAGTAATTACGTGTGGTCCGGCTACAATAGAACGGGGAGCACGGTGCTCGCCCAGCAGTCCAGCACCCGCTATATATTGACCCTCTCAGGTAGTCAAGTCCAGTACGCCACTGGTCAAAGTCCCCTTTCTTTCTTCGTCTCCGGCCGGCCACCTCCTAGTCCAAGGTGAGCCTTCGTCCCCCACTGGCCAGGAAGATGAACGGGTGGCAGAGGACGCTGATGAATCAGCAGGTTGGCAGCGCTGGGCTTGGCGTTGGCGGCTCCGGCGGGATGCAGGATGTGGTGGCCCTTGCCGCCGCGGCCGATCCCCAGTTTGTGAGGCTGCGGGACATGGCCCGAGAGAAGATGTAAGCTCTTGCTGCTTTTCTCTGCTCCAACTGCGATTGCGTAGATTAGAGTATTTTGAGAAAAACTGGAACGCGTAGTAGTCGTATTCAGTGACCTACTCAACAACAGTACTATCACGTTTATCACTCTGCCTTGTATCATTCCCAACAAATATCATCAAAGGTGATCAATCGTGGACTACGTACCTGAAACTTAACAGGGGCTTGCATATAAATTTTGCGTATTTAAGGGGTGCGGTTGAATCCCTGTATCAGTTACAAAAAGATTTCTTCTGCTCTATCAAAGCTAATGATTTGAATCTGATATTAATTGACAGATTCAAGTTTTTGGAAAGTTTGCCATTGCTGCCTCCCTGGCGGCCGCGCCTCCGGGCGCTCGCGACGCGGCTCGAGGAGATCTTGTTTAGAAAATACCCAACCAAGGTGTTCCTCTCTCTTTCCTTCCTTTTTTTTGTAGCTTTGATTTTCAGGCAACCAAGTCCATTTAATTCCGAGCAAGATATCAAATACTATTACCGTTTAATTAATCACGTGAGTTGTCGATATCTCTTATTGTTTGGGCAGATGGAGTACTATAAAATGACGAGGCGACCAATGCCACAAGCGATGGTGTTTGCTGTCAAGACCTACACGGCTCAGAACCGACAATATCGACAAATTCAACAATCGTTAAGGCAGATTGCATCTTCCCCTGGCTATGGGGCGATGATTCCGACATCCAGTATCATGCAAGGTGCAAGTGAAAATTCTAGAATGTCTTATGTGACGGGCAATGTTGGCCCTTTGACGTCTAGTGCAGATATGGTTCTGCAGAACGCCAACATGGATACCTCACTGCCAGGTATAGACAGATTTACTGAATAGGGCTATTAGTAAATGTGTACATTGAATGCACATTAATATTAGATATGATATTAGCTGCGCGTGGATAGGTAGAATATTAATTGTGCATCAATTCTGTAGTAATCAAACTAATGTCGATATTGATATTTGGTATGATATTAATTGCATGCTAAACATGTTCAACGACTCACCGTTGCAGCAATGTAAGTCGTTTGATTAACATATGATTTGATGACTGAGATTAGTTGGATATGTAGACATTAGTGTGGAGCTTCTAGCCTTGGAAGCGAGCAGCGTCAAGTTATCTGGTAACAAATACCACTGTTTTTTAGTCCAGCACGTGTGTTCAGAATAAAGCCATGCATCCACTAAGTAGCTATTGTGTGATAAAAAAGCTCTAAGTAAAATGCTAACCTGAAAGATGTATTACCGGAACAATTTTACCCATATTCATATTTGAATTTTCCAATTACACATTGTAGACTCTTAAGTCTTGAGAGTGTTTTTTCCCTAGTTTGCCTGACCATGTTTCCCGTTTACTAACTTTGTATGTCTTGCCTTTTTTCTAGAAGGAGCTTTTGATGGGCACGTGAACACAATGCTTTCTTTGGGGACAAACCCTACACCACATGATCTTTCTAGAGCGTCCAACAACAACATTGTAACACCCAGACTGGATACAAGCTTAAGTGAAGCCAACAGATTCTCTGTAATAACTCTACAACGTGCTTTACACATACGAAATATTATTGTTACTATGTATCCCTAAAGCTCCGCCAAACACTGCAGCCCAAGGTGACGCAGGCACACCCGACGCCTATCAAGAATCTCCCAAGGGAACCAAAGTTCACCTGCCCAGTCTGCATCAGTGAGTTGGTTGATGCGTCGTCTACCATCTGCGGCCACATCTTCTGCAAGAAATGCATAGAGGCCTCCATCCAATTTCAGAAGAAGTGCCCTACTTGTCGTACGAGGCTGACCATGAGAAATTTCCACCGCATCTACCTCCCGACGATGGATTGAGCTGATCCAGCCATTCTGAGTGTGGTGGAGCATCAACACCCGACCCTTCCTCCTCAACCGCATTTTGGTGATTCAGTCTGAACTATTCTTCATGGGGTTATCACTAGAGTCCAATTTTTTCGCTACAATTTAATAAGTGCTCGACTAATGGTGAACAAACTTTTAATCTGCATCCTTGGTGGTAAAGGATACCGTTCTCGTGGGAATTCAAAACATGTGTCATGGTATTGTGAACATCTGCAAAGAACTACAAATATATTTTTTGCTTGTCAGGGTATATG
This sequence comes from Triticum aestivum, assembly GCF_018294505.1. Taxonomy (NCBI): domain Eukaryota; kingdom Viridiplantae; phylum Streptophyta; class Magnoliopsida; order Poales; family Poaceae; genus Triticum; species Triticum aestivum. Next base: position 720,097,861 of record NC_057801.1, read on the forward strand.
GTGTGTTCACGCACTCTAGGATATGCGTCTTTGCAAGGCTCTCACGTTTAATTAACAATAGACGAAGACACTGTTATTGGTCAACCGACTAGGAACAAGTTGCGTAGAGCCCTAAAAGACATCAAACTGATAATTTATTTCCATTATGTGTGCCTTGGTTTTCGGGCAATAGCATATATGTGTCATTCTTTTGCCAACATTTTTTACATTGGGATCTATTGATCAAACTAGCAGTAAAAACTCTTCCGGGAAATAAAAAAGAAACATCGAAATACATGGAGATCAACCTTCTTCATCTGCCCGAATGAGCCGATTGAGCGTTGCCACATGTTGCTCCATCGCCTGAGCCAACCTATCGTTTCATCGTAGGCAGAAAGTACTCTAGGCTATCGCCCTACCGTACCATCACCCTTGAGAAAAAACCTTGTAATACAAGTAGTAGCCAGTGGCACAATAGGTCGGGACACCGACTGAACCCGTCAGAGCGGTTGGGAGTTACGAGCACATGGTGGCTGCGGCTGGGATAGTTTGATACGTTCACATATGACTAGTTACTTTTTGGCAGTATATAAGGCAAACAAGGTGTTGTTGAAGTAGGTTCATAGGACCAGAAATCTAGTCAGGATGTGAACTGGACGTAGCTCAAACGATTAGTTTTCTTTAGTGAGACCATCCCGCTAGGGTTGAAGTCCTGGACTTGACACTAGTGTGTACATCTTTCTGGATTTATTTCAGGCTTTCCGGCGATGTTTCGTTCATTGTGAGGAGATGTTCCTCTGTCCACTACGAAGCGCCTATAGGGGTAGGGTGTGTGTGCGCGTTCATAGGAATGAGTGTATGTGTGTGTATTTGGACATCTGCGATTGTACTGTGTTAAAAAGAAATTTTGCCGGGATCACATCAAGAAGAAGGAGCAGAGAGACTCATGTTGGTGTTATTTTTGTTTGTGTTGGAAGCAACAGTATGGTATGCCCGTTCTACCAGTCAAGCAAGTAGCAACTCTGGTATTGTACTATATTCTCATTACATTGATGTACTTAGTCCTTTCACACACACTATTTTGTTGATCTTATTATAAAGAGATATTTACCATTGTGATCTCTTTATTTCTTAGAGCAAGTACCAGAGGGTGAATTAAGTAGGCTATACAACTTGACACATCATATTTGTGAGTCAGAGAAGAGTGGAGAGGAGAGAGGAGACGAAAGAGAATATGAGTGGGTTGTAAACTTGCACTTTGTGAGAGAAGAAGGTGAGCAAGGAAAAATGGCATTGCATGTAGAGCCAATATCTTATATGTGGATGGGACATTGAAAGGTCAAGGTTTAACAGCTAGATGGGATGAATAGGAGATTCTAAGATTTATGTCAAAAAGGTTAAGGAGGAGGCGGGTATGAAGAATTAGAACTACATCTATGCGGCAACCGGATCATAAACCGGTATATATCAAGAACAAGTATGAATAAGTTCTTGGCCAATACTCTACGTCTTCGTTTGGAGAGGTTGAGCATGATGCTTCAAAGTCACTTAGACTTCACCTTCTTATCCTTGAGGTAAGTTCACACAGAAATCACCCAATCACTCGAGGTGGATCTTGAGGTGATCCTTGGATCCGTACAAACTTGATCGAAGTAGATCCACATGATGTATGTTCTAAAATAACCCCTACGAATATAGGAGATGTAAAATCTCCAAGATGAACAAGTAAAATCTCTTGGCTAAAAGATGTTCTTGCTTGATGCTCAATCACAAGTCAACTACTCTCTCAAAGATTGCCACTTTTAATATGTGGATCCATAACACAGAGGTGTGGGAAAACAAAGTATGAGAGTGAAACAAATGCATTGGAGTGTCCACCCAAACAAGCAAGGCAGGGTACTATTTATAGGTATGCTCCGAAAACTAGCTGTTATTCTTATAGACTCTCAACTGAGCAACACCGAGACACTAGCTAGCAACTCCAAGTCATTTAGCTAGCAGTCGATACTACAGAACTAGGTGCACAATAGAACATGGGTTTACAACACAAGAAATTCCTAGTGGTTCTAGTCGAACACAACTTGCGAAGAACCAGAAACACCTAGGTGTCCCCAATGATTAAGTTCCCTAAATCACGATGTAGAAGTATGGGCGGTGACCCATATTTCACAATTGAAGACTCCAAACTTGGTAACTATATCTCGAGCACTCATCCATGTCGAATACTAATCAATACACATTCAAGAGATGTCACCCTCGATGATGCCAATCTCAAAAGCGATGTAACCGAGCGTAGATAATGCATCTCAAAGAGATTTCAAAGGATAAATTGTGTATTTGGTTGGGCTCTATCTGAGCATCAGCAAGTTTCGTCGTCTAACCATGATATCCAACCCCATCTTAATAGTATGCTTTGCCCTATACTCAAAGTGACTCACTGAGGCACTATGAACTATAAACTCCACCAAGTCTTCAGGCAACAAGCATGTCTTCAACATTTGAGGGGTCAAAATCCATTGGTTAGACAAATATCTTATGGGACTACACATGTGTGCATACTCATCAAGCACAATAATCCCTCAAATGTTTGTCATTAATCATCACAAGCCACTAGGGGGCACTAAATGTAGTTTCAACTTTTAGATTGACTATAGATGATGTGGCGCCTAGAGAGAGCTTGTACATGATCTCTTATTAGCATTGCTTTCATAGTACAATGAGATATATATTATTTTCACTTGTTATTTGTCATTTTCCACAATACCATTGGAAATGAATGTGTTTCGATAAACAAGAAATCTCCATGATTTAACTTTTTTCCCTCGAGAGACATGAAGCTTAATATTGTAGGCCCACAACACTAACCTCATTAATTTCCATATATCACATTTCATCTATATTGTTATCAAGCATATTTTACCATTCATAGTTCAGGTATGAGACTTATTAAGTTCTCTGTTTGGGACGAAACTTGTTCTGAGTATTTGTGATGGGTCCTCATGTATATACTAGTAAGTGTTGTGCTTCAAGCAACCAAAGGGCTCTTCTCTTGTGGAACTCGTGTTCTTCTGTCATAATATGTTAATGCTAGAGCACCCCCCTAAGAGGGTATAATTGTGAACTTTACCTTTGACTCCCGGGCTGGGATGCTTGTTGGTCATGTCTAATAAATTCCATGTTCACTTGCGTTAAATTTTTTACATTGTTACTATATTATTTTTCATTGAATATAGTTTCATTAATCGGTAACCTATTTATTATCCTTTGAATCTAGATGTTATGTATTACTATCCCTCCATCAAATCCATTTATTGTTGTCTACTCATTAAATCCAGTTCCGCCATTGTGGTATTCATCCTACTTTCTCCTTTTCATTGGATTGGTTATGTTACTTGTCTGCTTCCGGACAAGGTATTAAGGTAAAAAATGATAGGACCAAAGCATTATTCTTTATGGATAACCATTACGACTTAAGCGGATAACTGGTTCGCGATAGAATCCAGACTTCCATTCCTAGCGTGCGCTATATAGCCCCATTATTGTCACTCATGGAATATGAATAGCACATAGGGGTCCAAAGCTTTGCACAAAGTCACTTATATATTTCGTCTGTGTTCTCTAGGGCTAGCCGGTGGATCAAACATCTTTAGTCTCTAAAATAAACAACAAAGGTAAAACAAAAACTACAGATAGACATCCAGAATGTACCTTTAGGAATAACAGGACAATGCATATGGTCTTCGTATTCTCTAAAACAATTCCCATCCTTTTTCATACCATCGGCAAACATTTAATAGATAGGGCACGACTACTATGCGATTTGTGCTTGAGATGCGATCATAGGATATGGCATTAATTATCGGCCATTAGATGTGAAACTAGTGGTATAGATGGAGAAGGTTGTGTTCAACCACCGAGGAACAGAACATTGTAGAAAACTCCCTAAGAAGAGATACTCTTGTCGCAACTAATCCTCCCCACGATAGACCACGATGACCTCCCAACTACATCAACAACCAGGAGCTTTGACAGACTGACGCCCTCCTATTGTTTATAACTCCTCAAAATTCTCCCTTCCCAAGAGTATCACCAGCAGTTCCCCTTTCCCATAAATATTTTTGGTTTAGGGATTGTTGGCCCAAAAAAGGTGCTCCAACAGTTCTTGTAAAAGCGAGTTGATAGGTCTCCATCGTATATACTTTTCCAAACTCTTTTGCCCTTGTTTTGGACTCTAGTTTGCATGATTTGAATGGAAATAACCCGGAATGACGTTGTTTTCAGCAGAATTGCCATGGTGTTATTTTTGTGCAGAAATAAAAGTTCTCAGAATGTCCCGAAACTTCATGGAGAATAGTTTTGGAATAAATAAAAAATATTGACGAAAGAATCTATCAGAGGGGACCCACCACCTGTCCACAAGGGCGGGGGGCGCGCCCTACCCCCTAGGCATGCCCCTGGCTTGTGGGTCCCATGAAGCTCCACAGACCTCAACTCCAACTCCATATATTCACGTTCAGGGAGAAAAAATTAGAGAGAAGGTTTCATCGCGTTTCACGATATGGAGCCGCCGCCACCTCCTGTTCTTCCTCGGGAGGGCAGACCTGGAGTCCGTTTTGGTCTCTGGAGAGGGGAAATCATCGCCGTCCTCATCATCAATCATCCTCCATCACCAATTTCATGGTGCTCACCGCCGTGCGTAAGTAATTCCATCATAGGCTTGCTGGACCATGATGGGTTGGATGAGATTTATCATGTAATTGATTTAGTTTTGTTAGCGTTTGATCCCTAATATCCATTATGTTCTCATATTGAAGTTGCTATGACTTTGCAAGGCTTAATGCTTATCACTAGGGCCCGAGCGCAATGATTTCAGATCTGAACCTATTATGTTTTCATTAATATATTTGAGTTCTTGATCCTATCTTGCAAGTTATAGTCACTTACTACGTGTTATGATCCGACAACCCCGGAATGACAATAGCCGGGACACTTCCCGGTGATGACCTTAGTTTGAGGAGTTCATGTATTCACTAAGTGCTAATGCTTTGGTCCGGTTCTCTATTAAAAGGAGGCCTTAATATCCCTTAGTTTCCAAGAGGACCCCGCTGCCACGGGAGGGTAGGATAAAAGATGCCATGCAGGTTCTTTTCCATCAGCACGTATGACTATATTCAGAGTACATGCCTACATTATATTGATGGATTGGAGCTAGTTCTGTGTCACCCTAGGTTATAACTGTTGCATGATAAATTTCATCCAACATAATTATCCATCATTGATCCATTGCCTATGAGCTTTTCACATATTGATCTTTGCTTAGTTACTTCTCCGTTGCCACTGTTACGATTGCAACAAAACTACTACTGTTACTTCTGCCACCGTTTCCGTTACTTTCATATTACTTTGCTACTAAACACTTTGCTGCAGATATAAGTCCTTCAGGTGTGGTTGAATTGACAACTCAGCTGCTAATACTTGAGAATATTCTTCGGCTCCCCTTGCGTCGAATCAATAAATTTGGGTTGAATACTCTACCTTCGAAAACTGTTGTGATCCCCTATACTTGTGGGTTATCAAGACCTTTTTCTCAATGAGGATTATGAGGATTTTTATTATTTGGCAAAGAATGTAGGCATCATCGACTTCCTCAACGATGAGTGTGATTAGTACCTCCTACTCACTAATACTTTCGTGCAAAATTTTGACTTTCATGCTAGGAGATCACCACCCATGGTAGAATTTTACTTATATGATGAGTATAAGGAGATGACGATTTATGATTTTTGTGAGGTTTTCAAATTACCTTTTGAGGGCAGCATCGAGGAACCACGTCCTAGATATGTGGAAGATTTCATTGAAAAAGTTGCCATATGGGAAAGGAATTGGGTCTCGGAAGTGAGAGTGGCTAGTTTACATTTTCCTATTTTACGCTACTACTCATTATTTGCTGGGAGATGTTTAAATGGTCATGGGGAGATCGGAGGCCTTAGTGCTCCTGACCTTGCTATTTTGTGCCATGCTTAACTTCAATATAGAACTTTTAGTTTGGGCGCTATGGTTGCTCGACGGTTGAGTTTAAACAGTTCGAGGGGTCCTATCTTTGGGGGTATCTATGCCTCATGCCTCGCTAAACGCTTTGAGAAACCTATTAGGCATGATGAGGAAGAGGAGATAATACTACCCACTATTTACCTAGACTATAATAGTATGGTCTTACATGATACTACCCACTATTCATCTATAACCTGGTATTTAGCGAGAATACTTGTCAGATTATTACATTGCCTGCACCTTCTTTGTTTGATATTCATTCTGGCGAGTACCTCATCATGCCTGAGTCCATTTATGCATACTGGGAGCATACGTGATCCCCAGTTTCTGAGCCAGAGCCATCACCTGATCCATATCAGGAGTCTATTTATCAGTGGGAGCCGCGGGAGCTCGCTAACCAGTGGAACCCCCAGGATCCTCCTCAGTACACCGGAGAGAGTCACTTTGATCCATGGGCGTAGACCAACTTAGGCCAAAAGCCTAAGCTTGGGGGAGTATGTATTTCTCACTGACATTACATTCATGTTCAGACACTCATCCTAGTTGTCGGTGTTCATACTTTTTTGTTGTAATATCCATGTTAGTTTATTTTCTTTTGCTCGCTTTCAGTGATGCCTCCACAACCCACCAGGGCGCACCACCCCCTCCAGGCGCGCCCAGGTGGGTTGTCCCCACCTGATGGCCCCGAAGACCCTGAAACCAATGCTATAAAATCCTATTTTTCAGAAAAAATCAGGGATAAAGAATTATCACATTTCACGAGACGGAGCCACTGCCGTCTCCTGTTCTTCATTGGGAGGCGAGATCTGGAGTCTGTTTGGGGCTCTGGAGAGGGGGATCTTCGATCTTCGTCATCACCAACACTCCTCCATCGCATATTCCATGATGCTCCCCACCGGGAGTGAGTAATTCTTTCGTAGGCTCGCTGGTCGGTGAGGAGTTGGATGAGATTCATCATGTAATCAACTTAGTTTTGTTATGACCTGATCCCTAGTATCCACTATGTTCTGAGATTGATGTTGCCATGACTTTGTCATGCTTAATGCTTGTCACTTTGGGCCCGGGTGCCATGATTTCTTATCTGAACTGTTTATGTTATCACCATTATATCCATGTTCTAGATTCGATCTTGCAATTTATATTCACCTATTACGTGTTATGATCCGGCAACCCTGGAGTGACAATAGTCAGGACCACTCCCGGTGATGACTGTAGTTTGAGGAGTTCATGTATTCACAGTGTGTTAATGCTTTGTTCCGGTACTCTATTAAAAGGAGGCCTTAATATCCCTTAGTTTCCAACAGGACCCTGCTGCCACGGGAGGGTAGGACAAAAGATGTCATGCAAGTTTTTTCCATAAGCATGTATGAATATTTAAGGAATACATGCTTACATTATATTTATGAATTGAAGCTAGTGTCGTATTGCCATAGATTATGACCGTCTCATGACGAATATCATCCAATGAATTACCGATCCAATGCCTACGAATTTACCTTATATTGTTTTTGCTAAGTTACTACTGTTGCTACTGCTATCGTTACTGCTACAAAACTATTGCTATCACCGTTACCATTACAGTTGATGTTACCACTACTATCAAAACTATCATACTACTTTGCTACTGATCACTTTGCTGCATATAATTAATCTCCAGGTGTGGTTGAATTGACAACTGAACTGCTTGTAACATCCCAAATTTTCAATTTGGAATGTTATGTATTAGATCATCATTGCATATCATATTTTATTGCATTTTTGGCTTGATCCTAGAAATTCTACGCAACTCAAGGACCCACAGAGAGAGTTGGGGGTTTTATTATTTTCATATTTGAGTTTTCTCAAATTTTGAAAAGAGGATCATATGATTTTAATTATTTTCTCTTCGAATATTTCTTTTATGAAAATAAAAGAGAGGGGATAAAATAACTTTCCCAAAATAAATAAATATTGGAAATTTAATATTAAAATCATATAAGATTTTTATTCGGAGTTTTATCGCAATTTTATTTGAATTAGGAAAAATATGCATTTTTCAAAATTGCATTAGAGGCCCAAATAAATGTTCACTTTGTCCGCTATATTTTTAGAGGACGGGGAAATTGTATTTCAGGATTTTTGGAGTCTGTTTAGTATTTCTTTTATTTGTTTTTCTATGCGCGGAATTATTTTTAAAAAAAGGTTACCGCCTAACGGGCCGTGTCCGACCCGGACACTCCAGCCCGGCTGGCCTTATAAGCCAAAGGCCCGACCCTGGCCAAACCCTAGCTGCCAGCCCCTGATCCGCCGCCGCCGCCGCCACGAGTTCCGCCGCCGCCGCCTCCCGCATCACCGGAGCCGCCGGAGCCCCGCGCCGCTGATCCCCGCCGCCACCCGACTCCGCCGCCGCCCGCCGCCGCCGGCGGCTATCACCGGAGCCGCCGCCGTCCCGCCGCCTGCCGACCTCACCGACAAGGTAGTCGCCGGATCCGCCGCCGGTTTTCTCTGGAAAACCGTACGGTTTGTTTAGAAATCGTGGTTGATTTTTTTATAGATCAGTTTTCTTTTTTTTTCGGTTTAGTTATTTAGCGAACGCCCGTTTGTTTGTTCGTTTTAACTAATGATTTTCACCCGTTAGACACAGACAGCGAACGTTCATTCGTTAGCCTGTTCTTCAGTTTTTCTTTTTCCAGGGTTTTTGCGCGATTATTTTCGATCGTGATTTCTGCCCTGATTTTCGTTTTAGTTTATCTTTTCGCTCGTTTATTGGAATCAGGCGATTGAAGCGCCTAAAGTTTCGTCTCGTAGCCCTATTTCTGTTTAACCAACTTAAACAAGTTTTTGCTACTGTAAAATTTGACTTAAGTCGAAATTAGTAAAAGGAGCTTGTTTATTTCGCAGTTTGAGTTCCGTTGCTTCATTTGATTTGATTCTTTTTGCAAACCGGAGCTTTTATTTGAGTTTTACCCGTGCTTATATTTGAGTGCTTATTGTATGCTTGTTTGTTTGCGATAGAGTACCCGGAGTGCGAAGCATGCTACTACGAGTCTCTAGGTTTCACGGATCATCAGCAACGCAAGTAACACTTTGATCATACCTTTTTACTACCCAGTTTTATTGCATTAGATCAATCCTCAAACAATTGCATGGTTAGGATCTGATTAACATGTGGGTTTTGGGAAGTAGATGAGGTAGTACCTATTGTCCTGTTTATTATCAAACCTTTGGGAGTTACTTCTACGTTGCTTATATTGCTATACTATGCTTGTAGACGTGGTTTGGTTCGAGTGATTCATGACAGATGTGAGTGTTGTTATTTAATGGTTAACTTAAGGTGGCTACTTTAATACACATCTGGGTGGATTGCTTGAAGGCACCCTGGAGTACCCAGTGGTTGTCAGGGCACCTGGAGAATCCAGTGTTGTCCTAGGATATCCCGGAGTACCCGTGTGATCATCCTACGGTCCGCCACCCAATCTCAAAGGGATCATAAGATTATTCATGCTAGAAACTTCTGTGTGCAGCCACAAGCTATTATGGGCTCTAGCATAGTTGAGTATGTTGCAAGACCTCTTTCAGTGGTGGGCTAGCAGATGTAGGGGAAAGTAGGTGTAACCGTCCACCCAGAGTAAAGAGTTATTGTTTCAGAAAGACCGTGTCTCGATTCTCCAACCATGGATGTATTCGAGTCTTGTGGGGAAAAGTGTGCAAACCTCTGAAGAGTGTATAAACTAATCATGGTTAGCCGTGTCCCCGGTTATGGACGTTTTTGAGTATCTAGTTCTTGGATTATCATGTTGATCTCATCACTCTTAATTTAATTTGATTGGGTTTAATGATGATGTTTAATTGGGATTGAGTTGGAGGAACCTTCTCAATGTTTAACAACCACCATGATAGTTAAATAAAATTTATTCCTTTGTTGTAGGAAAAAATGGCTTTACGCCAAATTGTTAACCATAGAGCTTTCCACCAGCCATACATGCATGTAGTGATAGCGTTTTATTCTGTTCATTACTCTATGTGTTACGTTGCCAGCATATTCCATGTGCTGACCGTTTTGGGCTACAATGTTCATGTTGCAGACTTTTCAGACGACGAGTAAGGTGCCATAGGTCGTTGTCTTTCACTCAGTGATGCCGTTGGAGTTGATGGGCTCACTTTATCTTCCAAGCCTTCCGATGTTATCGTTTTAGATGACCTTAAGCCATATTTATTATAATAAGTTCTCTTTTGAGACATTCGATGTAATAAGTGTATGATTTCTACTCTATTATAAATCCATCAAGTACTGTGCGTGTCAGCATTACCGATCCAGGGATGACACTGATGCACAAAGATCAGACTGTTTGAGGTCTGGTCGCTACAAGATGGTATCAGAGCACGCGCTGAATGTAGGATAGGACCACTAAGCTAAAGCCCTAGATCACTACTCTTTTCTCATTTCTGACTCCTCTCCCTTTTCTACTCTTTAGGATGGCGGATGCAAGGAACAAGTTCGCACGACTGGATGAAGATACACCTTTTGGACGCCACTTGAAGGAAGTTACTAGATACCTGAACATCGGAATACCAAGCTTCACCGGTACCTACATCGCCACTTTACCAGAAGAGGAGTGTTGGATGATTCAAGTTCAAGTTCCAGGAAGGACGTTCATGCCAGTCACTAAACCCATATAGTTTTCCTTTGATGCACCAACCTGGAGTCTAGGAAAGATCATGGCAGCCCACATTACCATGGGACGCATTGGAGAAGTTTACCACAAGGATCTCAAGGATACTCTCTACCAGATTTGTGGGCGCCGAGATGAGAAATGGGAGATGATCAGCACCAGGAAGGATAGGTCCATTACAGCTTTCATCCAGGAGTTAAACCAGCATATTCGTCGCCAGGAGAACCCAATGTGCGCAGGCATGATAGATCTGAAGAAGGCAATGACCAGGATCATGGAGCTAGAGGAAGAACTCAAGATTACACGCGATGGATACGAAGAGGAAATGACGATACTTGTGGAGAAGAATGACGATCTGATCAAGAAGCTAGGAGTATTCATGGGAGACCCCGCGCCAGGAGGAGAAGACGACGATTCCACTTGCTCGGAGAACTACATCATCATCGACGACACCGACTCGGACCCCAATGATAGTGATGATGACTTTGTTGATGAAGCTGGAGCAGATATCATGGAGTCTTCCACCGATCAATTTTTCTAGTCGACCACCATATCAGTAGTAGTATTTCCCCATGTACATAGTATAGTCCGAGCACTTTTGTAACGGTAGTTAGACCGTTGTATGCCCTTGTTTGAATTGATTGAAGTGATATGTTTGTGTTTGTCTCATGTGCATATGGGTAGTGTTTTCCCACTAGATCTCATTCTATTCTGTTTTCTCATCTTTTCTAAACCCATCAGATGCCTTTGAGATGCGACAATGGATTTGCTTTCCCACCGGAGCTCACTCAGTTGATCCAGCAGTAGAATGCATTGATACAGATACTAATCCAGAATCAGAATCATGGGAACAACAACAACCCACCACCACCACCACCACCTGTTGATCACTTAGCATGTTTTCTAAGACTGAATCCGCTGGTGTTCTCCAGTAGCACCGAGCTGATAGTTGCAGATGATTGGCTCCGCAAGATTGGAAGGGAGTTGACCACTGCAGGATGCACAAATGCGGAGAGAGTGCATTTTGCCGCACATCAGCTTGATGGACCCGCAGCATCATGGTGGGAGAATTTCATATCCACTTACCCCATCGACACTGTCACATGGGACCAGTTTCAGTAGGCTTTTCGCACAGCCCATGTTTCAGCAGGAGCTATGGCCATGAAGAAGCATGAGTTTCGCAACTTGTGCCAAGGAGGACGCACAGCGGGCCAGTATGTGGATGATTTTAGTAAGTTAGCACGTTATGCCCCAGATGACGTTGCTACGGACGCAGCTAAGCAGGAGAAGTTTCTGGAAGGACTGAATGATGAGTTGAGCATGCAGTTGATGGTGGCAACCTTCAACAACTACCAGGAGTTGGTAGACAGAGCTCTCATGATTGAAGGGAAGACATAGCAGATTGACAACCGCAAAAGCAAGTATGGACAAGGGAAGTACAATTCTGGAGCTCAGCAGAGGCCCCGTTTTACCCCGAACTCGGGAGGACACCTTCAACATAACCATGGAGTTCACAATCACAATGGAGGAAGTTCGCACAACCATAGTGGCACCAAGAATGGGAATGGTAATGGAGGAAGCAATGGCCAGAACCATTCCAACCCAGCAACGCCTGCCAAGAAGAATCTAAGCCACATTACTTGTTTCAAGTGCGGGAAAAATGGACATTACGCCATGGAGTGTTCTAAAGCAAAGAATGGCAATGGCAATGGAAGCTCTGGGAAGAAGCCCAACCCTTTCAACAGGGGACAAGTGAACCACATTAACGTGGAGGAGGTTGAAGCGCAACCAGATGCATCAATAGGTAAGTTTTTAGTTAAGTCATTTACTGCAATCATTCTTTTTGATACTGGTGCATCGCATTCATACAATCAAGGGATTTGTAGATAAGTACAAGTTACCCACCAAAGTTCTTAGAACACCTATGTTAGTAAGCTCGCCAGGAGTGGAGCATATGGCAAGCCAAGGATGTTTTCAGATGCCATTGACCATAGGTAGGCATGTTTTCCCCTCAGACCTGATAATTTTGGAGAGGTTTGGATGTGATTTTGGGTATGGATTGGCTATCGATGTATGGAGGAAACATCGATTGCGCCAGTAAGTCGATTATGCTCACCACCCTAGAAGGAAGAAGGATTAAGTATGTATCCCGACATGTGCTGAAGAGGACTCAAGTGAATTCCTTATCAGGAGTTGTACAGGAGGAAGTACCAGTGGTGAAGGTTTTCCCTGATGTATCTCCAAAAGAGTTGCCAGGCATGCCACCTGATAGAGACATTGAGTTTTTGATTGAGCTTTTTCCAGGCACAGGGCCAATATCTAAGAGACCATACAGGATGCCCGCAAAGGGTTTGGAGGAAATTAAGAAGCAGATTAAGGAGTTACTGGATAAAGTCTATATTCTCCCAAGTTCGTCACCTTGGGGATCACTAGTGCTTCTAGTGGAGAAGAAGGATGGATCATTGAGGATGGTTGTTGATTATCATGGATTGAATGAAGTGACAATGAAGAACAAGTACCCACTGCCAATGATCAATGATCTGTTCCACCAGTTGCAAGGAGCTAAAGTATTTTCCAAGATGGACCTGCGGTCAGGATACCACCAGGTGAAGATTCGAGAGCTGGATATACCCAAGACAGCTTTTACCACAAGGTACGAGCTATATGAGTATACCGTTATGTCATTTGGTCTGACTAACGCACCTGCCTATTTCATGAACATGATGAACAAGGTGTTTATGGAGTTTTTGGATAAGTTCGTCGTGGTGTTCATTGATGATATTCTGGTTTACTCGAAGAATGAAGAGGAGCATAAGGAACATTTGCATTTGGTACTTGGGAAGCTGAGAGAACATCAGTTATATGCCAAGTTCAGCAAGTGTGAATTTTGGTTGAAGGAAGTTGGATTCCTCGGACATGTTATATCCGGAGAAGGAATAGCAGTAGATCCCACCAAGGTTGTCACTGTGACAAATTGGGCAGCACCCACGTTAGTTGGAGAGATCTGGAATTTTCTGGGACTCGCATGATACTACCGGAGGTTCATTGAGAATTTCTCAAAGATTGCAAAACCCATGACGGAGTTGTTGAAGAAGGACACCAAGTTCAAATGGACTGAGGAATGTGAGGCCAGTTTTTAGGAGTTGAAGAAATGTTTGGTTACAGCTCCAGTGTTGATTCTGCCAGATCAATGCAAGGATTATCAAGTGTATTGCGATGCTTCTCGTCGAGGACTTGGAGCAGTGCTTATGCAGGAGGTAAGAGTTGTTTCCTATGCCTCACGACAGCTTAAACCCCATGAGTTGAATTATGCTACACACGATTTGGAGTTAGCAGCCGTAGTGCATGCGTTGAAGACTTGGAGACACTTTCTCATTAGAAACCACTGTGAGGCATACACGGATCACAAGAGTTTGAAGTATATCTTCACGTAGAAGGAATTGAACCTCGGGAAAATGAGATGGTTGGAGCTCATCAAGGATTATGGTATGAGGTTGCATTATCATCCTGGAAAGACTAACGTAGTAGCCGATGTGTTGAGTCACAAGAGCCATGTCAACACACTCATGACGGAAAGTTACCCCAGGAATTAGCAGAGGATCTTCGTGAGCTATGTTTGGAAATAGTTCTGAGAGGCTATGTAGCAGCATTGGAGATTCAGTCTACTTTGATGAATAAGATCAGGGAAGCTCAGAAGATGGACAAGGAGATTGCCGAGATAAAGGAGAGGATGAGCAAAGGAAAGGCTAAAGGATTTCGTGAGGATGAGCACGATACCTTATGGTTTGAGGGCCGCGTATATGTGCCTAATGATCCGGAGATCAGGAAGTTGATTCTGCAGGAGGCCCATGATTCGCCATATTCGATTCACCCAGGAAATACCAAGATGTATCTGGATTTGAAGGACAGTTTCTGGTGGACCGGAATGAAGAAGGATATTGCGGAGTATGTAGCAGTTTGTGATGTATGTCAGAGAGTAAAGGCAGAGCATCAGAAGCCAGCAGGATTGCTACAGCCATTGCCGATACCCGAATGGAATTGGCATAAGCTAGGCATGGATTTTATCACGGGATTGCCCAGGACTCGTTCAGGCTATGACTCGATATGGGTTGTAGTCGATCAGTTTACGAAAGTAGCTCATTTCATCCCAGTGAAGACCACTTACACCAGTGCTAAGTTGGCAAAGATATACATGACCAGGATCGTATGTCTGCATGGAGTTCCGAGGACCATTGTATCAGATAGAGGAACCCAGTTTACCTCAAAGTTCTGGAATCAGTTGCATGAAACTTTGGGTACCAGGCTAGAGTTCAGTACAGCCTTTCATCCACAGACAGATGGACAGACCGAGAGAGTCAATCAGATTCTGGAGGACATGTTGAGAGCTTGTGCGCTAGATTATGGATCTAGTTGGGACGACAATTTGCCATATGCAGAGTTCTCTTACAACAACAGCTATCAAGCCAGTTTGAAGATGGCCCCTTTCGAAGCTTTGTACGGAAGGAGGTGCAGGACACCATTGTTGTGGGATGAAGTTGGAGACCGTCAGTTGTTTGGACCAGATTTGATTAAAGAGTCTGAAGAGAAGGTTAAGCTGATTCGCGATAGACTCAAGGTAGCCCAATCCAGGCAGAAGAGCTATGCGGATTCTAAACGCAAGGAGAAAGTTTACGAAGTCGGAGACAGAGTTTATCTTCGTGTGTCCCCACTTCGAGGAGTTAAGCGTTTTGGAGTTAAGGGAAAGTTAGCACCACGTTTTGTGGGACCATACAAAGTTTTGGAACGTATGGGAGAAGTTGCTTACAAGTTGGAATTGCCCGAAGGATTGTCAGGAGTTCACGATGTGTTCCACGTTTCCTAGTTAAAGAAGTGCCACGCAAAGATGGCCGATATCCCTCTGAGAGATACAGTGCCACTGGAAGCGATTCAGTTGGATAGCGATTTGACCTACGAGGAGAAACCAGTGAAGATTCTCGAATTTGCCAGCCGAGTCACACGCAACAAGGTTATCAAGTTCTGTAAAGTTCAGTGGAGCCACCATACCGAGGATGAAGCCACCTGGGAGCGAGAGGAATACCTACGGAAGGACCACCCTCACCTATTTTCTAACCAACCCGAATCTCGAGGGTGAGATTCATCTTAAGGGGGGTAGGTTTGTAACACCCTAAATTTTCAATTTGGAATTTTATGCATTAGATTATCATTGCATACCATATTTTATTGCATTTTTGGCTTGATCCTTGAAATTCTACGCAACTCAAGGACCCACAGAGAGAGTTGGGGATTTTGTTATTTTCATATTTGAGTTTTCTCAAATTTTGAAAAGAGGATCATATGATTTTAATTATTTTCTCTTCGAATATTTCTTTTATGAAAATAAAAGAGAGGGGATAAAATGACTTTCCCAAAATAAAAATATATTGGAGATTTAATATTAAAATCAAATAAGATTTTTATTCGGAGTTTTATCGCTATTTTATTTGAATTAGGAAAAATATGCGTTTTGCAAAATTGCATTAGAGGCCCAAATAAATGATCACTTTGTCCGCTATATTTTTAAAGGACGGGAAAACTTTATTTCAAGATTTTTGGAGTCTGTTTAGTATTCCTTTTATTTGTTTTTCTGCGCGTGGAATTATTTAGAAGAAAAGGTTACCGCCTAAGGGGCCGTATCCGACCTGAACACTCCTGCCCAGCCGGCCTTATAAGCCGAAGGCCTGACCCCGGCCAAACCCTAGCCGCCATCCCCCGATCCGCCGCCGCCGCGAGCCTCCGCCACTGCCACCAGCCATCGCTGCCGCTGCTGCCGCGAGTTCCGCCGCCACCGCCTCCCGCATCACCGGAGCCGCCGGAGCCCCGCGCCGCCGATCCCCGCCACCACCCAGCCCCGCCGCCGCCCGCCGCCGCTGCCAGCCATCATCGCAGCCGCTGCCGTCCCGTCGCCCGCTGACCCCACCGACGAGGTAGTCGCTGGATCTGCCGCCAATTTTTTTAGAAACCGCGGTTGATTTTTTTATAGATCGGTTTTCTTTTTTTTTCCGGTTTAGTTATTTAGCGAACGCCCATTACTTCGTTCTTTTAACGAAAGGTTTTCACCCATTAGCCACAGACAGCGAACGTTCGTTCGTTAGCCTATTCGTCAGTTTTTCTTTTTCCAGGGTTTTTGCGTGATTATTTTCAATCGCGATTTCTGCCCTGATTTTCGTTTTAGTTTATCTTTTCGCTCGTTTATCGGAATCAGGCGATTCAAGCTCCTAGAGTTTTGTCTCGAAGTCCTCTTTCTGTTTAACCAACTTAAATAAGTTTTTGCTATTGTAAAATTTGACTTAAGTCCAGATTAGTAAAAGGAGCTTGTTTCTTTCGCAGTTTGAGTTTCGTTGCTTCGTTTGATTTGATTGTTTTTGCAAACCGGAGTTCTTAAGTTGAACTTTCTGGTTAGATCTCTTATTTGAGTTTTACCCGTGCTTCTAGTTGAGTGCTTATTGTATGCTTGTTTGTTTGCGATAGAGCACCTGGAGTGCGAAGCGTGCTACTACGAGTCTCTAGGTTTCACGGATCATCAGCAAGGCAAGTAACACTTTGGTCATACCTTTTTACTACCCAGTTTTATTGCATTAGATCAATCCTCAAACAATTGCATGGTTAGGATCTGATTAATATGTGGATTTTGGGAAGTAGATGAGGTAGTACCTATTGTCCTGTTTATTATCAAACCTTCGGGAGTTACCTCTACGTTGCTTATATTGCTATACTATGCTTGTAGATGTGGTTTGGTTCGAGTGATTCATGACAGATGTGAGTGTTGTTATTTAATGGTTAACTTAAGGTGGCTACTTTAATACACATATGGGTGGATTGCTTGAAGGCACCCTGGAGTACCAAGTGGTTGTTAGGGCACCTGGAGAATCCAGTGTTGTCCTAGGATATCCCGGAGTACCCTTGTGATCATCCTACGGTCCGCCACCCAGGCTCAAAGGGATCATAAGATTATTCATACTAGAAACTTCCGTGTGCAGCCACAAGCTATTATGGGCTCTAGCATAGTTGAGTACGTTGCAAGACCTCTTTCAGTGGTGGGCTAGCGGATGTAGGTGAAAGTAGGTGTAACTGTCCACCGAGAGTAAAGAGTTATTGTTTCAAAAAGACTGTGTCTCGATTCTCCGACCATGGATGTATTCGAGTCTTGTGGGGAAAAGTGTGCAAACCTCTGAAGAGTGTATAAACTAATCATGGTTAGCTGTGTCCCCGATTATGGACGTTTTTGAGTATCTAGTTCTTGGATTATCATGTTGTCTATCATGGTGGTTGTTAAACATTGAGAAGGTTCCTCCAACTCAATCCCAATTAAACATCATCATTAAACCCAATCAAAGTAAATTAAGAGTGATGAGAACCCAATCAAATTAAATTAAGAGTGATGAACTCATCACTCTTAATTTAATTTGATTGGGTTTAATGATGATGTTTAATTGGGATTGAGTTGGAGGAACCTTCTCAATGTTTAACAACCACCATGATAGTTAAATAAAATTTATTCCTTTGTTGTAGGAAAAAATTGCTTTATGCAAAACTATTAACCATAGAGCTTTCCACCAGCCATACATGCATGTAGTGATAGCATTTTATTATGTTCATTACTCTATGTGTTACATTGCCAGCATATTCCATGTGCTGACCCATTTCGGGCTGCAACATTCATGTTGCAGACTTTTCAGACGACGAGTAAGGTGCCATAGGTCGTTGTCTTTCACTCAGTGATGCCGTTGGAGTTGATGGACTCACTTTATCTTCCAAGCCTTCCGCTGTTATCGTTTTAGATGGCCTTAAGCCATATTTATTGTAATAAGTTCTCTTTTGAGACATTCGATGTAATAAGTGTGATTGCTACTCTATTATAAATCCTTCAAGTACTGTGCGTGTCAGCATTACCGATCCAGGGATGAAACTGATGCATAGAGATCAGACTGTTTGAGGTCTGGTCGCTACAAGATGGTATCAGAGCACATGCTGAATGTAGGACACAAGCACTAAGCTAAAGCCCTATATCACTACTCTCTTCTCATTTCTGACTCCTCTCCCTTTTCTACTCTTTAGGATGGCGGATGAAAGGAACAAGTTTGCG
Source organism: Triticum aestivum (assembly GCF_018294505.1). Classification (NCBI taxonomy): domain Eukaryota; kingdom Viridiplantae; phylum Streptophyta; class Magnoliopsida; order Poales; family Poaceae; genus Triticum; species Triticum aestivum. Next base: position 720,116,665 of record NC_057801.1, read on the forward strand.
CAACCGGATGAAGATACACCTTTTGGACACCATTTGAAGGAAGTTATTAGATACCTGAACATCGGAATATCAAGCTTCACCGGTACCTACATCGCCACTTTACCAGAAGAGGAGCGTTGGATGATTCGAGTTCAAGTTCAGGAAGGATGTTCATGCCAGTCACTGAACCCATAGAGTTTTCCTTTGATGCACCAACCTGGAGTCTAGGAAAGAGCATGGCAGCCCACATTACCATGGGACGCATTGGAGAAGTTTACCACAAGGATCTCAAGGATACTATCTACCAGATTTATGTGCGCCGAGATGAGCAATGGGAGATGATCATCACCAGGAAGGATAGGTCCATTGCAGCTTTCATCCAGGAGTTAAACCAACATATTCGTCGCCAGGAGAACCAGATGTGCGCAGGCATGATAGATGTGCAAATATTCCTTGGCTCCCCTTGTGTCGAATCTATAAATTTGGGTTGAATACTCTACCCTCGAAAGCTGTTGCGATCCCATATACTTGTGGGTTATCATAGTGCTGGTTAGAGGAAAGCGCTATTGCTAAGTTCAATAGCAGTAGCGTTTTTTACGTATGAGCACTACTAGTATACCTAGCCTGCCTGCAACGGTATGACAATTATAATAGTAGTGTGTTTTATATCTACAACACTACTACTATGTGCATAGTAGCAGCGCTGTTGTTGCCAAAGCACTACTAATATTTAGCAGTAGCGATTCCTTTTTAAAAGCACTACCGGTGAGCTCCTATGTACCAGCATTTCCCTAGTAGTGCTAGTGCATGATACTTGTGTATGATATACTACTTTTATAGTGCATAGTATCATAAAGTAGTAGCATAGATGATCATATTTATTGCCATGCATGACCCCATGTTCCTTCTTTAATTCTCTGCCACATCACCATGTCTGCTATTCCCGAGTGTATGTACCAGTTAAGTTACGACCACCACCTCTATGGCCAGCCTCGACGCCGAGCAGTCGTGTGCATCGGGAAGCGATGCTCTCTCGGCCATCGCGCTGCTTCAAAGCCGACGCTAGTGAGAGGTCGCCTCCGCTCTAGTCGGGCATTAATGCGACAATAACGCTATGGGGCAACACTGACCATTTCATGCGGGAAGCACGTGATGACAAGGGAGGGGCTTTGGGTCGGCCAGAGTGGTTAGACGCGGGCATGGTGGTGGTATTGATTGTACTGTTTCAGGTGTCACTAGTAGAAAAGGGGGCAATGGTCCAGGTCGGGTAAGCCCATTAGTCCCGGTTCAATCCAGAACCGGGACCAATGGGGGCATTGGACCCGGTTCGTGACGTGGGCCATTGGTCCTGGTTCGAGTGGACCTATTGGTCCCGGTTGGTGGGACGAACCGGGACCAATGCGCCTCGCTCCTGGCCCACCACCATTGGTCCCGGTTGGTGGTGTGAACCGGGACCAAAGGCTGCCCTTTAGTCCTGGTTGGTGGCACGAACCGGGACCAATTAGTTGCCTATATATACCCCTCGCCCGTGAGCAGAGCACTCGGAGTGCTCTGTTTTTCGTGGCCGGCGAGGGGAGAGCTTTGTGGTGCTCTAGCTCACCTCCTATGCACACGAGGTGTTCGATGGAATGCCCGATCCACACTACTTAAACTTTCTCCTCTCCAAGCTTGACCTCCAAGCTCCATTTTCCTCAATATTTGTCTAGGTTTAGCGGTCCGTCACGTCCCGTCCCCATCTTCACCGCCGTCGATCGCCCGCGCCGATCTCGTCGCCGGCACCACCGTGGTGAGCCTCTTGTTCTTATCTTCTTTCTGAAAGGAAAAAAATTCTTACTTGTATGTTTATATAGATACTTGTATAATTTTCTTACTTTTATTATTGCATCTTATATAGTGCGATGGTTTTGGTATCCGCCCCCGTCGGCCCTCGTCCTGTCTATGATTCGGATGTGGTATATATTATCTTTTCATAACTATTGGTTCATTTATTGTTTATGACAATTATGCCGACCAACGTGACATAGATTTTATTTATCTAGGAGGTTGTTGAACCGGAAATTCCAACCGACCCTATTGTCGAGAGGTTAAATTTAGTTGAAGAAGAAAACAATTTGTTGAAGGAAAAAATTAGAAAAATTGAGGAGGAGAAGATGATATTGGAGTTGCATGTTGCGGATGTCGTCGATGATCACAAGATCAAGATGGATGCAATGCGCTTGAAGATTAGAAAGATTAGAAAATATGCCATTCATACCGAGGCTTGGTATCATTATGCCGTTGGATCAGTTGTTACATTGGTTGCGATTATGATCGCATTTGTTTTCGCATTGAAATGTTTTACATAGTTTCAATGTATGGTTTAATTAATTTAGATGCTCTGCAGAGCTTTATGTTGTTAGATGAGAACTATGTATGTACTTTGGTTTTAATGTGATGATGAACTTCTATTAATTTGGTCACTTAATTATCTATTCATGATGTTCTGTAATGATTTTTGACACACTTAATTATATATAATGCACGCAGATGAACCGGCAATGGATGTACGGTTCAAGACACACCTCCGAGTACATTAAGGGCGTGCATGATTTTCTCGAAGTGGCTGAGGCAAACAAGCAGAATGGTTTTATGTGTTGTCCATGCCCTATATGTGGGAATACGAAGTCTTACTCTGACCGGAAAATCCTCCACACCCACCTGCTTTACAAGGGTTTCATGCCACACTATAATGTTTGGACGAGGCACGGAGAAATAGGGGTTATGATGGAAGACGGCGAAGAAGAAGAGTACGATGACAACTATGTGCCCCCTGAATACGGTGATGCTACTGAACATCAAGAGGAACCAGACGATGTGCACGATGATGCTGCAACGGGCGAAGCTGCTGAAGATCAAGAGGAACCAGACGATGTGCCCGATGATGATGATCTCCGCCGGGTCATTGTCGATGCAAGGACGCAATGCGAAAGTCAAAAGGAGAAGCTGAAGTTCGATCGCATGTTAGAGGACCACAAAAAAGGGTTGTACCCCAATTGCGAAGATGGCAACACAAAGCTCGGTACCGTACTGGAATTGCTGCAGTGGAAGGCAGAGAATGCTGTGCCTGACAAAGGATTTGAGAAGCTACTGAAAATATTGAAGAAGAAGCTTCCAAAGGATAACGAATTGCCCGACAGTACATACGCAGCAAAGAAGGTCGTATGCCCTCTAGGATTGGAGGTGCAGAAGATACATGCATGCCCTAATGACTGCATCCTCTTCCGCGGTGCGTACAAGGATCTGAACGCATGCCCGGTATGCGGTGCATTACGGTATAAGATCAGACGAGATGACCCTGGTGATGTTGACGGCGAGCCCCCCAGGAAGAGGGTTCCTGCGAAGGTGATGTGGTATGCTCCTATAATACCACGGTTGAAACGTCTGTTCAGAAACGGAGAGCATGCCAAGTTGATGCGATGGCACAGTGAGGACCGTAAGAAAGACGGGAAGTTGAGAGCACCCGCTGACGGGTCGCAGTGGAGAAAAATCGAGAGAAAGTACTGGGATGAGTTTGCAAGTGAGCCAAGGAACGTATGGTTTGCTTTAAGCGCGGATGGCATTAATCCTTTCGGGGAGCAGAGCAGCAATCACAGCACCTGGCCCGTGACTCTATGTATGTATAACCTTCCTCCTTGGATGTGCATGAAGCGGAAGTTCATTATGATGCCAGTTCTCATCCAAGGCCCTAAGCAACCCGGCAACGACATTGATGTGTACCTAAGGCCATTAGTTGAAGAACTTTTACAGCTGTGGAATGGAAACGGTGTACGTACGTGGGATGAGCACAAACAGGAGGAATTTAACCTAAAGGCGTTGCTGTTCGTGACCATCAACGATTGGCCCGCTCTCAGTAACCTTTCAGGACAGACAAACAAGGGATACCACGCATGCACGCACTGTTTACTTGACACCGATAGTATATACCTGGCAAGCTGCAGGAAGAATGTGTACCTGGGCCATCGTCGATTTCTTCCGACCAACCATCAATGTCGAAAGAAAGGCAAGCATTTCAAAGGCGAGGCAGATCACCGGAAGAAGCCCGCCATGCGTACCGGTGATCACGTACTTGCTATGGTCAATGATTTACACGTAATCTTTGGAAAGGGTCCCGGCGGACTAGCTGTTCCGAGTGACGCTGGGGGACACGCACCCATGTGGAAGAAGAAATCTATATTTTGGGACCTACCCTACTGGAAAGACCTAGAGGTCCGCTCTTCGATCGACGTGATGCACGTGACGAAGAACCTTTGCGTGAACCTGCTAGGCTTCTTGGGCGTGTATGGGAAGACAAAAGATACAGCTGAGGCACGGGAGGACCTACAACGTTTGCACGAAAAAGACGGCATGCCTCCAAAGCAGTATGAAGGTCCTGCCAGCTATGCTCTTACCAAAGAAGAGAAGGAAATCTTCTTTGAATGCCTGCTTAGTATGAAGGTCCCGACTGGCTTCTCGTCGAATATAAAAGGAATAATAAATATGGCAGAGAAAAAGTTTCAGAACCTAAAGTCTCATGACTGCCACGTGATTATGACGCAACTGCTTCCGGTTGCATTGAGGGGGCTTCTACCGGAAAACGTCCGATTAGCCATTGTGAAGCTATGTGCATTCCTCAATGCAATCTCTCAGAAGGTGATCGATCCAGAAATCATACCAAGGCTAAGGAGTGATGTGGTGCAATGTCTTGTCAGTTTCGAGCTGGTGTTCCCACCATCCTTCTTCAATATCATGACGCACGTCCTAGTTCATCTAGTTGACGAGATTGTCATTCTGGGCCCCGTATTTCTACACAATATGTACCCCTTTGAGAGGTTCATGGGAGTCCTAAAGAAATATGTCCGTAACCGTGCTAGGCCAGAAGGAAGCATCTCCATGGGCCATCAAACAGAGGATGTCATCGGGTTTTGTGTTGACTTCATTCCTGGCCTTAAGAAGATAGGTCTCCCTAAATCGCGGTATGAGGGGAGACTGACTGGAAAAGGCACGCTTGGAAGGGACTCAATAATATGCAGGGACGGATATTCTTGGTCTCAAGCACACTACACAGTTCTACAGAACTCTACCTTGGTGACCCCGTATGTCGATGAACACAAGAACAGTCTGCGCTCCAAACACCCGGAGCAGTGCGACGACTGGATTACATGTGAACACATCAGGACTTTCAGCAGTTGGTTGGAAGCACGTATCAGAGGTGACAACACTGTTTGTGATGAGCTGTACTTGTTGTCCAGGGGACCATCTTTGACTGTATTGATTTGGAAAGGATACGAGATAAACGGGAATACATTTTACACGATTGACCAAGATCAAAAGAGCACCAACCAAAACAGCGGTGTCCGCTTTGATGCAACAACCGAGAGGGGAAAGGACACATATTATGGTTACATAGTGGACATATGGGAACTTGACTACGGACATGATTTTAAGGTCCCTTTGTTTAAGTGCAAATGGGTCAATCTGTCAGGAGGCGGGGTACAGGTAGACCCACAGTACGGAATGACAACAGTGGATCTGAAAAATCTTGGGTACACTGACGAACCGTTCGTCCTAGCCAATGATGTGGCACAGGTTATCTATGTGAAGGACATGTCTACCAGACCGAGAAAGAGAAAAGATAAGGAAGCGAATACATCATACGATGAGCCAAAGCGCCACATAGTTCTTTCAGGAAAAAGGGACATCGTGGGAGTGGAGGACAAGACAGACATGTCTGAAGATTATGAAAAGTTTCATGAAATTCCTCCCTTCAAAGTCAAGGCTGACCCCAGCATCCTGATAAACGATGAAGATTATCCATGGTTACGGCGCAATAAGCAAATGACACAAGCGAAGAAAAAGTGAAGACTTTCTCCCGCAACTATTATGATGATACCATGCCAACTTTGTAACTGACGAGTATGATACCATTGTCCGTTTTGTACATGCACATGCTATGTGGGTCAATTTATGATACCATGCCAACTTTCAACTTTTTCAGAGTTCATTTGAAATGCTTTAATGTCTTATGGTTCGGCCCTCGTAATAATTAAAAATAGCAACAATAAGTATTTTGTTGTAAGTAGAAACAAAATAAAATAAATAAAGCAAGAAAGAAAACAAAAAAACAAAAAAAGTGTTTTCAAATTTGAAAACTAATGGCACTAACAGAAAGTTTATAATTTTCCTAAAACTAAAAGCAAAAAGAATTGAAAAATAAAGCAAAAAACAAAAGAAAATAATAATGCAGAAAACAAAACAAAAAAACAACAATAAGTATTTTGTTGTAAGTAGAAACAAAATAAAATAAATAAAGCAAGAAAGAAAACAAAAAAACAAAAAAAGTGTTTTCAAATTTGAAAACTAATGGCACTAACAGAAAGTTTATAATTTTCCTAAAACTAAAAGCAAAAAGAATTGGAAAAATAAAGCAAAAACAAAAGAAAATAAATAATGCAGAAAACAAACAAAAAACTAGAAAAAATAAAATAGCAACAATAAGTAAAGAAAACAAAAAAAATGCCTCCTACTGGGCCCCCACGGCCTAAATACGACATGAAACCCTACTATGGGCCAGGATTCAGGACCGCAGTAGGCCCAGAAGGCCCATCAGGCAAAGCAATAGCAAGTAGGCCCGAAAGCCTGCGGTGGAGAGGAGCTCGAGAGGGGTGCGGCAGTGGGGCTTATAAACCACTGCGCGCCCCTCTCAACTAGCGAGGTGGGACTAAACTTTGGCCCCGAGGCGGGCAGCACAGGGGCCTTTGGTCCCGGTTGGTGGCACCAATCGGGACTAAAGGGGGAGGCATTGGTCCCGGTTGGTGGCACCAACCGGTACCAAAGGCCGCCGGTTCCCGCCCTTTGGGCTGCCGAAAAAGAGGCCTTTGGTCCCGGTTGGTGGCACCAACCGGGACTAAAGGGTGCATTAGTCCCGGTTGGTGCCACCAACCGGGACTAAAGGGTTTGCTATATAAGCAACACTTAGCAGTTTCCGGCCAAATCGCCCACTTCTCCCCCGACGCCCCCTGCTCCTCCTCGTCGCCGTCGCCGCCCGACGCCCCTGCCCCACCTTGCCGTCGCCACCGCCACCAACGCCGTCAGGCTGTTCGCCTGAGCCGTCGCCGCCGGCCCCTGTGAGCACAGCCTGCTCCCGCGCCCCTCCCATCTCGCGCCCCTGCGCGGCCAAAGCGCGCCGCCCCTGTCCCTATGCGGCCGCCGCGTGCTGCCCCTGTCCTGCGTGGCCGCCGCGCGCTGCTCCGCCGCCCCTGCCCTGCGCGGCCGCCGCGCGCCGCTCCGCCGCCCCTGCAATTTCCATAGCAATTTTTTGCATTTTTTTGTGTATATATGTTTGTGTGTGTATATATATATGTGTGTACATGTTCATAGTATTTTTTTTCATAAGTGTATTTTTTTGTTCATTGCATTTTTTTCATATATATAATGTATATATGTATGTGGTAGCTATATATATGGTGAATGGATGTGGCTATATATGTATGTATGAATATAATGTTCATAGCATTTTTTGTTTATATATGTTTTTTCATATATGTATTAATTTTTTATTTAGGTTGTTAGTAGCTATCGATTTTAGGTTAGTGCATTTTAGATTAGTGTATAGGAAAAAGTAAAATAAGGAAAAGGAAGAAAAGAGGAAGAAGGAAGAAGGAAGAAGAAGAAGAAAAAGAATGAGAGGAAAAAGGAAAATAAGAAGAGGAAGAAGAGGAGAAACAAATAAGAAGAGGAAAAAAGAAGAAAAAGAAGAGGAGAAGAAGAAAGGAATAGAGGAGAAGAAGAAAAAATAGAATTTTTTTTCTATTTTTTCTTCTTCTCCTCTATTCCTTTCTTCTTTTCCTCTTTTTTTCTTCTTCTTCTTCTTCCTTCTTCCTTCTTCCTCTTTTCTTCCTTTTCCTTAATTATTTTCCTTTCTCGTCGTTGTCGCGTCGTTGTCGATATAACCCCCTCAAGATAACTTCGACATGAGGGGCGGTCGATATATATATATACCCCCTCTCGACCGTGATAACTTATACAATGGCAGCACCCCCCCTCGGCCCTCTCGCTCGACCAAAACTCTCGAGGACACCCAAACCCTAGAGAGAAAACGATGTTGGTCTCCTACCCCCTCCCGCCGTGCCCCTACCCGAAAAATTGACTCTCTCGAGGCCACCCAAATTTACCAAGTTAAAAGAGCGTTGTCGTCGAGGCCACCCCAAACCCTTGAAGCGTTGTGTCGAGGCGACCCCAAACCCTAGAGAAGCAGCATCGAGGCCACTAAAATGATTCCTTATTGTGATTAGCTAGCTAGTTCTACGTTTGCCACTAATATATATATATATATATATATATATATATATATCCATCTGTACCATGTTTGAATAATAATTGACATGTTGTAAATATTTGCAGAAACTATGGAGCACTCCCGAGACGAAGAAACAGAAGCGATGTTGGGGGACATAATCGCAAATGGAAGTGATGAAGTTGCGTCATTTCTCCTCGACACCGATGGTCAGCTGGAAGAGCTGGGTGAAGAATAGGGCTATGTTCATGATGGCTTCGGCCCATTAATGCCGGTACAAGAAGAGGACTATGTTCATGATGGCTTCGGTGACACAATGGAGGTACAAGAAGGAGACCGTGCTGACTGCTCCGGTGACCGAACCGAGTCCGGCCAGGTATATATATATTAGTTAAGCCCGTGCTGACTAGTTAACTGATGCTTCCATTGTTTTGGTATATGTACACATATTAATTACTCTCGTCTTTCTTCCTTATAATTTCTAGCCCTCCGGATCGAGCACAACTTCGGTAAGGAGACGAGGCCCGAAGAAAAGTTGAGCTCGGATGAAAAGTTTGAGATCATAGAAATCGCGCCCGACGGTGAACCGATTGAACCCATCCGGACAAGGAAGGCATTTTCTGCTCAGTGCGGGGTTCTTGTTAGGGACAAGATCCCGATCAGCATCCAGCAATGGTAGAAGCCTAAGGAGGAAGACCCTGAGGTGTATTATGTCAATGATATGCAGAAAGAAGATCTTTGGACTGAGCTGAAGGCAAATTTCACACTACCGCCAGAGGAGGATCCGGAGAAGCCAGTTAAAGAGCCATTAATCAAGTCTTGTGCTCTTAAGAAGATGGCAACCCTAATGAGGAGGTGGAGGAAAGAGCTGAACCAGTTTGTCGGAAAAAAAAAGACACCAAAATTCATCGGCAAATATGAGAAGATCAAAGATCACTGGCCCGCATTTGTGGCCCATAAGACATCGGAAAAGAGTAAGAAGATGTCGGTGACAAACAAGAAAAATGCTGCAAAGAAGAAGCTTCACCATCGCACGAGGTCAGGTGGCTACCTCAAAGCCCGGCCTAAGTGGTCCAAGGCTGAGCATGATCTGCTTGGAAAAGGGATCGAACCAGAGACAATGTACTGGCCAGACCATTGCCGGACTTTGTTCTTCGGGACTGGCGGAACCTTGGACCCTGTAACAGGGAAGTGCCAGTGGACGGACGAGCAACTGCAAATACCAGTCAAGAACCTTCGACACTATATCAATGCAGCGCAGCGAGGGATGTTCCTTCCAAACAGGGAGAAGGACGAGCTCACAATGGCCCTTGGGAATCCTGAGCACCCTGGACGGACACGAGGCACGCCAGGCTCCATTCCGTGGAAGGTTGGTTTTCCGGACTCAGGGGCTTACAAAACCCACGAGAGGAGGAAGAAACTGGAGCAGGACCAACTGCAGGCGCTGCACGAAAGGGTAATGGGGCTAGAGGAACGAGAAGAGGAACGAGAAGCGGCAGATCGCAGCAAATGACCTGCCGAAGCTTCCCTCGAAGCTACCCCGCCATCTCAGCGGAGAAGCACCTTGGCTTCCACCGAGCTGCTTCAGCCGGAGCATGTCTTGACGGCTCCTGCCAGCTATGTCGTGGATGGTATCACGGAGTCTCAACATTGCCACATTATGGCGCGATGGATGAATTTGAAGGTCAAGGCGGCTGTTGTCCAAGTTTATCCTAGTGGACCCGGCACAACTTATCACTGCCAGCCGATTCCAGAAGGATATGCTAAGGTGATGGTGGATGAAATAACGGAGGGATTTGAGGACCTCCCGCTTGAGCACCACACCGGTGAAGGGGAGACTAGACTGGGTTCTGCTCTGAAGACTCCATGCCTATGGCGGAAGGAGCTCATCAACCTTCCGAACTGGATGCCTCTACCTCCTCCTCCTCCTCCGGCGAGTCAGGGCACTCCGCCTCCTCCATCACCTCCTCCTCCGGCGAGTGACGATCAGGGCACGCGTGGCGGCACTCCGCCTCCTTCTCCGGCGCGTGGCAGCACTCCGCCTCCTTCTCCGCATGCGCCGGCGCTCCTGAGCAGCCAGCAGCCTCCTCCTTCTCCACCTGCGCCGGCACTCCCGAGCAGCCAGCAGCCTCCTCCTTCTCCGCCTCGCCAGCAAGGGCGGAAGAGACCCACCGCCGCCCCGGCTGCTCCGGCGCGTCGTACTCCTTCTCCTCCGCCTCGTAAGCAAGCATGAAAGAAGACAGACGCCGCAGCCGCTCTGTCTGCTCCGGCGTCTAGGAGCACAACTAGAGGCGGGAGGCAATACAAATACGGTCCATCTCTCAAGCCTCTAGAGAAGTTACCGTACGAGAGGTCCTAGGAGGAAAATGATACGATTGTGCGGACCCACGTGAAGGATTTCTTTGAAGGGGTGAAAGCAAAGAGACATCCACCTCCGGAGGAGAAGGTAGATCCGGTGAAAGCAAAGCGCACTATCAATGCCCTGAGGAAACCACCAAAGTCTCCGCCGAGAACCAACTATGAGCGCATTACTGAACAGACATATCTCCAAGCCCAGCGGTCGGGAACTACTGTCAGTGATAAAAGGTTAAAAGAACGAGCAAAGGGGAAAAAATTGCCCAGCTCGACGAACAAGCACAACAATCGTGCCCCCCGCTCAATGTGTCTAATGCTGCGGGGACGGTGACCGGTTATGGCAATCTTTAAGATTACCTGCCTGACGATGCACTTCCTGATTTCATGGCGGTGGACGAACACAGATACGAGTACGGGAAGCCTCTCGTCAAAGATGAAAAATCTCTGACAACAATGATGCGAAGATTCCATAGTTGGTACATGAAAACCTGCAGAGAGTCTGAGGGGACGAACAGTTTGTATCTGAACATAAAGAGGAGCAGGACCTCGTTTCAAATGATCTGTTGTGTGTTCCATTTGATGAGTTCTTCGCGTTCTTCAATCAGAAGGCCCTCGATAAATTAATGGTCTTTTGCTACTGCCTGTAAGTACTATTTCTGTCATTAAGTCTCTATATATAGCTCGGCTCTTTCATTGCATGTATTTATAATTAATTATCCTCAATATATTATGCAGATTGAAGATCGTCGAGTGCAAAAAACAAGAAATTTATGATATTGGGTTCATTAACACAAATATCATAGATGTATTTCTGGTTGAAAAGAACGTCAAAGAGGCCGAGGACAACTTGCTACGATCGTTGATCAAAAATCAAAACAAAGATACCATACTCTTTCCTTACAACAGCAAGTGAGTGTTACTGTCGTGTGCATATTCGGTTTCCCTTATTACTCGAGCGAGGTTATAGTAATGTAATTGATGAGTTATGCATGCGTGCGCAGGTACCACTATATTCTTCTGGAGATTAAGCTTGAGCGGGGACTAGTAACCGTCTTAGACTCGAGACGGAAAGATCCCGAAACCTATGCGGACATGACTGAAATGCTCAGCAAGTAAGTTCAATCGATCATTATCGCACCATATCGGCAACTTTTTGTTCATTTCCTGATATCTCAAGTAATAATAATTATTTTCTTTGTCTTGCAGGGTTTGGAAACAGTTCACCGCAGAAGCTCCCGGACTGCCGAAGGAGCTGCGATATACATACCCGAAAGTAAGTACTACTGGGCTAGCTAGTTGCGTGCATCTCCCGTTGATTCTATAGCTATACTTTCATCAATGCCATTTATAATGCTTCATTATCAGTTTGATTAACCTCTATTTCTCGTAAAGTGCTTGTGGCAGGAGGAAGGGAATGATTTCTGTGGATACTACGTGTGCGAGTTCATCCACACTGCGACTTTGAAAAACAAGTGGGGCTACTCTAAAAGACAATATGAAGTGCGTAAGCAATAATATTCACAATTTAATTTTATTACACCATCATTTCTGTTGAGTTTCATTCATATATATGTATTAATTAACCCCCTTCTTCAAATTAGACGTGGCAGATGCGGAATGAACTCCTAGAACCAGATCGCATGAAAGCAATTCAAGAGGAATTGGCGGGATTCTTTCTTGACCACGTCATCAATAAAGCTGGAGAATACCATGTGGAAATTGATTTCAAATGCTAGGGGTTTGTAATTAAGATATCTTATACATATTGTACATGTATGTAGCCAGTAGCATCGGATACATGATACGAAAACTTGTTGTTCGACCAATCACTCGGAGAAGGAGAGGTCGATCGATCACTTCTCTCGGTATGCATGACGAACTTCTGTACTGAATGGTTCTCTCGATCACTTATGTATATATAGTACGTAGCATCGACCAAGCATGGACATAAGAGAGGGCACTTCTCTCTATTAATTAGCTAGCTAACACAATATATGAAACACCTAAATTAACCCCCCAAAACCCCAACCCCCCCCCCCTCCTTTCAAAAACAAAAAAACAAAAACCTTAGCCACTGGAATGCTGACGCGTGGATGCCTTCAAAGCTTAGAATGACGTGGAGGAACACCACCAAATTGTTGAGACACTCTGGATGAATGAAAAGATAAAAAAGTTGAGCCAAAGATGAAGATAATTTAAAAGTGGTCTTGGATAAGGCATAAGACTGATGGAGATCCATTCTTATGTCAAACTTTGAGAAGAATTTGAGAATAGCTCTGGAAAAAAATATTAGAAGAGTCAGGTAAGATCTTGGAAAAAGACCTGTGGGTTAGGGCCCACTCAAAGATACATCGTTGAAGTGATTTTTAAAAGAAAGATTGCACCGGTTGAATTAAGTGGCTTGAATGAGATGTTAACCTCGAAATAGCTTGAACGTATTAAGAATGGAAACGCGAATCTTCTGAGATCCGGAGCAAATATATAGAGAGATGAGAATGATCAAGAGGTACACCAGCAGGATAAAGCATTTGAAACGAGGAACAGGATATGATCAACACCGAAAGATTATATTTAGTTCACCGGAGAAGAAAAAAAGAACAAATAATGATAAACTAGAAACTTCCTTAGAAACTTCATGAGAATCACCGGGTAAGAACATTGATGGAAAAGAATGAAAAAACCTAACATGAATAAAATGGATACTTTATTACGGATTCTGGCTCCATGAGGAAAAGGGTAGGACGGTGGGAAAACAAAGGCAACTTGGGACGGATGAAATGAACGTTATTGAGAAAACTGAGAATTGATCTTGTGAATGTTGAAATGATTGGATTAGCCTGAAGAGAAGCACGCCGGATGGAAAAGAATTAACATGACAACCTGGATGATCGAAAGGATTAGCATTCACATCAAAATATGAGAACACCGCTTAGGAAAAGGTATGGAATCAACACTTGACTCTGAAGCAACTCGAATACCACAACAAAACAAAACCAAGATTTGGCTTGCAGAATAATCCCGAACAAATACATAACCCCTCATGCATTTGTTGGAAGGATAAACCTAGGTAACAACTTGAAGTCCCACCTGAGAACTCCTGAAACTTCTTGGTTATGCAATCTGGTCCCACGGCTACACGGAGCAAAAATCATCACACAACTCCTAGCAGAATTCTACGCTCCAATGTTCCGAATGCGTTCAACACATAACCAAGAAATCTCGGAAACTCGTTGTAACACCCACGATGCGGCTATATCTCCCACGTGTCGAAGCATGACTTAGAGGCATAACCGCATGGTGGTTTTGTCGCAAGAAGGGTCATCTTCACACAATCCCATGTAATGAACAAGAATGGGATAAAGAGAGTTGGCTTACAATCGCCACTTCACACAATACATAATTTAGATCATACGTCATTCTAATACACTCATAGACCGACTACGGTCAAGTTCAAATGAAAAGAAGACAACCCCAAATGCTAGATCCCCGATTGTCCCGACTGGGCACCTCTACTGATCATCTGGAAACGATACATAGTAACGACCAAGGGCCTCATCAAATTCCCACTTCAGCTCAGTTGCGCCATCAGCGCCAGTACCCTCGGCACCTGCATCTGTTTTGGTAGGATCTGTGAGTCATGAGGACTCAGCAATCTCACACCCGCGAGATCAAGACTATTTAAGCTCATAGGTAGGAAAGGTGTAATATGGTGGAGTTGCGGCAAGCACTAAGCATATATGGTGGCTAACATACGCAAATGAGAGCGAGAAGAGAAGCAACGCATCGGTCGAGAAGCTAGAAGCGATCAAGAAGTGATCCTGAAACTACTTACGTCAAGCATAACACAAACCGTGTTCACTTCCCGGACTCCGCCGAGAAGAGACCATCACGGCTACACACTCGGTTGATGCATTTTAAAGAGGTCAAGTGTCAAGTTATCTACAACCGGACATTAACAAATTACCATCTGCCTCATAACCGTGGGCACGGCTTTCGAAAGATTATATACCCTACAGGGGTGTCCCAACTCAGCCCATCACAAGCTCTCATGGTCAACGAAGGAATAAACCTTCTCTCGGGAAGACTCGATCAGTCTCGGAATCCCGGTTCACAAAACATTTCGACAATGGTAAAACAAGACCAGCAAAGCCGCCCGATGTGCCGACAAATCCCGATAGGAGCTGCACATATCTCGTTCTCAGGGCACACCGGATGAACACTACGTACAACTAGAACCAGCCCTCAAGTTTCCCCGAGGTGGCGCTGCAAGTGGCTCTAGTTTGGACCAACACTCAGAGGAGCACTGGCCCGGGGGGGGGGGGTAATAAAGATGACCCTTGGGCTCGCGAAAACCCAAGGGAAAGGGCTTAGGTGGCAAATGGTAAAACCAAGGTTGGGCCTGTTGGGTTTCGTAGTAATTTCAAAAAATTTCCTACGCGCACACAGGATCATGTGATGCATAGCAACGAGAGGAGAGTGTTGTCTACGTACCCAACGCAGACCGACTGCGGAAGCGATAACACGACGTAGAGGAAGTAGTCGTACGTCTTCACGGTCCAACCGATCAAGCACCGAAACTATGGCACCTCCGAGTTCGAGCACACGTTCAGCTCGATGACGATCCCCGGACTCCGATCCAGCAAAGTGTCGGGGAAGAGTTTCGTCAGCACGACGGCGTGGTGACGATCTTGATGAACTACAGCAACAGGGCTTCGCCTAAACTCCGCTACAGTATTGTCGAGGAATATGGTGGCAGGGGGCACCGCACACGGCTAAGGAATTGATCACGTGGATCAACTTGTGTCAACTTGTGTCAACTTGTGTGTTTAGAGGTGCCCCTGCCTCCGTATATAAAGGAGTAGAGGGGGAAGGCTGGCCGGCCATAGAGGGAGGCGCAGGAGAGTCCTACTCCCTCTGGGAGTAGGATTCCTCCCCCCAATCCTAGTCCAACTAGGATTCCTCGGAGGGGAAGGGAGAGAGGGGGGCCGGCCACCTTCTCCTAGTCCTAATAGGACTAGGGGAGGGGGAAGAGGTGCAGCCACCTTGGGCTGACCCTTTCTCCTTTCCACTAAGGCCCATGAAGGCCCATATGGCTCCCGGGGGGTTCCGGTAACCTCCCGGTAACCCGGTAAAATCCCGATTTCACCCGGAATACTTCCGATGTCCAAACATAGGCTTCCAATATATCAATCTTTACGTCTCGACCATTTCGAGACTCCTCGTCATGTCCGTGATCACATCCGGGACTCCGAACAACCTTCGGTACATCAAAATGCATAAACTCATAATATAACTGTCATCGTAACCTTAAGCGTGCGGACCCTACGGGTTCGAGAACAATGTAGACATGACCGAGACATGTCTCTGGTCAATAACCAATAGCGGGACCTGGATGCCCATATTGGCTCCTACATATTCTACGAAGATCTTTATCGGTCAGACCGCATAACAACATACGTTGTTCCCTTTGTCATCGGTATGTTACTTGCCCGAGATTCGATCGTCGGTATCCAATACCTAGTTCAATCTCGTTACCGGCAAGTCTCTTTACTCGTTCCGTAATACATCATCTCACAACTAACATATTAGTTGTAATGCTTGCAAGGCTTATGTGATGTGTATTACCGAGAGGGCCCAGAGATACCTCTCCGACAATCGGAGTGACAAATCCTAATCTCGAAATACGCCAACCCAACATCGACCATTGGAGACACCTGTAGTACTCCTTTATAATCACCCATTTACGTTGTGACGTTTGGTAGTACCCAAAGTGTTCCTCCGGTAAACGGGAGTTGCATAATCTCATAGTCATAGGAACATGTATAAGTCATGAAGAAAGCAATAGCAACACACTAAACGATCGGGTGCTAAGCTAATGGAATGGGTCATGTCAATCAGATCATTCTACTAATGATGTGACCTCGTTAATCAAATAACAACTCATTGTTCATGGTTAGGAAACATAACCATCTTTGATTAACGAACTAGTCAAGTAGAGGCATACTAGTGACACTCTGTTTGTCTATGTATTCACACATGTATTATGTTTCCGGTAAATACAATTCTAGCATGAATAATAAACATTTATCATGATTATAAGGAAATAAATAATAACTTTATTATTGCCTCTAGGGCATATTTCCTTCAGTCTCCCACTTGCACTAGAGTCAATAATCTAGTTCACATCACCATGTGATTTAACACCAATATTCATATCTATATATGATTAACACCCATAGTTCACATCGTCATGTGACCAACACCCAAAGGGTTTTACTAGAGTCAATAATCTAGTTCACATCGCTTATGTGATTAACACCCAAAGAGTACTAAGGTGTGATCATGTTTTGCTCGTGAGAGAAGCTTAGTCAACGGGTCTGTCACATTTAGAGCCGTATGTATTTTGCAAATATTCTATGTCTACAATGCTCTATACGGAGCTACTCTAGCTAATTGCTCCCACTTTCAATATGTATCCAGATAGAGACTTAGAGTCATCTGGATCAGTGTAAAAGTTTGCACTGATGTAACTTTTACAACAAACTCTTTTATCACCTCCATATTCGAGAAACATCTCCTTAGTCCTTACTAAGGATATTCTTGACCGCTGTCCAGTGATCTACTATTAGATCAAAATTGTATTCCCTTGCCATACTCAGAGCAAGGTATACAATATGTCTGGTTCACAGCATAGCATACTTTATAGAACCTATGACTGAGGCATAGGGAATGATTTTTCATTTTGTTTCTATTTTCTGCCATGGTCGGGTCTTTGAGTCTTACTCAATTTCACACCTTTGCAACACAGGCAAGAACTCTTTCTTTGACTGTTCCATTTTGAACTATTTCAAAATCTTGCCAAGGTATGTACTCATTGAAAAATCTTATCAAGCGTCTTGATCTATCTCAATAGATCTTGATGCTCAATATATAAGTAGCCTTTTACTGAGGTCTTTTCTTTTTAAAGAACTCCTTTAAAACACTCCTTTATGCTTTGCAGAAAAATTCTACATCATTTTTGATCAACAATATGTCACTCACATATACTAATCAGAAAGGCTGTAGTGCTCCCACTCACTTTATTGTAAATATAGGCTTCATCGTAAGTCCATATAAAACTATATGCTTTGATCAACTTATCAAAGCGTATATTCCAACTCCGAGATGCTTGCACTAGTCCATAGATGGATCGCTGGAGCTTGCACATTTTGTTAGCACCTTTAGGATTGACAAAACCTTCTGGTTGCATCATATACAACTCTTTTTAATAAATCCATTAAGGAATGTAGTTTTGACATCCATTTGCCAGATTTCATAAAATATGGCAATTGCTAACATGATTCAGATAGACTTAAGCATCGATACGAGTGAGAAAATCTCATTGTATTCAACATCTTGAACTTTGTCAAAAACCTTTTTTGACAAGTCTAGCTTTGTAGATAGTAACACTACTATCAGTGTCCGTCTTCCTCTTGAAGATCCATTCATTTATGATAGCTTGCTGATCATCGAGCAAGTCAATCAAAGTCCATACTTTGTTCTCATACATGGATCATATCTCAGATTTTATGGCCTCGAGCCATTTCGCGGAATCTGGGCTCATCATCGCTTCCTCATAGTTCGTAGGTTCATCATGGTCTAGTAACATGACTTCCAGAACATGATTACTACACCACTTTGGTGTGGATCTTACTCTGGAAGACCTACGAGGTTCTGTAGTAACTTGATCTGAAGTTTCATGATCAATATCATTAGCTTCCTCACTAATTGGTGTATTTGTCACAGGAACTGATTTCTGTGATGAACTACTTTCCAATAAGGGAGTAGGTACAGTTACCTTATCAAGTTCTACTTTCCTCCCAGTCACTTCTTTCGAGAGAAACTCCTTCTCTAGAAAGGATCTATTATCAGCAACAAATTTGCCTTTGGATCTGTGAAAGAAAGTGTACCCAACAATTTCCTTTGGGTATTCTATGAAGACGCACTTCTCTGATTTGGGTTCGAGCTTATCAAGTTAAAAAACCTTTTTTTTTCTTATAAGCATCACAACTCCAAACTTTAAGAAATGACAGCTTAGGTTTACTGCTAAACCATAGTTCATACGGTGTCATCTCAACGGATTTAGATGGTGCCCTTTTAATGTGAATGCAGCTATCTCTAATGCATAACCCCAAAACAATATTGGTAAATCAGTAAGAGACATCATAGATTGCACCATATCCAATAAAGTACGGTTATGACGTTAGGACACACCATTATGCTGTGGTGTTCCATGTGGCATGATTTTGTGAAACTATTCCACATTGTTTTAATTGAAGACCAAACTCGTAACTCAAATATTTTACCTCTACGATCATATCGTAGAAACTTTTATTTTCTTGTCACGATGATTTTCCACTTCACTCTGAAATTCTTTGAACTTTTCAAATGTTTCAGAATTATGTTTCATCAAGTAGATATACTCATATCTGCTCAAATCATCTGTGAAGATCAGAAAATAATGATACCTGTCGCGAGACTCAATATTCATCGGACCACATACATCAGTATGTATGATTTCCAACAAATCTGTTGCTCGCTCCATTGTTCCGAAGAACGGAGTTTTAGTCATCTTGCCCAAAAGGCACGGTTCGCAAGCATCAAATGATTCATAACCAAGTGATTCCGAAAATCCATCTTTATGGAGTTTCTTCATGCGCTTTACACCGATATGACCCAAACGGCAGTGCCACAAATAAGTTGCACTATCATTATTAACTTTGCATCTTTTGGCATCAATATTATGAATATGTGTATCACTACGATCGAGATCCAATGAACCATTTTCATTGGGTGTGTAACCATATAAGGTTTTATTCATGTAAACAGAACAACAGTTTATTCTCTTACTTAAATGAATAACCGTATTGCAATAAATACGATCAAATCATATTCATGCTCAACGCAAACACCAAATAACATTTATTTAGGTTCAACACTAATCCCGAAAGAATAGGGAGTGTGCGATGATGATCATATCAATCTTGAAACTACTTTCAACACACATCATCACTTTACCCTTAACTAGTTCCTGTTTATTCTGCAACTCCCGTTTCAAGTTACTAATCTTAGCAACTGAACTAGTATCAAATACTGAGGGGTTGCTATAAACACTAGTAAAGTACACATCAATAACATGTATATCAAATATACTTATGTTCACTTTGCCATCCTACTTATCCGTCAATCACTTGGGGCAGTTCCGCTTCCAGTGACCAGTCCCTTTGCAGTAGAATCACTTAGTCTCAGGCTTAGGATCAGACTTGGGCTTCTTCACTTGAGCAGCAACTTGCTTGCCGTTCTTCTTGAAGTTCCCCTTCTTCCCTTTGCCCTTTTCTTGAAACTAGTGGTCTTGTCAACCATCAACACTTGATGTTTTTCTTGATTTCTACCTTCGTTGATTTCAGCATCACGAAGAGCTTGGGAGTTGTTTCCGTTATCCCTTGCATATTATAGTTCATCACGAAGTTCTACTAACTTAGTGATGATGACTAGAGAATTCTGTCAATCACTATCTTATCTGGAAGATTAACTCCCACTTGATTCAAGCGATTGTAGTACCCAGACAATCTGAGCACATGCTCACTAGTTGAGCGATTCTCCTCCATCTTTTAGCTATAGAACTTGTTGGAGACTTCATATCTCTCAACTCGGGTATTTGCTTGAAATATTAACTTCAATTCCTGGAACATCTCATATGGTCTATGACGTTCAAAACGTCTTTGAAGTCCCGATTCTAAGTCGTTAAGCATGGTGCACTAAACTATCAAGTAGTCATCATATTGAGCTAGCCAGACGTTCATAACTTCTGCATCTGCTCCTGCAATAGGTCTATCACCTAGCGGTGCATTAAGGACATAATTCTTCTGTGCAGCAATGAGGATAAACCTCAGATCACGGATCGAATCCGCATCATTGCTACTAACATTTTTCAACACAATATTCTCTAGGAACATATCAAAATAAACATATGAAAGCAACAACGCAAGCTATTGATCTACAACATAATTTGCAAAATACTACCAGGACTAAGTTCATGATAAATTTAAGTTCAATTAATCATATTACTGAAAGAACTCCCACTTAGATAGACATCCCTCTAATCCTCTAAGTGATCACGTGATCCAAATCAACTAAACCATAACCGATCATCACGTGAGATGGAGTAGTTTCATTGGTGAACATCATTATGTTGATCATATCTACTATATGATTCACGCTCGACCTTTCGGTCTCCGTGTTCCGAGGCCATATCTGCATATGCTAGGCTCGTCAAGTTTAACCTGAGTATTCTGCGTGCGCAACTGTTTTGCACCCGTTGTATTTGAACGTAGAGCCTATCACACCCGATCATCACGTGGTGTCTCAGCACGAAGAACTTTTGCAACGGTGCATACTCAGGGAGAACACTTCTTGATAATTTAGTGAGAGATCATCTTATAATGCTACCGTCAATCAAAGCAAGATAAGATGCATAAAAAGATAAACATCACATGCAATCAATATAAGTGATATGATATGGCCATCATCATCTTGTGCTTGTGATCTCCATCTTCGAAGCACCGTCATGATCACCATCGTCACCGGCGCGACACCTTGATCTCCATCGTAGTATCGTTGTCGTTTCGCCAATCTTATGCTTCCACGACTATCACTACCGTTTAGTAATAAAGTAAAGCATTACATCGCGATTGCATTGCATACAATAAAGCGACAACCATATGGCTCCTGCCAGTTGCCGATAACTCGGTTACAAAACATGATCATCTCATACAATAAAATTCAGCATCATGCCTTGACCATATCACATCACAACATGCCCTGCAAAAACAAGTTAGACGTCCTCTACTTTGTTGTTGCATGTTTTACGTGGCTGCTACGGGCTTAAGTAAGAACCAATCTCACCTACGCATCAAAACCACAACGATAGTTTGTCAAATAGACTCCGTTTTAACCTTCGCAAGGACCGGGCGTAGCCATACTTGGTTCAACTAAAGTTGGAGAGGCAGTCGCCCGCAAGCCATCTCTGTGCAAAGCACGTCGAGGGAACCGGTCTCGCGTAAGCGTACGCGTAAGGTTGGTCCGGGTCGTCTCGTCCAACAATACCGCCGAACCAAAATATGACATGCTGGTAGGCAGTATGACTTGTATCGTCCACAACTCACTTGTGTTCTACTCGTGCATATAACATCAACATCATTAACCTGGCTCGGATGCCACTGTTGGGTTTCGTAGTAATTTCAAAAATTTTCCTACGCGCACACAGGATCATGTGATGCATAGCAACGAGAGGAGAGTGTTGTCTACGTACCCAACGCAGACCGACTGCGGAAGCGATAACACGACGTAGAGGAAGTAGTCGTACGTCTTCACGATCCAACCGATCAAGCACCGAAACTACGGCACCTCCGAGTTCGAGCACACGTTCAGCTCGATGACGATCCCCGGACTCCGATCCAGCAAAGTGTCGGGGAAGAGTTTCGTCAGCACGACGGCGTGGTGACGATCTTGATGAACTACAGCAGCAGGGCTTCGCCTAAACTCCGCTACAGTATTGTCGAGGAATATGGTGGCAGGGGGCACCGCACACGGCTAAGGAATTGATCACGTGGATCAACTTGTGTCAACTTGTGTCAACTTGTGTGTTTAGAGGTGCCCCTGCCTCCGTATATAAAGGAGTAGAGGGGGGAAGGCTGGCCGGCCATAGAGGGAGGCGCAGGAGAGTCCTACTCCCTCTGGGAGTAGGATTCCTCCCCCCAATCCTAGTCCAACTAGGATTCCTCGGAGGGGAAGGGAGAGAGGGGGGCCGGCCACCTTCTCCTAGTCCTAATAGGACTAGGGGAGGGGGAAGAGGCGCAGCCACCTTGGGCTGACCCTTTCTCCTTTCCACTAAGGCCCATGAAGGCCCATATGGCTCCCGGGGGGTTCCGGTAACCTCCCGGTAACCCGGTAAAATCCCGATTTCACCCGGAATACTTCCGATGTCCAAACATAGGCTTCCAATATATCAATCTTTACGTCTCGACCATTTCGAGACTCCTCGTCATGTCCGTGATCACATCCGGGACTCCGAACAACCTTCGGTACATCAAAATGCATAAACTCATAATATAACTGTCATCGTAACCTTAAGCGTGCGGACCCTACGGGTTCGAGAACAATGTAGACATGACCGAGACATGTCTCTGGTCAATAACCAATAGCGGGACCTGGATGCCCATATTGGCTCCTACATATTCTACGAAGATCTTTATCGGTCAGACCGCATAACAACATACGTTGTTCCCTTTGTCATCGGTATGTTACTTGCCCGAGATTCGATCGTCGGTATCCAATACCTAGTTCAATCTCGTTACCGGCAAGTCTCTTTACTCGTTCCGTAATACATCATCTCACAACTAACATATTAGTTGTAATGCTTGCAAGGCTTATGTGATGTGTATTACCGAGAGGGCCCAGAGATACCTCTCCGACAATCGGAGTGACAAATCCTAATCTCGAAATACGCCAACCCAACATCGACCATTGGAGACACCTGTAGTACTCCTTTATAATCACCCATTTACGTTGTGACGTTTGGTAGTACCCAAAGTGTTCCTCCGGTAAACGGGAGTTGCATAATCTCATAGTCATAGGAACATGTATAAGTCATGAAGAAAGCAATAGCAACACACTAACCGATCGGGTGCTAAGCTAATGGAATGGGTCATGTCAATCAGATCATTCTACTAATGATGTGACCTCGTTAATCAAATAACAACTCATTGTTCATGGTTAGGAAACATAACCATCTTTGATTAACGAACTAGTCAAGTAGAGGCATACTAGTGACACTCTGTTTGTCTATGTATTCACACATGTATTATGTTTCCGGTAAATACAATTCTAGCATGAATAATAAACATTTATCATGATTATAAGGAAATAAATAATAACTTTATTATTGCCTCTAGGGCATATTTCCTTCAGGGCCTTGCTGGAGGAGTTTTATTCAAAGCGAACTGTTAAGGGGGTCCCATAAATCACCCAACCGTGTAAGGAACGCAAAATCAAGGAACATAACACCGGTATGACGGAAACTAAGGCGGCAAGAGTGGAACAAGTCACCAGGCATAAGGCCGAGCCTTCCACCCTTTACCAAGTATATAAGGTGCATTAAATTAAACAGGAGATATTGTGATATCCCAAAGTATCCATGTTCCGACCTGGAACAACCTTCATCTTCACCTGCAGCTAACAATGCTATAAGAGGTGCTGAGCAAAAGCGGTGACATAGCCAGACAAAGGGGTTGCTAGGACAGGATGGTTAGAGGTTTAACATGGCAATAGGTAGGCATGGTAAACAATGGCAGGTAGGGCTAACATAGCGAAAGAGCGAGTACTAGCAAGCAAAAATAGAAGTGATATCAAAGGTATGATCATCTTGCCTGCAAGGTTCTCAGAGTTGACGAAGGCTTGATCCTCGTAAGCATACTCAACAGGTTCCTCGTGCACGTACTCGTCTCCCGGCTCTACCCAAAGCAAGAACACAAGCAAGGAACCACAATAAATCACGGTGCAATGCACAAGCAACATGATGCAATACATGTCATGATATGCGAGATGTGATATGCAATGCATATGCGTGCTTCGGGAGGAAAAAGGATGAACAAGGCATCAACTTAGCAAACCAAGTATGCCGCTGGAAATATGAGATGATTTCGGTTGAAATCTATATAAAGAACACCGGATTCGGATGCACGGTTTGCAAATGACAAGCAAGACAAGAATGACACAAAGCTGCGTTTAACAGCACGATGCTACTTAGCATGCAACAAGAAACTATGCTACAGCACCCCAACATGAAAACAAAGCATATGGCAATGATCTACAGGAGATGATTTACAGAAGAGGAACACTGAGCTACGGCTAAATCGCATCATAACAGGTTCAAACAAGCATGGAGAAAGTGCAAAAAATTATCAGGCTGGACATGGCATAAACAGCAGCATGAAGCAATGTTCAGAGCAGGTTATCAACATGCTATAGGAACGTATAATAGCAAAATAAGACATGGCATGAATCTACTCAAAGCCTAGATCAAAAGTCCCTTACTGACCATAAGCCAAAAAGGATCAGAAAATATGATGGCACCCACGTAAACATAGCAAGTTTCGTTAATAGATTTCAGCAAACAAAGCATGGCATTGAAATAATTATGAAGGCACCTTCGCGAGCTCGATGCACTCACTACAGAGCATCTCATGATAAACTAAGCATACATCCATCAAGAAGACATGTCATAGAAGCTATACATGGAAAGAAACAACATCATAGCATACCCGGATCAACTACAACAACCTCGGCCAAATTGAATAACATGTAAACAATCTGCCAGGAAACATTTTGAAGCAAAAGTAGAGCACGAAAACGACATGCTAGACTACTCCATAATTGCAACCAGGACCATGGATGGATAGGGCAAAACAATGTTTTCAAAACACCCTTACTAAAGTATCTCAAATTATGCATGGATCTCTCTGTAGCCACATGTTTACATGGCATCAAATTTACAGCAGAACAGGAACTAAAATCAGCATTAACACGAAGCCTAGTTTGCATGCTTGTGCTAGTCACCACATTTATCACAAAAATACATGGTAAGCACCTCTGTAAAGAAGACATAGCCTAGTTCAAAACACATTTAGGGACCAAGTTCATAGGATGCACACATCAATCATGGCAAAAATGACAAAAGAGCTCGTGCTGATAAGAATCTGAAACTAACATTATGAAGCCCTCTTCCAACAGCATTTCGGGCATCAAGATGTGCTCAAATACAAATGATGCAATGGAATGAAATGATATATTCTTCGAGACAAACAATTTGACATATTACACGCACGAAACGGAGCTACAGGTGCGAAGATGTGATGCGGTGAACATGCAACAATTTTAACAGCAGAATATTGACTTAGTGAAGAAAACGGGGGGGAAGAGGTCAACCCGAATCGGATCTGGATCTGGCCGGATTCGAGGTTCGCTGGCCGGAGGTGTTCGTCGGAGTTCGGGGCGCGGCCGGAGTTGGAGGGAGATGGCTGGGGCGGCGCTGCTCTGGCCGGACGGACTCGGGCGACAGAGGAGGAGGTCCGGCGGAGGGGCGGCGGGGCGTGGCGCCGGAGCGGCAGCGGCGCGGCGCCGGAGCGGCGGCGGGCTGCGGATGGAGGCGGTCGGCGGGATCCGGCGGCGGGGCCGCGGGGCGCCAGGCGGCGGGGCGACGGCGATGGGCCTCGGGGGCCCGGGGCGGGTTCCGCGGGCCGGCGGCGATGTGGGCGCGGGCTCGCCCACGTGGCAGCTCGCGATTCACTGGGGCGCGGCGGCGGACGCGTCCGGCTCCGTCCGGACGTGTCCGGCGGCGCGGAGAGGGATTTTGCTAGGGTTTCGCCCGTGAATTTCGGAGGGGGAGGCATATTTATAGGTAGAGGGAGCTAGGAGTGTCCAAATGAGGTGTAGTTTTCGCCCACACGATCGTGATCGAACGACCGAGAGCATGGAGGGGAGTTAGATGGGTTATTGGGCTGTTTTGGAGGGGTGTTGGGCTGCAACACAACAGAGGCCTTTGCGAGAGTGCGGTTAACCGTTGGAGTACCAAACGAGCTCCAAATGACCCGAAACTTGACAGGTGGTCTACCGGTGCTATACCAGGGCCACTTGGCAAGGCTCGGTCCATTCCGAGAACGTTCAACACCCGCACACGGAAAGATACAAGAGGGGTGCGCCGGTGCATGTGGGAGTGTCGGATCATGAAACGGACAACGGGGAAAAGCTCGGATGCATGAGACGAACACGTATGCAAATGAGATGCACATGATGACATGATATGGTATGCATGACATGAATAAAATGCAAAACAAAAGACAAAAACCCAACCACGGAGGGAATATCATATCACATAGCCGAAAATGGCAAGAGTTGGAGTTACAAAGATGGAAAGATTCATCCGGGGTGTTACACTCGTGTACCTCAGACCTTCGAACACACAATGATACTATTCATGGAAGATCATCCATGCTATCTCCTCCAGTACTGGGGATAAGTCACGACACTGTTTGCCACAATGAAAAGTATGGGAGCGTTTCGATGTCGGCATCCTCTGGTATTCAGGAACTGAGACGATAACAACTATGATGGAAACCCCTTGGAGCTCAACTCCCCTGGTCCAATACATACAACCGGGAGGCACCAAGATAGAATTCTCATCACATCGATATTGCAACGATTCCAACAATACCCGTGTGATCCTAAAAAAATTGAGTGAAAAAGAGGAGAGTGAAGTTAAAACATCTACGCCATGAGTCCTCACCAGAGCGACGAGGGGATGAGGAGTAAAAATAAATCCTACTTTCCAATATATATAGCTTGACTCAAAATAGTTATTTTTCTAGACTCAACAATGGCAGCGGTTCGATCAATCAAGGGGGCTCCTAAGGTCGGTAAGGCTCTAATACCAACTTGTAGCGACCAAGATGCGATTCTATCCCAATCACGAGATGAATTCATGATCGGGGCACAACCGCATTTCGAGCGCATAGCAAGGTGGATATCATTACAACATACCATGTACTGAATAGATGGGAGTACGAGATAAAGTCTTACACTCGCCACAAGTTACAACATTCATACAACAATACATCAATACATGTCAACCATCATATAGAAGAGCAGGACCCGACTATGGATGAAATCAAACAAAAAAGAAGAATGACATCCACCCTGCTAATCCCAGGCTCCCGATCCAGAACCTATATCCCTTGATCGAAGAAGACGTTGAAGAAGAACTCCAAACAAGCAAGCATCGCACTCACGTCAGATCATCACATTACCTGTACCTGAAGCTGTTGTTGTAGTAATCTGTGAGCCACGAGGACTCGGCTATCCCATTACCATGGGTATCAAGACTAGCATAGCTTAATGGGTATGGAATGGATATGTGGTGAGGCTACAGCAGCACTAAGCATTGTATGGTGGCTAACTTACGAATACCAGAATAATACGAGAAGTTACGCTAATGGTCGCAAACTAGTAATGATCAAGAAGTGATCCTGAACTACTTACGTTCAAACATAACTGCATCGTGTTCTCTTCTCAACTCACTTGAAAAGAGACAATCACGGTTACACACGCGGTTGGTGTATTTTAATTCGGATCTGGTGTCAAGTTCTCTACAGCCCGATATTAAAAACTCCCATCTGCCGCATAACCGTGGGCACGGCTTTCGAAAGGTTAAACCCTGCAGGGGTGTCCCAACTTAGCCCACGACAAGCTCATGATTCGCGGAGACAATCCTCCATCACGGGACAACCCGATCAAACTCGGCTCGGTGCACAAGACATTTTGACAATTGCAAAACAAAACTTTCAAGACCTCCCAATGTGCCGACACCCCGATTGGAGCCGCGTGTATCTCGAAATCAGGCCATGATCGGATGAACTCAGCGTACAACAACTGATACCCAAGTTTCTCGGGGGGAAGCCGCACACGACTCTGTTTTGGACCAACACTCATGAGGAGCATGGCCCCAGGTTGTAGATTAAGAATCCTCGGGTGCTAGCCGGTCCCTATGCAAGTTTCAATTGTTATTAGGCAAATGGTAAAACCAATGTTGGGCCTTGCTGAAAGTGTTTTATTCAAAGCGAACTATCAAGGGGGGCCATAAACCCCGATTGTGTTAGGAACGCAAAATCAAGGAACATAACACCGGTATGATGAAAACTAGGGCGACAAGAGTGGAACAAAACACCAGGCAAAAGACCAAGCCTTCCAACCTTTACCAAGTATATATGTGCATTAATTAAATAAGAGATATTGTGACATCCCATGATATCCATGTCCCAACATGGAACAACCTGCAACTACACCTGCAACTAGCAATGCTATAAGAGGGGCTGAGCAAAGCGGTAACATAGCCAAACAATGGTTTGCCGGGGTGGTGGAAAAGGTTAGAGGCTGTCATGGCAATTTGGGAGGCTTGATAAATGTGTGGTAGGTAGCGCGACATAGCGATAGCCTCGAGACAACTAGCATAGCAAATATAGTAGTGAAATCTGAGGTTATGGTCATCTTGCCTGAAATCCCACTAGGAATAAGAACAAGTCCATGCAGAACACAAACGGGCGTAGATGAACCAAGCATAGTCAAATGAATCCTCACAATCGCAACAAAACCGGGACTATCAAGAAGCAGCACTGGAAAGAAGCAAGCAACATGGTGCAAACACAAGCATAAACATGGCATGATGCACAATCAAGTATGATGCATGTCCGGTTTAGATAGACATGGCATGGCAAAGTGCAACTAACAATACTACAAAATATGTGGAGCTCAATATGCAACCCGTTGCATATTGACGAAACACCACATCCAATTCTTTAGTTCGCTCTCGTTTATACTACTAATCAATATTAAATCTTGGTTAACATGGCAAGAGGAGAAGCATAATGAAACTACCTATCTAGGCAAGTCTAAATGAGGCCGGAAACAACAAACAACAATTATGGTAAATCCCCACATGTCATTTAGCAATTTAATGCAAACAACAATTTTAAACATTTTAAATGTTGTTATCATGATGTCACTATAGGAATCAGGCACTTTGTCGTCCGCCATGGCTGACAGCAAAGGCATGCCTGGCGGTCGGCAAAGGCCTTTGCCGTCCGTTAGCACACAACAACAGGTCCGGTTGAATAGGCTACGGCAAAGAGCTGGCGGACAGCAAAGATGATATGGTCTTTGCCGTCCGCCAGCCCACGACAAAGGACTTGGACGGCACATGTGCCAGCTTATGGCCGTTAGGGGGTTAACGGTGCACTTTGCCGTCAACCAGCGGACGGCAAAGTAACCAAATAGGCCAGCCCCCCAGGTTGCACAGGTAGTTGCCACATGGCAGCTTTGCCGTCTGCTGGCTGAAGTCAAATCTCTTTGTCGTCTGCCAGCGGACGACAAAGATCATGTATAGCTTCTATTTTTGTGTTTTTCTTAGATTCATTCAATTTCAACAAACAAGTTTGAACACACAAATTTCACAGCAGACATATCCAACACACAAGTTTCAATAGATATACATACTTAACCAACACATAGTTCCATCCATACATATTACAATAGTTTCACATTGTTCATCTAACACCTATCCGTCCATATAACAAGTTCCACATTGTTCATCGATACAAAATAAAAGCAGAAAGGGAAAATAAGCACTCCATCCATGCAAGCTTCCGTGAAGTAAATGAAATCTGCAAAATGGAAAACAAGAAAGTTAGAAGAAGAATACTAGTATAATAATAATAAGAAGAAGAAGAACAAGACTAGAAGAAGAAGTATGCATACTTAGGTAAAATGGAGCTAACCTAGCTAATTATGCCATTTTTGGGTGAACTAAGCATATTATAGCATTATTGATATAAAGCAACTAAGTATAGGTCTTTATTGAGCTAACCTAGGTAACTAAGCATATTAGAGCTAACTTAGAGCTAATTTAGGTCATTTTGGAGAAGAAGAAGAAGAAAAAGAAGAAGAAGAAGAAGAAGAAGAAGAAGAAGAAGAAGCAGAAGAAGAAGAAGACTAGAAGAAGAAGAACAAGAAGAAGGTTTTTACCCTTTTCCTTCTCATTCTTCTTCTTTTATTCTTTCTTTTTCTTCTTTTTCTTCTTCTATTCTTTCTTTTTCTCCTCTTCATTGTTTTTCTTCTTATTATTCCTTATTTGTGTCATTTCAGAGCTTACATAGGTAATTATGCCATTTTTAGCTAACTAAGCTTATTATGTCCATTTGGATGAAAATAAGGTAAGTATAGGTCATTTTTGTGCTAACATAAGTAATTATGTCATTTTTGAGCTATCGTAGGTAAAATGGATCATTTTGGAGCTAATCTAGCTAACATGGATCATATTGGAGCTAACCTAGGTTAAATGTGTCATTTTGGAGCTAACTTAACTAATTATGCCATTTTTTAGTTAACTAAGCATAAATATGCCATTTTTTACACAATTAAGCCAAGTGTATGTCATTATTGAGCAAACCTAGGTAACTAAGCATATTAGAGATAACTTAGCATATTAGAGCTAACTTAGGTCATTTTTGAGGAAAGAAAGTGTAGATCATTTTGGAGATCTAACATACCTGACATTGTTCACTCCTCCTCCTTCTTCTTCTCCTTCTTCATCCTGATGCGCCAAGAGCGGCGAGGCAGTGAAGGAAGTGGGATGTAGTCTTCTACCACAATTGACATGGTCATGTCGCCTAGCTGTGGGATCTCCGGCGCCACCACCATCGCGGGGTCATTGTCAAACACCACCACCATCACGAGGCCATCTTCAGGCAGCACCATCGCTAGGTGTTCCTCAGCCACCACCATCTCTTGCCCATCATGAGCCACCACCATCTCTTTCCCATCGTTAGCCACCACCATCGCTAGGTCATCCTCAGCCACCACCATGTCTTGCCCATCATCAGCCAGCACCTCCTCATCCCCACTCTGCTCCTCTTCCTCCCCACTCCATTTTGGATCATCCTCGCCGCTGCTTTTGCTATAGCTAGAGTCGGTGCTGCTTTGGCTGTAGCTAGAGTCGCTGCTGCTGCTCCCATTGCCGGACCAAATGCAACAATGACCGTTAACAATCAATGTGAGACAAAGACAAATGTAGAGGAAGAAGAGGCGGAACATACTGGCATCATCATCGTCCAGGTAGCGCATGCGGCACATAGTCGTGTTGAACACCTTCATGGTGAGCATGGCGTCGCCGTCATACCTAAAGAGAAGGAAGTACCCGTGCCGCAGGTCATAGGCACGGTAGAACTACTCCCAGCCACGACACACGTACATGTGGCCGTACCTGATCACCAGCTGCACGTCCCAATACCTGCGAAACCCGCTGCCGGCCTGTCGCAGCTTCACATTCTTTGGCCGATGGCCGTCCAGCATCTTCATGAAAGTGTCAGGCAGCCTCTACTGCGTGGGACAAGGAGTGATGTAGCAAACAACAGTGTTATCATAAAGAGATGGGTGAAGGGGAGATCTCTCCTTTTACATACCTGCCTCCTGGGTGAATTCTCAAGTATGATACTGAAGAACTCGAACGCATCTAACTCGTACTCCAGTGTGGCAGAGTGCAGCCTGCGGTGGTGGCCTCCCCCCATCTCTGATAAGTAGCAGAAGAGACCAATTAGTAATGCTCATGTTTAAAATTGATCATAGACAAGTTGATCATAGGTACATTAGCAGTAATATTGTTTTGTTTTGTTTTGGAGTACTTCAAATGTAGGAGCTACGTTTACCACCATCATTTACCACCAATAGATATGAGCTATGTTTTCTTAGTTTTATCGAGATTTTTTAAGCTAATGATACCAATTTCATGCCATATAAATCGATAAGCCACACACATGTTATGATTACATGATATCATGAATGTTTCTTCAAAGTTAAACAAGGATTATATATATTTAGTGAGTCAAGATAAACGCAAGCATCTAATTAATTTAACAATCATTTGTCCACTTGGGCAGAGACATGCAACTGTGCCTGAAGGGTCCATCCAGGATCTAATACAATAAGGAAAAATGGGAGGAAATCACCTTGCATGACAGCTCCTATACATTGAAGAGAACATTTAACAGACTATTATTTCAAACAAAGAACTAATTTACCCCATACGAGCTAACAAACATCTATCTAGCAACAAGCGTGCGCACCATTTTTTGATGAGGAAAAGATAGTCACATGAAACTGACGAGGATGAAAGCATCACAGACATGTTCACTTCGAAATCCCTCTAAGGCAACGATCCATCCCACATCAGTACAACAAGCAACTACATGGGCCTAGCAGGTAGCAACCTCGCATCAACAATCAGCTGAGTAGATACATTCCTAAACATCTTCTACATCATATACAACCACCGACGGATCTAAATATCTTCAGTAAACAAAGCGAATAATCTAGAGATGCATGACAGCCACACAAACACACACACATGTTATGATTACATGAATGTTCCTCACAAAAGTTATACAAGGATTATAACTACTTGTCAAGCCAAGTAAAACACAAGTAGTTGAGAAAATTTACAGTCACTTAACCTAGGAGATGCAACTGCCCTAATGCCTCAGCCAAGATCTAATACAATAACTCACCAACGCATGAAAAAATCAGGAGGAAAGCATCATGCACAATAGCTCCTTTAACAGAACTAAAACCTGAAACAACGAACTAATTTAGCACATTGAAACAAGAAAAGATGGTCACAGGCATCTGAGAGCTTCATAGATATTTTCACTTGAAGGGCCTAAAGTGGATCTAAATACTAGCGAGGCAAATGATCCAACCAGCACCAGTACAGCAAGCAACAGCTGAACAACTCCATTCCTAAGCGTCTTCTACACCACATATGGCTACCGAAGAACCTAAACCACCACCAAATTCGCACCAAGAACAGGAACAAATCGTGACTACTAGTAGCAAGAAAACATGCGTTCAGCCTCCAAATCAAAGCACAGCACGGCGGATCGAACAAAGACTAGACTAGCATGAGGAGTCCAACGTAAACCATGCTGGAAAGAAATGGAGGAAGGAGGGAATTTTTCTCCGTACCTCACTTCGATATCTTGGAAGAGGGGGCGGTACCGGGCGGTGGCGGCGGAGGGGGAAGGATGGTACCGGGTCTGCCGGGGTGGAGGAGGGGGCGTCTAGGGAACGGGGGTCGCGTGGGGCGGCGGTGGCTCGGGCACGGTGGCGGGCCGGGGCGACACGGCAAGGGGGTTGGCACGGGGTGGAGGAGGGGGTCACTAGGGCAACGGGGGCGGCCCGGCGACGGGGGTGGCGCGAGGCGTTGGCGGCTCGGGGGAGGGACAGAGAGAGTGAGGGGACAGAGAGATGGGTCAGCGGGCGTCGTTGGCATTTTGTTAGGGCATGGTTCTTTGCCGTCTAGTAGCAGACGGCAAAGAGCCTTTCTTTGTCGCCAGCTCGCAGATGGCAAAGAAAGTGTCCATTATGTGGTCCTCGCTAGTGGACCACCCACACTCTTTGTCGTCTGCCAACTGACAACAAAGCTTCTATGCCGTCTGCTGGAAGACGGCAAAGAGCTGGTCGACGGCAAACATGACCTTTGCCGTCAGCTCATTCTTTGCCATCAGTTTTCTTCAAGCTGATGGCAAAGTTTGCCATTAGCCAGCTGATGGCAAAGAGCTGGCTAACGGCAAGGATCCTGATTCCAGTAGTGTGTGGATGACATATGGAAGTTATATGCAATTTTATGAAAATGTTGATGTGAGCATGTGATAAAGCATTTGTCACCATGGTGGAAAGAGAGGGTGCCACGACAACGAATCTGAAAATGATGACACAGCAACATATCGGTTCCGGTTACTCGTTGTCGGGGAAAATATACAGTCGTATATGTTTTCCCCTGACTCATGCACGGACAAGCCAAGATCGAACCAAGATGTACAAGAACCAAGAGATTTGAAGGACCAACAAGCAGATTAGAGGGACCAAGACCAAGCCTGAGAAGCAAGATATCATCAAGAGAAAGGTCTCCCTTGTTGGGCAGGCGAGCCCGGGAAGGGGCAAGGCCACCCCCCAGAAGAAGGCGACCAAGGCATCCCCGCAGGGCCTGCCGGGACTTGTGGAAGCTAAATCACCTCACCAACCTCTCCACCACGACTCATGTTGCCGGTCAGTGCGGTGTCAAGCTGCAGAGTGATTAAGTGGAAGCCATTTGCCACATGGTAGCCTCTCCCTACAGGGAAAACCAACAGATGACATCCATCCTGCAGCGTGTCAAACAAGCAGACGTGGAGCTGGCAAGATAGCCCGACAAGCCTTGTCGGGCAGCCAACGATGTGACGTTGAGCGGTGCATTAAATGCGCACTGTCAGCCCACAAAGTTTGGTATGGTAGCATTGTTTTCTATCATATCAATGCATAATGACTAATTTTCCTCTCTGGTGACCCCTTGATCTATAAAAGGAGGCCCTTGACAACCGTACACGAGGTTAGAAGGTTGGATAACTCACACCCCCATACGTGCGTAGTCGCTGTCGCCTTGAGGCAATCCTTGCCGGGCAAGTGTACTACGCTTCACCACCACAATTCCACCATCAATCCACCAAAGCAGGAGTAGGGTTTTATGCCTTGTGGCGGCTGGAACCTGGTTAAACTGCTCGTGTGATCTCTGCCATGCTGCCTCACGTTGGTCTACTCTTTGTGCAACGCAACATCCCCCTACCGAACCAGCAAGGGGCCTCCTGGTCCCATAGGTGTTTGTGGTTTCCCGCGACATCTTTGGTGCACCAGGTAGGGGCATCACTTGCGCAAACCTGAAGACCTGGGCAGCGCATCGCCGTTGTCGCCATCTGTGTCTTTGATGACACCATCGACCGTGGCGCCCACAAAGACGCAGAAGCAATGCGGGGCCATCCCCGCGCCACATTGTTGGTCTTCGTGCCTCGCCGTAGCCACGACTATAGCGAAGATCTCCGCTGGTGGCAAGAGATCCATCCCGGCGGCCCGCATGGTGTACCCACCATTCGGGTGCCATTCGGAGAAAGGGCACAAAACATGCGGGCGCGAGCTCCATCCTCCTTGTCCATTCCCTTCGTCAGCAGTCAAATCACTTTAGCCCCGGCATTGTCGATGTCGACGATTACCGTGCGACGCTCGATCTAGTATTTCCCCTATTTTGGGTAATCCTGAGCGAAGCCCTGGTATGAGTCGGTCGATAGATGCCCCAACAAGTGTACTTCGGTGAGGCTGCCAGTATCGGCACAACCCATGCATCGGCAGCCGCTGGATTGACCCAAATGGAGAGAAGAAAGAGGGAGGAGGACCAGAGAAGCCTGGCACTATGCCCCGATGCCCGCCAGCCGCATGAAATGCATATCAGTCCGTGCCGGGAATGAAGAAACCACCTCGTTGACTTCTGCTCCTCCAGGTGCCACGGGCACACCCGACGCGCACGGCCTGACAGAGGAGAAAGAAGCTCAAAATAAAACCTAAGTTTACATTATCACTTCTCAGCTGATACATTTGAGAATTTTGTGGACGTTTATCGCTTAGCTCTAGAGAGCGTTCATATTGTGAAAACCCTCATGTGATATAACCTTGGTTAGTTTCTTTGGTCGCACCATCATCCTGTCTAGAGCCATGCTCGCAGCACAAGAGGCTGCACTGAGAACTACCTGGAAAAACCTACCGGGACGCATCCATGCCAAGATGACTGATAAGGGCCAGACCCTTACGACAATCACGGGAATATGATATCGGTAGGCATCCAAAGAATACATAGGATCGATCATATGAATGCAAACATACAGGCCTCAAAGGGATAAAAACACATTTAAAATTCAGCTAGGAATTTCGGTTTTGCACAAACAACAGAGATAGAATGACTAAACGCAAAATGTATGCTATGTTTCATTACAGGGTAACACAGAAGCAACAACGGCCCGATACATAGCTTGGTGACCAGATGGAGCGGTTCAAACATGGAGAACCCTGTCGGCCCGTGACGCCGCTTTCTCCTTGGTGGCTGCAACGTTGGCACCCGCTGGAGGCTTCCTGAATCCATCATCAAGATCGAGATCTTGGTGGCGGCAGGCAATGTTTCTCAAGACCATGAAGAGGGTATTACGGGAAAGCTTCCATGACTCGATCGTGAAGCGCCCGGCCCTCCCCTCCTCATGCACTTTCAGCTTCTCGATCAGCTCGTTGAAGAAGATTCCCAGCTTAATGATTGGGACCTCTTGCTTGCTAGCTGAGAAGACTGGGTCGTCCATGCCCATCACCGCAGCCTGAGCTCCGAGATGCTCGGCCATGTCGACCAGGCACTTGATCCAGAGGTTGCTCCGATTGACCTGATTCTTTAGCTTGTCCTTGGCATCCTGCCGGAGACGCTTGGCAATGTCTAAATCCTTGGACAACAACTGCTGGCGGGACTAGAGTGACTCTGCCGAGCGCTCTAATGTGTCGATCCTCGCCTCCATGTTCGAGATGTTGCTGTTGGAAGTTTCGAGACTCTGAGTCTTGGAAGAGAGCTGCGACTGCACGTCAGCCAAGAGGGCATCAGCCTTCTATGTTTCTTCCATGACACCTTCCAACTCCTTGGTGTTCCCGGCAAGATCTTCCACCAGGTTAGACACCTGCTGGTCAAGATCAGTCTTGGCGGCGGATGCGGTAGCCAGGTCATCAGTGAGCCTCTTCGGCTGGGCAGCAGAGTCAGTGGCAATGGCGTCCAGGGCCGCTCCATGCTTGTCCTCTAGATCCTTAGTGCACTGGCGAACAAGAGCCTCCAGATCGTCATCTTTGGCGCGAAGAGTGGCTTCGAGCTTGTCCTCCCAGAGGGAGATCTCTTGCTCTCTAGCGTCCAGGGATGCCTTGCGGTCCGCCAAGTGCGTCTCGCGAGCTATGACATCCTCCCGCGTCATTTGGAGGGTCTCTTGCTGCCTCCAGAGAACCTTGAATTGCTTGTCGTGCCACGCGCGCAGCTCCAAGCCTTTATATTTCAGCTTCGGGTTCATCCTGTCGACGGGCTCGCGCTGATCCTTGAGTGATTGCCACTTCTGGTTGTGCCGAGCCTGCATCTCTTTCACGCCCACTGCAATGGACTTCATGAATGACAAGTCCATGGCGATGGCGGCTGAGTCGTGGGCCTCTTCGGCTCCCTGATAAAGCGGAGCTAGGAGACGTTGAAGCTCTTCATCAAGCTTAGCACCCGTCGTCAGGGACAGGCCGGGGGCTCTAGCTTCGGGTGGCGACAGCA
Organism: Triticum aestivum; assembly: GCF_018294505.1. Classification (NCBI taxonomy): domain Eukaryota; kingdom Viridiplantae; phylum Streptophyta; class Magnoliopsida; order Poales; family Poaceae; genus Triticum; species Triticum aestivum. Next base: position 720,154,143 of record NC_057801.1, read on the forward strand.
CCATGACCAGCGTGCTCGAGGAGGATGGCGGGATCTCAGCGACGGTATCGGTGGCGGGGAGTGGTACCATGGTCTGGAGAGGGATCTTCACCTCGGCGGCCACTTCCCCTGCAGGGACATCCTCCGAAGAATGCTCCTTCACCGCCATGGAACCCTGCGCATTCCCGGCGACAAGATCCTGTCCCTCGGCAGCAGCGAGCTCTACAACTTCATATGCGGCAGCCCTTCCTATATCAGCCACCACCTCAAGCATGCCTGGTTCTTTGGTTTGAGGGGTTGCATATGAGAGAGCCAGTGAATCACAAAGAAGCGGAAGTCTTAAACAAATGGAGAAACCAGGAGAAGCAACCAGAGCAAGAAAGAAAAGAAGGAACAAATGAAGTACCTAGAGAAGTCTGTCGGGCAGGAACCTCTATTTCCCCGGCAACAGAAGTTGCCGGGCCCCGAACTTCACCCTCTACCATGGTAGTCCCGGCAGCCTTCTACGTAGCATCATCCATGAAAGGTTTTGTGGGGGTATCTCCAGCTCGAGCAGCGGGGGAAGCGTGCCCCTCGAGGAGGGGCTCGCCCTGCGTTGTATCACCTCCACCTCCACCTGAGGGAACGAGAAGGCCATTCCCATCGCCCCCGACGGGTGGAACCAAGTCTCCTCTCCCGGGCCGAGGGCTGGGCAGGGAGCTCGGCACAGGGTCCTCTCCATCGCCCCTTGATAACCCACAAGTATAGGGGATCACAACAGTTTTCGAGGGTAGAGTATTCAACCAAAATTTATTAATTCGACACAACGGGAGCCAAAGAATATTATCAACTATTAGCAGCTGAGTTGTCAATTCAACCACACCTAAAAGACTTAATATCTGCAGCAAAGTATTTAGTACCAAAGTAGTATGGAAGTAACGGTAACGGTGGCAAAAGTAACAGTAGTAGTTTTGTAGCAATCGTAATAGTAGCAACGGAGAAGTAACTAAGCAAGGATCAATATGAAACGAGCTCGTAGGAAATGGATCAATGATGGATAATTATGTCGGATGTCATTCATCATGCAATAGTTATAACATAGGGTGACACAGAACTAGCTCCAAATCATCAATATAATGTAGGCATGTATTCCGAATATAGTCATACGTGCTTATGGAAAAGAACTTGCATGACATCTTTTGTCCTACCCTCCCGTAGTAGCAGGGTCCTATTGGAAACTAAGGGATATTAAGGCCTCCTTTTAATAGAGTACGGGCCAAAGCATTAGCACTTAGTGAATACACGAACTCCTCAAACTATGGTCATCACCTGGAGTAGTCCCGATTATTGTCACTTCGGGGTCGCCGGATCATAACACATAGTAGGTGACTATAACTTTCAAGATAGGATCCAGAACGCTGATATATTCATGAAAACATAATAGGTTCAAATCTGAAATCATCCCACTCGGGCCCTAGTAACAAGCATTAAGCATGGCAAAGTCATAGCAACATCAATCTTAGAACATAATGGATACTAGGGATAAAATCCTAACAAAACTAACTCGATTACATGGTAAATCTCATCCATCCCATCACCCTCCAGCAAGCTTACGATGGGATTACTCACGCATCGCAGTGAGCATCACCAAATTGGTGATGGAGGATGGTTGATGATGACGATGGCAACGGATTCCCCTCTTTGGAGCCTCGAACGGACTCCAGATCAGCCCTCCCGAGGAAGAATAGGGCTTGGCGATGACTCCGTATCATAAAATGTGATGAATCCTTCTTTCTGATTTTTTGATCCCCGAACTGAATATATGGATTTGGAGTTGAGGTTGGTGGAGCTCCAGGGGGGCCATGAGGCAGGGTGCACGCCCCCCACCCTCGTGGCTAGGGTGTGGGCCCCCTTCTGTTGATTCTCCCGCCAGTATTTTTTATTAATTCCAAAAAGTGACTCCGTGAAGTTTCAGGTCATTCCGAGAACTTTTATTTCAACACAAAAATAACACCATGTCAATTCTGCTGAAAACAGTGTCAGTCCGGGTTAGTTCCATTCAAATCATGTAAATTAGAGTCCAAAACAAGGGGAAAAGAGTTGGGAAAAGTAGATACGTTGGAGACGTATCAACTCCCCCAAGCTTATCACATTGCTTGTCCTCAAGCAATTCAGTTGACAAACTGAAAGTGATAAAGAAAAACTTTTACAAACTCTGTTTGATCTTGTTGTTGCAAATATGTAAAGCCAGCATTCAAGTTTTCAGCAAAGATCATGAACTAACCATATTCACAATAACATTTAGGTCTCATGTTTACTCATATCAATGGCATAATCAACTAGCGAGTAATAATAACAAATCTAGGGTGACAACACTTTCTCAAAACAATCATGATATGATATAACAAGATGGTATCTTGCTAGTTCTTTCTGAGACCGCAGAACATAAATGCAGAGCACCCCTGAAGATCAAGGACTGACTAGACATTGTAATTCATGGCAACAGAGATCCAGTCATAATCACACTCAATATAAATTAATAACAATGCATACAAATGAAAGTGGTCCTCTCCAACTGGTGCCTTTTTTATAAGAGGATGATGACTCAACATAAAAGTAAATAGATAGGCCCTTCGCAGAGGGAAGCAGGGATTTGCAGAGGTGTCAGAGATCAAGTTTTGAAACAGAGATAAATAATATTTTGATTGGCATACTTTCATTGTCAACATAACAACCAAGAGATCTCGTTATCTTCCATGCTACATACATTATAGGCGGTTCCCAAACAGAATGGTAAAGTTTATACTCCCCCACCACCAACAAGCATATTTCACGGCTAGTCTGAAACAACAGGTACCGTCCAACTAACAACAATCCTGGGGGAGTTTTGTTTGCAATTATTTTGATTTGGTTTGAGCATGGGACTGGGCATCCCGGTTGCCGGCCATTTTCTCGTGAATGATGAGCGGAGTCCACTCATTGTGAGAATAACCCACATAGCATGGAAGATATAGACATCCCTAGATGATACATGAGCTATTCGAGCATACAAAACATAATTTCATTAGAAGGTTTAGAGTTTGGCACATGCAAATTTACTTGGAATGGCAGGTAAATGCCGCATATAGGTAGGTATGGTGGACTCATATGGAATAACTTTGGGGTTTATGGAAGTGGATGCACAAGCAGTATTCCCGCTTAGTACAAGTGAAGGCTAGAATGAGAATGGGAAACGACCAACTAGAGAGCGACACAGTCATAAACATGCATTAAGATTAACCAACAATGAGTGCAAGCATGAGTAGGATATAAATCACCATGAACATAAATTTTGTGGAGGCTATGTTGATTGTGTTTCAACTACATGCATGAACATGTGCCAAGCCAAGTGACTCAAATCATTCAAAGGAGGATACCATCCTATCATACTACATCACAACCATTTTAATAGCATGTTGGCACCCAAGGTAAACCATTATAAAGTCCTAGCTAATTAAGCATGGCATGTGTAACCATAATCTCTAATTGTCATTGCAAACATGTTTCATTCATAATAGGCCGAATCAGGAATGATGAACTAATCATATTTACAAAAACAAGATAGGTCGAGTTCATAGAAGCATGACCGAACGATGTGGATAATAATAATAGTGCACGTGCATTGGACTAAGCTGGAATCTGCAAACATTTAATTCAAAGGAGAAGACAAGGTAATATGGGCTCTTTATTATATCAACAATAATGCATATGAGAGCCACTCATTATTTTCATCATGGTGTTCTCCTCTCAACCCCCAAAGAAAAGAAAAGAATTTCAAAGAAACACACCAAAATACTTTTGGAGTTTTCTTATTTCTGAAGTAATTAAACAAGAACGAGAAAAAACTATTTACACGGGAAACCTCCCAAGAAGCAAAAGAAGAATGAGAAATCTTTTGGGGTTTTCTTATTTAATTACTGCTACTACAAGCATGGAAGGTAAACTAGCTAAAAGCTCAACTAATTTTTTTTGGTTTTTCTCAGAGTTTTTCAAACACACAAGAAGAAAACATGAAAAGAAAATAAACTAGCATGGATAATACAATGAAAAAGTGTGAACACCAACAACTAGAATAAGTGTGTGAACATGAATGCAATGTCAGTGAGAAATACATACTCCCCCAAGCTTAGGCTTTTGCCTAAGTTGGTCTACGCCCATGGATCAAAGTAGTCCTCTCCGGTGTACTGAGGCGGATCCTCGGGGTTCCACTGGTTAGCGAGCTCCTGCGGATCCCACTCATAAATAGACTCCTGATATGGATCAGGTGATGGCTCAGGCTCAGGCTCTGGGGATCGCATTTGCTCCCAGTATGCGTAAATGTCATCGGGAAGGATGAGGTGTGTGCCTAAATGAATGTTAAACAAAGAAGGTGCAGGCAAGGTAATAATCTGAGAAGTAGTTTCACTAAATACCATGTTATAAATAAGTCTCTTCTCCTTATCTTTGCAAATGAAATCATGTGCTACCATACTTTTATATTCTAAGAAAATAGTGGGCAACATCTTCTCTTCTTTCACATAATGCCTAATAGGTATCTCAAAATATTTAACAAGACGTGAAGCAAAGATACCTCCAAAAATGGGGCCCTTTGTACGGTTTAGACTCAAACATTTAGCAACCATAGCGCCTAAACTGAAAGCTCTATCACGAAGTAAAGCATGGCGTAAAATGGCAACGTCAGGAGGACTGAGGCCCCCACTGTTCCCGCGACCAATTAAACATCTACTAGCAAATATTGCATAGTAATGTAGAACAGGAAAGTGTATACTAGTAGTTCTTGCATCTGACACTTTTGTCTGTTCCCCTATAGTAATTTTATCAATAAATTCTGCCACATCACTAGGATGTGGTTCCTCGACGATGCCCTCAAAAGGAAACTTGCAAACCACACAAAATCATAGAGTGACATCACCTTAAACTCGTCATGTAAATAAAAATATACCAAAGGTGGTGATCTCCTAGCATGGAAATGAAAGTTTTGCACGAAAATATTAGTGAGTAGGAGGTATTGATCACACTTATCATGGATGAATTCGGTGATGCCTGCATTCTTAGCCAAGCAATAAAATTCTTCATAAACTCCAGCGGCCTTCAAGAATGCATCACAAGGCCATTCACACGGCCGAACCTCCGTGGTGCGGGGAAGGTTGTACTTGGACTTTTCATTATCTTCATTCTGCTTTTCCTTCGAACCTCAGCTCGAGGAGCCTCTCAACAATCTCTTCAACATTTTCTTCCTCTGAAAAAATCTGAAATTTTTTTAGTGACTCAAAATAAAAGTGAACCAAACTCAACAAGATTGATAGCAACTACTCCCACAAGTGCCTAGAGGCTATATCATTCATTAAGACTACTTTTGACCATATAAATTTGACATGCAAGGACAAGAACAGGGTCACCTCATCAGAAAAAATTTGCAATAAATAAAGCACTAGAACAAAAACTAATTGGACCATTGGAGGAGTCACATACGAAGAATAATCTGCCAAAGAAGTTTTGTGAATGGAGCTTTGAGCAAGGAGATCAAAAATGGCAGCAAAACAAGCAAGAACACGAGTTTGAGCTATGGGGTGATTTTTCTAGAGGAAGACGAAGTGTGTGGGTGCTGGAATAAGTGGAGGGGGGTCACGTGGCAAGGGGCGTGCCCTCCACCCTCATGGCTAGCTAGTGGGTCCCCCTGGTGTGTTCTAAGTGCCAGAAATTCTCAAATATTCTACAAAAAATCATACTAAATTTTCAGGGCATTCGGAGAACTTTTATTTTTGGGGTATTTTCTTATTGCAAGGATAATTCGGAAAACAGACAAAAAATACTATTTTTGCTTTATTTAATCTAAATAACAGAAAGCAAAAGGAGGGTACAGAAAGTTGTGCTTTCTAAATTCATCCATCTCGTGCTCATCAAAAGGATCCACTAATGAGGTTGATCAAGTCTTGTTAACAAACTTCTTCTGAATAATGTGAAACCGGAGACTTTTCGAATAACACTATGTTACCTCAATGGGGATATGCATGTCCCCAACAATAATAATATCATATTTCTTTTTGACAGTAGCAAGAGGGAATTCAAAACCTCCAATAGTAATAGTTGAAAATTTTCCAATAGAATTGATACTATGAACTTGAGGTTGTTTCTTCGGAAAGTGTACCGTATGCTCATTACCATTAACATGAAAAGTGAAATTGCCTTTGTTGCAATCAATAACAGCCCCTGCAGTATTCAGAAAAGCTCGACCAAGGATGATCGACGTACTGTTGTCCTCAAGAATATCAAGAATAACAAAGTCCATTAAAATAGTAACGTTTGCAGCCACAATAGGGACATCCTCACAAATACCGATGGGTGTCAACTTATTCAAATCAAGTCTACGATATAAAGAGAAAGGCATAACACTAACACCGGCTCCAAGATCACATAAAGTAGTTTTAACATAGTTTCTATTAATGGAGCATGGTATAGTTGGTACTCCTGGATCTCCTAGATTCTTTGGTATTCCACCCTTAAAAGTATAATTAGCAAGCATGGTGGAAATTTCAGCTTCCGGTACCTTTCTTTTATTAGTAACAATATCTTTCATAAACTTAGCATAGGGATTCATTTTAAGCATATCAGTCAAACGCATACGCAAAAAGATAGGTCTAATCATTCCAGCGAAGCGCTCAAAATCCTCATCATCCTTTTTCTTGGATGGCTTAGGAACAAAAGGAATGGGTTTGTGAACCCATGGTTCTCTTTCTTTACCGTGCTTCCTAGCAACGAAGTCTCTCTTATCATAACGTTGATTCTTTGATTGTGGGTTATGAAGATCAATAGTCGGTTCAATCTCTACATCATTATCATTACTAGGTTGAGCATCAACATGAACATCATCATTAACATTACCACTAGGTTCATGTCATCACCAGATTGTGTTTCAGCATCAGAAATAGATATATCATTGGGATACTCAGGTGTGTCAATAATAGGTTCATTAGAAGCATGCAAAGTCCTATCCTTATTCTTTTTCTTTTATTAGAAGGACTAGGTGTATCAGTATTAATCCTCTGAGAATCTTGCTCAACTCTCTTAGGATAGCCCTCGGGATACAAAGGTTCCTGGGTCATTTTACCACCTCTAGTCATAACTCTAATAGCATTATCATTGTTCTTATTATTCAACTCATTGAGCAAATCATCATTTGCCTTAAGTAATTGTTCTACTTGAGTGGTAACCATGGAAGCATGTTTGCTAATAAGCTTAAGATCACTTTTAACTCTAGACATATTATCACTCAAGTGTTCAACCATATAAGCATTGCGTTTCAATTGTCTACCAAAATAAGCATTGAAGTCTTCTTGTTTAACAATAAAATTATCAAACTCATCCAAGCATTTACTAGCAAAATTAGTAGATGGGATTTCACCCTTATCAAATCTATAGAGAGAATTTACATTTACTACCTGTGTCAGGTTATCAATACCATGTATCGCTTCAATAGGTGGTAAATTCTTAACATCTTCAGCTTTAATACATTTTTCTTTCATAGATTTCTTTGCCTCTTGCATATCTTCAGGACTGAGAAATAGAATACCCCTTTTCTTCGGAGTTGGCTTAGGAGTTGGTTCAGGAAGTGTCCAATCATTACCATTACTCAGTATATTATTCAATAGCAATTCAGCTTGCTCAACAGTTCTTTCCCTGAAAACACAACCAACACAACTATCCAGGTGCTCTCTGGAAGCATCGGTTACTCCATTATAAATATATCAAGTATTTCATTTTTCTTGAGAGGATGATCATACAAAGCATTAAGTAATTGGAGAAGCCTCCCCAAGCTTGTGGGAGACTCTCTTCTTCAATTTGCACAAAGTTAAATATTTCCCTTAAGGCAAGTTTGCAGAGAAGTAGTAAATCATATCCTGGGGACTATGCACACAACCAGGAGCAAGAGAATTAAACCATATCTTAGCATCACCCTTTAACGAGAAAGGAAACAATTTAAGAATATAGTAATAACGAATTTTTTCCTCATGAGTAAATAGGGTGGCTATATCATTCAATTTAGTAAGGTGCGCTGCAATAGTTTCAGATTCATAGCCATAGAAAGGATCAGATTCAACCAAAGTAATTAACTCAAGATTGACAGAGAACTCATAATCCTTATCAATAACACAGATAGGTGAAGTAGCAAATGTAGGGTCATATTTCATTCTAGCATTCAAAGACTTTTCTTTCAGCTTATCTAACAGTTTCTTAAGATCATATCTATCATTGCAAGCAAAGAAGTCGAGCAGTTTCTTCATCCATAACATAACCCTTAGGTACAACAGGCAATTCATTTATAGGGGGAGAATCTTCATCATCACTTTCATTAATATCATCAGTTTCAGTAATTTCATTCCCTCTAACCCTAGCAAGTTGTTCATTAAGAAATTCACCTAGTGGCACATTATTATCAAGCAGAGAAGCAGTACCATCATAAACATCATGCATAGCAGAAGTGGCATCATCAATAACAATCGGAATCAATAGCAGGTGTAGGTGTCGCAAGTTTACTCAAAACAGAAGGTGAATCAAGTGCGGAGCTAGATGGCAGTTCCTTACCTCCCCTTGTCATTGAGAGAAAAATCTTGGTTCGTTGATCTTTCAAATTCCTCATAGTGATCAACATATATAAATCCCAAGTGACTCAAAGAATAGAGTTATGCTCCCCGGCAACGACACCAGAAAAAGGTCTTGATAACCCACAAGTATAGGGGATGACAACAGTTTTCGAGGGTGGTGTATTCAACCCAAATTTATTAATTCGACACAAGGGGAGCCAAAGAATTTTCTCAAGTATTAGCAGTTGAGTTGTCAATTCAACCACACCTGAAAGACTTAATATTTGCAGCAAAGTATTTAGTAGCAAAGTAGTATGGAATTAACGGTAATGGTGGCAAAAGTAACAATAGCAGTTTTGTAGCAATCGTAACAGTAGTCGTGGAGAAGTAACTAAGCAAGGATCAATATGAAACGAGCTCGTAGGCAATGGATCAATGATGGATAATTATGTCGGATGGCATTCATCATGCAACAGTTATAACATAGGGTGACACAGAACTAGCTCCAATTCATCAATATAATGTAGGCATGTATTCTGAATATAGTCATACGTGCTTATGGAAAATAACTTGCATGACATCTTATGTCCTACCCTCCTGTGGAAGCGGGGTCCTATTGGAAATAAGGGATATTATGGCCTCCTTTCAATAGAGTGCCGGACCAAAGCATTAGCACTTAGTGAATACATGAACTCCTCAAACTACAGTCATCACCGGGAGTGGTCCCGATTATTGTCCCTTCAGGGTTGCCGGATCATAACACATAGTTGGTGACTATAACTTCCAAGATAGGATCAAGAACACTCATATATTCATGAAAACATAATAGGTTCACATCTGAAATCATGGCACTCGGGCCCTAGTGACAAGCATGAAGAATGGCAAAGTCATAGCAACATCAATCTTAGAACATAATGGATACTAGGGATCAACCCTAACAAAACTAATTCGATTACATGGTAAATCTCATCCTACCCGTCACCGTCCAGCAACCTACGATGGGATTGCTCACGCACGGCGGTGATCATCATGAAATTGTTGATGGAGGATGGTTGATGATGACGATGGCGATGGATTCCCCTCTCCAGAGCCCCGAACGGACTCCAGATTAGCTCTCCCAAGGAAGAACATGGCTTGGCGGCGGCTTCATATCATAAAATGCGATGAATCCTTCTTTCTGATTTTTCTCTCCCCGAACTGAATATATGGAGTTGGAGTTGAGGTCGGTGGAGCTCCAGGGGGCCCATGAGGCAGGGGGCGCGCCCAGGGGGTAGGGTGCGCCCCCACCCTCGTGGCTAGGGTGCGGGCCCCCCTCTATTGATTCTTTTGCCAGTATTTTTTATTAACTCCAAAAAGTTACTCCGTGAAGTTTCAGGTCATTCCGAGAACTTTTATTTCTGCACAAAAATAACACCATGGCAATTCTGCTGAAAACAGCGTCACTCCGGGTTAGTTCCATTCAAATAATGCAAATTAGAGTCCAAAACAAGGGCAAAAGAGTCTGGAGTAGATACGTTGGAGACGTATCACCCCTCACCAAGGCCGAGCTCTCTGCGCCCTTCAACGATCCAAGACGCTGGAGCTTCCTCTGAGAGCGGTGGACGAGGGTTTCCGTGTCCTCCTCCACCACTACTGCAGGATGCTGCTAAGGCGACACTACGATCAGAGACCCTTCGAGAAACTATGTGCGATGCAATAATCGCAAATGGTTGTGTCAGAGAACCGTCAAAAACGTCCAAAACGTTTGCGATGATGGATGCATCAAACACGGTTCAGATTTTAGTTGCGTGTGCTATGAAGCGCATACGGTTGATCCAGCAGAACTATTTGCGATGAGGAAGAACAACAGAAACGGGCAACCATATCAATGTGTGTGCGATATACGGCATACAGTTCCCTCCGATGAACAGTGTGCTATTAGGGAATGCAACAAAAATGGTCAGCCAGTTCAAGGTGTGTGTGATATATGGCATGCGGTTCACTCGGACAAACTGTTTTCGATTAGGAAAGAGAACAGAAACGGTTCATCTTAACAAGATGTGTGTGATATGCGGCATTTGCGATCAGCCAAAAGAACACAAACGATTCGTGTAAAGCAGATGTGTGTGATACGCAGCAAACATCCCACTTGGATGAACTATTTGGGATGAGAAATTATAACACAGACGGTTACTACAGTAAGTTCATGTGTGATTCTGTTCGTACAACAAACTTTGAAAAAAAATGCAAACTAGTTGCTTGCGGTGGCTAGGAGTATCGCACACGATGGGTATGCGAGTACTCGTGTGCGATGATTAGTAAGTTACACATAATGAACGGCCGCAAGGGTGATATGCTGATCATGGAGTCTAAGAAGACCGTCGTCGGAAGGCCACCGGCTCAGCTTTTTAGCCTATATTTTATTATAATTGTATGCATAAGTAGGTCGTGAGTGTTTTGTGCCTTGCCGCATGTGGCAGTTTAAATTATGCTGAATATGTAAGACAATTATTAACCGTTGCCATTGTAAATTTGCCTCAACGGTGAGCAGAGCGCACGCAGGGATGCCACAGACCCGCAAAAAAGAAAAAAGAAAAAGCAGGGATGCCACGACAAGCAACCACGTGGTCAACCTTCTGGCACCCCGTGGGAGACGCGACGGCGCATCCATAGGACACGATGGTGATATCATGACCGTGTGTGATAGTGGGCAGACACGTACACGTACATCCGAGAACAAGGCCCCACGTTTCGGGCTTCTGATGTGTGGCATACGGTTGATCCAAAAGAACTGTCTGCAATGAGACAAAACAACAAAAACGGGGCTTTGTGGGCCCGGAACCATCAATAAATTTTGACTTTGTTTCTCCTCACATTGGAGACTACAACACAATAAGTAATTGCAAATTTGTTCACATAGATCAAAATAATATGTGTTCATGCCAATCAAACTAATATGTGTTCACAGTTAGCACAACGGCTATAAAAACTACCCACTCGAAAATTACTTCACAGTTCCTCTCCTCATCACCTACAAAACTGGTCTTTCCTGTCAAGTCGTTCTGCTATGACCGATTGGAGGAGTTTCGGGTGGGCATATAACCAGGCAGCAAATACCAAGGCTGCGGAAGCACTAGAGAGGTCCAGCCGTGAAGCGGCAGCCACATCAGAGATGTCCTGACGCGCTGCGTAGCCCTCGAACAAGCTCTCACGGGCACGCGAGGGCTCTCACAAGTGCACTCGTCGCGTCGGCGATTGCGACGACCTGGCGTTGGTGAAGTCCTTGGCCAGCGACGATGACATTCTTGCTGGTCTCATTAAGCAGCAGGAGCTGGTCGACGGCTTGATGAAGCTACTCGAGATCAGTGATGCTTCGGTTGACAAGGCGACCAGCCTTGTCAAGAAACTCATGGGTGACAATGCGAAGCTCCTCAAGGCGCTCACCGAGAAGGAGGAGGAGGCCGCCGGCCAGAAGATGCTGCATGAGCAGAGCAGTGCCTCGGGGATAACACTGACAACGGTCATCGAGGAAATGATGGGTGACATGAGGAAGATCTGGATCGAGCGTGAGCAGGAGGTGGAGGAATCCGTGGCTACTTTCAAGCAAATTCATGAGGAAATGAGGAAGCAGCTGGAGGATGTCATTGCTCGGCGATCCATCGAAGAGTAGATAGAGTAGCGATCTAGATTGTTGTCTAGGATTTCCTTCTTCTCTTGCCCCAGTGTCTTTCGAACTTTGCCGCATGTGGCATTTAAAATTATCTAGAATATGTAAGACAATTATTATCTGCGCCATTGTAAATTTGTCGTCGTACTATCCGTTGCCATTTTATTTGTCGTCGTATTATCCGTCGCCCTATGTGGCAATTTGAATTAGGCCGAAATACGAGTTGAAAACATGAACAAAGCAAATGCTGCCATGGGATCACAACCAAACACCCTTCGTCCACCCCTAAAAAAACCTCCATCCAGGCACTTTAATTAACCCATTAATGGCGAAGTTTTGAGCGAGGCGGGCTGCGGCTGGTGCATGGAGGTCAAAGAGCTCGCTTCCCGGTTAGCATGGGCGGCCTTGCTGCTCGCAGGTGTCCCGTCAAGCCTGCGAGGTGGACAGGATGCACGCGTCCCGTCGAGCCTGCGCAGCGGACTACTTGCACGCGTCCCGTCGAGCCTACACGGCGGACTTCTCACGCTCGTCCCGTCTAATCAAACAGCTGCATGCACGTCATTGAGTATGGTTAAATATTGACATGGTTCATATGATACAACCATTTGTGATATTAATGTGTCAGCTTATTGTTTCAAAAAGGACTTCGTTGGCTACTAATGTGTGCGCCTCTTCTCAAACTGGACAATTTTGTTTACCACGGCATATATGTGTCATGCCATGAAACTATGCCAAGTTTCATGTTTTTTGGGTGAGTTTTTGATTTACTAGGATTTAAAAACCGAGATTCTCAATGTTTCAGAATGACGACAAGTTTGTAATTCATTCCCATTCCTTAAATGAGACCTAAACATGCACCCAATGACACATGTACGATTTCCCACCCATTTTGTGCTTGTAGTTCCAATTTGAATTATGGACTACCTTTAATGCGTAGAAAACTTAATTAGTAATATATACAATGGCCAAACGAACCCTAAACATGCACCCCAAGGACACATGTACGTTTTTTCTAGCCATTTTGGTGCACTGAAGCACGTATTTGTAGTTCGGATTTGAATTATGGACATTAAATGCCTAGAAAACTCAATTAATGAATAAAAAGGGTCAAACGAACCCTGAATAATTTCAAAGTTCAGCGTGAATCTCCCGTTGTTCCGTACGTGTTGCGTGTAGAAAAAAATATGAGGCTAGAAGAGGGAGCGATTATCGTTTGGCCCACAAGGGGACACGTTTCCCTATCAAAACCACAAGGGTTCTTGAGACAGGCTTCGGTTTGTAAGAGGTTTGTAATAAAGCTTGGCCCAAATTGGCAATGTTTTTACCATGACATATATGTGCCATGATGTGACACCATGCCACCTTTAATGACTTTATGGTGAGTTTTGGATTTATAGGGATTTAAAAACCGAGATTCCAAATGTTTGAGGACGAGCCAAGATGCCGGTCAGGTTGTAACTCGTTCCCATTGCTTGCATGGGACCTAAATATGCACCCAAGGACACATGCATGTATAATTTTTCTAGCCATTTTGGTGAACTGGAGCATGTATTTGTACTTCAGATTTGAATTATGGACATTAGATGCCTAGGAAACTCAATTAGTGTATAAAAAGGCCAAATGAACCCTGAATAAGTTTAAATTTCAGCATGGATATCATGTCGTTCCATGTTGCCCATAGAAGAAAATACAAGGCGAAAAGAGGGAGCGACTATGTTTCGCCACAAGGGGAACACGTAACCATCAGGCTTCCTTGAGAGAAGCTCCGGTTTGTAAGAGGTTTGTAATAAAGCTTGTCCCAAATTGACAATGTTTTTACAACGACATATATGTGACATGACGTGAGACCATGCCACCTTTGATGACTTTCTGGTGAGTTTTAGATTTTATTGGGATTTAAAACCCGAGATTTCAAATGTTTGAGGACAAGCCAGGACGCCGGTCCGGTTGTAATTCATTCCCATTCCTGGCAAGGGACCTAATTAAACATGCACGCAAGGACACATGCATGTACAATTTTTCTAGCCATTTTGGTAAACTTGAGCATGTATTTGTGGTCCAGATTTGAATTATGGACATTAAATGCCTAGGAAACTCAATTAATGTATAAAAGGGCCAAGCGAAACCTGAATAAGTTTAAATTTCAGCATGGATGTCATGTAGTTCCATGTTGCCCGTAGAAGAAAATACAAGGCGAAAAGAGGCCGTGATTATGTTTCGACAATAAGGGGAACACGTTTCCCTATTGGAACCACAAGGCTTCTTGTTGAGAGAAGCTCCGGTTTGTAAGAGGTCTGTAATAAAGCTTGGCCTAAATTGGCAATGTTTTTACCACGACATATATGTGCCATGACGTGACACCATGCCACCTTTGATGACTTTCTGGTGAGTTTTGGATTTTATGGGGATTTAATACCCGAGATTCCAAATGTTTGAGGACGAGCCAGGATGTCGGTACGGTTGTAATTCGTTCCCATTCCTGGCATGGGATCTAATTAAACATGCACCCAAGGACAGATGCATGTACAATTTTTCTAGCCATTTTGGTGAACTTGAGCATGTGTTTGTAGTTCAGATTTGAATTATGGACATTAAATGTCTAGAAAACTAAATTAGGGTATAAAACGGCCAAACGAACCCTGAATAAGTTTAAATTTCAGCACGGATATCATGTAGTTCCATGTTGCCCGTAGAAGAAACTATAAGGTGAAAAGAGGCCGTGATTACGTTTTGACAACAAGGGGAACACGTTTCCCTATCGGAACCACAAGGCTTCTTGTTGGGAGAAGCTCTGATTTTGTAAGAGGTTCGTAATAAAGCTTGGCCCAAATTGGACAATGTTTTTACCACGACATATATGTGCCATGACGTGACACCATGCCTTTGAAAGAGATTGTCCATTTTGCACACGAAGTGCATCTAGTTTTTGCCTTAACCCTCTCAACTTTTTAGAACATGCTATGCGGGTGAAATGATGATACCATGCCAACTTTCAACCTTTTCAGAGTTCATTTGAAGTGCTTTTCAATTTCAGGGTCATTTAGCTCAAAAAATTAGTAAATGCATGAAAAATACCAAATGAAGTCAGAAAGGGTTGAAAATTGATGATGTGGCTTTGAATGGTGCATTTTGAACACATAAAAAGTTTGAAGTTCAAATAAGTTCAAAGAAGTGAAGCCCTTTGTAATAGATGAGTTTTCGTTCGAACCCTAATACTTCGAAAGAGATTGTTCATTTTGCACACGACGTGCATCCAGTTTTTGCTGTAACCCTCTCAACTTTTTAGAACATGCTATGTGGGTGAAATGATGATACGATGCCAACTTTCAACCTTTTCAGAGTTCATTTGAGGTTTGTAATAAAGCTTGGCCCAAATTGGACAATGTTTTTACCACGACATATATGCGCCATGACGTGACACCATGCCAACTTTCATGACGTGACACCATGCCGACTTTCATGTATAATTTTTCCAGCCATTTTGGTGAACTGGAGCATGTATTTGAAGTTTAGATTTGAATTATGGACATTAAATGCCTAGGAAACTCAATTAGTGTATCAAAAGGCTAAACGAAAGCCGTGTGCCTACCAAACCGTGGCCGATGCCGCCCGCGATCTGAGTCGTGCGTTCTGATTGGCCAGAACCCAAACCCCATGGATCGTACGTATGCACCGTTGGATGCTCCCAGATCGAACGGCAACCCTCAGCCCTTTTGACGGCACATGCAGTACATGGGTAAGCACTGTGCGCATGCACTGTCTAGCTCACGGTTCCTTCTCTTGTACGTTTTCTAAACGGGCTACCATTTCCTGCCACTCCTCTCATCGGTTTCCCGCCTCTTCTCCCATCGGTTTCCCGCTACCAGTGTCAATGCTCATTGAAGGCTAGGCGGCAACACACCAGCCATCGCACACAGTTTCTAAAAGAACAAATGTGCGTGATAGGAGGGAGTAGGTCCCATAGGGTGACCAGCATGAGCAAAATGGTGCAGTTACTAGCTTAACCGTGTGCAATGCAAGTGCACATTAAAATCAACATGACTGCGCAAGCGCAAGCAAATGGTGGAGTTACTGTTTTAACCATGTGCGATGCAAGTGTGCTCTGAAAACACCATGACTGCACAAGCGCGAGCAAAATGGTGCAGGTACTGGCTTAACCGTATGCAATGCCAGTGCGCTGTAAAATCAACATGACTGCGCAAGCGCGAGCAAAATGGTGCATGTATTGGCTTAACCATGTGCGATGCAAGTGCGCTGTAAAATCAGCACAACTGCGCAAGCGTGAGCAAATGATGGAGGTACTGGTTTAACCATGTGCGATGCAAGTGTGCTGTGAAATCATGACGACTGCGCAAGCGCAAGCAAAATGGTGCAGGTACTGGCTTAACCGTGTGCGATGCAAGTGCACTGTGAAATCACCACGACTGCGCAAGCACGAGCAAATGGTGGAGGTACTCGTTTAACCCTATGTGATGCAAGTGCGCTGTAAAATCACCACGACTGCGCAAGCACGGGCAAAATGGTGCAGGTACTGGCTTAACCGTGTGCGATGCAAGTGTGCTGTAAAATCACCGCGACTGCGCAAGCTAAAGGCAGGTGAGTTTGTTTAGAAATTAGGACGAACCGTGTGCGATAGACCAACTAGCTAGAAATATAAAAACAAACTACATGCATTGAGCGTTGCAAAAATCGGCGGTTCCACCACTTTTTGTTATTATCATACACGCATATTCTTATTGGACTGTGCGCGATCTTGGCCACTCCCGCCCCGCATCAATTCCTTTACCAAAATTTTAGTAGCCGTCGTACTTCAACCGTCGCCCACACTCCTCCAGCACCGACCTTATAGTAAAATTGCAGTAGCCGAGGCATTTGAACCGTCGCCCTCCCTCGTCCACCACCATCTCCGCCCACCATTACTAAATTTTTCAGTAGCGGCAGCGTATCCTCAAACACCACACACCCCACCACAGTCCCCCACCCGCCCCCTCCCCCTGGAACCCTAGCTCGCGGCCGCCAACGGCGCTGTCAACGCCGCCGCCAACCCATGTCAGTCTGCCCGTTCCTCCTAGCTTAGATAATAAAGTTCAGGTTCCCAGTGATTCCCATACTGTTGCCCCCATTCCCCAGAGTTTTTAGATGAGGCATGCGGTGTCCCTCCCCGCCAGATCCACATCCCCTTCTCCAGAATGTCGCAGCCTAAGCTCGACCACGTATCCTGGGGAGCCCGACGAGCGTTCGCCCAAGAAGTGGTTTATCATGGCCTCTCTAGCAGACGTTGGCGTGGTGGCTGCCGTTCGCCCGACCTGTCGATCCCAGAGCAACACGTCACCGTGGAAGCCGGCGAAGACATTGACTACGTTGCCATTTCGAAGGCCTCATGTCAGCGGGCTTGCGTATTACTGTATCTCAGGAAAGGTGGCTACGACATTAAGCTCGTCGAGAGCGATGGCTTCACGAGGGGCATGTCACAGGTTACGTGGTCCATCGCCAACCCCTCTAGTTCAACCACTGTCGATCTCTTCGACGGCCCTACCGCTGATCTCCTTCGCCAAGCGGTCAAGGATTTGCGATCCTTATACGCCATCGAGCTCATTTTGTTATTTCTGAAGGACACGTTCTACGGCGGCGGCTTGGAATCCTCAATTGCCAAGTCAGATCTCATCGACCACGACCACGACCACGAGGAGGGCACCCACAAAGGTTCTTCCACCATGGGTCTATGCTCTTCCAACTGGAAGGATCCCATCCATGAAATGTGAGTCAACATCCTATCAGCAAATCTTACCTTTTCTAGCTTGCCAACTTGTACCCTTTGTTGTAGTAGAATTTGTCATGCGGTGCTATAATTGTGTCGTGTTTAATTATTTTAGATATGCAAAAATGTATTGTTCAATAGGGCTATGTGATGTTTAAGTATGAATTGTCCACTTCAGTTTCATGAATGTCTATATTTGGTTGTTTATAGTGAGTAGATGGCTTGTTTATCTGTGTTAGGTTGTTAGGTTGGTTGGAGTGAGCATTTTTCCAGTTATCGAGCCGATGCCTTGTTTATATGTATTTTGTCTTAGTTTGGTTGCAGTGAGCATTTGTCCAGTTATCAAGCAGATGCCTTGTTTATCTATATTTGGTTGTTAGGTTGCTTTTTTAGCATTTGTCCAGTTTTCAAGCAGATGCCTTGTTTATCTATATTTGCTTGTTAGGTTGGTTGCAGTGAGCATTTGTCCAGTTTTCAAGCATATACCCTGTTTATCTATATTTGCTTGTTAGGTTGGTTCTAGTGAGACTCTGTCCAGTTTTCAATAGCTATATTTGGTTGTTATACTGATCATTTATGCCTTGTTTATTTCAGTCATTCACAATGTGTTGTTCATTGTGTGCAAATCGGAACTGTGCCGCTTGACTTCATCAATACCAGTTTGAACGGCTATATTTGGTTCCAGTTATGCCTGGTGTAGTTAATAGATGCCCTTTATTTCAGTTTTACACATTTATCCAGTGGTGTTTAAGCATTACCTATGTTATATTCATTTTCAACAATACCAGTTTGAATTGCAATATTTGATGGCTGTTAAGCCTGCTGTCGGTAACATTGCCTTCCATTTTATATATGCTTTAATAGCATGCTGAAACCAACACATTCAACCTATCATTTGGAGATGATATTGTTTACCTTTTCTATTTTTGTTTGATGTTAAGGTTGTCGTACTTGTCATGCCTTTCCACTACTTATGCAGGACAACGACGGGAGTGGCCACCATTTTCTGCCGAGGTTACCTTCATCCCTCGGCTTGTACTCCCCCGTCATTCCATAATGTAGTACATATAGATCTTGTCCTGGACACTTGTTAGCTTCTAATATTTACTTGTTGCTTGTAGGTACATATGCCCTTGGCAAGGATCCATGCATCGACCCTTTTTGCGTATGGGGCAATGAGATATTCATGAACAAGCATCAAGTGAGGAAACTAATAAGGATTATTAGCAAAAAGATATGAATGGTGGCAAGAAAATTATTTTTTTATGCTCTATCCAACACAACAATGAGCTGTAGGATGGTAACTACAAACTCTGCAGCCTTCTCTTTTTACTGCCCATAATGAGTTGTTAGACAACAATGTCTGAATCTTTTTCCTTCACAGTGCTCCCCGAAGCAGTTCACTCAAGATTAGCTCGCAGAGTACATGATTGGTGGACACACAATGAAGGTTAAAGTATTTCATCCAGACTACAATGAGCATCGAGAAGTCGTAATGAAGATAGTGAAGGATGGACGGGCAGCCATCACAAGGGGTTGGCCTAGAGTCATGCGCGCATTACGCATGGGGGAGGGCACAACATGGGCATTCCACTTCAGCTTCTCTAGCAAACAGAATGTCTTTCGCCTCTCTCCTTATAGTCTTTAGTACAACTGTGGTTCATTATTTACTTGGTGCTTCTGTAGTTCTTTAGTATATGTACCTGCGCATCGAATTGTGCATTCGTGGTTGAACCTATATTTGTATTAAACCTGGTTGGATATGAAATAAGTGATTGCCTACTTTCAAATTCAAGAAGGTGATTTTTAAATTAGGGATTAATTAGGGATTACACTGCACATGATTTGCAAAAGCGAAACATCTGTGATAGACGTGGAGATCAGACACGTTTCTAGGAGCCACTATGTGTGTGATCAATCTCCACCGCACACACAATCAGCCAGGGAAAAATGTGTGCGATCAATCTCCACTTCACACACGATCAACCAAGAAAAAACGTGTGCGATTAATAACAGCATCGCACACAATTCTTTCTTATTAAATGTTTGCGATAGTCACCTTATCACACACGCTTCGAAATTATTGACTATTTGTGATGTTGTGCGCATCACAAATGTTTGGTACTTCTTGGATTAACCGTGTGGGTTGTACATACTAATGGAAATGTATTCCTTGGATGGACTGTGTGGAATGTACATACGAACAGAAACGTTTAGCGGGGGCTGAATGTGTGGGATGTACTTACGACCAAAAATGATTTCGCTTGTATAATTGTATTTTTAGCACTACTGTATGTATAACAGTATTTGCTCGCTCGCTGGTCGCACACAACCTCATTTTGCCGAGTGTGTGTGTGCCAGGAGGGCATATCCCCGATGGTTTCTGGGTCGTGTGGGAAGGGCCCCCTATCGCCCACACTCACTTGGTGATGGTTCCAAATGCCATCGCGGAAAGGGGTTTAAAACCGTTTGTATAGCACCGACGCGTACCAGTGCACCTCCCTGCCGGCGACAACAAGAGCAAGAGGTCAGTCAACAAAAATAATTGAGTATGCGCAAGTTATCCGCAAATGAAAAAAAATCCTCCTTACTCTTCTACAATGAGCATCGAATCCAAATTGAACTCCATGGGAGGTGGAGAGTCCCGTCTTCTCTTTAGAGATGAAGGGGCAGAACTTCCCGGCAGCTTCCGTGCTTCCCGCGGCACTGGGGGCTCCGGGGAAGACGAGCTCTACGAGGAGCTCGAACCGGAGTAGGGGCTAGACTCCGCCTCCACGTCTGTCGCTCACTTGGCGGAGGAGGCCTTGGCCTGGGCAAGACAAGGAGACTGGCGGTGCGCCGCCTCCATCTTGGTGGCTTTGGTGGTGGTCTTCTTCACTTTCTTGGTGGCTGGGTTGGAGGCCGCCGCTCGAGCAGTAGTGCATCTGCGGGTGCGTTGCTCGGGGTCCGGCTCAGGGGCTTGCGGCCCAGCCGTGAGCCACTCCTCAAGCTCTGCCACCTCGCTGACCTCCTACTCATGGAGCTCCGTTGCTGCCCTGGCTAGGGCATCTAGCCCGGCAAACTTGTCCCCGGCAAGCTCTTCCCCAGCAGCTCCTTCCGTGGCTTGCGCTTCGCTCCCACCCTGGGAAGAATTCCTGTCCTCGGCTCTCCCCTTGCCCTTCTTGACCTGTCCTGCCTTCCTCATCTCCGCAAGGTGGGCGGCCTTGTCCTCCTCGTCCCTCTTCAAGATATATGCCACCTCCGCAGAAGAGGTGGGCTTATACATTCTGGTTTCACCCCTGGTGGCCCTCTCCACCAGGGTGTTCGACCATTCAAGCTCTTCATCCAGGGTGGGTAGCTGCCAAGTGCGTGCTACCCCTTCACCGTTGCAGTCCGACATCCATTTCAATATCTGGTCTCGGATAGAATTGATGTTTAGAGGGATGACGGTTGCTGGGAGCTTGAACAACTCAAAGCAACCGAACAGTTAGTCGCACAACCAGGCATGACCATAGACTGACAAGTTGTTGGCCAATCCTGGAAGCAACCTCATCCTGTCTGCCGCATCACCAAAGAGCCACGTGGATCTGTCCCTTTCCTACAACGGCGAGGTGAGACGGAGAAGGAAGTATGCCCCCACATGCTCGATGGTTAACCCGACAGTCCTCAAACGGGTGATCCTATTGATTGTTGGGTGCAGACTATCCTCGGTAAGGCCTTTGGCGCTCCAAGCCTTGCCGCGCTCGACACATTCCTTCCAGGCTTCATAAAACTCGGGGGCTTCCTTATCCTGAATCCAGCACCAATCTCCTCTCCATTCGTCCCACCTCTCGTGCTGGTACCCAAGGAGGTAATCCCGGATCTTCCTCGCCACGCGTGGCATCTAGCTAATGATTCTAGAGCGGTAAACTTTGCTCTCCACTCGTGGCACAAAGTAATGCCGGAACAAATCCACATTGGGCCTAACTCCGACGAAATTTTCACACAAATGCGTGAAGATGGCCATAGTCGCAATTGCATTTGGCGTGAAATCGAGGAGGTGGAACCCATAGATATTCATGATTGCCTCAAATAACTTGGAGAAAGGGGGACAAACGCCGCAGATGAAGTAAGCGGAGAAGAATCGATAAGAATCCGGCGGATCCTCCTTCCCCGCCACATAAACTACAGGAGCTCCATGCCCTTTTTCAACGGGCCTCCCACACAGATACCCATACCTTGCTCCAAGGAACGGGTCGCTCAAGTTCAACGGGGTGAAGACGACATCTTCACTTTTCTTCTTGCTCAGCTCCGCCCCTCTCCTGCTCCCCTCAGTGGCAGCCTCCTTTGTCGCGGTCGTCTGCCTCTTCTTCTTCTCTGCGGGTTTCTTCCCCATTCCAGTGGTGGAGATGCGTAAGGGAGAGGGAGTCGATGGGAAGGGCGGTGGCGGAAGGGGGAAAGGAGGAACTGTCACTTGGCATGCGAAGGAAGAAGATGGGAAAGCGGGGTAGGAGACACGTGAATCGTGCTGCTCCGTTTTTTCCTACTCAACGCTTCAGAAATTTACCGTTTCACCTTAACTACTACAGTCCCATGATCCCACGACGCGCAGTAATTACACAAAGCGGACGTTGGATTGACTAGTCATCATGGCAAACTAGCACGCGCAGTCCTCTCATGCCACGTGTTCGCGCACGGTTTGGGACCTAAACCAACGTGCCCCACGACACGTGTGGCTCAGGCTCGGGGGCTTATGTCAGGGAAAATATACAGGGGTATATGTTTTCCCCTGACTCGTGCATGGACAAGCCAAGATGGAACCAAGATGTACAAGAAACCCAAGATATTCGAAGGACCAACAAGCAGATCAGAGGGAACAAGACCAAGCCTGAGAAGCAAGATATCATCAAAAGAAAGGTCTCCCTTGCCGGGCAGGCAAGCTCAGCAAGGGGCGAGGCCACCCCCCCCCCACACACACACACACAGAAGAAGGCAACCAAGGCCTCCCGGCAGGGCCTGCCAGGACTTGTGGAGGCCAAATCACCTGACCAACCTCTCCACCACGACTCACGTCATCGATCGGTGTGGTGTCAAGCCGCAGAGTGATTAAGTGGCAGCCATTTGCCACACGGCAGCCTCTCCCTATAGAAAAAACCCACAGATGACACTCGTCCTGCCGCGTGTCAAACCAGCAGACGTGGAGCTGGCAAGATAGCCTGGCAAGCCTTGCCGGGCAGCCAATGATGTGACGTTGGGTGGTGCATTAAATGCGCAATGTCAACCCACGGAGTTAGGTATGATAGCACTGTTTGCTATCATATCAATGCATAATGACTAAGTTGCCAGTGTGGTGACCCTTTGATCTATAATAGGAGGCCCTTGGCAATCGTAGACGAGGTTAGAAGGTTGGATAACTCACACCCCCATACGCGCATAGTCGCTGCCGCCCTGAGGCAACCCTTGCCGGGCAAGTGTACTACGCTTCACCACCACAATTCCACCATCAATCCACCAAAGAAGGACTAGGGTTTTACGCCTCGCGGCGGCCCGAACCTGGGTAAACTGCACGTGTGATCTCTGTCGTGCTGCCTCGTGTTGGTCTGCTCTTTGTGCAACGCGACGTCCCCCTGCAGAACCAGCAAGGGGCTTCCTTGTCCCATATGTGGTCGTGGTTTCCCGCGACACTCATTGAGATACCGGTGCAAAATAAGTGATCGGAAGTTGATGTCTACTACACAACCTTCTTCTTGTAGATGTTGTTGGGACTGCAAGTGCACAGGTTTGTAGGACAGTAGCAAATTTCCCTCAAGTGGATGACCTAAGGTTTATCAATCTGGAGGAGGCGTAGGATGAAGATGGTCTCTCTCAAACAACCCTGCAACCAAATAACAAAAAGTCTCTTGTGTCCCCAACACACCCAATACAATGGTAAATTGTATAGGCGCACTAGTTCGGTGAAGAGATGGTGGTACAAGTGCAATATGGATGGTAGATAAAGGTATTTGTAATCTGAAATAATAAAAACAGCAAGGTAACTAATGATAAAAGTGAGCGTAAACGGTATTTCAATGATAGGAAACAAGGCCTAGGGTTCATACTTTCACTAGTGCAAGTTCTCTCAACAATAATAACATAGATAAATCATATAACAATCCCTCAATATGCAACAAAGAGTCACTCCAAAGCCACTAATAGCAAAGAACAAACGTAGAGATTATGGTAGGGTACGAAACCACCTCAAAGTTATTCTTTCAGATCAATCTATAAAAGAGTTCGTACTAGAATATCACCTTAAGACACAAATCAACCAAAACCCTAATGTCACCTAGATACTCCATTGTCACCTCAAGTATCTATGGGCATGATTATATGATATGCATCACACAATCTCAGATTCATCCAACCAACACAAAGTACTTCAAAGAGTGCCCCAAATTTTCTACCGGAGAGTCAAGAACGTGTGCCAACCCCTATGCATAGGTTCATGGGCGGAACCCGCAAGTTGGTCACCAAAACATACATCAAGAGGCATGTGAAATCCCATTGTCACCACAGATAAACACGGCAAGACATACATTAAGTGTTCTCAAATAAAGACTCAATCCAATAAGATAACTTCAAGAGGGGAAACTCAATTCATCACAAGAGAGTAGAGGGGGAGAAACATCATAAGATCCAACTACAATAGCAAAGCTCGGGATACATCAAGATCGTGCCATAGAGGGAACACGAGAGAGAACACCAGAGAGAGAGAGATCAAACACATAGCTACTGGTACATACCCTCAGCCCCGAGGGTGAACTACTCCCTCCTCGTCATGGAGAGTGCCGGGATGATGAAGATGGCCACCGGTGATGGATTCCCCCTCTGGCAGGGTGCCGGAACGGGCTCCCGAGAGGTTTTTGGTGGCTACAGAGGCTTGCGGCGGCGGAACTCCCGATCTATCTTGATTTTTGATGGTTTTAGGGTACGTAGGCATATATAGGCAAAAGAAGTCGGTCGGGAGGTGCTCGAGGGGCCCACGAGACAGGGGGTCGCGCCCTGTAGGGGGGCGCCCCCTATCTCCTGGGCACCTCGAGGATCTTCTGACTTGATCTCCAAGCCTCCTGGATGATAATCTTCCAAAAAATAACGTTGCCGAAGGTTTCATTTCGTTTGGACTCCATTTGATATTCCTTTTCCTCGAAATACTGAAACATGCAATAAAACAGCAATATGGGTTGGGCCTCCGGTTAGTAGGTTAGTCCCAAAAAATGATATAAATGTGTAAAATAAAGCCCATAAACATCCAAAAGGGGTAATATAATAGCATGGAACAATCAAAAATTATAGATACGTTGGAGACGTATCAAGCATCCCCAAGCTTAATTCATGCTCGTCCTCGAGTAGGTAAATGATAAAAGCAGAATTTTTGATGTGGAATGCTACCTAGCATAATTTATAATGTAATTTTCTTTATTGTGGCATGAATGTTCAGATCCAAATGATTCAAAATAAAAGTTCATATTGATAAAAGAAATAGGCACACTTCAAGCATACTAATCAAAGTAATCATGTCTTCTCAAAATAACATGGCAAAAGAAAGTTCATCCCAACAAAAATCATATAGTTAGGCTATGCTTCATTTTCGTCACACAAAGATGTTCCCAACTTCTATACCCCCGATAACAAGCCAAGCAATTGTTTCATACTTAAATAATCTCAAACTTTTTCAACCTTCACGCAATACATGAGCGTGAGCCATGGATATAGCACTATGGGTGGAATAGAATATGATGATGGGGATTGTGTGGAGAAGACAAAAAAGGAGAAAGTCTCACATTGACGAGGATAATCAATGGGCTATGGAGATGCCCATCAATTGATGTCAACATGAGGAGTAGGGATTGCCATGCAACGGATGCACTAGAGCTATAAATGAATGCTCAACAAAACAAAACTAGTGGGTATGCATCCAACTTGCTTGCTCACGAATACCTAGGGCATTTGAGGAAGCCCATCGTAGGAATATACAAGCCAAGTTCTATAATGAAAAATTCCCACTAGTATGAAAAAGACAACTTATGAGACTCACTATATGAAAAACATGGTGCTACTTTGAAGAACAATATATGAGACTCTCTACATGAAGAACAAGGTGCTACTTTGAAGCACAAGTGTGGAAAAAGAGATAGTAACATTGCCCTTTTTATTTATTTTCTTTTTTCTTTTTTCCTTTTTTGGGGCCTTTTTTTTGCCTTTCTTCTTTTTCTTTCTTTCTTTGGGCAATGCTCTAATAATGATGATCATCACACTTCTATTGATTACAACATAAGAATTACAACTCGAAACTAGAACAAGATATGACTCTAAATGAATGCCTCCGGCGGTGTACCGGGATGGTGCAATGAATCAAGAGTGACATGTATGAAAAATAATGCATGGTGGCTTTGCCACAAATACGATGTTAATTACATGATCATGCAATGGCAATATGACAAAAGTAAAGTATGTCATGATGATGATGAACGGAATGGTGGAAAGTTGCATGGCAATATATCTCGGAATGGCTATGGAAATGCCATAATAGGTAGGTATGGTGGCTGTTTTGAGGAAGATATAAGGAGGTTTATGTGTGATAGAGCGTATCGTATCACGGGGTTTGGATGCACCGGCGAAGTTTGCACCAACTCTCAAGGTGAGAAAGGGCAATGCACGGTACCGAAGAGGCTAGCAAAGGCGGAAAGGTAAAAGTGCGTATAATCCATGGACTCAACATTAGTCAAAAAGAACTCATATACTTATTGCAAAAATTTAGAAGTCATCAAAAACCAAGTACTACGCACATGCTCCTAGGGGGATAGATTGGTAGGAAAAGACCATCGCTCGTCCCCGACCACCACTCATAAGGATGCACAAGCCAGGTACACTTCATGTTTCAAATTTGTTACACAACTTTAACCATACGTGCATGCTATGCAACTTGCTAACTTCAACACAAGCATTCTTTAAATTCATAATAACCCAACTAGCATGACTTTAATATCACTACCTCCATATCTCAAAACAATTATCAAGTATCAAATTGATCATAGCATCCAATTCACTTCCTATGATAGTTTTTATTATCCCCAACTTGGATGCTCATCATTCTAGGACCAACTTTGTTACCAAAGCAAATACCATGCTGTTCTAAAAGACTCTCAAAACAATAAAAGTGAAGCATGAGAGACTAGAAATTTCTACAAAATATAACCACCGCTGTGCTCTAAAAGATATAAGTGATGCACTAGAGCAAATGACAAGCTACTCCGAAAGATAAAAGTGAAGATCAATGAGTAGCTAAATAATTATGTAACTATGCGAAGACTCCCTCTCAATTAAGAATTTCAGATCTTGGTATTGTATTCAAACATCAAGCAAAACAAAATAAAATAACATTGCAAGGATATCACAAGTCATGTGAAGAAGCAAAAACTTAGGCTCAACCGATACTAATCGATAGTTGTTGAAGAAGAAAGGTGGGGTGCCTAACGGGGCATCCCCAAGCTTAGATGCTTGAGACTTCTTGAAATATTATCTTGGGGTGCCTTGGGAATCCCCAATCATGAACTTTTATGTCTCCTTAATTCCTCTCATATCATGGTTTCTCTTCTTTTTATCAAAAGCTTCATTCACAACAAACTCAACAAGAACTCGTGAGATAGGTTAGTATAAACCAATGCAAAACCTTATCATTTTCTACTGTAATAAATCACTAAAATTATTATTCAACATTACATACTAAATGCCTCTGCATATTTAATACTCCTATCCTCAAATAGAATCATTAAACAAGCAAACATATGCGAACAATGCAAACATAACAGCAATCTGTCAAAACAGTACAGTCTGTAAAGAATGCAAGAGTGCCAATACTTCCCTAACTCAAAAAATTATGAACTAAAATTCCCACTGCAGTAAATTTATCATATCTCATTATGCAAAAGGTTTCAACATTATATCATTCTCTGGCTTTTCTAGGGAATTTTTGCAACAGCGGTAAACTTTCTGTTTTCGAACAGCAACATGTATACTAACAAAATAAGCATGGCAAAGGCTATCCTTGACTTTTTTTTATTGAAAATAATGATGCAAAACATTATTCTAAATAACATCAAGCAAATACTAACAAAAGAAAATGACGCTCCAAGCAAAACACATATCATGTGGTGAATAAAAATATAGCTCCAAGTAAAGTTACCGATGAACGAAGACGAAAGAGGGCATGCCTTCCGGGGCATCCCCAAGCTTAGGCTTTTGGCTATTCTCGAATATTAACTTGGGGTTCCTTGGGCATCCCCAAGCTTAGGCTCTTGCCACTCCTTATTCCATAGTCCATCGAATCTTTACCCAAAACTTGAAAACTCCACAACACAAAACTCAACAGAAAACTCGTAAGCTCCGTTAGTATAAGAAAATAAAACCACCACTTAGGTACTGTAATGAACTCATTATAAATTCATATTGGTGTAATATCTACTGTATTCCAACTTATCTATGGTTCATACCCTCCGATACTACTGATAGATACATCAAAATAAGCAAACAACACATAGAAAATAGAATCCATAAAAAACAGAACAGTCTGTAGTAATCTGTATCAAACGTATACTTATGGAACTCCAAAAATCCTACCAAATTAGGAAGTCCTAAGCAATTCGTGTACCAATCCATAGAAAAACGATTCAGATCAGAATCATGTTTCTGTGAA
Organism: Triticum aestivum; assembly: GCF_018294505.1. Classification (NCBI taxonomy): domain Eukaryota; kingdom Viridiplantae; phylum Streptophyta; class Magnoliopsida; order Poales; family Poaceae; genus Triticum; species Triticum aestivum. Next base: position 720,182,816 of record NC_057801.1, read on the forward strand.
TTAACAAAACTAAATTACTGGGTGCAAAAGTTTCTGATTTTCAGCAGGATCAACACAACTATCACCGTAAGCTATCCTAAAGGTCTTACTTGGCACTTTATTGAAATAAAAGCTATAAAACATGATTAATACAGTAGCATAATCATGTGGACACACAAAAACAGTAAAGGTAAATATTGGGTTGTCTCCCAACAAGCGCTTTTCTTTAATGCCTTTTAGCTAGGCATGATGATGACAATGATGCTCACATAAAAGATAAGAATTGAAACATAACGGGAGAATCATGAAGCATATGACTATCACATTTAAGTCTAACCCACTTCCTATGCATAGGGATTTTGTGAGCAAACAACTTATGGGAACAATGATCAACTAGCATAGGAAGGTAAAACTAGCATAGCTTCAAGATTTTAAGCACATGGAGAGGAAGCTTGACATTATTGCAATTCCTACAAGCATATATTCCTCTCTCATAATAATTTTCAGTAGCATCATGAATGAATTCAACAATATAACCAGCACCTAAAGCATCCTTTTCATGATCTACAAGCATAGAAAATTTACTACTCTCCACATAAGCAAAATTCTTATCATTAATAGTAGTGGGAGCAAACTCAACAAAATAATTATCATGTGAGGCGTAATCCAATTGAAAACTAAAATCACGATGACAAGTTTCATGGTTATCATTATTCTTATAGCATACAAGTCATCACAATAATCATCATAGATAGCAACTTTGTTCTCATAATCAATTGGAACCTCTTCCAAAATAGTGGATTCATCACTAAATAAAGTAATGACCTCTCCAAATCCACTTTCATATTCATGACAATAAGATTCAACATCCTCCAAAATAGTGGAATCACTACTTCCTAAAGTTGACACTCTTCCAAACCCACTTTCATCAATATAATCATCATAAATAGGAGGCATGCTATCATCATAATAAATATTCTCATCAAAACTTGCGGGGCAAAATATATTATCTTCATCAAACATAGCTTCCCCAAGCTTGTGGCTTTGCATATCATTAGCATCATGGATATTCAAGGAATTCATACTAACAGCATTGCAATCATGCTCATCATACAAAGATTTAGTGCCAAACATTCTAATGCATTCTTCTTCTAGCACTTGAGCACAATTTTCCTTTTCATCATACTCACGAAAGATATTAAAATGATGAATCGTATGAGACAAACTCAACTCCATTTTTTGGTAGTTTTCTTTTATAAACTAAACTAGTGATAAAACAAGAAATAAAAAGATTCAACTGCAAGATCTAAAGATATACCTTCAAGCACTCACCTCCCCGGCAACGGCGCCAGAAAAGAGCTTAGTTGACGGGGTGTGAGTGAGTGCCCTTTACCTAGCCTCCCCGGCAACGGCGCCAGAAAAGAGCTTGATGTCTACTACACAACCTTCTTCTTGTAGACGTTGTTGGCCCTGCAAGTGCACAGGTTTGTAGGAAAGTAGCAAATTTCCCTCAAGTGGATGACCTAAGGTTTATCAATCCGTAGGAGGCATAGGATGAAGATGGTCTCTCTCAAACAACCCTGCAACCAAATAACAAAAAGTCTCTTGTGTCCCCAACACACCCAATACAATGGTAAATTGTATAGGTGCACTAGTTTGGCGAAGAGATGGTGATACAAGTGCAATATGGATGGTAGATAAAGGTATTTGTAATCTGAAATAATAAAAACAGCAAGGTAACTAATGATAAAAGTGAGCGTAAACGGTATTGCAATGATAGGAAACAAGGCCTAGGGTTCATACTTTCACTAGTGCAAGTTCTCTCAACAATAATAACATAGATAGATCATATAACAATCCCTCAACATGCAACAAAGAGTCACTCCAAAGCCACTAATAGCGGAGAACGAACATAGAGATTATGGTAGGGTACGAAACCACCTCAAAGTTATTCTTTCGGATCAATCTATAAAAGAGTTCGTACTAGAATAACACCTTAAGACACAAATCAACCAAAACCCTAATGTCACCTAGATACTTCATTGTCACCTCAAGTATCCGTGGGCATGATTATACGATATGCATCACACAATCTCAGATTCATCCAACCAACACAAAGTACTTCAAAGAGTGCCCCAAAGTTTCTACCGGAGAGTCAAGAATGTGTGCCAACCCCTATGCATAGGTTCATGGGCGGAACCCGCAAGTTGGTCACCAAAACATACATCAAGAGGCACGTGAAATCCCATTGTCACCACAGATAAACACGGAAAGACATACGTCAAGTGTGCTCAAATAAAGACTCAATCCGATAAGATAACTTCAAGAGGGGAAACTCAATTCATCACAAGAGAGTAGAGGGGGAGAAACATCATAAGATCCAACTACAATAGCAAAGCTCGGGATACATCAAGATCGTGCCATAGAGGGAACACGAGAGAGAACACGAGAGAGAGAGAGAGAGATCAAACACATAGCTACTGGTACATACCCTCAGCCCCGAGGGTGAACTACTCCCTCCTCGTCATGGGGAGCGCTGGGATGATGAAGATGGCCACCGGTGATGGATTCCCCCTCTGGCAGGGTGCCAGAACGGGCTCCCGAGAGGTTTTTGGTGGCTACAGAGGCTTGCGGCGGCGGAACTCCCGATCTATCTTGATTTTTGATGGTTTTAGGGTACGTAGGCATATATAGGCGAAAGAAGTCGGTCGGGAGGTGCTCGAGGGGCCCATGAGACAGGGGCACGCCCTGTAGAGGGGGGCGCGCCCCCTATCTCCTGGGCACCTCGAGGATCTTCTGACTTGATCTCCAAGCCTCCTGGATGATAATCTTCCAAAAAATAACATTGCCGAAGGTTTCATTCCGTTTGGACTCCATTTGATATTCCTTTTCCTCGAAATACTGAAACATGCAATAAAACAACAATATGGGATGGGCCTCCGGTTAGTAGGTTAGTCCCAAAAATTATATAAATGTGTAAAATAAAGCCCATAAACATCCAAAAGGGGTAATATAATAGCATGGAACAATCAAAAAATATAGATACGTTGGAGACGTATCAGAAGTGCGGAACATGCAAGAGTAATGGGGAGTGATCCCGGATACCGGGTGTCCCACATGACGGCGGCATGGCAAAAGAGGCGCATCGCAATCGACAATTCAAACACGGTGCAAACAGGAGCATCTCATACAACACATGCATTCGTCCACGAACGGTCGTCTCGGTGATATACCTTCGAAGCATGCATTCGGGATGGATCAAGTTTGGAGCGGTGTAGAGGAAGTAGACGTTCTCGGGACGGTCATAGTGGAAGTAGTAGTACACAGGTCGTAGTGGGAAGAAGTGCTGCTATTAGTCATCGGTGACGGTAGTGGAAGTAGAGGTACACCACGTCTTGTCAAAAATCACGGCGGCGGTAGTTGTAGACACGTTGTAGTCGAACTTGATGGAACCAATGTACTTGAGGGCAGTCGTGGTACTTGGGGTCTTCAAACTTGCCGGTCTCGCGTCTTGCGATGGTAGTGGTACACGATAACCATAGTCAAACTTGAAGGGTCGTCGACATCGTGGCACTTGGCGTCCATGTGGTCTCCGACAAACTTGACGGACCGGTTGCTCCGAGTCCTCGGTCCTCATGATACCTGCCGAAATCCAAGAGGGTCTTGGTGAGATCCAGAACAACACAAAAGGCCTCGGTTGATAGCATTCAAAAGGACACGATGAACTGGTCGCCTCCGACAGTGGTAGGTTTCGCACATGGGGTGCTCGCATGAGTGGTAGATGCATGGGGCAAAGGCAGCAGGAGGTTGCTGGCTGGTGCAGGCTCAGCAGAGCATCTGTTGCCTGCAGTGGCCAAGGCGAAGCAGGGCTGAGCAGCTCGGGCGCGGAGGTAGGGGTCGCGGGAGTCAAGCCGGAGAGGCCATGGTGCAACCCGCAAGAGCGATCGAGCGAGGAGGGCAGTCGCTAGAGATGGGGCCTGCACGGGCGCCCCTGGAGGTCAATGCGGGCGTGTCCCGCTCGACAGAGACGAGCACGCCCACTGCACATGGAGTCGCTAGGCATGGTCGGCGGCGTGGAGACTTGAGAGCGAGGGCGGAAGTCGGAGGGACTTGGCGTGGATGACGGCAAGGCAAGGTGGAGGAAGGCGTGGCGCGGCCTGGGCTTGGTCGCATGGATGACGACGGGGTCGGGGTGGTCCGGCGATGGAGGCGGGGCAGAGGACGGGCGGGGCAGGGGAGCGCCGGCGAGCTGCGGTAGAAGATGGCCGGGTCCAGCGAGAGCTCCTGTAGGGGGAAGCTAGTGGTGCAAGCAGGGCAGGTGTGCAGCCGAGCGACGGCTCTGGTGGCCGACGCAGTCGAGGGAGGAGCATGGGCATGGGGATCGGGAAGAGGAGTGACGGCGCTGTTGTGCGTGTGTGTCGGCGGGCACGGGAACGAGAGGGAGCAAGTGGCGGATCGAGAGGATGGGATCGGGGGAGGGTTAGGTTAAAGAGAGGTTGGCTGGGCCTTAGGACAACTCCACCGCGCGACCCCATCCTATCCGGCCCCATCCGTTTGGGGTAAAAAGGACAAACCGGGCGTCCCAGTGCGTGGGAGAAAATAGACTTTTGTCCGTTTTGTGTCCGTTTTCGACCCATCCCCGGCCCAAGTTTGCGCCGGTTTTGGGGTGAAACAGACAGCTCATGGACGGGCAGGACGCGTGCGCTTGTCCGTCCCTGGCCCGCCTGTCGGTGACACAATGCAAACCGCCCCCCCTCCCGCGGCCCCTTTGGCGCCATTTCCCCCCAAACCCTCCCACGTCCCGCCGTCCCACTCCCTCCCCCGTCCATGGCCGACGCCCAACCAAACTCCGGCGGGCTGGCCGTCGACCTGCCCGGAATGGCCAAGAAGAAGAAGGGCAAGGCGCCAAGGAAGCCGCGGTCGGAGTGCATGCCGGAGGAGATCGCGAAGTTGGATTCGGAATCGGCGAAGAGGAGGAGCCGGAGGACGGTCGCCAAGGACAACATCGCCGCGGCCAAGAGAGCCGCCGACCGTGTTGCGATTGAGGCTGCGCGGCGCAAGGCCGAGGTCGTGGAGAAGGAGGCCATCGTCAGCAAAGTGCACACCCTTCTCATGATGGGCATTTGTCATCCGGCCGGTTTCTGAGGAGCGGTCGTCGGTCCGGTGAGCACAGGGTCGTCGGTTGCCCGGCCTTCGCACTGCCAGTCGCCGACGTTAAGGACCACGCCAATGTCGCGCGGCTTCCTCCCGCCAAGGCACGACGGATAGACCCGTTTCTCGGGGCCGCCAGACGTGAGCGTGATCCCATCGTCCACCCCGCGCACGGCGGTCGTCATCGACCTCAACGTCACCCCTGTGTCCAGCAGCGGCGGCCGGCCGTCCATCGAGATGCAAAGAAAGCAAGCACGGCTGCCATTTACGGGCACCATGTCGTCCCCCCGCGTCTTGTTCGACGGAATGCCAACACCAACGCCACCGGTCGACGACCCCTACTACAACCAGTTCATGGAGGAAGTGATCTACGAGGGCGGGCATGTCCATGTCTACGACCCCGAGGAGACCCAAAGTTGGGATGGCCGCGGCCAGTTCACTTCCGATGAAGAGGCTGACGACCGTGCTGATTACAACCATGGTGACTCGTGGCATGAGGACGATGACATCTATCTCAAAGGTGATGGTGATGAAGAAGAAGGCAATGACATGGATATTAGTGGTGAGCCATTGTTCATCGACGAGCTCACCCAAAGATTGGAAGCACAAAAGAGGAGGAAGAGCATTCGCACAGGTTCATATACACAAGATGAGGTCAAGTTGATTTGCCAATGCTGGATGGAGATTATCCAAGATCCGAGGATGGGCGCACAACAAAAGGGCCTAGTTTTTTGGACGAGAGTCCACAAAACTTTCAACGAAAGGAAGATGTTTGAGCCCTACCAAATCACAAGCAACCGTGGCATCACCTCGATTCAAAAGAGGTGCTTGTTCATCCAACAAGAGTGCAACAAATATTGCGCCGCATTTGAGAGCGTTGAAGCACAGCCTGTGAGTGGTCTCGGCATTGGGGACATGGTATGCTCTCCTCATCCTAGTCCTTTCCTTGCTACGGCCAAGTGACTTCGGCCTTGGACATGTTTGCATGTCCAATTCTTGTTGATCTTGTGGTGTAGGCATTTCAATCTTTGGAAGCATTCAAGGCCCGACACAATGACAAGCCATTCACTCTTACACATTGTTGGACGGTCATCAACAATTGTCCTATGTTCAAGGATCAATACCATGAGCTTCAAAGGAAGAGAGGCAAGAAGACGGCCAAGTTCACTGGAGGTGGAGATGGCGAGGCGTTGAAGAGGCCGAGGCGCAAGACCAACTCCAAGGTGGACGACATACATGATGCATCATCCATGTCCTTGCATGAGACGTTGCATGGCATGATGTCTCAAAAGGATGTGAGGGATGAGAAGAAGCGGGAAAGCAAGGATGAGCAAATGAAGTACCTAGAGCTTCAAAGGCAGAAGCTTGAGATGGAGGAGGCGGCCAAGAGATGGAAGATCAACATGGAGGAGGCGGTGAGGCAAACGTAGCTCGACATCGAGGCCGAGAACGTCAAGGCTAGGCAGAGGCAGCTCGACATCGAGGCCACCAATGCTGCAACCAAAGCAAAGGAGGTCTCCCTTGCAATCATGAGCGTGGACTTGACCAAGATGAGCGATAAGACGAGGAGCTGGTTCAAGGCCAGGCAGAAGGAGATGTTCGACGCCGGCGGCCTGAACTAGGTCGTCCGACTGGCCGTGGCCGTTCTTTTTTCAAGGCTGGCATGGTGCCGCCCGCTGGGCCGCTGGTTGTGTGCCGGTGAGAACCTGATTCATTTTGAAGGCTGACTGTGTTGTCCGCCACTGGCTGTGTTGCCGGCGAACAAAACTATTCATTTTGGAGGCCGGCTGTGTTGCTGGCCGCTGGCTGTGTTGCCGGCGAGGACGTGTAGGCCGCTGACTTTGTTGTCGGGCGTGAACTAGGGCCGCTGGCGTGAACTAGGCCGGTCGCTGGTATCTGAAACGTTGTTGTTTGAAAATGGATGCGGACAGGATGGGGTAAAAGGATGCGGCCGCGGGCTGGGCGCACGGCCACCGCATCCCAGGACAGGCCCAGACATGACCCCATCGCCCTACCCCAACGGACAGAATCTGAACAAAACGGACGTCCGTTTGGGGTCGCGCGTTGGAGTTGGCCTTAGGCCATGGATGAGTTGGGCTGTGGATGGCCTAGATGGCCTACTGGGTTGTACTCTCTCCCTTCTCTTCTAAATAAAAAAAGAGAGATAATAAAGAAAAGAAAGCGAGGTTAGGGGTGGTGCTTGGGCAGGAGGGTCATTTTTGCATACTCGCGAAAATGGGCTTGATCCCAGAAAATAGAAATGGACATGATTGCAAGAATTAAATTCAAACTCATTTGAATTTAATTCGAATGGTTTGAACTAGGTCAAGGTTTTAGAAGAGTCCAATTTTTTTGATAATTTAGAGGAGCCTCGATAAAAGAGATAAAGAATTGTTGGCAAAGTTTGGGGAACAAACTTGAAATAGAATAGGCATGAGAGTTAAATTGCAATTGTGTTATGGTGAATTGAAATTAATGGAATATTTATTATAGCTCCCTAATATTGGGAGGATATGTTATAAAGAGAAATCACCATGTGAATATCCCTCAATTTAAATGGACCGAGGATCCACATGATTTATTTAGTTCAGTTTTAAAAAGGGTTGCATGATGACATGATGCAATGCAAATGATGCAATGATGAATGCAACAAACAAATAAATCACATGACAAAACTCAGAATACATGAAGGCATCTGGAGTGTCGATCTTGGGTCGTTATAACTCTTCTCCACTTACAAGAGATCTCGCCCCGAGATCTAGGGATGACAAATGGAAGAGGAAGAGGAGAGGTAATACTAAGTTGCTTCTTTGACAAACGAGTGAAACCACGAACCTCGAGAGGTTGAACAACTTGAAAGAAATAATACAAAAGAGATGAATGAGATTGCAAACAGTCTGTTGGACAAGAGTAACAATGAGTATGACGAGAACCAAGAGCTTAAGGGACAAGATAGACTTTGAAACCACTCCGGTTAAAACGAGATGAGAAAGGAAGAATTTAGGCAACACTTCGGTTGAAAAGAGAGGCAAGACTTGACAAGATGAAAAGAACATGATCTTGACAAAACAAGATGATGGATCTAGGAGAGCAACATCACAATGCCTCCAAAAGAAATGAAAGAATGGAATGAAAAGAATGGAGAGAAAACAACATGTTCTACCTCAAATAATTTTGAGAGAGCATCCTTAAAAGAAGGATTGAACGGAGTTGTTGAAGAATCAACAATCAAATGATATACTCATCATGGGCTTATGAAAATATCTCAAAACTAGAGGTGAGATTCTGCCACTAACGGGAACAATTGCTTGCTTGAGATCAACAAAGAGATGGAAAACTTCTTCCACCAAGATGATAAAGAGATAACTTGGATCATTGATAAGCACCACAAATAGCAACATTCCTTAGGGAAGGCTTTAGGTGAAATCTATACCAAGCTAACTCCAACAAATAAATTATCATGGGTTGAAACAACTCATGAAAGAAGAGAAAATGATGGTTTTACAATATCTCATTCCTGACAAGTTGTGAATCATGAAACACGAAGGGAAATTGTCAAGAATGGCATAACACCACTTCAAACGCTAAGGTAGAAAGAATTGCACTGTGGAATGCAAGACGAAGAATACTTGAGCTCCTCCAAGAAGAATCTTGACGAACGCTTGAAGAATGAATTGAATCCTTAACGAACCACCATGATGAGCCTCCGTGAAGAACTCTGGTAATAAAGGATGGTGAGAAAAAAGTGAATAATGAAAAGAATAAGATTGAAGCCTTGCAATGATTTAGATGGATCTTCGCGATGAGAAAATTGGGAGAGCTTGGAAATCTGGAAGAAAAGATGAATCACTTGAAACCGAGAATTTATTCCTAATGAACAAACTCCGAAGGAAGGGATTAAAGTCTTCGATGCAATAAGAATAAGAATTAATTTATGCTTACCCTCCATCAACTTAAGTTGATGATAAGTAATGGGTTTGGTGTACCGACTTATTCTCGTTGAAAACGATTGAGGAGAGATATAGCGCAAACTTGGGAAGGTCTTTAACGAATCGAGGGTAGGACTTGGAAGGAACAAATGAATTAATATGATAACAAAGGAAGATGAATTTTGAAAAAATCACCGGAAGGATTATGAGAGAACAAATGAATTGATACGATACCAATCGAAGAGGAGTCTTAAACAAACCATAGTAAGAATTTGAAAACGATGAAGAAAGAGAACGAATTGCCGGTAAGAATTAGAAATGAACAAAGATACTCGAGAGAATTAAGATACAAGAGAATGAAGAGATGACAAGCTGACTAGAGAATACCTGAACGATGCACCGGTAAGATTTAGAGAACAAGAGCTGAAAGCTGAGAATGAATAATTCTGAGATGATGGGCTCCGGAGAATCAAACTGAAAAGACTCCTGAATTGCTCCGGATGGGTGGAAAGAGTTCTCACAATTGAAAACAATTATGAGAGGATGGCATAAAGCTAGAACCATGAATCTTCAAGAGAATGGACAAGATTTAAGAGTAACTCTTCTTCGGTCTTCAAAGCTGAGAATGACGAGGAGGAACACCACCAAATTGTTGAGACACTCTGGATGAATGAAAAGATAAAAAAGTTGAGCCAAAGATGAAGATAATTTAAAAGTGGTCTTGGATAAGGCATAAGACTGATGGAGATCCATTCTTATGTCAAACTTTTAGAAGAATTTGAGAATAACTCTGGAAAAAAATATTAGAAGAGTCAGGTAAGATCCTGGAAAAAGACCTGTGGGTTAGGGCCCACTCAAAGATACACCGTTGAAGTGATTTTTAAAAGAGAGATTGCACCGGTTGAATTAAGTGGCTTGAATGAGATGTTAACCTCGAAATAGCTTGAACGGATTAAGAATGGAAACGCGAATCTTCTGAGATCCGGAGCAAATACATAGAGAGATGAGAATGATCAAGAGGTACACCAGCATGATAAAGCATTTGAAACGAGGAACGGGATATGATCACCACCGAAAGATTATATTTAGTTCACCGGAGAAGAAAAAAAGAACAAATAATGATAAACTAGAAACTTCCTTAGCAACTTCATGAGAATCACCGGGTAAGAACATTGATGGAAAAGAATGAAAAAACCTAACATGAATAAAATGGATACTTTATTACGGATTCTGGCTCCATGAGGAAAAGGGTGGGACGGTGGGAAAACAAAGGCAACTTGGGACGGATGAAATGAACGTTGTTGAGAAAACTGAGAATTCATCTTGTGAATGTTGAAATGATTGGATTAGCCTGAAGAGAAGCACGCCGGATGGAAAAGAATTAACATGACAACCTGGATGATCGAAAGGATTAGCATTCACATCAAAATATGAGAACACCGCTTAGGAAAAGGTATGGAATCAACACTTGACTCTGAAGCAACTCGAATACCACAACAAAACAAAACCAAGATTTGGCTTGCAGAATAATCCCGAACAAATACATAACCCCTCATGCATTTGTTGGAAGGATAAACCTAGGTAACAACTTGAAGTCCCACCTGAGAACTCCTGAAACTTCTTGGTTATGCAATCTGGTCCCACGGCTACACGGAGCAAAAATCATCACACAACTCCTAGCAGAATTCTACGCTCCAATGTTCCGAATGCGTTCAACACATAACCAAGAAATTTCGGAAACTCGTGTACCTCAGACCTTCGAACACACAATGATACTATTCATGGAAGATCATCCGTGCTATCTTCTCCAATACTGGGGATAAGTCACGACACTGTTTGCCACGATGAAAAGTATGGGAGCGTTTCGATGTCGACATCCTCTGGTATTCCGGATCTGGGATGATAACAACTATGATGGAAGCACCTTGGAGCTCAACTCTCCGGGTCCAATCCATACAAACGGGAGGCACCAAGACAGGATTCCCGTCACATCGATATCGCAACAATTCCAACAATACCCGCGTGATCCTAAAAAAATTGAGTGCAAAAGAGGAGAGTGAAGTCAAAACATCTACATCACGAGTCCTCACCGGAGCGACAAGGGGATGAGGAGTAAAAAGAAATCCTACTCTCCAATATATATATAGCTAGACTCAAAATAGTTTTTTTCTAGACTCAACAACGACAACGGTTCGATCAATCAAGGGGGCTCCTAAGGTCGCTAGGCTCTCATGCCAACTTGTAGCGACCAAGATGTGATTCCCAATCACGTGATGAATTTATGATCAAGGCACAACTGCACTTCGAGCACATAGCAACGTGAATATCATTACAACATGCCATGTACTGAATAGATGGGAGTACGAGGTAAAGGCTTACACCCTCCACAAGTTACAACATTCATACAACAATACATCAAATACATAGCAACCATCATACAGAAGAGCAGGATCCGACTACAGATGAAATCAAACGAAAAAGAAGAGCGACATCCACCCTGCTAATCCCAGGCTCCTGACCTGGAACCTATATCCCTTAATCGAAGAAGAAGCAGGAGAAGAACTCCAAACAAGCAAGCATCACACTCGCGTTAGATCATCGCATTACCTGTACCTGCAGGTGTTCTTGTAGTAATCTGTGAACCACGAGGACTCGGCAATCCCATTACCATGGGTATCAAGACTGTTAAGATAATTAACTCATCATTGGGGATAATCCCCGCTCTCCCCGTGCATGTAATCGCATGATGTGGGAACCGTCACACCTCTTGGAATTGTCGTCTCCTTTGGAGACGTTTCGTTTGTACATTAAGGACAGTATAACCGCACCTAATCTCTGCCCTCACAGTGATTTGCGTTTTCGGCCGTCCGTTTTCGCGATCTGGACGTTCCTGACCATCAAATATTGTCTGAAAACTTGTCTGTCTCGCATTGTTTCTAATCTGGCCCAGCTGTCCTTTGGGCTGCTGCTCCAGAGGCCGAAACGAAGGCCTCTGATGCAATGGGCCATTCGCCAGCCGCCAGCCCAATCGAGCGCTAATGGAGGTCCACTGCTGTGGTTGCGAGGTATACAGAGAGGAGCGACCGCGTCCAATCCATCCAGTCCCCGATTTGGTTGACCCTCCCGAGAAAAAAAACTCTTCCGATCGACAGAATCAGAGAAAGGAGAGGACGAATCGATCCACCCTGACGCGCGCCATGTGTGCGACCTAGGGATTGATCGGTCAAGTACAGGCGGGCGATGTATCTTCAAGGGAATCCGGTCTAGCGGGGATGCATACCGACGCCTCGATCTGTCTTCAAGGGCATCCAACAGATCTGGGGATGTATATCGACGCCTCGTCGTAATGGAGTTCATCCGCCGTCATTCAAGCGGGAGTAATGAAACCCTATTGTACAGGCTATTATCTCGCCGGCGGCTAATGGTGCAGGTCAGTTACAATTTTGTTGTGTACACCTCCTTCAATTCGCTCGGCTATATATGCTTTGTCACATCGCACTAGTGTCACCCCCTTTTCATATAGCAAGAGCAGCCCCAGCAGCCATTGTTCTTCACTAGATTGCTCCTCCATAATCAACCCTGCTGCAAATTCAGGACATAGATGCCCTCCTTCTGCACCTCCAGCGCCGGGGCGAAATTGATGCAAAAACAAGTGAGGAAGGTATCCCTCCAATTCAGAGAGGCAGCAACGAGCAGTCTTGTGCATGCGGCGTGGGCAAATGGAGCAGCTGCAAGGCAACCCAGTTGTTCCCATAGGTTTGCTCCTTCTTTTCGCTGGGAAAGTCATCCTCCTCTTCCTGATATGCTCTTATGCTAATTGGTTATGGAATTTTTCTAGCAATACCAGACGAATTATTGCATATATGCAACAATGAACACACAGGCAAGAAAAAAGAGAGGTCCACTTCTAACTGCTGGGCGAGGTATAAGTACAACAAAGCTACACTGATTTCTTGAATTCATTTTTTTCCCAAGAACCTCAAATGAAGGGATCCATCCATGAACAATATTCTTTATAGTAGTTCCAGTACAAATGATTGATAAAAAGTACTCATTTTTTCTCGATACAGTAAGAATTAATTTGGAAAGCTACTGTATTAATTCGGCCGAATACGCACCTTCTCGAAGGTCACATACAGTAATTATGTATCTAGGTAAACACTTTCTATATGACATAAGCACTTTTGTGTGATTCCTTTTGGGTCCTCCAATAGCAAACCTGAAGTAAAATTATAAGTCTGGATGACCTAATAAAGGTATGGTTTTGTAACTAGCATACTCTGTTTCATTGTTCTTCCATAGACCCTATTAAGAAATTCGCACATTCTTTTGCTGGTTGCAGGTTTAATATCATTACAGTGTGCACTTGTTTAAGTAATATCATGATATTTGTGATTACTTACATGTACTATTTTGCATTCTGCACATGTATTACTTTGTTCAATCCAAAAATGTAGATGGTATTATGGGTATTACTAATAACCTATCCGTTCATCATGCCCTATGATTTTTTTCTCAATCCTGTCCAAACTATTGTTAGTCATTCAGATCATGTTTGTGAATTTTGTCTCCACAAAAAATACTCCATGTAGATCTCTCTCGATGCTTACTTGGTTGTGAGAATAACCAGTGTCGGATTAGAAGTGATGGCAACTTGGGTGACGTTCTTCCGTTTTGTGACCTTGAGTTGGCATCCTGGTTTGTGAGAACATATAAGGTGTTATATTAATTAGGCACGATACGTTTGACACCTTGAGCAGGTTGCCTGGTTCATCATGCATTTAAATGAAGGATAAATAGAGATCGATATCCCTAATTTTATTGTTGTGCTTGTTTGAAGCGAGAATGATGCTAATTAACTAATCGTCCGCTATGACATACTCTATGCAATTTTTTGGAAGTTGTCACTAAAGCAAAATACAGCATTTTTGTGCAGATTCGTGAGTCTCCTACTGTGGAAAAATAAAGTAAAGAAGATCAGAGAATAATTACATTGTCATCTGACCAGGCTAATCTGCAGAAAGCGTGCATGGACAGGGATCGTCCCAGTAACCTCTGCGAAGAGAGGGTGCATTTAAGGAGATATCTTCCTATATTTATCTGCAGCATCGATGATATCATGGGCAGTTTTTCTTCTTGTCTAACTAGATCTATATCGTCATCTATGTTAGAATAATCTCTTCGGTTGACTCATCCACGCTTGATATTATTTATGGAATAGGAAAATTTTATTCAACCAGAACTATTTAGATCATCCATATGAACATTTATCGATTCTCTGTCATTTTCATTCAAGCGTATGCATATTTTTGTGTTGAATAACATGTTTGCTGATGTAATGCAAGCCAATAATTTTCATGGTCGTGCTACCTTTGGTATTTCGTACTATATAAGAATTATGTAAGTATTTTCAAGTGAGCTTGGCTATAAATTGTCAGATGGCTCTTGAATCATTTCAGATTTCACACACGCTCTGCTAATCATTAGCAATACAAGCTAATTGTTTTTCCATATACTGATCCATATTGAATGTGTTGTGTAGATGAAACCAAACAAGAGGCGCAAAATTACATTATATTTGTTACAACATTACTTTTTTGTTAATCCCTAATATGTTAGTTAGTTTATGCAAATTTAATTTTATGCTTCTTCATTTTATAAAATAGCACACAAATTTCTATATTTTACTGGATAAATGGACGGGCGCGGCAACGCGCGCCATCAAGCGATCTAGTGTTGTATATAAAGGATCCAACACTATCAATAAAGACTACTTGAGATTCACTTTACAACTCTCTGGATTGTTCTCTGTCGATCTCTATTTCAACACGTTATCAGCATGCTCCTAGCGGGGCAATTCCATCGACGTGACGGTTCCTGGCTATTGCATCGCCTGCAAGTTCGACGGCTATAGCCCTTGGTTCGCCGTGGTGACGCCCGCTACCGCAGTGGCTCTCGGCCCGGCGGAAGCACTTCCAAGCGGCAGCCTCGCGCCGTACATGGCCACGACCTGTTCACGGCACAGCGCCCCGTTCCGCATCGGCGAACGCCCTGTTCACGGCAAGACAGAGTACAGAGGGATCACGAAGAAGAGAATCGGAGACTCAAGTCAAGCACCACGCAAATTGGCGTACCAACTTCATCTAATTGCTACAGAGGAACAAGGTGCTACTTTTCCAATTTTCTTCATGGCTACAGAAAATTGCTTTACCAAGAACATAATCTTGCCTTGACACTGGACGGACGAAGGCATTCATGGCAAGTGGCATCGCCTAGCTTCAGTCCCCGCTGGATCAAGCCGGCTCCAGCGGCTTTGTCCCTGTTGCGCCGCGCCCCACGACCGGCATTGCACCGTGCTATGCTCACGCCGTGGCCGCGCCCGCCCGCACCAGGCAGTGGCTGGCCCCGCCCGCCCGCGTTGTGCCGCCGGCCGCTGCCCGTGCCAGGCTGTGCCTCTGCCCCCACCGCGTCGGGACTTGGTTACCGGCCGGTCTCGACTTCTTCACCGCTGCGCCGCTCGGAGCACGCCTCCGTCCCCGGCGTGGCTGTCAATGGCGATGGATGCGGTGCGTAGCTCCCTCCCATGCGATGCATCGGCCTTAGGGCTCGGTGCGGCCGTGCCCTTGGCCCCGACGACAAGAGCCTCTTCGCTCTCTAATGATGCGGCCGGTCGGCCAGCCGTGGGATTCTCTGCCTGTTTCAGTCTTGTGAGGATTGCGGATCGAGTTGCTGGGGATTTCTTTCCCTTTCTCTCTCCTTATCTTTTCGATTGACTACACTTCCTCGCTTGTGTAGCCATGTGCATGCGGTGGAAATTTAGGCAACCGGCAGGCGTTGCTTTATTTGCTACACAGCAGTAGATTATTACTGTTCCAACACACTCCTACCAGTGATTTATTCCTGTTAAAATCAGCCTAAATACTAGAAAGTGCGCACGCACTATCTAATGCTTGCGAGCGGCCGCACGCTGGCCACACGAATTTTGCCCGAACCGCCGCACACTTTGTCTGCTGAGGTTGCCGCTATCCACCCACGTCTTCATCCCCACCTCAGTTCGCTGCCACGCCATGGAGGTGGTCGCTCGCCGCCCTTGACGCCCGCGCCCTCTACTCCCCTCCCACCGTCCTCCCCCTCTCCCTCCCCTGGCCCCCGCCTCGCCGCCCACATGCTCACCGCCTCCCCCGCCTTTGCAGCCACCATCCCCAAGCAGCACTTCCTGACCCCCATCTCGGACCCCATCTGGGCCGCGGCGCCTGGGATGGCGCCGCGATGGTACGAGGAGCTACACTTGGATCTGCTCCCTGGCCGAATTTGCACCATGGCCCATCCAGTTGGGTAATTTGATTGCAATCTTCTTGCTTGGGAGGTTATCTCGTTCCCAGGGGAACAACGTTTGAGCAGCCGTCGCCGGATTTGGTCTTGTTCCTTTACAACAACAGGATCATGTACCCGACCGTCACCAGGATCCTCATTGGAGCGCCCCATTTTGTGCCTAGATCTGATCCTCCCTCACCTTTATTTCTCTGATCTAGATGTCTGCCCGAGGGCATTTGATGGCATTAGAGTTTGTCTAATCCGGTGGTGGAACTGCTCCTTCCGAACGCGCCTCCGGATGGGGTTCATCATCGTCGCCCCGACGTCTTCTTCCCCCCGCGTCTTCAAGATGTTGATTGAAGTATTCTGTAGACGGCAGTTAAAAAAAGAAGCATAGTTCGAGCAAGTAGTATAGCATAAAGAAGGTCAGATTACTTTGACTTGCCTGGGTCGACCAATCTGCGAGGGATTCCGGTGTAGTGTGCCCAGCCTGGCATTTTTGTGATTATTTTTGCTACGATTTGAATTGGAATAGAAGGAAAGAAGTGCATAAGAGTATTGAGAGGATAGTTTCCATGCTTTTGCTCAACCCTCAAAATGCATCTGTGTGGTTTCTCTGTTTTCTCTTAAGTTGCATGCATATAATTAACCAGTTGGCTAGTTTGTTGTAATAGTTGCACATGCACACAAATATAGTTGGATCGCACATATACATATCTTAGTTGGCTAGCCAATTTATGAAGTTGCACACTGAGGGCTAACCGGTTGCACGATCGATGATATTTAGATGGATATACTGTGTAAACCATGTTGAAACAGTGTGTGTGGTTTTTTGGTTGCACACTCATGTGTGCCCTATTGCCAAGGGTATGTGTCAAGAGTTTGCAGATCTAAGCAATTCATATCCTAGTTGTCTTTGCCACACTTAATTATGCAGTTGCACAGGGAGGGCTATCTAGTTGCACGGTTGACGGCTAGTTTAGTTTGTCATAATCATCTCCGGGCAGTGTGTATGCTGAATTTTTTGGTTGCACACTAATGTGTGTCCAGTTGGCCATACAGTGCATCAAGTTGTACAAATTTTTGTTTGGTAGGTGTGCTTTAAGAAATCAACATGAGTTTCTTACCTCATGGCACTCTTTGATATCAATTGTTTTTGCTCATTTTTTTCTTTTATACATTTGGTTGTTGCGACTAATTTGTTCAATCACTTTTTGTTCATAGACCAAATATGGTTGTAGAAGGAGATGCTACAAGGAGTCATGTTTGGTTTTTCATCGTTTTTCAGTTATCCTTCTAGCAGTTTTGTTTTGCAATTATAATAACTATTTGTTGGGTTTTCCGACCATGTTTTGTGTTTTGTTTGTTTTATGCAGGGGTCTACAAACCGTTCTTCTCGGCGGAACTCCAAACAGCCCGCCGAGCGGCAGTCGCGCTGTGCTGATATCTATGGGGAGGCAGAGGATGATGAGGTAAGTATCGAGCAAGCAGTGTGGGTGCATTTTCCTTTTTTGCATACACACACAAGTAATTTTTTCCATGCATCCTTTTAGGTTGCTGTCCGATTCCGCATTGTGAAATGGTGGAAATGGAAGGTGACCTAGTAGGTGGGAGTTGTATATGGAGCTGGCACATCATGTGCAGCAGGTGTTGAGGTAACATGAAATGGTATTAGGCATTTTTATTTTCTTTTTTTCTACACAAAGTAACCTGGGATATGATTTTTTTACCCAGTTGCACAAGAACCAGCTAGGTGTTGGCATCATGAACTTTATAGTTGCACAGGAATCAATTAAGAGTTGGTATCCTTAACTTTTCAAATATTTGCACAACAATAGCATACGAGTTGGCATCCCCAACTTCCATAGTTGCACCAGAACCATTTGGGAGTTGGCAGTCTCAGCTTTTTAAATAATCCCACAACAATATCATATGAATTGGCATCCTCAACTTTCATAGTTGCACCAGAACCAATTGGGAGTTGGTGGTCTCATCATTTTAAATAGTCCCACAACAATATCACATGAGTTATCCTCAACTATTTTAGTTGCATAAGAACAAATCAGGAATTGACATCCCCAATTTTTTTAAATAGTTGCACAACAATGCCACCTGAGTTGGCATCTTCAACTTTTATATGAGTTGAAGATGCCAACTACTGAAATTCAATCCCCACAAGTAGATGGATCTGGGGGTGTTGTCAGATGCACTTGTGTTGGTTAAGTTGCGCAGATACGCCCCAGATCTGGTTCATTTTCTCTAAGGCTTCATTTTTGCATCATGTGCAGGTTTTACAGGTTATGGGGGTGGAGGAGCTGTTGTAGCTTTGTGCACACAATTCTCAGCTACGAAGTCACATATACAATTGTGTGGAAAGATCAAAGGAAAAAACGCCTGCAAACCATTATTCAGTAGTTGGCCAGTTTGTACTAAATAGTTGCACACATACAAAACAGGGATTGGTTCAGTGTTTTTCTCACAAATTGTGTTTTAATCTTGTCCAGGTTTATTTTGGTCAAGGAGTTGATGTAGATTCTGCACATAATTTGATGCTATACTTCTTATACGGTGCTATTGGAAGTACAAAGAAGATTTAGATGATATTGTCTTTAGTTGCACACATCCAGGCAAAAGTTGGCTTGGATTCATGTTTAGTTGCATAAATATATGTTTTTTTCATAGGAACTACATCATGTCTATTTTTGCATCTGCAACTACTCTCTTTTGTTTATTTGCACGCATCCAGGCAATAGTTGGCTTGGATCCATGTTTAGTTGCACAGGAAAGTGTTTTATTATACAGAGATCAGATTCAATTGTATTTTGTCGCTTCATGTTCCTTCTTCCTCCTACTATGAAGAAGATTTGTGCTAGATCCAGAGGGAAAGTGAAGAGGCCAGAGGGAAGTTACCTAATGGTGCTGCCTTGTATGGCTCTGAACTCCCTCTTCTTAGAACTGAAGCTTTTTCACCTAGTTGTGCTCTGCCATGGCAGCTCTATAGGGTTTGGATCCAGGCCTGGGATCCCCTTCTTTCGTGGAGAAGAAGGGTGACCCAAGGGGGGAGGAAGTGTGGGTGAGGTGTGCGTGGGAGGTGTGGGGAGGTTGTGGTTGGGAGCCTGATAGCGATGGGGAAGATTTTCTATTGGTTGGGAGTGTGGGACACGGGCCGGAAGGAACTTTTCTTCTTGGGGTCAAGGGGGGACAGAAAGTTACCTTTTTGGCTAGCCGCTCCATCACGCTAGCGGGCAGTCGGCCGCCCACTAGACGCCTCCTAAAATCAGTACATATATTTTAGTACCGTTTTTTTTTAGTACCGAGGGATTCTAGATCTTAAGTTGATGTAATATATTTCCACGTTTATCACGTATTGAGATTAATTACGTTCATTTGCAATTGAGATTTTTCATCTCTTGCAAAGATAATTTCAGTACCTCTACGGTACTAGTTTGCGATTGAGAATTTTCTTTTCTCGCAAAACAATCTCATTTGCGATTGAGATTAATTTTTTTCGCAAAATATTAATTCACTTTGCTAAATTATCTTGCAACTTGATACAAGATCATCTCATTTAATTTGAGGTCGATACAATTCAAGTTTTTCACTTGAACATCAAGTTTGCAACATCATTACTATTCATTACAATAGTAGTGTATTTTTGTTGAGTATGATGTATTCCGGAATGTATGTATCTCCATGTTAGTGCTACGTCTTGAGCTTGCGTTGGTTTTCCTTGAAGATGAAAGGGTGATGCAACAATAGTAGCGTAAGTATTTCCCTCAGTTTTTGAGAACCAAGGTATCAATCCAGTAGGAGGCTCCTCAAAAGTCCCACGCACCTACACAAACAAACAAGAACTCGCAACGAATGCAATAAAGGGGTTGTTAATCCAGTAGGAGGCTCCTCAAAAGTCCCACGCACCTACACAAACAAACAAGAACTCGCAACGAATGTAATAAAGGGGTTGTTAATCCCTTCACGGCCACCTGCGAAAGTGAGATCTGATAGAGATAATATGATAAGATTAATATATTTCTGGTATTTTTATGATATAGATTGGAAAAGTAAAGATGCAAATAAAAGTAGATTGAAAGCTTATATGATAAAAGATAGACCAGGGGGCCATAGGTTTCACTAGTAGCTTCTCTCAAGATAGCATAAGTATTACGGTGGGTGAACAAATTACTGTCGAGCAATTGATAGAAAAGCGAATAATTATGAGATTATCTAGGCATGATCATGTATATATGCATCACGTCCGTGACAAGTAGACCGACTCCTGCCTGCATTTACTACTATTACTCCACACATCGACCGCTATCCAGCATGCATCTAGAGTATTAAGTTCATAAAGAACAGAGTAACGCATTAAGAAAGATGACATGATGTAGAGGGGTAAACTCATGCAATATGATATAAACCCCATCTTTTTATCCTCGATGGCAACAATACAATACGTGCCTTGCTGCCCCTGCTGTCACTGGAAAAGGACACCGCAAGATTGAACCCAAAGCTAAGCACTTCTCCCATTGCAAGAAATATCAATCTAGTAGGCCAAACCAAACTGATAATTCGAAAAGACTTGCAAAGATAACTTAATCACACATAAAAGAATTCAGAGGAGATTCAAATATTTCTCATAGATAAACTTGATCATAAACCCACAATTCATCGGATCTCGACAAACACACCGCAAAAAGAGTTACATCGAATAGATCTCTAAGAAGATCGAGGAGAACATGGTATTGAGATTCAAAGAGAGAGAAGAAGCCATCTAGCTAATAACTATGGACCCGAAGGTCTGTGGTAAACTACTCACAACTCATCAGAGAGGCTATGGTGTTGATGTAGAAGCCCTCCATGGTTGATTACCCCTCCGATGGAGCGCTGACGAAGGCTCCAAGATGGGATCTCGCAGATACAGAAGGCTACGGCGGTGGAATTAGGTTTTCTTGGTCGCTTCTGATGTTCTCGGCGTACGTGGGTATATATAGGAGAAATAAGTAGGTCGGTGGATGCCTGAGGGGCCCACAAGATAGGGGGGTGTGTCCAGTAGGGGGGCGCCCTCCACCCTCGTGGCCTCCTTGATTGCTTCTTGACTTGCACTCCAAGTCCTCTAGATCACGTTCGTTATCACGCTCCCGAAGGTTTCATTCCGTTTGGACTCCGTTTGATATCCTTTTCTTCGAAACACTGAAATAGGCAAAAAACAACAATACGGGTTGGGCATCCGGTTAGTAGGTTAGTCCCAAAAATGATATAAAAGTGTAAAGTAAAGCCCATAAACATCCAAAACGGGTAATATAATTGCATGGAACAATAAAAAATTATAGATACATTGGAGACGCATCAGTTAGCTACATGTCGAGATTAATACGTCTATTTGCAATTGAGATTTTTAATTTCTTGCAAATAAGAATGCAAAATTCAAAGTGACTAGCAAACATGCCCGTGCGTTGCAACGGGAGAAAAACAATTTACCCCTCATACACACAGTTGACGACACAACAAATCCCTTGAAATATTTCATGATGCCATGCAACAAGCAACTTGATAATTGGTGTTGTGAAAAAAAACATAAATGTTGATGATTTTTGAAGTGTACTCAAAGTGTTTAGAATTCATTATACAACACAAAATATCTACCTAGTTGTCAGTATATGCTTATGCATTTGATGTTGTTTCTTGGTGATGCCCAAAAGATATTGCATTAGAATGAAAACAGCAAAGTACATTTTACTATTCAATGGTAGCATGTGCATAAGAGCATTATTTTTGTCATATATGTGTTTGCATATATAAAAATATGTGTGTGTTTGCAACCATAATTCAGTTCAGGACTTAATTTGGTTACAACCATAATTTAGTTCAAGACTTAATTTGGTCGCAATCATGTCGGATAGCTCCACCAAAAACAACCAATCTATAAGGACATATGTAATAGGCATTTCTAAAACATCTCATCATATAGAGAATGTATTATTTAAGTTTGCACCCTGAACATATTTTTAAAAATTAATGATGAAGGCATATTTGGAATCTACACATTTTTCTGATGAATTTTCATATATGACATGTTAGATTTGGAGTTAGGGTTTCAAAGATATAAAAATTTCAAAAAGTATTTGACCTTTTATTTAAAGAAAAAGGAAAGGGGTATGGATCGAACCCACGACCTCCAGCATGGTAGGTCAAGGCACCAACCAGTGCGCTGCGTGCATGGTTATTGTGTATGAGGGGATATCTTCCTATTGATCTATTAGCCACCGCAGACGAAACAAAATATAAGAAACCAAACGTTTTTCTCACTTACCGGTGGCATTGGTGGGTAATACTTTAAAACTCTATGGGTAGTTTTAATGACGGACGACCAGAAGCACTATTTGCTTTATTATTAGGGGAAGATTTCTTCAAATTGATGTATTGAGATCACAAGGTAGTCATATAGATCTACTGCCTTTGCAGATTATCAGTGACTATTGTTAAAGCCTATATTTTGTCATTTTGACATTATAATTGCTTTACAAAGTGCTCTCTCACACATTTTACTAAGTCATGTCATAAGGCTTACGAGTGAGTATCTACTAATTTCATGAGATTATACTCTCTAGTGTTGCGAGATCTACTCCATTTTGAAGATTATCTTCAAGGTGTCATATTTAGCAATTTGAGATTCACATTAATGGTTTCAAGATAACTTCTTGAAATACCCATTGATTTTGCTAAGTTCATTACAACATCAACCATGATGGTCTTTAATTTACTGGTTGTAAATTAATTATCTCTGGTTTACCCATAGAAGTAACATATGGCTATAGAGTTTGAGACATTCGCCCTCAATGGCCACCACTGCCCTATCTGGGCCATGGACATCATGATCGCTCTTGTGTCTCGTGAGATAATGTGCAACCTGGATTCACCTCTGGTTAGGATCACACCGCTAACGGAAAAAATGGTGTCTTATATATCATAAGGCATTAGATTCAGATATCAGCATCTGGTTATTCTGTATCAGCAATTCCTGGGATACAATGAACCTCAAGGGCAAAGGTTTGAATCTTACTTCAACCTTCAATCCGACATCACCAGCTGTGACAGGACCCTATGGGCATAGAGAATGTGATGGTTGAATATGCCTCAACCGACATGTTTGGAGACTATGAATAGTCTTTCAATCGCCTGACTGGTTCATATAATTAATGTCCATTTACGGTGTTGTAACAACAACATAAGTATTGTTGTCATCATATATTGTATATCATAATATATTGTATCAACACTTTAATACAAATACATTTGTATGTATTCTATATATCTGACAGTGATTTTCATATTGAGAATCTTCATGTCTATATATAGCTTTCTACGAGAGTCAATCCGATGAAAAAGATATGTGCCTTGTGGACATATGCACCACAAGCTCTATACTCAGGGAAGTCCAATGTTTCCACTCTCATTGAGAGGAAGGAGATATTTTAAAATCGCTAGACGTGATGAGGTATTTTGTTGGCTCAACTCGAGTCATATTTACTATCCCTGTGGGTACTCGAGTAACATCGAGATGCTTTATTGCTTCCCAGGTTTAATTGTACCCTACTAAACTATGGAGGTATCCGTCAAAATAGTTTCCATAGCGAAACTTATGATGACAACAAAGAGAAATAACTTCTCTTTACCATATGCAACAGATATGGCAAGCACATTATCTATGTATCATCGGCATTGCACTACACATACTACAAAACCCGTAACACATGTTGCGTACGAGATAGTTTTCCTGTGTCTTTTGCTTAAGAAACTTGGCATTCCTGCTTTGGTCATCATTGACATTGGGTTGAAACCAAAACTATCATCAATTCCAGAAGTTTATGATTATTATGATGCTAAATTCTAACAATATTTGGATTCATGTGCACTACATGTGACACAGGGAGGCAAATTTTAAGGCTCGTACACCTTAAAGTGTATGTTGAACCACTCAGACTCCTTGAATGCATCAAGTCGAGGTAAGTGGCTCTTCCCAACCATTGACTAGACTATTTAGGTATCCATGGTTTTCCAAAGACAATCTACATGATGGTCTCAAGTGTGCTTTATTCACACGAAGTCATTGGCTTATTATCCTGATATTGGTTTCAAGAAAATCGTATGGATAGCATTGCAAAATCTCCTTGAGTGCTTTTCTCTATGGCCCTCGGATTGAAGTTTAGCAATTTGTCCTAATGTCTAGACTCGAAATGGTTTGGTAGAATCCTATATCCAAAGAATTAAGCTCATTGCATTATCTTTACTTCGGAATTGCAACTTACCAACTTTACGTTGAAGCCATGCAATTTTACACACCCATGACCAAACTGCATACTATTATTCCCCTCTATCTTTGATAAGTAGAAATCTACCAAGTATTTCCCATATGCGGTATTTCGGTTG
The DNA here is from genome assembly GCF_018294505.1 of Triticum aestivum. NCBI lineage: Eukaryota > Viridiplantae > Streptophyta > Magnoliopsida > Poales > Poaceae > Triticum > Triticum aestivum. The sequence continues at coordinate 720,207,616 of NC_057801.1, forward strand.
CATACCGGTATCACCACCCCAACATACATCATTGCCCCATCAACATATAGTTGGGATCTATGTGAGGAATACTTATATTAACGTCAATACCTCAAGCCGCTCACATGGGAGTTATTCAAGGCCAGTATGTTGATTCAATGAGGAACATTTCCAGGCATTAGGGGGAGATTTCAAGTACCATAAAGAATGCCAGGAAATTAGTGGAGTGTTCAACACATTTCTGCCTCAAATCCACGTACTCAAAGATCTAAACTATGCGTTCAGAAGATTTGCAACACATTGCAAATAACCTGCCAGATTCATTTACTGACTATAAAGGTGTCACACAATCCTACAATCCTACAAAAGTATGCCTGAAAGAGTGGAGGTACCAGCAAAATCCACTCCACTCCCCATTCAAAGCAACAGGGGGAGACGTAATCGCAGAAGTACATCAGGATTCAGCTTCTCGCAAGTAAGGATATCAAGGCCTGTGAATCAGTAAATGCAAGTCAACTTCATGTTGACAGACACCTAATGGGTAGTATACACCTAGTGGACGGGAAACCTCCACCAACCCAGGTCATAGTGCACACAATGACTGGGACATCGGAATACCCGACTCAGTCGCATTGAGAAATCGCGAGCAGTCGTCATGGGTAACGATATTTTCATCAAGTCTATATTGATATATAGATTCTGGAGAATCATATAACCGGAAGTCTACAATTGTCGATATGCATTTCTCAACTAGATTGCAAAAACCTTTCAAATGATTCAAATCCAAAGACCATGGCCATGGAAAAGTGTGAACAACACTCGGACTGAACTCATGCAAAGGGTATAATCTAGGTAGAAATGATCTTGCTCAATAATGGGAAGGTAGTCATAAGCAATACCTACACCAGTTTTCTTCTTGAAACGAAATTCAGAACAATGAGGTGGTGAAACATAGAGCAAGTATTGTAGCACAAGGGTTCACGCAGATACCCAACTATTCTCCAGAGGTGGAATCTCTTCCCGATAACTTATATCATTGGAAGTACAAAATCATCTATCTGTGCAGTTGATAGATGTAGTGATTACATATACATGTGGATCACTACATTCAAACATAGATGGTTCCCGATGGAATCTCAATTCTGAATCGACATACATTGTGTAAAATCAGTAAGTCACCGTACGACTTATTATTGTCAGTACATATGGTACAACTAACGTAGTGAGATCCTTATACACAAGGATTACTCCTACAATGATGATTATCCATGTTTGTGTGTCTACAATGACGACACATGTAATCATCTAAATGACGGAGTTTAAAATGAAGGATTTTGGTAAACCAAAGTATCGCTCATTACTACAAATTGAGCACCTTCATTCATACATTATGGTATACTATGTTGTCTATATCCATGATATATTGGAGAAATTCATTGTGGACAAATCTTATCTATCCATAACTCTCATGGTAGTTCATTCTCTAGACCTAGAGAAAGATCTATTTAGACTAAGAGATGATGAAAATGAGATATTGGGACTCAACGTTCCATAATGCCATTGGATCCACCAAACACAATTGGTTGATACTCAAGAATATCTTTAGATATCTCCAATGCATCAAACATCTTGTCCTGGTTTTTCAGTTTCACAGAAATGTGAACACCGATATCGTTGGATACATCGATCAGATCGCCAGTATGTCAGATCGTAGACAAGCTTAGTGTTCCTACTAGGTGTGGTAGCCCTCTCGTGAAGAGTCTTCAAAATAGACCTCGCGGCTACATTCGCCAACCATTATCTCAACGATAATCTGTCTTGTGTTGCCCGGATGCAAACAAGTTACGTAATAAGCAATATCGCTATATTGCATATCTTGCAAGTTAAATCATATGACTGATTTATTCATGAAGTCTCTACCAAGTTTTCACAGAATTGGTATGTGACGGCTTCGAATTTTGCAAGAATCAGGGGGAGTATCTTCCTGAATTGTTCCTGTTTAATGCATCATATTATACCCTTTTCCCTTCATGAGTTTACTTTACAGGTTCTTATAAAGGTTTTTAATGAGGTAATATCAATACATGACCATATGCCATATAAGGAAAGTATATGCATCATATTTATTGTTCTCTAAACTCTATGGATTTTCTCATATTGAGTTAAAAGAGACAATAACCATTATATGTTGCCTCATTTTCTCCTTATTTTTCCCACTGGGTCTGAAGGAGTTTTGGCATCATATCAAACACTATCTCCTTATAGTTTTTCCACAGGATTTTGGGAGGAGAATCTAATCAAGATAATAGATCTTAATGCAGTCAAGCGGTGATTAGGGGGAGTGTTAAGAGTAATTAACTCATCATTAATTAGTGGATAATCCCCTCTCTCCCCGTGCATGTAATCGCACGATGTGGGAACCGTCACACCTCTTGGAACCGTCGTCTCCTTTGGAGACGTGTGTACATGTTGTATATAAAGGATTCAACACCATCAATAAAGACTACTTGAGATTCACTTTACAACTCTCTCGATTGTTCTCTGTCGATCTCTATTTCAACAAAGACTAGCAAAGCTTAATGGGTATGGAATGGATATGTGGTGAGGCTGCAGCAGCACTAAGCATTGTACGGTGGCTAACTTACGAATACCAGAATAAGATGAGAAGCTACGCAAACAGTCGCAAACTAGTAATGATTAAGAAGTGATCTTGAACTACTTACGTTCGAACATAACCTCACCGTGTTCTCTTCTCGACTCACTTGAAATGAGACAGTCACGATTACACACGCGGTTGGTGTATTTTAATTCGGATCTGGTGTCAAGTTCTCTACAACCGGATATTAGAAACACCCATCTGCCACATAACCGCGGGCATGTCTTTCGAAAGTGTAAACCTTACATGGGTGTACCAACTTTCGACAATGGTAAAACAAAACCAGCAAAACCTCCTGACATGTCGACACCCTGATTGGAGCCGCGCGTATCTCAAAATCAGGCCATGATCGGATGAGCATAGCGTACAACAATTGAGACCCGAGTTTCGCGAGGGGAAGCCGTACACGACTCTGTTTTGGACCAACACTCATGAGGAGCATTGGCCCGGGGTTGTAGATTAAGAATTCTCGGGTGCAAGCCGATCCCTATGCAAGTTTTAGTTGTTATTAGGCAAATTGTAAAACCAATGTTGGGCCTTGCTGGAAGAGTTTTATTCAAAGCGAACTGTCAAGGGGGCCCCGTAAACCCCGACCGTGTTAGGAACGCAAAATCAAGGAACATAACACCGGTATGACAAAAACTAGGGCGGCAAGATGGAAGAAAACACTAGGCAAAAGGCTGAGCCTTCCACCCTTTACCAAGTATATATGTGCATTAATGAAATAAGAGATATTGTGATATCCCATGATATCAATGTCCCAACATGGAACAACCTGCAACTGCACCTGCAACTAACAATGCTATAAGAGGGGCTGAGCAAAGCGGTAACATAGCCAAATAACGGTTTGCTGGGATGGTGGGAAAGGTTAGAGGCTGTCATGGCAATTTGGGAGGCTTGATAAACAAGTGGTAGGTAGCGCGACATAGCGATAGCCTCGAGACAATTAGCATAGCAAAGATAGTAGTGAGATCCAAGGTACTAGTCATCTTGCCTGAAGAAGAACAAGTCCATGAAGAAGACAAACGGGCGTAGACGAACCAAGCGTATTCAAACGAATCCTCACGATCACAACGAAACCGAGACTATCAAGAAGCAACACCAAAAAGAAGCAAACAACATGGTAAACACACAAGCATAAACATGGCATGTTGCACAATTAAGAATGATGCATGTCCGGTTTAGATAGGCATGGCATGGCAAAGTGCAACTAACAATACTACAAACTAAATGGAGTTCAATATGCAACGAGTTGCATACTGATGAAACACCACATCCAATTGTTTAGTTCGCTCCCGTTTATGCTACTCATCGATATTAAATGTTGGTTAACATGGCAATAGGTGAAGCATAATGAAACTACCTATCTAGGCAAGTTTAAATGAGGCCGGAAACAACAAATAACAATTGCGATAAATCCCCACATGTCATTTAGCAATTTAATGCAAACAATAATTTTAAACATTTTAAATGTTGTTATCATGATGCGGATGACACATGCAAGTTATATGCAATTTTATGAAAATGTTGACGTGAGCATGTTATGAAGCATTTGTCACCGTGGTGGAAAGAGAGAGTGCCACCACGACGGATTCGAAAATGATGCCACTGCAACATATCGGTTCCGATTACTCGTTGAGATGCCGGTGCAAAAGAAGTGATCGGAAGTGCGAAACATGCAAGAGTGACGGGGAGTGATCCCGGATATCGGGTGTCCCACATGATGGTGGCATGGCAAAAGAGGGGCATCGCAAGTGATAGATCGAGCATGGTGCAAACACGAGCATCTCATACAACACAAGCATTCGTCCACGGGCGGTCGTCTCGGTGGTATACCTTCAAAGTGTACATTCGGGATGGATCTAGTTCGGAGTGGAAGTAGTAGTACACGGGTCATAGTGGGAACTAGTGCTGCTATCGGTCATCGTCGATGGTAGTGGAAGTAGAGGTACATGACGTGTTGTCGAAAATCAAGGCGGCGGTAGTTGTACACATGTTGTAGTTGAACTTGACGGGACCAATGTCCTTAGGGTAGTCGTGGTACTTGGGGTCTTTGGACTTGCCGATCTCGGTTCTTGCGATGGTAGTGGTACTCGGCAACCGTAGTCCAACTTGAAGGGTCGTCGACATCATGGCACTTGGCGTCCATGTGGTCTCTGAGAAACTTGACGGACTGGTTGCTCCGAGTCCTCGGTCCTCATGCTACTTGCCGAAATCCAAGAGGGTCTTGGCGAGATCCGGATCAACACAAAAGGCCTCGGTTGAGGCCAACTCCACCGCGCGACCCCATCCTGTCCGACCCCGTCCGTTTGGGGTAAAAGGGACAAACCGGGCGACCCAACGCGCGGGAGCAAACGGACTTTTGTTCGTTTTGTGTCCGCTTTCGACCCATCCGCGGCTCAAGTTTGCGCCGCTTTTGGGGTGAAACGGACACCACGCGGACGCGCCAGCCATCTGCGTGTGTCCTCCCCTGGCCCGCCCGTCGGTGGCATAGGACGGGCCTTTTTCTATCCGCCCCCTCCCTCCTTCCGGCCGCACCCCACTTCACTCTTCTCCACTCTTCCCCACTCTTCCCCTCGCGGCCGTCGCCGCCGCCGCTGCCATTGCAGCCGTGCAGTTCGGACGCGCGCTCGCCCAACCCCTTCCCCTCGACGCCGCCGAGCTACCCAACCACGGCCAACTGGTTTGCGCACCCGCCGGCCGGATTTGGGGCGGATCCGGTCGGTTTTGAGCTCGCCTGGCTGTGGGAGGCCGGGCCGCGCCATGGACTGGTCGAGCACCTCGCCGGAAGGCCCTGGCAAGGCCGCAAGGCCACATGCAGGCAGTGGCTCGTCCTCTAGCCGCTCGGATCTGCACTGCCGGTGGTCCGCCGGCAGATACACGAATGGCGGCTAGCCGGGCTCGGTGCTTGCCCAAAAGCTCGTCGGGGCACCGTTGCCCCTCATTAAGTGCGACCACTGCCCAAGGATGGTCGTGCGCCGCGTGTCTACAACGCCGGAACATCCCGGATGGGTGTTCATCAAGTGCTTAAACGATGGGGTATCTGCTCTTTTTAGCTTCGGTTTGTGCTCTCGGATTAGACTAGTTGTGCTAATTTCAAATTTTATTGTGTAGAATGGATGCAAGTTTTGGTATTGTGAAGAAGAGTACATCGATATATTGATAGAGCGAAATTTAGTACATGCTCGTGCACTTTTAGCTAGCATAAAGGTTGTAGATGAGACAAGTGCACTTGTTGCTAGATTAGATGTTAGACACGAGACTAGGTGTGAGGAAGCAACATCGACTTCTGGCTTGAAGAAGAAAGGAGGGTGCAACGTCGAGCCTCCTCCACAGATCACCAATGAGTGCATCGAGAAAGCCCTGACTCAACTCAAGGGAGCAGTTATGAAAAGTTGGGTATCTTCTTAAATGTATTCTTATGGTTCTTGTTTTTCTTGGCCTTGCTTTACTAGTCAAAATGTGATGATGTATTGTCATGTATCAAAAATGAATGATAAAAATAATTAAGGACTTGCAAAGAAATATGCACGTGGACAAGATGCGTCCGCGCGCTGGGCGCACGGCCACCGCATTCAAGGATAGGCCCGGACACAACTCCATTGCCCTACTCAAACGGACAGAATCCGGACAAAACGGACGTCCATTTCGGGTCGCGCGGTGGAGTTAGGCCAACTCCACCGCACGACCCCAAACGGACGTCCGTTTTGTCCGGATTTCATCCGTTTGGGGTGGCGATAGGTGTCAAAAAGGACACGAGCGTCCGGCTTCGGTTCGAGGTGCCCACCGCGGCGACCAACCCCAAAAATCTCCGCTGCCTCCGCGCCACATCGCACCCGCCTGCAGGCCGCGTCCGCGAGCTCCGGTGCGAGGTCCAGCTCAGCCCAGCGTGCCCGCGCCCTCCGCTGCGCCACGACCCCGGCCGTCGCGAGCTCGGCCGGCCACGCGCGCTCGCGCCCTCCGCCCCGCCCCAGTCGCTGCGCCGTGCCCCGGCCCCGGCCGCGCCCGCGCGCGCCACACCCAGCCCCGGCCGCGGCGAAGCTGGATAGGTTCTCGTGGATGAGCTGCAGCTCGAGCGGGTGGTGCGACGCCGACGAGACCAATGACGTGACCTTGAGCGTCGTTGCTGGGCGACGCTGCGCGAGCTCCTGCATCAGCGACGCCCACTGCTCGCCCATGCCGATGTCGAAGTCGAGCACGTGGATGCAGCCTGCGCCGAGGAGCCCGTCGGGCGTCTCTCCATTGGGGGAGAGCGCAAGGCGCAAAGCCTCCTTGAAGTAGAAGGCAAAGCGGAGGAGTGGCGTCCCGGCCGCGGGTGGTGGCCCTGGAAAGCAGGCAGCTTCAGCGCCGGCGCGCCTGCCATCGGGTGCTGGCGCTTGGGCGGCGGCGGCGCCAACTCGAAGGACGGGTGCGCGCCAAAGAAGGTCGCGTGTGGCTGGGGGTGGTGCTGTTGCTGGTGGAGCAGGAAGCTGTGCGCGTGGCCGAAAGGGGCCCCCTCGGCGTCCTCCATGGCCGGCGCGAACGGCGACAGGCTGGGCTCGAGAGACGCCGCAGCCGGTGACATCATAGACATGGCGTGGTCGAGCTCCAGAGCGGGCGGATCCATGACGCCGGCCATCCCCGCGGACGCGTCCTCCCCGCTGCTGGCTCCATGGCCGCCGGCCTCCGCCCCCCGCGCACGCGCGGGCGCGGCCTGCGTGCCCGGTCGCCCTGCCGCCTCGCCATCCGCGTACGCGCGCGCCGGTCGCCGGAGAGAAAATGAGGAGAGAGAGGGGGTGGGTGGGGGTGGGTGGGTGGGTGGGTATGTGGGCCAATGACACGCGGGCCAGGGTGGGACACGCCCCGGACAAGGACAACGCAGAGAGCGTCCGCTCGTGTCCGTTTCAGACCCAAAACCATCCCAACTTTGATCCCAGGATGAGGCAAAGCGGACAAAATATGGACTTTTTTTAGAATGAGATCGCGCTGGGTCGTCTGATATGTTCGTTTTACCTCAAACGGACATATGCGGATAAAATGGGGTCACGCGGTGGAGTTGGCCTTAGACTGATAGCGTTCAAAAGGACACAACTAGTCGCCTCCGACAGCGGCAGGTTTCGCACATGGGGTGCTCGCATGAGTGGCTGATGCATGGGGCAAGGGCAGCAGGAGGTTGCTGGCTGGCGCAGGCTCACCAGAGCATCCAGTGCTCGCGGTGGCCAAGGCGAAGCAGGGCTGAGCAGCTCGGGCGCGGAGGCAGGGGTCTCAGGAGTCAAGCCGGAGAGGCCATGGTGCGACCCGCACGAGCGATTGAGCGAGGAGGGCAGTCGCTGGAGATGGGGCCCACAAGGGCGCCCCTGGAGGTCAACGCGGGCGCGTCCCCCTCGACAGAGACGAGCATGCCCACTGCACATGGAGGCGCTAGCCATGGTCAGCGGCGTGGAGACTTGAGAGCGAGGGCGGAAGCCGGAGGGACTTGGCGTGGATCACGGCAAGGCGAGGCCGAGGAAGGCGTGGCGCGGCCTGGGCTTCGTCACATGGATGACGACGGGGTCGGGGTGGTCCGGCGATGGAGGCGGGGCAGAGGACGGGCGGAGCAGAGGAGCTCCGGCGAGCTGCGGCAGAAGATGGCCGGGTCCAGCGAGAGCTCCTGCACGGGGAAGCTGGTGGCGCGAGCGGGGCACGCATGCGGCCGAGCTACAACTCCGGTGGCCGACGCAGTCGAGGGAGGAGCGTGGGCATGGGGATCGGGAAGAGGAGTGACTGCGTTGTCGTGCGTGCGTGGCGGCGGGCACGGGAACAAGAGGAGTAAGTGGGGGATCGAGAGGATGGGATCAGGGGAGGGTTAGGTTAAGGAGAGGCTGACTGGGCCTTAGGCCAGGGATGAGTTGGGCTGCACATGGCCTAGATGGCCTGCTGGGTTGTACTCTCTCCTTTCTCTTCTAAATAAAAAAAACAGAGATAATAAGAAAGAAAAGAAAGAGAGGTTAGGGGTGGTGCTTGGGCAGGAGGGTCATTTTTTCATACTCTCGAAAATGGGCTTGATCCCAGAAAATAGAAATGGACATGATTGCAAGAATTAAATTCAAACTCATTTGAATTTAATTCAAATGGTTTGAACTAGGCCAAGGTTTTAGAAGAGTCCAAAAAATGTTGAGAATTTAGGAGGAGCCTCGATAAAAGAGATAAGGAATTGTTGGCAAAGTTTGGGGAGCAAACTTGAAATAGAATAGGCATGAGATTTAAATTGCAAGTGTGTTATGGTGAATTGAAAATTAACGGAATATTTATTATAGCTCCCTAATATTGGGAGGATATGTTATAAAGAGGAATCACCATGTGAATATCCCTCAATTTAAATGGACCGAGGATCCACACGATTTATTTAGTTGAGTTTTAAAAAGGTTTGCATGATGACATGATGCAATGCAAATGATGCAATGATGAATGCAACAAACAAATAAATCACACCACGAAACTCGAAATACATGAAGGCATCTGGAGCGTCGGTCTTGTGTCGTTACAACTCTCCTCCACTTACAAGAGATCTGCCCCGAGATCTAGGGATGACAAACGGAAGAGGAAGAGGAGAGGTAATACTAAGTTGCTTCTTTGACAAACGAGTGAAACCATGAACCTCAAGAGGTTGAACAACCTGAAAGAAATAATACAAAAGATATGAATGAGATTGCAAACAGTCCGTTGGACAAGAGTAACAATGAATACAACGAGAACCAAGAGCTTAAGGGACAAGATAGACTTTGAAACCACTCCGGTTAAAACGAGATGAGAAAGGAAGAATTCGGGCAGCACTTCGGTTGAAAAGAGAGGCAAGACTTGATAAGATGAAAAGAACATGGTCTTGACAAAACAAGATGATGGGTCGAAGAGAGCAACATCACAATGCCTCCGGAAGAAATGGAAGAATGGAATAAAAAGAACGGAGAGAAAACAACATGTTGTACCTCAAATCAATTTGAGACAACATCCTTAAATGAAGGATTGAACGGAGTTGTTGAAGAATCAACAATAAAATGATATACTCCTCGTGGGCTTATGAAAACATCTCAAAACTAGAGGTGAGATTCTGCCACTAACTGAACAATTGCTTGCTTGAGATCGACGAAGAGATGAAAAACTTCTTCCACCAAGATGATAAAGAGATAACTTGGATCATTGATAAGCACCACAAATAGCAACATTCCTTAGGGAAGGCTTTAGGTGAAATGTATACCAAGATAACTCCAACAAAGAAATTATCATGGGTTGAAATAACTCTGACAGAAGAGAAAATGATGGTTTTACAATATCTCATTCCTGACAAGTTGTGAATCATGAAACATGAAGGAAAATTGTCAAGAATGACATAACACCATTTCAAACGATAAGGTAGAAATAATTGCACTTTGGAATGCAAGACGGAGAATACTTGAGCTCCTCCAACAAGAATCTTGACGAACAGCAAGGCGGCGCTGCCGTCCCATGACATCCGGCATGGCATGCCATAGTGCCCAGCAGAAGGTCGTACCCACGCTCGGCGGCCTCGGTACGGCCTGCACCCGGCGGACCCAGCGAGACCCGCACCCTGACGGACCCGGCAGACCCGGCGGCCCCCACTACCGGCTCCTAGACGCTGACACTAGGGCCTTGCGCCCATGTAACTTTACCATTGTACCCCGGAGGGCCAGCCTATAAGACCCTTCGGTGCCCTTCCATGCAGAGGGTCGACCCCCTGGTTAAGCTTAGCCACACACTCATGCACACCCATGGAGAAGGAGCAGCCTATGCACGGGCATGTCTTCCTTCCTCCCCAACACACCTCTAGGAGCAAGCTTACTCCAACTCATATAAACCACACTCGGCAGGACTAGGGGTGTTATCTCTTCGGAGAGCGCCGAACCTGGGTACGTCTTGTGTCTCACACTTGCGCGTATCAACCTCTCCTCTGGAGCCACCGGTGCCCTTGTCGTTGTCCCCTCTTTTAGTCATCCCATGGCATCTGCCATGAGATCACCACGACAGGGTTAAAAAATCAACAAATACAAAAGGTGATAAAAACATGGAAGATGAAAAAAGGGTGAAGGTGGAGGCGATTTTCGGATTCCGGTCTCCGGAGACCCAAGAAGGTTCAAACTCTGGGGCGTGTGCAAAGATCTCAACCCCTCAAGTCTCTGCTCGTCACCCTACGACCTAGCTACGTTGAGCACACGCGAGCGGGGAGGAAGAAGATGAACGTGACAATTTACTAGGTTCGGGCCACCTTGCGGTGTAAAACCCTACTCCTGCTTTGTGGTGGATTGGCCTCATGAGGAGGGTGAGGATGAACTAGTATAGTGGTTCGAGCGGCCTCACGAGGGCTCTGGTGATGAAGGTGGAAGCGATCCTCCTCTATGGTGGTGGCTAACCTATATTATAGTGGCCTCGGTCCTCTTCCCCCAAAACTTAGGCGGGAAGGTATCCCACAGTGGACAATTTGAAAAGGGACAAATAGTACATCTTATCCCGACGAAAGGTGGTCTTCGCCTGCAAAGCTTCTGGTCGTGACGCAACGGTGGGATCGGCCATCACATCCATCCTGCCGAGCCTGTGGTCTTGGTGTTGTTGCACTTGCACCAGAATGGAAACCTTTGGAGGGATCCTCGGGAACCCGCGCTCATCCTTGCTCCCTTAACACCAAAAGGGAAACTACCTCTTCTGCGCCTGCTTACGCCCACCTGGCCACGATCGTCATGGCTCACGTCATCACGGCCTCGTGAGGCCGGGTACCTGCATAGAAATCTCTGCTCCTAAGGAGGCAGCCTGAGGAGGCCGCTCCTCTGGAGGACTTGATGTCGCCCGCCTCACGAGGGTCTTGTCCCTGCGGTGTTATAGCTGATCCTCAGCAGGCCGTTGATGGGCTTGCACGCTGGGCCATAGGCTGGTAGACCTGGGTACCCTCGATCCCAGGACGCCGACGGTAGCCCCCGGTCCCAATGCGCGCTCGGGCTAGCTTCGAGGTGAAGCCAAGGGACAAATGCGAAGTGTCGCGGGCCCGGATTGCCTGTGGGACAAAACTCAATGTGTGGCGCTTGACGGGACATGAACGCCTCTATTCTCCCACGTCGCTTCGGCAACATCCCAAGATGACAAAAGACTGGCGCTCACTCTTGAGTCTTCATTGCTTCCTATTCCCTTGCTCCAGATCCCCTTCTCTCAGCCAGAAACTTTCCAGCTCCAACCGCAAGTTTGCCCATGTCGGATTATGGTTTCCGCAAACCCTTGAGAGGTTCAAACTCTGGGGTGCATGCGAAGATCCCACTCTCCCCAGTCTACCGACTCGCTTGTCTCACAGCCTAGCGTCGAGCTCGAAGGAAACGGGACATGACAGTTTACCCAGGTTCGGGCCACCTTGTAGTTTAAAACCCTACTCCTGCTTTGTGGTGGATTTGCCTCGAGGGGCTGAGGAAGAACTAGTACTGTGGAGAACAACCTCAGGAGGCGTGTTCTTGGGCTTAAGTGAGCTGGTGAGCTGGTGAGGGTGGAATGGATCCCATCCCCCTCCTTGGTAGTGGCTAGGTCCTATTTATAGTGGCCTTGGTCCTCTTCCCAAATGGAGGCTAGAAGGGATCCCACAACGGCCAAATTCGAAGGGAGACAACAAGTACATCTTATCATAACTAAAGTGGTCTTAGCCTGCAAAAGCCTCTGGTCGTGACATTGCGGTGGGCTCGACGATGACCTTCGTCCTGCCGTCCTGGCGGTCTTGGTCTTGTTGCATGGGAATACAAACCTTTGGCCGCTTCCTCGGGACTCTGCGCCTCCTGCTTGCCTCCTTTGCACCAAAGAGGCAACTGGTACACTGCGCCCGCTGGTGCCCGCCTGGTGCCCGCCTGGCCTCGATCGTCATGGCTCACGTCACCCGAACCTCACGAGGTGAGCCGTGCATAGAAATATCCGCTCCTCAGGAGCCAGCCTAAGGAGGACGATCCCCTTGGAGATCTTGGTGTCGTCCGCCCCGCGAGGCTTGGCCCCTCGCGAGGGTCTTGACTTGTTTATGTCGAAACTGGGCCCTACCAGGACGTTGGTGGAGCCACGCCGCGGGCCATAGGCAGGCAAGTCTGGGTATCCCCGTATCCAGAACGCTGACAGTAGACCCCGGACTTGGCTTCTAGGAGAAGCCAAAGGGAAAGTGTGAAGCACGACGGGCCCTAACCGCTTGCGGCCTTGGGCGACGTGTGGCGATTGATGGGACTTGGCCGTCTCCGCTTCCCCATGCTTCATCGGCAACTGCCCGACTTGACGAGTTGATGCTGCATGCAGAGGCGACATCATTGCGCGGAATTATGGAGGCCGGCGGTTGGCCTCCCTCCGACTATAAATGAGGGGAGGGGAAGAGTCCCCCTTTCTCATCTCTATCTTCATCTTATTGCTGCCCGTTCCTCCTTCTTTCTCCATCTTGCTGTAGTTGCGAGGCTCATGGCGTCGGCGAGGAGGTTCACAGCAGCTGAGAAGGGGAAGGCCCCTAAGGAGGGGCCAACTTCGCCATCGCCCAAGAGGGGTCGCGGCCGTTCCCATAAGCATGCCGCAACCTCGGTGGCGGCCCCTAGGGAGCGCAGGCACGCTTCTCTGGGAGCTGGCATCTCCCTTGGCGTCCGCGGTGGTGCTTCTTCTCGTGGTGAGGGTCACCGGCCACGGGGCAGCCCCTGCAACGAGGGGAGGCGTGCCATGGTCGCCCGTCCTCCTCGACCGCACTTCTCCTCGATGGACGCGCTCCTAGAGTTTGTCGTGTGGTCGGAGAGGCCCGCTGGCACCTTGCTCCAACTTCCACGCTTCTTCACCAACGAGCTGTCGACCTCGGGACTCGACGGCCTCTGGCTGCAGGTTGACGGCTACTGCAGCAAGGCCTCGTGGGTTGGGATCGAGGTCACCGATGCAGGCAGCATGGTCCTTGACCGCGGCTGGCAGGTGTTTGCCCATGCGTGGCGCCTGGGCGGGAGGTGCACCCTCCACTTCAGGTACGATGGCCTTGCGACCCTCTTTGTGAGGGTGTTCAGGGAAGATGGCCGCCACGCGGGGTGCAGCCCAGAAGACGGCAGTGGTGACAATGAGCTTCGCCTTGACGTCGGCCGCGTCGGCAACGAGGGTGAGCTTGGCCTTAACGATGTCCACACTTCCTCCCACAGCGGAGGCTCTTCTTCGGGCGAGAGCTCCAACAGCAGCGGCTACGACCAACCTCCGCACCGCCGAGCTCGCATCGAGGAAGGCGGCGGATCGTCTCGCTGCCGCGCCCCGATGAAGCAGGAGGAGGGCCCGATCTGAGCTCGGGGCTATCGAGCTTGGCTTCAGGGCCAGCTCCGACCTTGCGGGCCACTTCTATTTAACCTTTCCTTTCTTCTGCAATTTGAAAAAAAGTAGAGTGCCCCGCTGGGGTGTGTAATGAACTGTGGCAGTTATGCTCTTATGCTATGCTTATTATCTTAGTGTTGTGCCGTGATATTTGTATTCCGAGTGGGCACGGGTAGGATAACTTAGCTTGTCATGCTCGTGGTAGCTTCCCACCTCACGAGGGCACGGCTCTTGATGCCTGGCGGAGCCCCCTTTCCTGATGACTCGGGAGCCATCAGCCTCGGGAGGTGTTGTAGATCTCAGGAGGCGCCGTAGGGCTGTTGTAGAGTTGTTTAAAAGAAAAATCCTTCATGGGGCATCTCATTCTTTCTTTCCTGAGCCCCCTGCCACAGGCTTAGCTGCGGCTTAACGCACCACGTCGCACTGCCCGAGGGGCACGAACATGAGAGGGCGTGCATGCTCATGAGCTCGACCGAGGGTGTCTCGCGAGGATTAAGAAAGCCGAAGCATTGGGGCAACGGGGTTTCGGCGAGGCATGCTTGCGTGCGGGTAGACCAGAGCGCACACACCTGCCTAGCCCCCACGCGCGAGGCGCGCGAGGAAGAGCGACGGGCAACTGCCACCTTTCCTGGGCAAGGCTAAGAATGAGTGAAGAGAGAGGAGAGAAAACCCAACTTGGCGAATCAAAATGCAAAAATTCCAAATTCATTAAGAGACTGCGAACCAACTACAGAAAGCAAGCAAATGAACAGCCGCGTCTAGCACCTAGTCTAGTCTTCTCGACAGCGCCGAGCTAAGTGCTTCCACTAGGACGTGGGAGGGAGCCCCCGTGAGGCCCGTGGGCGACGCTCAGGAGACTCCGGGGCATATATAGCCCCACTCATTATTACGTGCGAGTGTCACGAGTTGAGACCTTCACATGCGTGAGCCTTGCTTCATGGGTAGAACTTCCGGAGGTGCTAGATGTTCCAGGCGTTCTGGATGGGGATCCCATCCTGTGTCTCCAGGCGCGCGGCGCCAGGCCTGGAGACACGGGCAATCCTAAACGGGCCCTCCCACATGGGAGAGAGCTTGTGCAGCCCTTCCCTGGAGAGCACCCGCCTTAGGACGATATCCCCCACCTCGAGCATCCTAGAGCGGACGCTGCGGCAGTGGTACCGCCGCAGCGCCTGCTGGTACCTTGCCTCTCGGAGCAAGGCTTGATGGTGGAATTCCCCCAGCACGATTTCAATCCCCCGCATGGCGTCCTGGCGTGCATCGTTGAACGCCAACACTAGTGCAGGATGCTGCTAACGCGGCACTACGATCATAGGCCCTCCGATGAAACTGTGTGCGATGCAATAATCACAAACGGTGGTGTAAAAAAATGGTCAAAAAAGGTGCAAAACGTTTGCGATGACAAATGCATCAAACACAGTTTAGATTTTGGTTCCGTGTGCGATGCAGGGCATATAGTTCAGTTAAATTAACTATTTGCAATGAGGAGGAACAAAAGAAACGGGCAGCCAGATGAAGGTGTGTGCGATATACAACATACGGTTCACTCGGATGAACTATTTGTGATTAGGCAACACAAAAGAAATGGTCAGGCAGATCAAGGTGTGTGCGATATACGGCATGCAGGTCACTCGGATGAACTATTTGCGTTGAGACAAGAGAACAGAAATGGTTCAATATAACAAGATGTGTGTGATACGCGGCAAATAGGTCTATAATCAGAAATGTGTGCGAAGACCGATAATAACATAGACGATTGCTTCTAATAAGATGTATGTGATATTGTCTGTCTACACAACATGTATTGGCCATTGGGGGACGGGTGGTCATCCGGATACACCATAAGGATGCAAAGAGGCATCCTATATCAACAAGGACTAGCTGTTCCACCAGTAGCTCATCTAAGAGAACTCTCAAGTTAAGTGTGCTCAGGCTGGAGCAGCCATCAGATGGGTGACTGGATGGGAAGTTGTGTTGATGTTAAATTAACTGATAGGATGGGTCATTTCGGTCAAATGACCGTAATGACCCATTCCCTCAGCTAATTTAACCTCGAGTTCCTTGTTTTTTAATTTTATTTTATTTTTCAACATATGTTAAAGAAGGTCTACCGCATTACTTTTTGATAATGTGTATACGTGGCATAGAGTTGATCCATCCGACCTGTTTGCGATAGAATAAGCTGTGTGTGTTGTGGGCAAACGCTTGCTAGTGTAAAACCATTTGCGATTGATGAATTCATCACCGACGGGGTCCCTAGTGTGGTCCGTGTTCATCTCATCATCATCTACTTGTGCTAGCTCGATGTTCCTTATATGCTAAGTTTCCACTAATTGATGGTGTTCTATGAACACGCCCCCGTTTCCCGTCATTTCCTCACCTGTTTCCCGCCACGCAGCAATATTGCACATAAACCTAGGCGTGGCGCAACACACGGGGGCAACAAGCACAACTTGTAGCACATCCACCTTTTCCCAAGCATGCCAATGCACCAAAGCGCCGCCTCTGCCATCAACCTCGTCGACGAGGAAAACCAGAAGGCGCCACGACACGTCGAGGCCGTGGCGCTCCCCGACAACAAAATGGATGACGCCGTGATGCGCGTCATCGCCAGGGTTGAGCAGACCCTTGGCGCATGGCGCTTCAGCGCCGCGGATCAAGATATGCATGTCAGCGCCGAGACCCTGCAGCTCGCCGCACAACATGATTAATGGCGCACCGCAGAGCAAGCTAGGCGCGTCCGCGCTGATAGGCTGTGGCTCGCCGCACGGCAACACCGTTGGAGCGTGCCAGAGCGAGATGCGCGGCACGCCGCCCAGCAAGAGCGGATCCATCGGTGCTTGCCTGCTGTCAACATGGCGTCGCAGCTGGGTACACATCCTGTTAGTACCCCCATTCCTTGCCAGGAGTGGGCACATGCCCTCTGCGCCGTACTTGCACCAGAGGCTGGCCGCACCTTACTTGCACCGTCGCCCGCCGCGCCGTTCGCATGGGTCGTGCCGTTCGCCTTTTCGGCGGCCCGCTCCATGCCAACGCACTGGTCGGTAGGCTCGACCGCCTCCTTGGCCCAGGTGTCCACCTGGGCGTAGTAGAGGAACATGGCCGTTGCATCCTCGAGGTGGTGATCTCCGATGAAATAGCCAACTAGGAACTCGAGATCGCGCTCCATATGTACCGCGAGCGTGTCGACCACTTGGATGAACGCCTGCACGAGTTCAGGCAGAGCCAAGAGCTACCGCAGGCAAGGGCTGCTGGTCATGGTCTCATGGATGCATTTTATTTTTTTGAGTCGTTTCGACGTGGATAGCTATGTATTCACAGCAATCATACTATTGCTCTGTTTATTGCTTTGTTTCAATGTGTGTACTTTATTTTCCGTTCTTATATGTTCTGTTTCAATTTGTGTTTATACGCTTTCCATTCTGTATATGTGGATGATAACAGATAGGTTCAAATTAGTATAGAAAACAGATAGAAAATTGAATTCATAATATATATATATATATATATTATTAATTGTTTATTAGTTCATCACAGAATATATATAATATTGTCACATATACATGATGATACTTAACTACTAGGTACAATGCATAAAATTCAAAACGAACAATACTAAAACTAATAATCCCTCATGGGGCCAGTATTCCGGCAGCTCCTTGCCAGTAGCTCCCTGGTGCGCGGCATCTTCCCAGAGTGGAGGCAGTACTCCGCCTCCTCCGCCTCGCAGCGCTTGACGTGCCAATCTGCCACTTGCAGGCGGACGCGCACGGACAATATTGCCATTTCGTTGGGGTCCCACCGGAGCTCCTCTCCGTGGCACGCTAGAGCTTATCGGCCCAGCTCCACACAGCAACGAGGCGCCTATCGCCTCTGGCCTTCCTCGCAAAGTACCCGTCTTCGTACACCTCCTCCGCACGACGACCCGCCCGCCCCCAAAGCTCCACCGCCTCCTTTTTCCAGGCGGCATCATGGGCTCCACAGGCTGCCTGGTACTTGGCATCCTCCTCCGCCATCTCCTTCTTGAAAGCCACTTGCCTGGCTTTCTCAGCCGGCGGCGGCAACTTCCAAAGACAAAGATCATACTGGCCCCAAAACCAATCGAAAGTTGGGGGGTCTGGCGCAACCTCGTCCGGCGGTGCATAGGTGTCATCGTCGCTGCTCTTCAAGTGAGCGTCCACGGTGGGTGGCGACTCCTCGTCGAAGCGTGGGCAGACCGGCGGCACCATGGCAGAGATTTGAGAGAGAGAGAGAGATAGAGAAAGAGAGAGAGAGGGTGAGCAAGAGGAGGATCTAGATGAGAATGCAGGCGAGACGACGTGAGAAAGGTAGTATTTATTGGCGGCCGAAATCTTGATCGACAGGAACAGTACACACCCTTGTCGCCGGAATTTACGAGTACTGTAGTGTGAATTACACACGAATCCCGCAGCAAAATCCATGTGTGAACATAATAGTTGACGGTTCCCAATGCAGAACCATGTTTGATTAATAAAGCCCGCCACTCTCACCTTCCAAAACTCGAGGCGCGAAATAGAGTGCCAATCGTGTGGGGCCGGTTGTCTTGCCAGATTTTACATTTTCTTTTTTGAACACCAGATATTTACATCGTCTGATGATTTTTTAACTCGCACACAAGTACACAAATATGATTTTTCAAACCGTTATGGTTAGTCGTTGCATGTAGATGTAGTTCAAATTTGAATTACGGTCATTAAAATGGCTAGAAAATCAACTAATTGTCTTCAAAAGGTCAAATGACCGCTGAAATTTTCCAAATTCTCACATGACAGTTGTATTAGTGCATGTTACACGTAGAAAAAATTGAAGGCCGTAAGAGAAAGCTATCTGCCATTCGTCATCAAACATGCATTGTTCCCTTCTCGGAACCACGAGCCTTCTAGTGAGTTGCTCCGGTTTGTGAGGGGTGTGTGTCCAATCTTTCGTCAAACAGGCCAATTTTTTTACCACATCATCATGGTGGCATGACATTACATCAAGCAAGGTTTCATGTTTTTCTAATCATTTTTTATCCTTTTGGAATTAAAATGCCATGACACTCCATGCATGTGTCCATACCGTGAGACCAATATGTTTGAAAATTCCTTCTAATTTATTGCACAGGGAATTAACTCGCACACAAGTACACAAATATGATTTGTCAAACCATTATGGTTAGCCGTTGCATGTACATCTAGTTCAAATTTGAATTACGGTCATTAAATGGCTAGGAAATCACTTAAATGTCTTCAAAAGGTCAAATGACCCCTGAAATTTTCTAAATTTTCACATGATAGTTGGTATCAGTGCACATTACAGGTAGAAAAATTTTGAAGGCCGTAAGAGTAAGCTATTCTGTCGTTCATCATCAAACATGCATTGTTCCCTCTCAGAACCACGAGCCTTCTAGTGAGTTGCTCCGGTTTGTGAGGGGTGTGTGTCCAAACTTTCATCAATCAGGCCAATTTTTGTACCACATCATCTTTGTGGCATGACATTACATCAAGCAAGGTTTCATGTTTTCCTGATCATTTTTTATTTTTTTGTAATTAAAATGCCATGGCACTCCATGCATGTGTCCATGCCGTGAGCAATATGTTTGAAAATTCCTTCTAATTTACTGCACATGGAATTAACTCGCACACAAGTACACAAACATGAATTTTTTTTCAAACCGTTATGGTTAGCCGTTGCATGTACATCTAGTTTAAATTTGAATTACAGTCATTAAATGGCTAGGAAATCACTTAAATGTCTTCAAAAGGTCAAATGACCCCTGAAATGTTCCAAATTTTCACATGACAGTTTGTATGAGTGCATATTACACGTGGAAATTTTTTGAAGGCCGTAACAGGAAGCTGTCTGCCGCTTGTCATCAAACATGCATTGTTCCCTCTCGGAACCATGAGCCTTCTAGTGAGGTGTGATACGTCTCCAACGTATCTATAATTTATGAAGCATTCATGCTATTTTATTACCTGTTTTGAATGTTTATGGGCTTTATTATACACTTTTATATTGCTTTTGGGACTAACCTATTAACCAGAGGCCCAGCCCATATTGCTGTTTTATTGCCTATTTCAATGTTTCAAAGAAAAGGAATATCAAACGGAGTCCAAACGGAATGAAACCTTCGGGAGCGTGATTTTTGGAACGAACTTGATCCGGGAGACTTGGAGTACAAGCCAGGGAAGCTTCGAGGAGGCCAAGAGATAGGAGGGTGCGCCCACCCCCCTGGGCGCGCCCACCTGTCTTGTGGGCCCCTCGAGGCTCCCCAGACCGACTTATTTCGCCTATATATTCCCTTACACCCTAAAACCATCGAATACGAAGATAGATCGGGAGTTCCGCCGCCGCAAGCCTCTGTAGCCACCAAAAACCTCTCGGGAGCCTGTTCTGGCACCCTGCCGGAGGGGGAATCCATCACCGGTGGCCATCTTCATCATCCCGGCGCTCTCCATGACGAGGAGGGAGTAGTTCACCCTCGGGGCTGAGGGTATGTACCAGTAGCTATGTGTTTGATCTCTCTCTCTCTCTCTCTCTCTCTCGTGTTCTCTCTATGGCTCGATCTTGATGTATCGTGATCTTTGCTATTATAGTTGGATCTTATGATGTTTCTCCCCCTCTACTTTCTTGTGATGAATTGAGTTTTCCTTTTTAAGTTATCTTATCGGATTGAGTCTTTAAGGATTTGAGAACACTTGATGTATGTCTTGCCATGCTTATCTATGGTGACAATGGGATATTCACGTGATTCACTTGATGTATGTTTTGGTGATCAACTTGCGGGTTCCGCCCATGATCCTATGCATAGGGGTTGGCACATGTTTTAGTCTTGACTCTCCGGTAGAAACTTTGGGGCACTCTTTGAAGTACTTTGTGTTGGTTGAATAGATGAATCTGAGATTGTGTGATGCATATCGTATAATCATGTCCACGGATACTTGAGGTGACAATGGAGTATCTAGGTGACATTAAGGTTTTGGTTGATCTGTATCTTAAGGTGTTATTCTAGTATGAACTCTATGATAGATTGAATGGAAAGAATAGCTTCATGTTATTTTACTACGAACTCTTGAATAGATAGAACAGAAAGGATAACTTAGAGGTGGTTTCGTACCCTACCATAATCTCTTCGTTTGTTCTCCGCTATTAGTGGCTTTGGAGTGACTCTTTGTTGCATGTTGAGGGATTGTTATATGATCTATCTATGTTATTATTGTTGAGAGAATTTGCACTAGTGAAAGTATGAACCCTATGCCTTGTTTCCTAGCATTGCAATACTGTTTACGCTCACTTTTGTCATTAGTTACCTTGCTGTTTTTATATTTGCAGATTACAAAAACCTATATCTACCATCCATATTGCGCTTGTATCACCATCTCTTCGCCGAACTAGTGCACCTATACAATTTACCATTGTATTGGGTGTGTTGGGGACACAAGAGACTCTTTGTTATTTGGTTGCAGGGTTGTTTGAGAGAGACCATCTTCATCCTATGCCTCCCACGGATTGATAAACCTTTGGTCATCCACTTGAGGGAAATTTTCTACTGTCCTACAAACCTGTGCACTTGCAGGCCCAACAACGTCTACAAGAAGAAGGTTGTGTAGTAGACATCAAGCTCTTTTCTGGCGCCGTTGCTGAAAGATCGAGGAGGTCGCCTAGAGGGGGGGGGGGGTGAATAGGCGTTTTAAAATAATTATGGTTTAGGCTTGAACAAATGCGGAATAAACCTAGCGGTTAATTTGTCAAGCACAAAACCTAAAACAACTAGGCTCACCTATGTGCACCAACAACTTATGCTAAGCAATATAAACAACTATGTGATAGCAAGATATATGACAAAGAACAATATGGCTATCACAAAGTAAAGTGCACAAGTAAAGGGCTCGGGTAAGAGATAACCGAGGCACGCGTAGACGATGATGTATCCCGAAGTTCACACCCTTGCGGATGCTAATCTCTGTTTGGAGCGGTGTGGAGGCACAATGCTCCCCAAGAAGCCACTAGGGCCACCGTAATCTCCTCACGCCCTCGCACAATGCAAGATGTCGTGATTCCACTAAGGGACCCTTGAGGGCGGTCACCGAACCCATACAAATGGCAAACCTTGGGGGCGGTCACCGAACCCATACACTTTGGCAACCCTTGGGGGCGGTCACATCGGTACCCGTCAAATTGATCGGGGCGATCTCCACAACCTAATTGGAGACCCCGACGCTTGCCCGGAGCTTTACACCACAATGACTGAGCTCCGAACACCACCAACCATCTAGGGCGCCCAAGCACCCAAGAGGAACAAGCTCAATGGTACCAAGCACCCAAGAGTAATAAGCTTCTCAAACTTCACTTCCACGTATCACCGTGGAGAACTCAAACCGATGCACCAAATGCAATGGCAAGGGCACACGGAGTGCCCAAGTCCTTCTCTCCCAAAGCCCACCGAAGCAACTAATGCTAGGGAGGAAAAATGAGAGGAAGAACAAGAAGGAGAACACCAAGAACTCCAAGATCTAGATCCAAGGGGTTCCCCTCACATAGAGGAGAAAGTGATTGGTGGAAATGTGGATCTAGATCTCCTCTCTCTTTTCCCCCCAAAACTAGCAAGAATCCATGGAGGGATTGAGAGATAGCAAGCTCGGAGAAGGTCAACAATGGGGGAAGAACACGAGCTCAAAGGATAAGGTTCATTGGGGAAGAAGACCCCCTTTTATAGGTGGGGGAAAATCCAACCGTTATCCCACTCACCAGCCCCGCACAGAGCGGTACTACCGCTAGGGAAGGGCGGTACTACCGCTCCGGGCGGTACTACCGCTCAACCCAGCGGTACTGCCGCGCTGCCAGGGCCCTGACCCCAGGGCGGTACTACCGCTAGGGAAGAGCGGTACTACCGCTTAGGGCGGTACTACCGCTCCTACTGCCGCCCTTAGTGTCGCAAAACCCGACACGAAAAACTTCGTTCGAGAATCGAGGCGGAAGTATCCCAGACGCACAGCGGTACTACGACCGAAAAACCCCAAGCGGTACTACCGTTCGGAGAGCGGTACTACCGCTGGGGAGCTTCGGCGGTACTACCGATGTGGACTGCGGTACTACCGCTGGCGCCAGCCTTAAGCCGCTACCGCTAAAACAAAGAATACTCCAAGGAAACCAGAACTGCCATAACTTCTGCAAATGAGCTCCGAATTGAGCAAACTCAAGCTTGTTGGATAGAGCAAGACGAGTAGCATCAAAACAGCGAAGGTATGCTTAGCAAACAAAGGAGTGAAACCTCCAACCGAGAAGAACCGGCATACCCTCCAACATCGAAAACATCATAGAAGATGCATGAGAACTCCGTTTTCGATGAACTTGAGCTTGTCATAAAAATGACTATAAGCTCCAAATCTCACAAGGAGAAGAACCAAACAAGAACCAAAAAGATGATGCAAGGATGCAATGGTTTGAGCTCTCTATGAACGATACGATCAAGCAACTCATCGAGAGCCCCCTTTGATAGTACGACAATCAATCCTATAACCCGGTCTCCCACAACTACCGTGAGACCGGTAAAATAGAAAACCTATCAAGGGCAAACCTTTGCCTTGCACATGATCCACTTGAGCTAGACGATGACGATCTTCTCCTCCTAAAGATGGACCACCTTTCTTGATTGCTTTGGCTCGATGAAGACTAGAGATTGCTCCCCCATACTCCACTATGGGTGAGCCACTCTTCTGCACATCTTCACAAGTCCATTGTCGCCACAATGGACGGCAAGCTTCAAGCATATGATCTCTTCGTGATGATCCTACTTGAACTTGCACACCGCAACCTAACCCCACAAAGAACTCTCACGAAGACCATGGGTTAGCACACAAAGTGTAATGGACAACGCTTACCATACCATGGGATCACTTGATCCCTCGGTACATCTTGTGCGCTTTGTGTGTTGAATCTTTCCAACTCTCTTCATTTGGATGATGTCTTGAAGGTGGACATGAATGATCACACAATCTTATTCTTCAAGACATGCTTGTAATAAGCTCAACACTCACATGACCAATCTTTGGATAATTCCTTAATAGCACCTTGGTCAACTCCTAAACTCCTTAAAACCAACACATGGAATTCAAGAAAAGCCTATGGACAGATCCTTCAGATATAACTCAAGACAACCATTAGTCCATAGAGATTGTCATCAATTACCAAAACCAAACATGGGGGCACCGCATGTTCTTTCAGTTGCCACGGAGGCTAGGTAAGCGGCACTCGCACCCCGTCAACTAAGCTCTTTTCTGGCGCCGTTGCCGGGGAGGTGAGTGCTTGAAGGTATATCTTTAGATCTTGCAATCGATTTTTTTTGTTTCTTGTTTTGTCACTAGTTTAGTCTATAAAAGAAAACTACAAAAAAATGGATTTGAGTTTGTCTCATACACTTCATCTTTTTAATATCTTTCGTGAGTATGATGAAAAGGAAAATTGTGCTCAAGTGCTAGAAGAAGAATGCATTAAAATGCTTGGTACTAAATCTTTGAATGATGAGCATGATTGCAATGCTGTTAGTATGAATTCCTTGAATATCCATGATGCTAATGATATGCAAAGCCACAAGCTTGGGGATGCTATGTTTGATGAAGAAGATATTTTTTGTCCCCCAAGTTTTGATGAGCAAATTTATTATGATGAAAGCATGCCTCCTATTTATGATGATTATATTGATGAAAGTGGGTTTGGAAGAGTGTCAACTTTAGTAAGTAGTGATCCCACTATTTTTGAGGATGTTGAATCTTATTGTGAGGAACATGAAAGTGGATTTGGAAGAGTGTCAACTTTATTTAGTGATGATTCCACTATTTCGGAAGAGGTTCCAATTGATTATGAGAACAAAGTTGCTATCTATGATGATTATTGTGATGACTTGTATGCTATTAAGAATAATGATAACCATGAAACTTGTCATCATGATTTCAGTTTTCAATTGGATTATGCCTCACATGATAATTATTTTGTTGAGTTTGCTCCCACTACTATTCATGAGAAGAAATTTGCTTATGTGGAGAGTAGTAAATTTTCTATGCTTGTAGATCATGAAAAGAATGCTTTATGTGCTGGTTATATTGTTGAATTCATTCATGATGCTACTGAAAATTATTATGAGGGAGGAACATATGCTTGTAGGAATTGCAATAATATCAAGTTTCCTCCCTATGTGTTGAAAATCTTGAAGCTATGCTTGTTTTGCCTTCCTATGCTAATTGATTATTGTTCCCATAAGTTGTTTGCTCACAAAATCCCTATGCATAGGAAGTGGGTTAGACTTAAATGTGCTAGTCATATGCTTCATGATAATCCTGTTATGTTTCAATTCTTATCTTTTATGTGAGCATCATTGTCATCATCATGCCTAGCTAGAAAGGCATTAAAGAAAAGCGCTTGTTGGGAGACAACCTGTCACATCCCTAGTTTTGGTATGACCTAGACTAGCTAGTCATGTGTGCATCATGTTTAAATCTCAATAAATTTGAAATGGGGACATGTGAAAGCCTCAGAAATCATTTCTGAAAATGACCAAGATAAAAATTTCTTCAAATAGGTCCAAGGAAATGTTCATGTTTCTCCCTAAAAATATTGGCCAGAGGTAAAATTCAAACCAATATTTTTAGGAGCTCATAAATATTTATTTTGGGCATTTGGAGTTAATGCAACAACTATTTGCATTGGATTTATATTTGCTATATATTTAATATAAGTCCAATAATTCTGTAAATTTGTGTGGGGCTCTGGAATAGCTCAACTAGCCCACACAATATTTACCAAAAGCAGTAAATTTGATTTAATTTGACAACTAAATCAATTTTTTTTACAGAAAATAGAAAACAAACAGAAAATATAAAATAGAGCAGAAGGACTTACCTGCACCCACCTGCGGCCCGCTACTGTAGCCTGCTGGCAGCCCAACTGGCGGCCCAACCCACAAGCGCCCCCTTGTCATCTTCCTCCTCTGCTAGGAGGACAACCAGGTGTGTGGCGAGCGCCGACGCTGCTCTGTCCACCTCTTGCTTCCCCGGCCCCTTCTAGCGATGCCATGGAGACGCCTCCCTCTCTCTCACTCACCGCTCTCTCTCTGCTCCCCTGGCTGTCTCCCTTGAGCTCACCCGAGTGCAGCCGTCGCTGCCGACCAGCGCTCGCGCGGCCACAGCCATCCCCTTGCTCCCCTGACGCGTCCGAGAGCTCCGCCACTTCGACCTTGTCTTCTTCATCGAGTCACAGGAGTTGGGTCGCCCTGTCATGCCTCCATCATCGTCTTCTTCCTCGCCGGCCACCGGAGATCCCTCTCGCTGCTCCACTCACTCCGGTGCTTCCCCAAGCTCGTCGACCCTGAAAGATCATGGATGTCGCCTAGAGGGGGGAGGTGAATAGGTGCTTTTAAAATAATTACGGTTTCGGCTTGAACAAATGCGGAATAAACCTAGCGGTTAATTTGTCAAGCACAAAACCTACAACAACTAGGATCACCTATGTGCACCAACAACTTATGCTAAACAAGATAAAAAACTAAGTGATAGCAAGATATATGACAAGAAACAATATGGCTATCACGAAGTAAAGTGCATAAGTAAAGGGCTCGAGTAAGAGATAACCGAGGTACGCAGAGACGACGATGTATCCCGAAGTTCACACCCTTGCGGATGCTAATCTCTGTTTGGAGCGGTGTGGAGGCACAATGCTCCCCAAGAAGCCACTAGGGCCACCGTAATCTCCTCACGCTCACGCACAATGCAAGATGTCGTGATTCCACTAAGGGACCCTTGAGGGCGGTCACCGAACCCATACAAATGGCAAACCTTGGGGGCGGTCACCGAACCCATACACTTTGGCAACCCTTGGGGGCGGTCACATCGGTACCCATCAAATTGATCGGGGCGATCTCCACAACCTAATTGGAGACCCCGACGCTTGCCCGGAGCTTTACACCACAATGACTGAGCTCCGAACACCACCAACCATCTAGGGCGCCCAAGCACCCAAGAGGAACAAGCTCAAGGGTACCAAGCACCCAAGAGTAATAAGCTTCTCAAACTTCACTTCCACGTATCACCATGGAGAACTCAAACCGATGCACCAAATGCAATGGCAAGGGCACACGGAGTGCCCAAGTCCTTCTCTCCCAAATCCCACCGAAGCAACTAATGCTAGGGAGGAAAAATGAGAGGAAGAACAAGAAGGAGAACACCAAGAACTCCAAGATCTAGATCCAAGGGGTTCCCCTCACATAGAGGAGAAAGTGATGGGTGGAAATGTGGATCTATATCTCCTCTCTCTTTTCCCCCCAAAACTAGCAAGAATCCATGGAGGGATTGAGAGATAGCAAGCTCGGAGAAGGTCAACAATGGGGGAAGAACACGAGTTCAAAGGATAAGGTTTAATGGGGAAGAAGACCCCCTTTTATAGGAGCTCCCGAATCCAACCGTTATGCTCATAGCCCGCACAGAGCGGTACTACCACTCCAAGGAGCAATACTACCGCTAGGGCGGTAGTACCCCTTCGGAACACAACAACGAGGAGGCAAAAAGGACAGAAGAACCGTCGGAGCGGTAGTACCGCTTGACCTCACGATACTACCGCTAGGGGTAGCGGTACTACTGCTAAGGGTAGCGGTACTACTGCTTGCGAGCGGTACTAAAAAATTACATCTGGGCCTACCACCGCAGGACTTGGGACGAGTTTTTGGTCCGGAGCGGTACTACCGCTGTAGGAGCCGTGGTAGTACCACTCTGGAGTGGTAGTAAAAAATTACATCCGCTCCAATTCACGGTAGTACCGCTGCATCCTTTTCAGAACACCAAAACTGCCACAACTTTTGCAAACGGACTCCGAATTCGATGAAACCAAGTTTGTTGGGAAGCTAGAGACAAGGGCTAACACAATCTTGAAATAAATATCAATAAGAAGAAAATGAGAAAAGGCCCATAAGAAAATAATGAGAACCATTCCTCGGATAAGACCGGTAAAACCTCTAACACCGAAAACATCATAGAAGACGCATGCGAACTCCGTTTTTGATGAACTCAAGCTTGTCATCAAGATGACCATAATATCTAAGACTCACAAAGAGAACCAAACAAGAACCAAGAAACATGATGCAAGGATGCAATGGTTTGAGCTCTCTACTAACGATACGATCAAGCTACCAACTTGAGAGCCCCCCTTGATAGTACAGCAAACGATCCTATAACCCGGTCTCCCAACTACCACCACGAGACCGGTAAAATAGAAAACCTATCAAGGGCAAACCTTTGCCTTGCACATGGTCCACTTGAGGTAGATGATGATGATCTTGACTCCCTCAAGTTGGACCACCTTTCTTAATTGCGTTGGCTCGATGAAGACTGGATGATTGCTCCTCCATAGTCCACTATGGGTGAGCCACTCTTCGTCACATCATCACAAGTCCATTGACACCACAAGGATGGCAAGATTCAAGCACTTGATCTCTTCGTGATGTTCCACTTGAACTTGCACATGGCAATCTTAATGACGATCACCACTTGATGTCATCCTTTCCATGGATTGTATGATATCTTCCTCTTGACACAAGCCCATGGACACGTACCTAACCCCACATAGAACTCTCACATAGACCATGGGTTAGTACACAAAGTGCAATGGACAATGCTTACCATACCATGGGATCACTTGAACCCTCTCGGTACATCTTCTACGCTTTGTGAGTTGATCAACTTGATTCACTCTTGACTTAGTCTTGATCAACCTTGAATCTTTCCAACTCTCTTCATTTGGATGATGTCTTGAAGGTAAACATGAATGATCACACAATCTTCTTCTTCAAGACATGCTTGCAATAAGCTCAACACTCACATGACCAATCTTTGGATAATTCCTTAATAGCACCTTGGTCAACTCATAAACTCCTTGTAACCAACACATGGACTTCAAGAAAAGCCTATGGACAAAACCTTCAAATATAACTCAAGGCAACCATTAGTCCATAGAGATTGTCATCAATTACCAAAACCAAACATGGGGGCACCGCATGTTCTTTCAATCTCCCCCATTTTTGTAATTGATGACAATCACTTTCAAGAGAGTTTATACAAGGAGTTATGCATCACAATGCAATGCAACAACCAATGATGCAGGAGAATGAGATGCAAATGCTTAGGAACAAAACCAAAGCAAGAGGAGATAACTCTCTAAACTTCTCCACAAAACTCTCTAAAACTTCTCCCCCATTGGCATCAATTGCCAAAATGGGCGAAAAATCTAAGAAGGCCAATATAAATTGTGGTCCTCCATAAATTGTGTATTTCTCAACAAGAGAGTGGAATGCAATACACATATCCAACGGTAAATACTTGGAGGAACACAAACTATATTGAGGCCCAAAGATTGCAAAAGAATGATATGCCACAAAGACATAACAAAGAGAGAAACAAGCAATCAAGCAATCAAAAGATACCAATTGAAGCAAGCAATCAAAGGATATCAATTGAACCAACTAGACCAAAGATCCTATGAGCCACATGAATGAAGGATATTATGATATGAGACGAGGAGTGTTCTAAAGAAACTAGAGAAGCTCCCCATGATTTGTGCACAAATAAGAATGTTTTGTAATTGGATACAAAGTGCACAAAATAGGATCATAGCTCCCCCAAAATCAATAGAAACTTACAACAAGTGCAAGTGGGCAATAGGAGACAAAGCCTAGCACTTGCAACAAGCACATGGTTGAGCAACATGTAATAGAGGCAACTAAGAATAGGCTCAACCAAAACCGATGTGTGTGAGTCAATGCAATGCACTTGAGAAGACTAATGTACGGATGAGCATTAAGCATCAATATAGTCTTGAAAGAATGAGATACACGGTGCAAGGCATGTCATTCCCACACACAACTAGCAAACGGGTTCACAAGCTCACTAATAAGCATATAAAGAACCTATGCTTGTGACAAGCCATGGTGAAGATAGACGATGAGAGGCTCATCAAGACGAGGAATACCAATTATGATGGCAAAGCCTCGTAAAGATAATCAAGAGGAAAATGATCTTCACCACACAAGAGTGCATCAAGATGCAACGATAGAGGACACGCACTCAAGGCAAAAGCTTTCACGGAGCCACGAAAGAAATAACATAAGAAAGACAAGGTGGATGTGAAAGAAAGGATATCAACTAGAGATGTAATTTCTTTCAAGTGTATAAGGTTCTAGGTAGACGAATATGTACAAAGAAGGATGTACACCCGAAATGGTTACAGCACGAAGGAACAAGATATCCACAAGGAAGTCATAAATATACCAATAAGATATTTGCTTGAAAGCATAGCACTTGGCTAGATATGGTCTTATTGTATATAAGTGAATTCCTACCACACAACCATCAAAGACATCACAACTAGCAACATGAGATCATTGTTGGGATGCTTTGAGAAAGGAAACAAGTATCACAAGATATGAAATGAATATCATGCCAAGATGCAACCTACACAAGGTTGAATGCAAGAGAGGAAAGCATGAATAGATACTTGTTACCGAGATATCATTGGAAGGATGTAGTAGATACCAATTGAAGGTAGATAGTAGTTCATTGATCATCCTAGCTTGACTCCAATATGCACATGGTGAAGACACCTTCCTTGTGAGTGAGCCGAGCATCCAATGCATCTCCACATGTTCCTAGAAGAACAACACAAACTAAATGGTACCCAAACTCATCGGGACCAAATAGTTAGAAACACCAATACATAGGACAAACTCCACATAAATATGTGCATATAGATGTGAAAATGAATTTCATGCACATCTCATCCAAATTGAGACTAGGTGAGTTTCCCAGATATATTGAGTTAAAGAAAGAAATCGAGCCAAATAAAATACATGAAGTAAACATGCATGCTCAAGACTTTCAAGAACCGAAACCAAAAGATAAAGAAATGCCAAGTGAAAAGGATACCAAATGGAGAAATCATCACTTGGAAGATATCATTAAAGATACATCAAGGAATGAGATATCCATTGATACACACTAAACTAAAGATGTCAAACTCCCAAAGAGAGGATGGTTCCAAACAAACCAAGCTCTCAACAAAGTTTCATGATGGCACAAGGTACCAAAAGAAAACGGCTTGCCTTCCACCAACACACACTTGATAAGGATCACAAGAAGAGTGTTCTAAAGAAAATAGGATGGCTCCCCCACGAGTTGCGCATTATAGAGAATTTCCTTTTGAATACAAAATGCACAAGGTGGGATCACCACTTTCACTATATCTAGAAAACACTAGACAAGAACAAGAAATTAACAAGATCCACAAGTGGTAGGGAAGATAACGGGAGTTGACACAAACCTTGGCAAGAGAAAAAGGCAAATAAAAACAAAATCCAAAGTAAAGATGATCAACAAATTCTACCACACATAAGTGACTACCAATTGTCAAAGACAAGAAGTATTTGAAAATAAATCCCGGTGGTGGATAACAAGGACATCCAACATCATCTTCACAACAAACACAAGCAAATTGCAACTTGTAGAGCTAACATGTCACTTAGGAACAAGATAATTAATCATATCAACTCTAAGTGACAATATCTCAAATGTACACATTTTCTAGGCTTGTAATATGCACATAGCATATTACTCCCCCATAATGTGATGCCAAAGAAAAGTTGAGAAGAGGCAATAAGAGGATCCAACGAGAGATAATTAATGGACTATTTAGAATTTGAATTTCTCATGAGAAGACATACCACATAGCGACTAGATAATCTTGAAATATCAATACTAGATGGTATTACTCATGTACACACAATTATAGGATTGTGAGGTGTACAACCCACATCACTCCCCCATAATGGGATATTCCATTAATCTCTCACAAGAGCCAACTAGGGTACAAACAAGAAGCATAAAGGCTCAACGCGCAACGCACACATACATGATGTGCAAACCAACACACACATACTTGATTGCTCAAGATGAGCAAGTTGGAAGCACAACATATACAAACACATGCAAGGAACAAAATCAAAACATGCAAGGGGGCAAGTAACTTTCAATGTAATCAATTTAAGTACAAGTTACCGCAAGGAGGCACATTGGATATAAGATAGAAACTTGATAATCCAATAGACTTGGCTTGAGACAATAAGAATGATGAAGTCCCCTTAATTCTTCATAATGTAGCCAAGTCTCCAATGCCCTCCAACAACACCTATTGATCAAGTTTGAGCTTGTTGGTCCCCAACCAAGTTTGGTCCTAAGAGGTTAGTCACAATAGGTTTGGCTACCCAAATGGTTCTTTGCTTGACACCACTTTGAGTACCAACAAACTTGGCAAATACATTGCCAACCTTATCCATACCAAGAGAATAGATATCATCAATAATAATTGGGTTGGATAAGTTACCACTAGTGCATGAAGAAGCAATGTGACCTTTCTCACGACATAAGTAGCAACGTCTACTCTTCACTTTCTTCTCACTGGATTTCTCAACAAGAGAAGCATTAACTTGAGTCTTCTTGGGAAGTGGCCTTTCTTCAACTTGAGGTTGAGCATGAGATTGAACTTGTGGCCTCTTCCCTTGTTGCTTAACACTAATGGCCTTCTTCTTCAATGGTCAAGATCTAACATGATGTCCTTCAATTTTGCACTTGAAGCAAACAATCTTGACCGAATTCTTGACTTGTTCTTGGCCCTTCTTCTTGTTAAACTTGGACTTCTTCTTATTATTGGAGTTGAATCCAAGTCCACCTTTGTCATTGGGGGATTTTTGCACACTCAAGATATTGTTGAGTGTGGATTTCCCTTGATGACTCTTTTCCAAGTCTTTCTTCAAAGAAGTGACTTGGGCGTTGAGCTCTTTGATTTCCTCTACATGGTTAGTCTCAACACAAGTACTAGAGGAAGTATAAGCTTCATAATTAGAGCAACAAGGCAAGGAAAGCAATTCATCACAAGATGTACCAACATTGTGAGTAGATGAATTACAAGGACTAGCACATGGCAATATACTATTTTGACTAGAAGTAGTGCTAGTATCCACATGAGGCTCACTAGATGTTACCTTAGCAATCATGGCCTCATGAGCTATCTTTAGCACACTATGGGATACTAGAAGATCATCATGAGAGCTTGAGAGTTTTTCATGACTTTCTTCCAATTTCCCATAATTGCTAGATAGCACCTCAAGTTGAGCCCGTAGCTCAACATTCTCCTTCAAAATGGATGCTTCACAAGTAATAGAGTTAGTAGCACAAGCATCATCATTTAAAACAATAGGAGAGGACAACTTGGCAAGCTCTTTTAAATAAGAAGCTTAAAGTTGGGCATGAGACTCGCTGAGTTTGAGGAGCTCACCCTTGATGACCCTTGAGCCATTTTTG
Organism: Triticum aestivum; assembly: GCF_018294505.1. Classification (NCBI taxonomy): domain Eukaryota; kingdom Viridiplantae; phylum Streptophyta; class Magnoliopsida; order Poales; family Poaceae; genus Triticum; species Triticum aestivum. The sequence goes on from NC_057801.1 coordinate 720,240,946, forward strand.
AGGTGCTCAAAATCCTCAAGGAGTCTAGCATGAGAAACTTCAAGCTTAGCATTTTTAGTTTTGAAATCATTGGCCACCTCAAGAGCTCTATCATGAGATTCCCTCACTCTAGATAGTTCTAGAGCAAAAGTCTCCTCAAGAGATTCGGAGGTGGTTTGTTCATGTTCAAGAGCTTGAGATAGCTCCGTGATCTCATTTGCGTAATCATGCCCATGAGCTTCCATTTTCTCAATGGTGACCTCATGCTCCTCTACATGAGATTCCAACTCCTCAATGTATTTCTTTCCATCAATGGCAATGGACATTATTTCCATGAAGTTGGAACGAGCAATTTTATTTTTATGAAGAGCTTTAAAAATCATTTCCCCCTTAGTTTTTAAGGAGGCAACATTATCATTCTCTTCATCATTATCCTCATCATCATTAGCATCAACATCATCATCAAGAGACATATTGGGGTACAAAGTAGGAGATACCTTTGATGCCTTAGACATAAGGCAAAAAGCAATAGATGATGATGTAGTATCCCTTAAGGCACCATTAAACACCACATCTTGTTCCATGGAGTGTTGGGTTTCCTCTACATTGTTAGCACAACAATTTGAGGAAGTAGATGCATTTTTATCATGGCAACAAGACATAGCAAGCATATCATCATGATATTTAGTCAAGCAATTTCTACATGATATGCAAGGACTATCAACACAAGCATGTGAAACATTTGGAGTGCTCGAAGTGTTAAAGCCCAAAGAAGGAGCATTGCAATAATATAGTGATGAAGGATCATCCACAATAAGCATACTATCATCATTGCAATGACCAACACTACTCACCATATCATTACCTTGTGGTAAACCACATGTAGGTGAAGTAGAAGAAGTTGAGAAGACTATACGACCGGAGGTGGAGGGAGAACAATCATCCCCACAAATCTTGGACACACCATATTTATCTTGAAGCTTCGTCCACAACTCATGAGCATCCCGGAATGGCATTAGTTGAAATATAACTACATTGCTCGAAGCATCGAAAAGCACATTAGAAGCTTGAGCATTAAGATAAGAGTTTTTCTCATCCTCTAAAGATAATCTTTCGGGATCCTTTGGAGGAGAAAAACCCATATCTACAATTCGCTCTAAATTTGGGTCCATGACCCTAAAGAAATTAAGCATGTGAATTACCCAAACATCAAAATTTGTGCCATCGAAACTAAGAGTGTCAGAGAATCCTAATCCCCTAGTCGACATCTTTACTCTCTAGGCGGTTAAGCCCAACAAAGAGAGAGGAGGCTCTGATACCAATTGAAAGATCGTAGATGTCGCCTAGAGGGGGGGGGGGTGAATAGGCGCTTTTAAAATAATTATGGTTTAGGCTTGAACAAATGCGGAATAAACCTAGCGGTTAATTTGTCAAGCACAAAACCTACAACAACTAGGCTCACCTATGTGCACCAACAACTTATGCTAAACAAGATAAAAAAATAAGTGATAGCAAGATATACGACAAGAAACAATATGGCTATCACAAAGTAAAGTGCATAAGTAAAGGGCTCGGGTAAGAGATAACCGAGGTATGCAGAGACGACGATGTATCCCGAAGTTCACACCCTTGCAGATGCTAATCTCCGTTTGGAGTGGTGTGGAGGCACAATGCTCCCCAAGAAGCCACTAGGGCCACCGTAATCTCCTCACGCCCTTGCATAATGCAAGATGCCGTGATTCCACTAAGGGACCCTTGAGGGCGGTCACCGAACCTGTACAAATGGCAACCCTTGGTGGGGCGGTCACCGAACCCGTACACTTTGGCAACCCTTGGGGGCGGTTACCGGTACCCGTCAAATTGCTCGGGGTGATCTGCACAACCTAATTGGAGACCCCGACGCTTTCCCGGAGCTTTACACCACAATGATTGAGCTCCAAACAGCACCAACCGTCTAGGGCGCCCAAGCACCCAAGAGGAACAAGCTCAAGGGTACCAAGCACCCAAGAGTAATAAGCTTCTCAAACTTCACTTCCATGTATCACCGTGGAGAACTCAAACCGATGCACCAAATGCAATGGCAAGGGCACATGGAGTGCCCAAGTCCTTATCTCCCAAATCCCACCGAAGCAACTAATGCTAGGGAGGAAAAATGAGAGGAAGAACAAGAAGGAGAACACCTAGAACTCCAAGATCTAGATCCAAGGGGTTCCCCTCACATAGAGGAGAAAGTGATGGGTGGAAATGTGGATCTATATCTCCTCTCTCTTTTCCTCCAAAAACTAGCAAGAATCCATGGAGGGATTGAGAGATAGCAAGCTCGGAGAAGGTCAACAATGGGGGAAGAACACGAGCTCAAAGGATAAGGTTGAATGGGGAAGAAGACCCCCTTTTATAGGAGCTCCCGAATCCAACCGTTATGCTCAGAGCCCGCACAGAGCGGTACTACCGCTCCAAGGAGCGATACTACCGAGGGCGGTAGTACCCCTTTGAAACACAACAGCGAGGAGGCAAAAAGGCCAGAAGAACCGTCGGAGCGGTAGTACCGCTTGACCTCATGGTACTACCGCTAGGGGTAGCGGTACTACTGCTAAGGGTAGCGGTACTACTGCTTGCGAGCGGTACTAAAAAATTACATCCGGGCCTACCACCGCAGGACTTGGGACGAGTTTTTGGTCCGGAGCGGTACTACCGCTGTAGGAGCCGCGGTAGTACCTTTCTGGAGCGCTAGTAAAAAATTACATCCGCTCCAATTCGCGGTAGTCCCGCTGCAGCCTTTTCAGAACACCAAAACTGCCACAACTTTTGCAAACGGACTCCGAATTCGATGAAACCAAGTTTGTTGGAAAGCTAGAGACAAGGGCTAACACAATCTTGAAATAAATATCAATAAGAAGCAAATGAGAAAAGGCCCATAAGAAAATGGTGAAAACCATTCCTCGGATAAGACCGGTAAAACCTCTAACACCGAAAACATCATAGAAGACGCATGCGAACTCCGTTTTCGATGAACTCAAGCTTGTCATCAAGATGACCATAATCTCTAAGACTCACAAAGAGAACCAAACAAGAACCAAGAAACATGATGCAAGGATGCAATGGTTTGATCTCTCTACTAACGATACGATCAAGCTACCAACTTGAGAGCCCCCCTTGGTAGTATGGCAAACAATCCTATAACCCGATCTCCCAACTACCACCACGAGACCGGTAAAATAGAAAACCTATCAAGGGCAAACCTTTGCCTTGCACATGGTCCACTTGAGCTAGATGATGACGATCTTGACTCCCTCAAGTTGGACCACCTTTCTTGATTGCGTTGGCTCGATGAAGACTGGATGATTGCTCCTCCATAGTCCACTATGGGTGAGCCACTCTTCGTCACATCATCACAAGTCCATTGACACCACAAGGATGGCAAGATTCAAGCACTTGATCTCTTCGTGATGCTCCACTTGAACTTGCACATGGCAATCTTAATGACGATCACCACTTGATGTCATTCTTTCCATGGATTGTATGATATCTTCCTCTTGACACAAGCCCATGGACACGTACCTAACCCCACATAGAACTCTCACATAGACCACGAGTTAGTACACAAAGTGCAATGGACAATGCTTACCATACCCTGGGATCACTTGATCCCTCTCGGTACATCTTCTACGCTTTGTGAGTTGATCAACTTGATTAACTCTTGACTTAGTCTTGATCAACCTTTAATCTTTCCAACTCTCTTCATTTGGATGATGTCTTGAAGGTAAACATGAATGATCACACAATCTTCTTCTTCAAGACATGCTTGCAATAAGCTCAACACTCACATGACCAATCTTTGGATAATTCCTTAATAGCACCTTGGTCAACTCATAAACTCCTTGAAACCAACACATGGACTTCAAGAAAAGCCTATGGAGAAAACCTTCAAATATAACTCAAGGCAACCATTAGTCCATAGAGATTGTCATCAATTACCAAAACCAAACATGGGGGCACCGCATGTTCTTTAAGACCCGCCCAACGTGCTCACCATGAGATCCTGCCCCCGAACCCCCCTCTCCTTTGCCTCGTTTGCACGTCACAGCCACCATGTCGTCTGCGCCCGAATGCGCCGCTGCCAAGCCCGTCGTCGACGAGGCTCCGGTGACCATTTGGTCCCACGCTTATGCCCGTTGGCCTTGTGAGCGCGTGTAGAACACGTAGGTACTAATCGCTTGTTTCCCCGCGCCCTGCATCGTCGGTTTCGTCGACGTCCGAGCTTCGGCCGCCGCCGAATTCGACGCCGTGCTCAACTCCAGCTAGCTCGCGTCCTCCCACGGCCACCGTTGGATGCGCACGAGCTCCAGCTCGCCGTAGAACCCACCCGCACGACCAGCCATGGCCGGAAACGGCCGGTCGGTGATCGCTGCCGTGCACTGCTTAGCGCCGGTGATTAGTCGCCGGCTAAACCCCATTGTTAGTGCTAATTAACCCCCTACTCTCACTGACATGTGGGCCCCACTGCCTAATTAGTTAGTTAACTTCTCTGTTAGATTAGCACTAATCTCAGGGGGCCCACCTGTCAACTTTGACTTGGCCACGTCACATGTTGACTGACCCCACACGTCAGTGTTGACCCGACTGACGTGGCCGTTGACCAGGCCCACCTATCAGCGGCACTAGCCAGCCCTGGGTCACTGACCAGTGGACCCCACTAGTCAGGTTTGACCTGGACCCGCCCCGTTGACCTGCTGACGTCAGGGTGATGTCATGCTGATGCGGTAGGTGATTTTCTGTATTTAAAATAATTCAGAAAATTCCAGAAAATTGCATAAACTTCTAAAATTCATAGAAAAATATCTATAACTCCAAATAAGATAAATTATATGAAAAATGTTCAGAAAAATCCAATCTATCCATCTGTACCATTTTGATGCATGTTAGAACAACTTATAGCTGCTGTTTAGCATAAATCGTATAAATGGTATTTGAATATCCACATATGGAGTTTGAACTTGAATCTTGTGTTCAAACCAACTCCATTTAAATCGTTGCTAGCTGCATTAGGCCAAATCACAGGATATTGCCATTTCATGATCATGCATCATATTGTGCATTGCATTGATTGTGTTCTTCCTTGTTTGCCAGTGTTTGTCCCCTCTCGATAGACGTGGTTTCGACGATGAGATCGATGACACCGATGAAGAGCTATACTATCTTCAGAAGTGCTAGGCAAGCAAAACCCCCTTGTTTATTCTGATACAATCCCACTCTCTCGCTTCTGCTCTCTTTTACTGCATTAGGACAACAATGACTCATGTGTTACTTGCTGCGGTAGTTGAACCCCTTATCCTCTGCATGACCTGTCATTGCCACAGTAAATAGATGAAACCCACTAGCATGAGTAGGAGTTGTTTGAGCCCTGATGTGCCTACTCATTCATGCTTGTTTGTCATGCCTGCTACTGCTTAGAGTTGAGTCAGGTCTGATTCATCGGGGATGAATCGGAGGTGTGTGAACATGTCCTACTGTGTGTGAGCTAAGTGTGTGAACACGATTTGGTAAAGGTAGCGGTGAGAGGCCATGTAGGAGTACATGGTGGGTTGTCTCATTGAAGCCGTCCTCAGGAACTGAGTTCTGTGTTTGTGATCCATGAAAAACTACTACCATGCATTGGGCCCTGAAATATGACCCCGCTCGACTTCTTAATCACCCTTGTCCTCTGTCCAGGAGTTGCAAGTAGTTTCTGGTGTTGTAGTATGCTGGAGGCCGTGCGCAGCGCTGACCGGAGGGGTGGGCTGTGATGCGGTAGGCACGTGGCCGGGTATGCCGGGCGCCCGTTTAGTGTTGCGGAACCCTGTACACATCGTTCGGGGCCGTATGTGGAAACCTCGGCCGAACTCCCTGCGGATGGAACCTGAATAGGTGATAAACCTGGACTAGAGACTTGAGTGTTTAGGTAGGTCGTGGTCTACACCCACGTCGGCTTTCGCTTGAACTCTGCCAAGCACATGTCGTGTGCAGACACTAAGTGGTGGAAACATGTATGAAGAAGTACACCCCTACAGGGTTAACCTCATCCATTCGAATAGCCGTGTCCGCGGTAAAGGACTTCTGGGTTGCCTGTACAGTTCATATACAAGTGAAAGTGGATACTCTAAAATACGCAAGATAAGCGTGAGTGCTATGGATGGCGTTCTCGTAGGGAGACGGAAGCGGATCCATAGTGGTGTATTGATATGGTGAATATGTGGACTCGTGTGCACCACCTCAAAAGAGTTACTTGCAGTCGTAGTTCAGGATAGCAACGGAGTCAAAGCTGGCTTGCTGCAGTTAAACCCCGCCATCCCCTTTGTTGATACTGATGCATATGTAGTTAGTTCTGATGTAAGTCTTGCTGGGTATATTTGTACTCACGTTTTCTTAATTTATGTTTTGCAGAGAGACTTCAGTCTCGCTAGTAGTTCCACGTGGACTTTGAAGTTTAGCTTGTTACCTCAGCTACGATCTTGTGCCCTCGATAGGATCTGGTAGATAGTCAGGCTTCTCAGTCTTTTTCATTTGTAGATGTCTGTACTCAGACATGTTAAGCTTCCGCTTGTGCTTTGACTTGTATGCTCTGAATGTTGGGACATGGGACCCATGTTTGTAATATCTCGCTCCTCGGAGCCTATTGAATAAAATACTTGAGTTGTAGAGTCATGTTGTGGTGCCATGTTGTACTTACACATATCGAGCATATTGTGTGTATGTTTTTGAAATGCTTGGTATGTGTGGGATCTGACTATCTAGTTGTTTATCCTTGGTAGCCTCTCTTAACGGGAAATGTCTCCTAGTGCTTCCACTGAGCCTTGGTAGCTTGCTACTGCTCCGGAACACTCAGGCTGGCCAACATGCACTAGTAGAAAAAGGACCTAATATGAGACACATTAGTGTCGGTTTGGTTCTGAGCTGGCACTAATGTGTCCATTAGTGCCGATTCCAACGGCTAGCCGGCCATTCTCATTAGTACCGGTTCATGGCGAACCTATAGTACCGGTTCGTGCCACGAACCGGTACTAAAGAGGGTGGTGGTAGGGTGTTGTCAGTCTGGGGCCCATCCAGCACCTTTAGTACTGGTTCGTGGCACGAACCGGTACTAATGGTTGACGTACATAAACCCTTCGTCCCCCCGAGCCACTCTGTTCTTCCCCTTTCCCCTCACTTCCTCTGTTCTTCCCCCTCTCTCCTCGAGCTCCTCACAAATTTTGCCCAAAATTTGTCAAGATTTGAAGGCCCCCATCCATTCAAATGATCACAAAGGTTAGCAACTTTGTCCTATCAACTCTCATTGCTAGATTAGCTCTTGCAATTCTTTGTATAGTGATTAATTTGGGAGGAATAATTATATTTTCTAGTATTTGATTTATATGCAATTTGAGGTCAAAAATAACACTTAGTTTGCATATGTAGGTGTGGTTTACTTAGTGCCTTCTAAATCTCCGTCGTAACCACCGTCGATCGCCCGCACCGTCTCGTCGCCGGCACCACCTTCTGGTGAGGATCTTGTTCATGAATGTTTTACATTACCAAATTGATGTTTATGTGATTTGGATATATAGTTACTTGTATAATTATCTTACCCGTACGTTGTTTGTTATACATAGTGCCATGGTTTTGATATCCGTCCCCGTCGGCCCTCGTCCTTGTTATGATTCGGATGTGGTATATTCTCTTTTAAAACTAGTTGTTGCATTTCGTGTTTATGACAAATTATGCCCATCAAGTTGACATAGATATTTTTATCTAGGAGGTATGTGAACCGGAAATTCCAACCAACCCTATTGTCGAGAGGTTAAATTTAGTTGAAAGAGAAAATGAGTATTTGAAAGAAAAATTGAAAAGAATTGAGGGGGAGAAGATGGAATTGGAGTTGCATGTTGCCGATGTCGTCGATGATCACAAGATCAAGATGGAGAAAATGAGGTTGAAGATTAGAAAGATTAGAAAATATGCCATTGATAGTGTGGCTTGGTATCATTATGCTGTTGGATCAATTGTTACCTTAGTTGCGATCTTTGTCGCATTTGTTGTTGCATTTAAATTCTTTAGCTAGAGAGTTATTTGTATGTTGCATTTAATTAAGTGTTGTATATGAACTTTATGTATGAACTTTATGTATGAACTTGTATTAATTTGGTCTATTTGGTGTTGTGTAATGAAGATGAGCCGACAATGGATGTATGATGACCGATGCTCTCCCGAGTTTATTAATTGCGTGCATACTTTTCTGCGAGCCGCTGAGGCAAACAAGCGGGCAGATGGTTTTATGCCTTGTCCATGTGCTGGCTGTAAGAATGGTCATAGTTACTCTACAGAAAAAACCATTCACGTCCACCTATTTATGTCCGGTTTCATGCCCCACTATAATGTTTGGACCAAGCACGGAGAAATAGGGGTTATGATGGAAGACAATGAAGAAGAAGAGGACGACGACAGCTATCCTGGCCATGGGTTCCCTGAATATGATGATACAACAATGGGGGAAGAAGCTGAGCCGGCAATGCGGGAAGAAGCTGAAGAAGAGGCATCAGATGAGCCCGCTGATGATCTAGGTCGGGCCATTGCCGATGCAAAGAGAAACTGCGCAAGTGATCTGGAGAGGACGAAGTTGCAGCGCATGTTAGAGGATCACAAGAAATTGTTGTACCCGAATTGCGAAGCTGACAAAAAAAAGTTGGGCACCACACTTGAATTGCTGCAATGGAAGGCAGAGAATGGTGTATCTGACAAGGGATTTGGAAAGTTGCTGGTGATGATAAAGAATATGCTTCCAAAGGACAACGAATTGCCCGAGAGTACGTATGAAGCAAAGAAGGCTGTCTGCCCTCTAGGGTTAGAGGTGCAAAAGATACATGCATGCCCTAATGACTGCATCCTCTACCGCGGTGAGTACAAGGATTTGAACGCTTGCCCGGTATGCGGTGCATTGCGTTATAAGATCAGTCGCGATGACCCTGGTGATGTCGAGGGCGAGCGCCCAAGGAAGAAGATTCCTGCCAAGGTGATGTGGTATGCTCCTATAATACCATGGTTGAAATGTTTGTTCCAAAATAAAGAGCATGCGAAGGCGATGCGGTGGCACGCAGAAGACCGTAAGAAAGACGGAAAGTTGAGAGTACCTGCTGACGGTTCGCAGTGGAGAAAAATCGAGAGAAAGTACTGGGAGGAGTTTGCAGGTGACCCAAGGAACGTATGGTTTGGTCTAAGCGCATATGGCATTAATCCTTTTGGGGAGCAGAGCAACAACCATAGCATGTGGCCTGTGACTCTATGTTTGTATAACCTTCCTCCTTGGTTGTGCATGAAGCGGAATTTCATTATGATGCCAGTGCTCATCCAAGGCCCTAAGCAACCCGGCAACGACATTGATGTGTACCTCAGGCCATTAGTTGAAGAACTATTACAGCTGTGGAATGGAACGGGTGTACGTGCGTGGGATGAGCACGGACAGGAAGAATTTGACCTAAAGGCGTTGTTGTTCGTGACCATCAATGATTGGCCTGCTCTCAGTAACCTTTCAGGACACACAAACAAGGGATACCGCGGATGCACGCACTGTTTGGATGATACCGACAGTATATATTTGGATAGTTGTAGGAAGAATGTGTACCTGGGACATCGTCGATTTCTTCCGACAAGGCATCCCGTAAGAAAGAAAGGCAAGCATTTCAAAGGTGAGGCGGATCACTGGACGAAGCCTCGCCACCGTACTGGTGCTGATGTACATGATATGGTCAAGGATTTGGAGGTAATCTTTGGAAAGGATCCTGGCAGAAAACCTGTTCCGAAGGACGCTAACGGACGCGCACCCATGTGGAAGAATAAATCTATATTTTGGGACTTGCCATATTGGAAAGACCTAGAGGTCCGCTCCGCAATCGACGTGATGCACGTGACGAAGAATCTTTGCGTGACCCTTCTTGGCTTTTTGGGCGTGTATGGGAAGACAAAAGATACACCAGAGGCACGGGAGGACCAGCAACATATGCACGGAAAATACGGCATACATCAGGGTCAGGCCAGCTACGCTCTTACCAAAGAAGAGAAGGAAATCTTCTTCGAATGCCTGCTCAGCATGAAGGTACCGTCTGGCTTCTCGTCGAATATAAAGGGAATAATAAATATGGCAGAGAAAAAGTTCCAGAACCTAAAGTCTCATGACTACCACGTGATTATGACGCAACTCCTTCCGGTTGCATTGAGGGCGCTTCTACCGGAAAACGTTCGATTAGCCATTGTGAAGCTATGTGCATTCCTCAATGCAATTTCTCAGAAGATAATCGATCCAGAAATCATACCAAGGTTACAGAATGATTTGGTGCAATGTCTTGTCAGTTTCGAGTTGGTGTTCCTACCATCCTTCTTCAACATCATGACGCACGTCCTAGTTCACCTTTGCAAAGAGATTAATGTTTTGGGTCCTGTATTTCTACACAATATGTTCCCCTTTGAAAGGTTCATGGGAGTCTTGAAGAAATATGTTCATAACCATGCTAGGCCAGAAGGAAGCATCTCGAAGGGCCATGAAAATGAGGAGGTCATTGAGTTTTGTATTGACTTCATTCCTGACCTTAAGCCGATTGGTGTTCCTGAATCGCGGCATAAGGGCAGACTGGAAGGAAAAGGGACGCTAGGAGGGCATCAAATAATATGTATGGACGGGCATTCTCTTACTGAAGCACACTACACAGTTTTACAGAATTCTGCCTTGGTGGCTCCGTATATGGAGGAACACAAGAATTTTCTACAGTCCAAACACCCGGAGAAGTCTGACGACTGGATTACACGCGAACAAACGAGGACTTTCGCCGGTTGGTTGCAGAAACGTGCCCTGAATGATGGCGATATTCAAAATGACCTGTACTCGCTGTCCCAGTTACCATCTTCGAATATAATGACTTTCAAAGGGTACCGGATAAATGGGAATACATTTTACACGATCGCCCAAGATAAGAAGAGCACCAACCAAAACAGTGGTGTCCGCTTTGATGCAACAACCAACACGGGAAAGGAAACATATTATGGTTACATAGAGGACATATGGGAACTTAATTATGGATCAGGTGATTTGAAGGTCCCTTTGTTTCGGTGCAAATGGGTCAATATGACACGAGGCGGGGTAACGGAAGACCCGCAGTACGGAATGACAACAGTGGATCTCAACAATCTTGCGTATGCAGACGAACCATTCGTCCTAGCCAATGATGTGGCGCAGGTTTTTTATGTGAAAGACATGTCTACCAGGCCGAGAAAAAGAAAAGATAAGGAAGCGAATGGATCATACGACGAGCCAAAGCGCCACATAGTTCTTTCAGGAAAAAGAAACATCGTGGGAGTGGATGACAAGACAGACATGTCAGAAGATTATGAAAAGTTTGATGAAATTGCTCCATTCACAGTGAATATTGACCCGAGCATCCAGTTAAATGATGAAGATTTTCCATGGCTACGGCGCAAAGGGACAGACGCGAAGAAAAAGTTTCACACCCAAAGATCTGGGATGTGATCGGCTTCACTATCATCACTTTCTTCTGTGTTTCACACCCAGGAGGGAATGTCTGTAATAGTTAGGGTAGTTATGTGTTTTGGCATTTGAAACGCGAAGAAATTTTATGTGCAAACAAATTCTTTTCATGCATTTACTGATTTTTTCCAGCTAAATGACCCTGAAATTGAAAACCATTTCAAATGAACTCAGAAAAGGTTGAAAGTTGGCATGGTATCATAATTTCATACAAATAGCATGTGCAAGAAAGTAGAGAGGGTTACGGCAAAAACTGGATGCACTTCGTGTACAAAATGGACAATCTCTTTCGAAGTATCAGGGTTTCCGACGAAAACTGAACTGTTACAAAGGCATTTCATTTTTTAAATAACCTAAGCATTACCAAATTGAATATAATGATAAAACACACTAATATTAAACATAAGAAAAAAGAATCACTGAAAAAACTTTTTTCAAAGTTAAGTTATTCACAAACTAGTGATTCACACAAATTTCAAATAATTCAAAATTTAAACTATTCAAATTTGAAAACTACCGGCACTAACAGAAAGTTTGTAATTTTTTGTACCTAAAGCAAAAATATTCACAAAGAAACTCTAAATACAGCAAAAAACAACTCAAAAATAAATAAAACAAAAATAAATAAAGCGAAAAGAAATTAGAAAATAAAAAAGCCCACCTACTGGGCCAAAGCGGCCTGCATACGACTAGGAACACAATCTTTTGTTGGGCCAGGATGCAGGCCCGCAAAGGCCCAGTAGGCCCACTGGGCGAAGAGGACAGGTAGGCCCAGTAGGCCTGACTAGGAGAGGAGCTCGAGAGAGCTACCGCACTGGAGCTTATAAACCAGTGCGGTAGCCTCTCGGCTAGCGAGGTGGGACTAAACTTGCGCACCGCCTGGAGCCAGCGCACCCCTTTAGTACCGGGTGGTGGCTCCAACCGGTACTAAAGGGGGGCCTTTAGTATCGGTTGGATCCACCACCCGGTACTAAAGGGGGTGCGCTTCCCGCCGGTTGGCCTGGCCAAAACAGACCTTTAGTACCGGTTGGTGGCTCCAACCGGTACTAAAGGTCCATCCTATATATACAACACTTGAAAAAAATTCAGTTTCCCTCTGTTCTTCCCTCTGTTTCCTCCCTCCGTCGCGCCGCCCTGCCCCGATCGTCGCCGCCCCCGCCCCTCGTCGCCGACCCCGGCCGTCCCCGCCCCTCGTCGCCGCCCCCGTCGACGTCGCCGCCCAGGCCGTCCCCATCCCCGTCGTCCCCGTCGTCCCCGTCGCCGCGCCCCGCCCCGCCCCGTCGTCGCCGCCCCGTCCCGTCGCCCCGGCCGCCCCGCACCGTCGTCGCCGGCCCGTCCCGTCGCCCCGTCATCGCCGCCCCGTCCCGTCGCCGCCCCGTCGTTGCCGCGCCGGTGAACTCGCCCCGGCTGCCATGTCCACACACACACAGTACTACACACACACACACACACTACACACACACACACTACACACATTAGTTTGTTTGTTATAAATTTTTCTGTTTTTTAGTTATAGAAATGTTAGAAATTATTCTGTTTTTTAGTTATATAAATATTAGAAATGTTAGTTTTATAGAAATGTTATAAATGTTTTTTGTTTTTCAGTTATAGAAATATTTATAGAAAAGTTAGCAATTTTTCTGTTTTTTAGTTATATAAATATTAGGATTGTTATGGAAATGTTAGTTATATAATCAGGAAATTTTAGAATTAGTTTTAGTAAGATGAATTAGATTAATGTCAAATTGTTAGAATTTGCATATATATAGAATTTTAGTTATCACAATCCAATCATTTAAAATTGTTACTTTTTGCGGGCATATAGTATTTGTTCTCGATGATATGCCCGGCCCGCATCCTCGCCGTCGACCCGTTCGCGACGACGTCCTGCTTCAGGGGACCCATGTCCGGGATTGGGCTCCGCTGGGCTGGCACTGGGAGGTGCTACCTGGAGAGGCGCGCCGCTTGGTGAGGAACCCGACCTCGGGTCCCGTCGTCGACCCTGATCTTCTTTGGTGGCGTTCGCGTGGGCCACATTCGGTGCAGAGGCAGCCGGCCCCGCCGGAGGTGGTGCGTCGCCGTGTCAGGGAGGAAGATGAGCACGTCCATCGCTACATGGCTGCTATGGACGACGTCAGGTTCTCCACTACTTGGCGGGTTCTTTGGTCAGATGACCGGAGATATGATCCTGTGATGGTTCCTTCTCTTGGGTGTGCACCGCCCGCGCCCCAGGAACCGCGAGTGTCGCCCTAGATTCTTCTGTAGTACTTGATCTTTATTAGGTACCTAGCCAGTGATGTATAAGATATATAATATTTGAGACGATGTATTCGAGATTATATATATTAAGACAATGATGTATTCGAGATTATATATGTATTTGAGATTCAGATTTTCCTTATTGATTAATTGCATCCATGCATTGTAATTTGAATACTAAATTGTTTTATATTTCTTCTGTATTAGTAAAGTAAAAGCTATGGCGGACAATACCGGCAGAGAGAGAGAAGAGGAATTGTTCGACATCATACGCAGCCCTCACAGGCTAGATGATCTGAATGAAGCAGATGACGGCTCCCAATATCTTAACAATACCGGAGAGGGTGATGAAAAGATATTCGATCTCGACGACCGGGCTGATGAAGTCATGAACTATGATTATGATTATGACACAGACAATGTTTGTGATGACATAGACAATGCTGATCTTCAAATAACAAACACTACCGGCGAGGTATATTTATATAAGCATGCATCATGGTGATCATCACATGTTTTTTTATTGAAGATATATTAACGAATCGATCTTTCTTCTTTCAGCCCTCCGGATCGAGCAAATCTGCTTCTACAGACAGCAAGACAAAGCGAGGCCCGGGCAGATTGTTGAAGGATGGTGTAAAGTACCACATCGAATCCATCAAACCTAGTGGCGAACCCCTCACGCCTAAGAACATTGCGAACAAGTGGACTCGTCAGTGCGGAGTTCTTGTGAAGGACAAACTCCCGATCTCCATTCAAGAATGGAAAGAGCCAAAGACTAAACGTCCAGGTGTTACTTGGGTCGACAAAAGAGCCAAAAAAGACCTTGTGAAATCTCTGATGGAACATTTCACCCTACCAGATCATTTCACTGAAGCAGATGTGGAGAAAGTCAAGGCCGCTGCTCTTAAGAAGATGGCAATTGCATTCAACACCCACAAGAAAACTGTATGGGCCAACTACCTCGCTAATGAAAGGAAGACTCCAGAATTCACGGGAACACTAGAGAAGCAAAGAGAGCACTGGGACGATTTCGTGACCTTCAAGGATTCAGAAATATCTAAGGAACGGTCGATGAAAAACAAGGCAAATGCCGCAAGAAAGACGCAGTTCCATAGGCTGGGTCCAGGTGGCTACGCGGTGGGATTGCCTAAGTGGGATAAGTCTGAGCAAGAGATGGAGGATGCAGGGGTCACTCCGGTTACCCGGCACTGGCCCCCAGGTGCAGAACTTGGTTCTATGCGCATGGGGGAGCGTTGGACCCGAAGACAGGCGGAGTTTCAAAGAAGGCAAGTCTAAAAGGAGCCGAACAAAAGATAATTGACGCAATAGATGAAGCTCGAAGGGGGGTGTTCACGCCCAACAGAGAGAACGACGAGCTTACGCGCGCCCTGGGAAATCCTGAACACCCGGGAAGAACACGAGGCATGGGCGTTATTCCCTGGTATGAGGGCTTTTCAGAATGGAACGAGGACTACAGGAGCCGTGCAAGAAGGAAGATGGAGGAGGAGAAGAAAAGGAAGCTGGAGGAGGAGCAGAGGAAGCAGGACGCAGAACGCCTTCAAGGCCTAGAAGCAAGGCACGCGGACCTGGCACTCAAATTCCAGCAGCAGCAACAGCAGATCGACTCACTTAGCCAGGAAAGGGGGTCTCAGCAGCGGCAGCAGCAAGCGGATGATCGTCCAGCATTGGATAGCACCGTCCCATCCATGCCGAGAAGCAGCGTTGGTTCTGCCCCGGGCGACACACTGCTGGATAAATACCCTGTGGATGACATCATAGAGAACACTAACTGCGAGCTACACTCCAAAATGAAGAACATATCCATGAAGGTGGCGGACGGCGTT
The DNA here is from genome assembly GCF_018294505.1 of Triticum aestivum. NCBI lineage: Eukaryota > Viridiplantae > Streptophyta > Magnoliopsida > Poales > Poaceae > Triticum > Triticum aestivum. The sequence goes on from NC_057801.1 coordinate 720,256,576, forward strand.
GCTTTTCCAGTTACCCCCGAAGCAACCTACCATTGCATCCCGATTCCAGAGGGCTATGCTCGTGTCATGGTTGATGAAGTGGTGGACCCATATTCGGGGCTAACGCTTGACATTCCTGGAGGTGAAGACGAGCGCACACTGGGAGAGGCCATACATCGTATCATCCTATGGAGAAAGGATTGCATCATCTTTCGAAGTCCACCGACACCGCGTCGTCTGCCGACTCCTCGAAGTCCGCCACCTAGTCAGCAGACTCCCGCTCCTCCAAGTCCACGAACGCGTGAGACGACTCCTCCTCGAAGTCCGCCACCTCCTCCAAGTCCCCGAACGCGTGAGCTGACTCCTCCGGTTTCAAGCCCGGCACAGCGTCATGCCACTTCTCCGGTTGCAAGTCCGGCACCGTGTCTGGCCACACCTCCTGCTTCAAGTCCGGCACATCGTCAGGCCACTTCTCCTGGTCCAACTCCACGTCAGCCGTCTCCGCCGTCTCAGCAATCGCAGAAGAGACATCCCACAGCTTTGGTGCGTAGCGGTACGAGTCGAGGTAGTTCAGGAAGTACAGGCGAAGGCAAGCGATATAAATATGGTCCAAGTCTCGCTCCTCTTCCTCAGAGGCCTTACGACATGACTAAGGAGCAAAACACAGCCATAGTGCAAGCCCAAGTGGACGCCCATTTTGGACCGAAACCGGCACCGCCGCCAAAGGAGAAAGTGCCTGAGAAAGTAATTGACCACTTCATTCGTATGGCTAGAGAACCAGTTCCCAAGCCTGTTGACTCGGAGTATGAGCGCCAAATCAGGAAGACACATCGAGCACGACTACAGAAGGAAGCGCTCAAGCTCAAGCCAACAAGCAGCTGGCAAAAATGCGGGAAAACCGTTCCCCAGTTGGGAGAACAGGCGGCGCAAGCGATCCCCCCGCTTGTTGTGCCAACAACACATGAGAGGAGTAGTACGCGCGCCAAATATTATTGTGGGCAAACCGTTAGCGTTCCCCAGCATGGCGATGTGGTAATAACAGAGGATCATATAATGCAGGCTCAAATGCTCAATATCTCTGTTGGACAACTCCTCGAAATCGAGCCCATGCCTGCGCTTAAAGAATCGGAAATAGCATGGCAATATGTCCGGGGCAAACCTTTGGTCCATCCAGACAAGGTCAAGGACCTCCCAACGAGAATGTATCAATTGCATCAATGGTACATGAACATTACCAAGATTTCCAATCGAGAGTCCCTCATGGTGAATGTCAAGCATGAGCATTATTACCATGAGAAAGCTCTGACCATTGAGTATCCAGAACTATTTCAGTTATTTAATCAAGACGCACTCGACAAGTCTATCGTCAGTTGCTATTGTCTGTAAGTGATTTCTTTCTGTAATTTAAGTCTCAAGCTAGTTATGTAGTGATAATTTTGATCAATCATTACATGTAATTATCCTAACTATATTCTTTTTCTGTGGTATTATATGCAGGATGAAGATGTATGAAATGAAAAAATCTGGACGCTATGGCGTTGGGTTCATTGACCCAAATACCATTAATGAGGACATATGGCAGATTGAACATTGTCAAGCTGAAGTAGAGGAAAGCATGCTAGAGTTCTTGAAGCGCCTCAATACCAAGGAAGATATACTACTTCCTTACAACTTCCCGTGAGTCACACTGTCTTGTACTACAAATTCTGTTTTTGCTTACTAGCTAGCTAGATGTTAATAATTAAGTGTATACGGTTTACGGTAGTTGATTAATTTTATGCACATGCCCGCTTAATTAAGACATGCAAACTTGTGCGTATGCAGTTGGCACTGGGTCTTGTTAGACATTAAAGTTGAGGAAGGAAAATTTGAATTACTGGACTCACTGACTAAAGAAGATAAAGACTACACCATCGTGAAGGAGATAGTCAACAGGTAATTTCAATCATTATTAACTATTAGTTCCTGATATGAACTATTTAATAACCCCTTTATTAATTTTCTTTGCCGGCGGGCAGGGCATGGGCAAAGTTCATCAAGATGACTCCAGGCACATGGCCAAAAAAGTTGTTTTGGCATCGACCCAAGGTAAGTAATTAAGTAGTACTAGCTAGCTACCATCTCTTTAATTAATTCTTGTTTCAATATCATTAATTAATTATCATGCTTGATTAATCATTATCTGATTCAATTCCATTCTCGTAAAGGCCCTGAGGCAGGCGTCGGGGAATAATCTGTGTGCATTCTACGTTTGCGAGAACATTCGCATGATGACGTGCGAAAGGAGCAGATCTGATAGACAGGACTGGGTACGTTTTTGTCAGAACACTATTCACACCATTATCGATATCTAGTCACACAACTAACACACATGCATATTGATCTCCTTCTTAACAGTTCAGATCGGTGCGGGATAAGCTCCTACCATCGGACCGCATACAAGCACTTCAAGAGGAAATAGCCGGATTTTTGCTCGACCAGGTCATAGATCCGAAAGGAGAATACTATTACCCGCTACCGCCCCCATGAACCACTTGTCATCGTGCTCCGAAGGCACCAAGGCAACATGTAGGAGAAATTGTATATGTATATACATGTGTATGTGTGAATAGTTAATGGTGTTGGCTGTGAGACATTCGATGATATATATTATATATATGCGGTTCTACGTACGAGAAAATCTATTTAATATATATGCATAACGTGTACAATTTGTAGTATCGTGAAATACCAGCAAACAAAAAAGAATTAAATGGAAAATAAAGCCAAATTGAAAACACAAAATTAAAGCAAAAATTAAAAAAAAAACCAAACATTTAGTACCGGTTGGTGTTACCAACCGGTACTAATGTCCTACACGCACACGGGCCTGGCTCGTGCCACGTGTTTGCACTTTAGCGCCGGTTCGTGACGAACCAGTACTAAAAGGGGGGGGGGCTTTAGTCCCCACTCTTTAGTGCCGGTTCGCCAACCGGCACTAAAGGCCGTCACGAACCGACACTAAAGCCCGGTTCTGCACTAGTGATGTGTCCTTCGTTCCTGTGTCTGTCCCTTCCGGGAAATGTCACGCGGTGTCTACTGGAGTCCTGTTAGCCTGCTACAGCCCGGTTTACTAGAGTCCTGCTAGCCCAGTTGCTACAGCCCGGATTCACTCACTAATGACCGACACGTTCGTTGCTGGGTCATGTATGCGTGTCCCTGTAAGTTAGTGCCACTTTGGGTTCACGACTAGCCATGTCAGCCCGGGCTCCTTGTCATATGGATGCTAGCGACACTATCATATACATGTGCCAAAAGGCGCAAACAGTCCTGGGCCTGGTAAGGCGACACCCGTGGGAATACCGTGCGTGAGGCCGCAAAGTGATATGAGGTGTTACATGCTAGATCGGTGTGGCATTGAGTCGGGGTCCTGACACAACCCAATATTTACCCCTACTGTTTTTGTGTGTTCACATGTTTTATAGCTTTTATTTTAATAAAGTGCCAAGTAAGACCTTTAGGATAGCTCACGCTGATAGTTGTGTTGATCCCGCTGAAAATCAGAAACTTTTGCACCCAGTAAATTAGTTTTGTTAATTCAAAAAAACATGATTTTGATATGATTATCTTTTATATGGATTGGTACACGAATTTCTTAGGACTTCCTAATTTGGTAGAATTTTTGTAGTTCGAGAAGTATACGTTTGATACAGATTACTACAGACTATTCTGTTTTTGATAGATTCTGTTTTCTATGTGTTGTTTGCTTATTTTGATGTATCTATGAGTAGTATCGGAGGGTATGAACCATAGATAGGTTGGAATACAGTAGATATTACACCAATATGAATTTAGAATGAGTTTATTACAGTACCTAAGTGGTGGTTTTATTTTCTTATACTAACGGAGCTTACGAGTTTTCTGTTGAGTTTTGTGTTGTGAAGTTTTCAAGTTTTGGGTAAAGATTCGATGGACTATGGAATAAGGAGGGGCAAAAGCCTAAGCTTGGGGATGCCCATGGCACCCAGGGATATTCAAGAATAGCCAAAAGCCTAAGCTTGGGATGCCCCCGGAAGGCATCCCCTCTTTCGTCTTAGTTTATCGGTAACTTTACTTGGAGCTATATTTTTATTCACCACATGATATGTGTTTTGCTTGGAGCGTCATTTTCTTTTGTTAATATTTGCTTGCTGTTATTTATAATAATTTTTTGCTTCTTTAGTTTCAATAAAAATGTCAAGGATAGCGAAAATGCCTAGGAGCTCTCGGCGACTCCCCTCACTGTAATCCATCCCATCCACTAGCATTGGGATTCGGACTTGCTATATTAGTTGCGTCGTATTCACACCATTTAACGTCTAGTGTTCATTTCTACAGCGTGGTATATCACCTGAACAGTTCAACGCGCTTTCTCCCCTCGTCCAGACAAAGTCACATCCTCCTGTCCTTCTCCCCCTCTCATCCGCCAACTCACAACTACCCATATGAATTTAATGCACACGCTCCTCAATTTCTCGCAACGGCTCAATCCTCACTAACAACGGTCATCTTCCTCCTCTCGTCAGATATAAAATACTTGCAGCTTGCAGCTTCCTCACTACTGCATATCATACCATCAAGAACAGTTCATATACACCATCAAGAACAGCTTCCTCCCTTGTACATGGTTCGCATTGCCATGTCTAGCTCAAGCGCTCCCATGTGAAGCTCCAGCTCCCCCTTGTTTCTCTAGCTCCCCCCTTGTTTCTCTTGAGGAGCAGCCACCACTTCCACTCATGATTTGCCCTTCCTGCAACAATGGGATGGTTCAGTGGTGGGTCTCTCGCACGACAAACAATCCAGGCAAGCACTTTTACAAGTGCGAGCACAAATGGGTATGTCCTAATACTTTTTTTCAATTTTTCTGTTCTATCCAGTCCTAGTGCGATATCCCATCTTCATTTTTTCTTTCGTTTTTGCAAGACTCGCAAGTGCAACTTTTGGAAATGGGAGGAGAACTACATCAACGTCATACGTGCCAAGTGGCCGAGGCGGTTCACCGTCTCGGCCCGCGAAGACACGAAATTCCACCGCATCATCATCGCTCTCCTCCTAGTCAATTTGCTCGCTCTGTTCTTCGTATGCTGCAAGGTCGCTTGAAGCCGCCATGACCTCTCCCGACTCGTGCATGTCCTTCAAGTTCAAGCCGCTTACCAATGAATAAATATGTTTATCTGTATTGTCTATAACCAGTTGTCATCCACCGGCAAATTAAGTTTTTATATTTATCCACCCTCTGATTAGATGTTGTAATCATGTATCACAACTTATACCCCCTTGATATATTCGTAATCGGATGTATGATATATTTATTTTTCATTATCCACCTAATCGATTACCTCACTTCATTATCACTCCTCATTTTCTAGATTAACGCCGACATTAATGTTCATTATTTACGTCCAACCGCTGTTCCACGTCACGTTGTAGCCGCTTCTTAATAAATAACATCTCCCCCCCCAAGTCAACAATTCCCTGCCCAAAAGCCTGCTTGAACAGACGTAAATGCATCTGTACAACCATTAGTCTCGCGGCCGAAATCACTATTTTGACCTTATCAGCAATCTTTGTCACAAACTGAACTTGACATGAAAGTATTTCACGATCTGACCTTTTTGGAAATGCCAGAGACCGTGGCGTTTCTCCTTCATATAAAAACGCCGAGCTAGCTTGCGTTGCTGCCCCACGTGTAAACGCCGAGCTAGCTCGCGTTGCTGCCCGGGCCGAGCTGGCGTCGCTCGCTGACATGGCAATCTGGAAACGCCGAGCCAAGTTGCGTTTCTACCTTCTCTGGAAACGCCGGAGACAATGGCGTTTGTTGCCTTGATACTTACAGTGGCCTCTGACGCTGCAAGAGCAGGAGCAGTGTGTACGTACGCTCCATCTCCGCGTGCCTTGATTGCGTGTGCGCTCGCTTAAATATGACTTGCATCTCTGCATGCCCACAACGCCGCCATATTTGTTCTGTCAAATCACTACTTGTAGGGTGGCAGCCACTGCTCTGCTGCTTCCCTCTCACGTTGCTTCCTTCACCACAGTGGCCAACATACAAACAGCCCAGCTGGCCATGCATTTGCTGTAGTGGAGTAACTCCTCTAGTAAGCTAGCTGCAGTAGTGGCCGTACGGACGCACGTCCGCTGCCTCTACCAAAACAGTGGCCAACATGCATGAACACAACATACGCGCATACATGAGTCATATCTGGGCTGTAGTACCTACCACTTGACTGGGGCATAGCAATTGCACGTATTGGCATTGGCCATTTGGTTGGGTTTGCTTTGGCGTCACCCATTGATTGGCGAGATCCAGGAAAATATGGCAGCGCTGTGGGCATGCATCGATGCAGGTCATATTTAAGCGAGCCAACATCTACTGCATCCGCAATCAAGGCACGCGGAGACGAAGCGTACGTACTCACTGCTCCTGCTCTTGCAGCGTCAGAGGCCACTTTAAGTCAAGGCAACAAACGCCATTGTCTCTGGCGTTTCCAGAGAAGGTAGAAACGCAACTTGGCTCGGCGTTTCCAGATTGCAATGTCAGCAAGCGACGTCAGCTCGGCCTGGGCAGCAACGCGAGCTAGCTTGGCGTTTGCACGTGGGGTAGCAACGCAAGCTAGCTTGACGTTTTTATGTGGAGGAGAAACGCCACGGTCTTTGGCGTTTTCAAAAAGGTCAGATCGTGAAATACTTTCATTTCGAGTTCAGTTTGTGACAAAGATTGCTGATAAGGTCAAAATAGTGATTTCGGCCCAATCTCGCCGACCAGCTGTCCCCACACGCTTGCTTCCTCCAATTATAAACACCACCCCCCTACACATGTCGGCACAAATCGATTCCATTCCAACCAGACACCAAATCGGGGCAGCCATGCCATAGGCTTCAGCACGCACTGCAAGATCTGGTTATATCAGGGTCATACTGTATAAGTGAATTCAGGGTCAGTCTGCTTGAGCTCTGCAAAATAATCCATTGTCTTCTTAGCATCTTCATTTCCCTGGTCTCTGTTTAGTTTCGCGCACAAGGTCCTCAGGCATCTCTTGGTGAAAGGAACATTCTCTATACGCCCAAAAAATGTGTCGATTATGCTGTAAACTTTGCAGAGGTTGACATTATTCCGACGCAGTTGAGATACCAGCTCTCTGGCGTATTTGTCAATGTGCCGGTGGGAAGGGAAGTGAAGTTTCTGTGCGCATGTGTGTAACATCTCATGGTTGTGAGACACTCTGTATTCACAGATGTACCAGCCATCATCTTCAGTTCTTAGCAATCTAATCATCGCTGGGCACTCTGTTCTGGACGAAGTAGAGTTCACTTTCTTTGGTTTTCCCTATTGAGAAATTAAATTAAATTCAATAAGCAGGAAAAATTATGAAAAATTATAAATAACCGAAGAACATATAGAATGTTTGATTACCTGCAGTTGCACAGTAGCTTTTGCATGCTTTTAGCACCTTTGACATTTGTACGACTCTTCCCGTACCTACTAATTCTGAAACCGCACTCCCATGAATACAGGTTGTAGTAGTCGTAAGTTTCTCCGAGCGAATCAAATGTCAAGCCCAAAGAAGGAACCACAACTGCATCTCCTTTCCTCTCAGCAAATCCTCTAAATGCTAGTTCAAGTGCACTAATCCTATCTGCACTAGCCGCTCGTTCGTCAGGCATAGCGCCGTCTGTGACTGTAATTGAAATAAACAAATGAACCGTGTCAATATCATACAAGTTTTCTTAAAGGTACATAAAAATTAGCAGAACATATTTAATTTCAATGTTGGCGATATGTCCATAATATGAAGCAATTTTCCAGATATGTAACCTTGTATACGTGTCCATCGAGCTCATAAAGCAAGTTAATGATGGAACTTGTACAGAGATAACTTACCGGCGAACCCAGCCACTCTTTTCCCTTTCCACGTCAATCAGATTTGGAGTTCTTGATTTCGAACTAGGATCTCCGTCCAGAACTGTTGAGACGTGCTGCTCTGTGCTTCCATTAGAAGAATCGAGCTCGTCAGCTAAAGTTATTGTCGACGGTGCGCGCGCCTCTTTGACGGACATCTGAGCTATGCCCGCGGCGCACTCGTCGGCTCTTATTTCTTCATTCGATCTTCAAGGGAAGGTAGCAAAAGTAGAATAAACATATCATCATCTAATAAAGCAGTGATACTTTTCAATCTGTTCTAAACCTAAAGAACTTACATGGAATTGATGCCGCCCGGATGGTGGTCAAGCGGATCTGCTGAACTGCTCATCTCCTCCCGCCGAAAAAGTACAGCAGATACAGATTACTGATAAACAGCTAACGCACAGGAGTTCTACCAAACTTAAATCCCCTTCTTCTTTGGTGAATTTGTTAGTTCGGAAATCACTACCGGCAGCCGAGAGGATAATTGTTTTTCAGATCTGGCTATGGAGTGCTTGGGTGCAAGGAGAAGACTCCAGAGGTAGCTAATGGTAGAGTAAATTAATTACGTAGGGACAACTTTACTGTACCAGGCCAGACAGGACAGGAATCAATAAATGACCAAGAACAGGTATAGGCTGTTGCTTCCTACAACGCGTCCGACGTATTAACAGCCTGTAATGTTTTACAGCAAATTAGCACAGATCCCAAGGTTGCATGCGTGCGGCAGTGATTTCGTAGGTGTGCGTCGCCGAGTGCTCATAATCCACCTCCTCAAGGATAGCCTTTACTATGCTTATTTTGCTAGTATACATGTTGTTGTTTGAAAACAGAAAGTTTACCGCTGTTGCAAAAATTTCTTAGAAAAGTCAGAGAATGGTATAATGTTGAAACTTTTTGCATATTGAGATCTGATAAATATTCTACAACATAGTATTTTTCTCATAATTTCTGAAGTTAGGGAAGTATGATAGATCTTGCATTCTTTACAGACTATACTGTTTTGGCAGATTGCTGTTATGTTTGCATTGTTTGCATATGTTTGCTTGTTTAATGATTCTATTTGAGGATAGGATTATTAAATATGCAGAGGCATTTAGTATGCAATGTTGAATAATAATTTTAGTGATTTGTTACAGTAGAAAATGATAAGGTTTTTGCATTGGTTTATACTAACTTATCTCACGAGTTCTTGTTGAGTTTGTTGTGGATGAAGTTTTTGAGATTTAGGAAACCGAGATATAAAAGGAATTAAGGAGACACAAAATCTCAAGCTTGGGGATGCCCAAGGCACCCCAAGACAATATTTCAAGAAGTCTCAAGCATCTAAGCTTTGGGATGCCCCGTTAGGCATCCCACCTTTCTTCTTCAACAACTATCGGTTAGTAACGGTTGAGCCTAAGTTTTTGCTTCTTCACATGAGTTGTGCTATCCTTGCAATGTCATTTTATTTTGCCTTGCTTGTTGTTTGAATAAAATACCAAGATCTGAAATTCTTTAATGAGAGAGAATCTTCACATAGTTACATAATTATTTAGCTACTCATTGATCTTCACTTATATATTGTTGGAGTAGTTTGTCATTTACTCGTGTGCTTCACTTATATCCTATGAGTAAATGGTTGAATGAGTTGAATGTCATAAATCTGAAATTATATATGTCTCAATTGCTTTTCCCATCGGGAGTAATGACTTCACATCTAAGAAGTAGAGGTTGTAAATTTATTGAAGGTTAGCAAGCATTGTATTGGTCATTTAAACAATTCATGAAAGAATATTGAAGGAAAAGAGATTTTACATATAAATATACTATCTTAGACATCTTTTATAATTGTGAGCACTCATTAAGTATGACATGCTAAAGAGTTGATGTTGGACAAGGAAGACAACGTAATGGGTTATGTTTTCTCACATCTCAGTTAAAATATATTGTCATGGATCATTCAAACATGTTGAGCTTGCCTTTCCCCCTCATGCTAGCCAAATTCCTTGCACCAAGTAGAGATACTACTTGTACTTCCAAATATCCTTAAACCCAGTTTTGCCATGAGAGTCCACTATACCTACCTATGGATTGAGTAAGATCCTTCAAGTAAGTTGTCACCGGTGCAAGCAATAAAAATTGCTCTCTAAATATGTATGATCTATTAGTGTGAAGAAAATAAGCTTTATACGATCTTGTTATGGAAGCAATAAAAGCGACGGACTGCATAATAAAGGTCCATATACAAGTGGCAATATAAAGTGACATTCTTTTGCATTAAGATTTTGTGCATCCAACCATAAAAGCGCATGACAACCTCTGCTTCCCTCTGCGAAGGGCCTATCTTTTACTTTATGTCTTTTACTTTATGCAAGAGTCAAGGTGATCTTCACCTTTTCCTTTTTCATTTTATCCTTTGGCAAGCACCTCGTGTTGGAAAGATCCTGATATTTATATCCAATTGGATGTAAGTTAGCATGAACTATTATTGTTGACATCACCCAAAGGTGAATACGTTGGGAGGCAACACTATAAGCCCCTATCTTTCTCATTGTCCGATTAAAACTCCATAACCATTAGTATTGCGTGAGTGTTAGCAATTGTAGAAGACTATATGATGGTTGAGTATGTGGAGTTTGCTAAATCAAAGCTCTGACATAGAACCTTCCTGAAAATAAGATGAATTGTAATTGTTTGATGACTGAGAATGAAGTTTGCTAGTTTTCAAGAAAGTTTATGGTCTATGCTTTAACATGTGAATAGCTTGTTACTTGATCTTGAGAAGTTTTATGAGATGAACTACTGTTATGACATATAATCATGCTAGAGAAGGTGATTGAAATTATCGTTGATCAAATTTGTGCACCTTCTAGCATTCACACTTCATAAATTCTTTCTTTTATCATTTACCTACTCGAGGACGAGCAGGAATTTAGCTTGGGGATGCTGATACGTCTCCAACGTATCTATAATTTATGAAGCATTCATGCTATTTTATTATCTGTTTTGAATGTTTATGGGCTTTATTATACACTTTTATATTATTTTTGGGACTAACCTATTAACCGAAGGCCCAGCCCATATTGTCGTTTTATTGCCTATTTCAGTGTTTCAAAGAAAAGGAATATCAAATGGAGTCCAAACGGAATGAAACCTTCGGGATCGTGATTTTTGGAACGAACATGATCCGTGAGACTTGGAGTACAAGCCAGGGAAGCTTCGAGGAGGCCAGGAGATAGGAGGGTGCGCCCACCCCCCTTGGCGTGCCCCTTGTCTCGTGGGCCCCTCGAGGCTCCCCAAACTGACTTCTTTCGCCTATATATTCCCTTATACCCTAAAACCATCAAACACGAAGATAGATCGGGAGTTCCGCCGCCGCAAGCCTCTGTAGCCACAAAAAACCTCCCAGGAGCCCGTTCCGGCACCCTGCCGGAGGGGGAATCCATCACCGGTGGCCATCTTCATCATCCCGGCGCTCTCCATGACGAGGAGGGAGTAGTTCACCCTCGGGGCTGAGGGTATGTACCAGTAGCTATGTGTTTGATCTCTCTCTCTCTCTCTCTCTCTCTCTCTCGTGTTCTCTCTATGACACGATCTTGATGTATCACGAGCTTTGCTATTATAGTTGGATCTTATGATGTTTCTCCCCCTCTACTCTCTTGTGATGAATTGAGTTTTCCCTTTGAAGTTATCTTATCGGATTGAGTCTTTAAGGATTTGAGAACACTTGATGTATGTCTTGCCGTGCTTATCTATGGTGACAATGGGATATTCACGTGATTCACTTGATGTGTGTTTTGGTGATCAACTTGCGGGTTCCGCCCATGAACCTATGCATATGGCTTGGCACATGTTTTTGTCTTGACTCTTCGGTAGAAACTTTGGGGCACTCTTTGAAGTACTTTGTGTTGGTTGAATAGATGAATCTGAGATTGTGTGATGCATATCATATAATCATGCCCACGGATACTTGAGGTGACAATGGAGTATCTAGGTGACATTAGGGTTTTGGTTGATTTGTGTCTTAAGGTGTTATTCTAGTATGAACTCTATGATAGATTGAACGGAAAGAATAGCTTCATGTTATTTTACTAGGGACTCTTGAATAGATAGAACAGAAAGGATAACTTAGAGGTGGTTTCGTACCCTACCATAATCTCTTCGTTTGTTCTCTGCTATTACTGGCTTTGGAGTGACTCTTTGTTGCATGTTGAGGGATCGTTATATGATCTATCTATGTTATTATTATTGAGAGAACTTGCACTAGTGAAAGTATGAACCCTATGCCTTGTTTCCTAGCATTGCAATACCGTTTACGCTCACTTTTGTCATTAGTTACCTTGCTGTTTTTATATTTGCAGATTACAAAAACCTATATCTACCATCCATATTGCGCTTGTATCACCATCTCTTCACCGAACTAGTGCACCTATACAATTTACCATTGTATTGGGTGTGTTGGGGACACAAGAGACTCTTTGTTATTTGGTTGCAAGGTTGTTTGAGAGAGACCATCTTCATCCTATGCCTCCCATGGATTGATAAACCTTAGGTCATCCACTTGAGGGAAATTTGCTACTGTCCTACAAACCTGTGCACTTGCAGGCCCAACAACATCTACAAGAAGAAGGTTGTGTAGTAGACATCAAGGTGCTCCGGTTTGTTAGGGGTGTGTGTCCAAACTTTCGTCAAACATGCCAAGTTTTGTACCACACCATCTTGTGGCATGACATTACATCAAGCAAGGTTTCATGTTTGCCTGATCATTTTTTAATTTTTTGAAATTAAAATTCCATGGCCCTCCATGCGTGTGTCCATGTCGTGAGACCAATATGTTTGAAAATTCCTTCTAATTTACTGCACATGGAATTAATTCACACACAAGTACACAAATATGATTTTTCGAACCGTTATAGTTAGCCGTTGCATGTACATCTAGTTCAAATTTGAATTACGGTCATTAAATGGCTAGGAAATCACTTAAATGTCTTCAAAAGGTCAAATGACCCTTGAAATTTTTCAAATTTTCACATGACAGTTTGTATCAGTACTACAAATTTTCTCGTACATTTAAAACACCATCCGTTGCCACTTTACTCAAAATTCGTCTTTCACAGCTAATAAAAAATATCTACAACATCACACACAGTTGTTTTGTAGGAATCGTTTGCGATGAAAAATTCCGGGTCTATTTAAGTCTTCCTCCTTAAGCTTCGCCGGCTCGGCTGCTCCATTGCCTGCAACCCCCGAATTCACAAATCCCGATCCCCATTCCCGCACCCCCTTCTTGCAAAGATGACTGTCGGTGTCAAAACCGGCGGATCTCGGGTAGGGGGTCCCGATTTGTGCGTCAAGGCTGATGGTAACAGGAAGCAAGGGACACAATGTTTATCCAGGTTCAGGCCCTCTCGATGGAGGTATAACCCTACTTCCTGCTTGATTAATATTGAAGATATGAGTAGTACAAGAGTAGATCTATCATGAGATCGTAGAGGCTAAACCCTAAGAGCTAGCCTATGATGGTATGATTGTAATTGTGATCGGCCTTCTAAGGACCAACCTCTCCGGTTTATATAGACACCAGAGGGGGTTAGGGTTTACATGGAGTTGGTTACAAGGAAGGAAACACAATATCCGGATCGCCAAGCTTGTCTTCCACGCAAAGGAGAGTCCCATCCGGACACGGGTCGAAGTCTTGAGTCTTGTATCTTCACGCTTCAATAGTCCAGACGATGTATACAGTCCGGCTGTCCGGATACCCCCTAATCCAGGACTCCCTTAGTAGGCCCTGAACCAGGCTTCAATGACGATGAGTCCGGCGCGCAGTATTGTCTTCGGCATTGCAAGGCGGGTTCCATCTCCGAATACTCCAAAGTAATTATCGAACACTTAGACCGTGTCCGGATCTGCGAGATGATCTTCATATGCCAAAGTAGAGAGAATGATATTTCACAAATGCAATCTGCTGACAACTTTTTCTGATGACGTGACTTGTTATCACGGTCGGATCATTATTCGAACCGTTTTCCCACAACCAGCTGCAGCGCATATTACGAGGCGGTTTCTATGACACGTCTTGTCAAAGCAGAGATTGTGTCCCCTTATCACGGGATTCTCATCAATACGGGTATGGGTAATCCCACCATGCCATCAATCGTGGCGCTTGGGAAGCAAGCGATTCCCAACGGGCAAGTGGGGAGGCGTACCGCTTTTGGCGCCTCTATAAAGGGATAAGATTTCCCCATTTTCGCCCATGCCTTCTTCCTTCTTTGCCCACTCTTGCCCCCTCGAGCTCCAGCGCCCAAGCCCAAGTCTTCTCCGCACAGCTAAACATGTCCAGAGCATGAGGCAAGTGGGTGGCTTCCACCGTCAAGGAGAAGCACATCACAAATCTTCGGGCGGCCAGATACTTGGCCGTAGACATAGCGCACTGGCTACCGTACGCCGGGCAGGTCATTCCGACCCCAGGACCCCACGAGAGGGTTGTATTCGTCGCCCACTTTGTCCATGGACCGGGATTTCCACTCCATCCCTTCGTCCGCGGGCTCATGTTCTACTACGGGCTAGATTTCCATGATCTAGCCCCGAATTTCGTCCTCAACATCTCGGCGTTCATCGTCGTATGCGAGGCCTTCCTCCGCATCCGGCCTCACTTCGGCCTATGGCTGCAAACCTTCTGCGTGAAGCCGAAGGTTGTAAGCGGCCAACAAGCGGAGTGCGGAGGGGCCATGGTGGGCAGAATGCCTAACGTCACATGGCTGGACGGCTCCTTTGCGGAGACCGTAAGAGGGTGGCAATCGGGGTGGCTCTACATCACTGAGGCACGCGACGCCAACTGGGCAGCGGCCCCCGAGTTCCGATCCGGAGCCCCCATGCGGCTCACCTCCTGGGAAAGGAAGGGCCTATCCTGGGGCGACTCTACGGAGCTGACCGGACTCCAGACATGCATCAAAAGCATGAAGGACAAGAACATCAAGCTTGTCAACATGATCTAGGTCATGCTCGTTTGCCGGATCCTGCCCTGGCAAAGGCGGGCATTCAATCTGTGGGAGTTCGTCCCGGCCGAACACCAGACGCTCTGGAAGCTCTACGACATGACGCACAAAGGCGCATGGAAGGTGCTGTTCAAGGCTTCTGAAGTTCCTCCTCCCACATCTGAGGACCGCGGGCTTCACGCCGCGCGGGCTCCTAGCCAGGTGAGCTCTCGGCCCACCACCGGACCCGGTTCTTCCCAATATAATCATGGGAGTGCCTTAAGTAGTTATGCATATTTTCTTCAGGACTATGTGGAGACAGCGGAGCAGGTCTACTATCCGGCTCCGCTGCCAGAAGGCCCAGCGGATGCTCTCCTAACGGAGATGCTGGTCCCGGCACCGTACAAGGTGCCGGAGAAGAAGGCCGAGGAGAAGGCCCCGGGGACCCGAAAGGGTCTCCGTCGTAAGGTTGTGCCAGAAGCCACGTCCGAAGACGACGGGGCGCACTCCTCCCATGAAGGGGAGGAAGAAGAAGAAGAAGAAGACGCCCCATCCGGACGGGATAAGGGGTCCGGGGAGGCGGACCAGGGGGCTGGAAAAGGCCCTCGGCGCAAGGCCATCATACCCCTGTCGTCCGATGACGACGAGACAGATTCCTCCTGTGGAGGCGGGAGGAACCAAGAAGAAACTCTACCTCCCCGCACTGGGGAGGAGAGAAAGAGAAAAGCCGCCCCGGAGGTGAGGCTGAGGCGTCCAAGAAGGGAAAGGTATCCCTTCCGGACTATTCCGCCACGGCCGCTCACAGCGATGAGGGGTGGCTGCCCAGGGGGAAGCCCCCAGTGCGATCATAAGTGTCCGCATTCTATCATGATTTCACTTCACAATTTTTGTATTTATAATGCCGAACATATATGCAGTCCGGCCAGGGCTCATCCCGAGGTATCTTCCTCCGGATCCCTGAGCGATTCAGCGATAAATTCGCTTCCGACGGCCACTACTCCTCAACCCACGAATGACACGGAGGTGTTGTCCCGAAGGCTCCCAGAGCGGGGGGAGGTGATTCTGGAGACGCCCCAAGGCGGCCTTCCAGATGTCGGACACGCGGGGTTCAAGATCCCCGCGAGTCGTGTCAATGAGAGCCATGGCAAGCCGGGCTCTCAGCCGAACACAGTTTCGGAACCTTCGATGGTTCTGGACTCAGGCGGGCGGCCCCTCGTTAGGAAGGGTGAGCCATCTGTGTCGAGGACTTCCGTTGCGCATGAGGCGCCGGATTGTCTTCTGGAAGCACTTCGCAGCGCTTCCATGGATGAAGAGCACCATACTCTTATGAGTGCGGTGATTCGGAAGGTTTCGTCCGCCAAGAGCGGACTAACCGAAGCTTGCACTAGCGTCTTAACAGGCTTTGAGGTAAGTAAGAAATATGTGTATGATTACCACCCGATAGGTAGTAGCCCCTGATACTCTGTTTGGTGTTCTGAAAGAAAAGCCAAACAGAGGGTCAATTACAATCCGCAGGAGTCTAATAACAAGTATTCGTGTGAATAAGCAGGCTGTGCTGCTTGCTGCTGCTGCCCGTACTGCCGAGGTTGCCGAACTGAAGTGGGACCTGGAGCAGGCGCAGGGAGAGCTCGGCCTCATGAAGAGGCAGCTCGAAGAGAACAAGGGTAAGTGATTCCCCTCTCTTATGTATTTGAGGATAGAACAAATTGGCTAGTCTAACGCCAAAGCATCATGACTATGTAACAGGGGCCACCGCTGAAGTGGCGTCCCTAAAGAAAGCGCTGTCCGAGGCTGAAGACAAAGCGGCCTTGGAATGCAAGGAGTGCGAAAAGCAAAGTGCTAGAGCGGGCGAGGTACAACAAGAGCTCTGGGACCACGGCAAGAAGTGCGAGTCCGTGGAGCATGATCTGAAGGTGAAAGAGGCCGAGCTTGCGATGGCCCTTGTGAATTTGAAAGACGCCAAGGCCGAAGCCGATAAAGCACAGCAGGAGATCCAAGAGGCCAAAAACATAGCAGCGGGTATGAAATTCTTTATGTAAAGCAAACATGTGGAGGAGGTGTTTCTTTTATTTACTCGGATTCGGAGCTCTCCAGGGGCATTCGCAGATTTGCCATGCAGCGTGTCAGACGCTGCAGAGTTCTACCATGCCCAGGAGGGAGCTCAACGGAGAAGCTGTTCTGGTCCCAGTATGTCGGGGCCGAACACCCGATGCCTCTGAGTGACCAACTGAAGCAGTTGGTCGAACTCCACAGGGCGGCCAAACTGGCTATGAAAGGTTTCATACTCCGGATGTGTCCTGATGAGCTCCTGCCCACTAGCTACTTTGGCCTGATCAAGCAGATGGTGGATGCCTGTCCGCGGCTTGACGTGATCAAGCGATCCGTGTGCATCGAGGGTGCCCGCCGGGCCTTTGCCCGCGTCAAGGTGCATTGGGGCAAGCTGGATGCGAAGACGCTGGTCAAGGACGGGCCGCCGAAGGGCTAGGCGCATCGCCATCCCGAGATGTACTATGATGGTGTTATGAAGGGTGCTCTTCTCATGGCCGATGAGTGTACCAAGGACAACATTTTTGAATGAATTCACTTCTGTCATGTTTTGTAAATTAAAGACGAAGTTGCTCGCGCTATGTAGCACTTTTGTTATTTAAAATATTACCTTCTGTGCGGCTGTTTATAAAATTCTGAAAGTAGGCCAGTCGTCGGCTTCCTTCCCCACGTAACTAGTACTGGGGTGTTCGTGGAAAACCCGAACACTCTTTATCCAAGTGTTTGGTCCCTTAAGGAGGTGACCGGCGTAGCGAACAAGGCAATCGAACTATACGGCTTTATAACTTTCACTTAGCCATAGAAGTCTACAATTTTAAATTTCGGCGAAGCCCCTAGAATCCGGAAGGCCGAATTGGGGCGCTATACACGCCTAGGTCGGACGAAGCCGATTTATCGCCTAAAGCGGATTTTTTTAAGGATTTTAAGACCTCTCGAACAGTGACCAGTTCTCACCACATCATGTCAGTTAGTTTTCGGCTTTCTCTACTGAGGTGCTCGTCCGGAAGAACCGGGACACAATCGAAGTAGTTCTCCCTGCGCTACCTTAGCCGATGTAACGGAACGTAAGGTACAAAAACAAGGGAGCCGGGCTATCCCAACTGTAAACCCAAGACATGATTCGGAGCTGATGCATATAGTACTATAAGTTCGGGGTGCCGCACTGTTGAAAGTGTTTGGACTTTATTTGCCATATTATGGGGCGCCATGAGGAGCCCCTGGCAAACTGACCGCACCAAGGTGTACGGATGCAATATCAAATGAACATTTATAAGAGAAAAAATGCTCAAATAAGGATAATAAGATGATGCTATATATAATCTCCCATTGATGAAAAATACGTTTAAGCGTATGTTTACAATGGATGCATTAAGCGGAGATAAAATAGGACTATTTGACATGTCCTATCTAGGGGCAGGCTGTGTACAGGTAGATAAAGCACGTATAATGATCGTAAATAGATTCCACCTGGGTATTTCCTTCTGTGGACCACGTCTGTTGCCTCCTTGGATGTCTCTCCCATATAAGTCCGGGAATTCGGCTCTTCTGAGGATGCTACGCTAATGCGGTGTCCTGAAAGGTAAGAGGGAAAGAGTATGAAGGTATTTGGCGGTTACCCGCACTATTAACTGAGTCGTTGATGCGCCTCCGCCTATGCCCATGGTATCTTGAGTGCGTAATTGTGTGCGCGTGGCTTGAATGCTGCTTTGAAGGGGCTTGAGCGGAGGCCAGACTGCTAATCACGCTCTTGGCATTTCTGATGATCCTGTTGCGGGGTGCTCCGGACTCGCTTGACGATGCTCGAAGTTGACGCCGGATTGGTTTGTCGGAGTAGGCCGCATTGTACTTCTGCCGCGAGGGCTGCCGTATGCTCTTCTGTTCGAAGGGAGCGGTCCATATTTCCATTGACAGTGATGACCCCGCGCGGTCCTGGCATCTTGAGCTTGAGGTATGCGTAATGTGGTACGGCATTGAATCTAGCGAATGTGGTTCGTCCGAGCAGTGCATGGTAACCACTATGGAAAGGGACGATATCGAAGATTAACTCTTAGCTCCGGAAGTTATCCGGGGATCCGAAGACCACTTCCAGTGTTATATAGCCCGTACAGCGGGCCTCTACTCGAGGAATTACACCTTTAAAGGTGGTTTTAGTGGGCTTGATCCCTGAAGGGTCAATGCCCATTTTGCGCACTGTGTCCTGATAAAGCGGGTTCAGGCTGTTGTCGCCGTCCATAAGGACTCGCGTGAGGTGGAATCCGTTGATGATTGGGTCTAAGACCAATGCGGCTGAGCCGCCATGACGGATGCTAGTAGGATGATCCCTACGATCAAAGGTGATCGGGCAAGCTAACCATGGGTTGAATTTGGGGGTGAATGGCTCCATCGCATAGACGTCCTGTAGTGCTTGCTTCCGTTCCCGCTTGGGGATGTGAGTGGTGTAGATCATATTGACCGTTTTCACCTTGGGGGGGGGATTTCTTTTGTCCCCCCATGTTCGGACGCCGGGGCTCTTAGTCATCATCGCTGTGCAGCCCCTTGTCCTTGTTTTCGGCGTTTATCTTACCGGCCTGTTCAACACCCAGCAGTCTCTATTGGTGTGGTTGGCTGGCTTGTCCGAGGTGCCATGAATTTGGCACGAGCGCTCCAGTATGCGGTCCAGGCTGGACGGTCCCTGATTATTTCTTTTGAACGGCTTTTTCCACTGACCGGACTTAGATCCGTTGAATTCTGTCGTCGTCTGCTTCCCACTCAAGCCGGACATAGTTCGGCCCAGAGTCTCCTGACAAAGCGAGAGACTTCAATAAGTTCAGCATGTCGCCAAATGGGAGAGTGCTGAAAGACGTCCGCTGCGGTGAACTCCATCACCGGAGCCCAACCAGGCTCGGCGGGCTCGGGGACGCGCGGACTGGAACCTACAACCGGATATGAATTCGGGGGTCCGGAGTCACAGGCTCCCTCGGAAGTGAGGCCTGTGTTTGGCTCCATCGCCGATGAGGGTACGGCCTGCGGGGCGGGGTCCAACCCTCCGTCCTTAGGCAACGCAACCTGCCCCAGATTTAGATCCGAGGCTTCTGCCGGGGTGATATCCCGAGCATCGTCTGACAGTAGGTCTAAGCCGTGCTCATTGTGACTGTTCAGCGCTCCTGATGCTAGCCCAAATCTGTCGAAGATCAAGTCCCCGTTAATATCCGCTGTGTAGTTCAAGTTTTCGAACTTGACCTGGTGGCCGGGGCATAGCTATCGATCTGCTCCAAGTGGCCAAGTGAATTGGGCCGCAGTGCGAAGCCGCCGAACACGAAGATCTGTCCGGGGAGGAAAGTCTCGCCCTGGACAGCACCATTGATGATGATTGAAGGAGCCTTCGAGCCTGACAGCGATAGCACAGAGGAACTCTCAATGAAAGCACCAATGTCGGTGTCAAAACCGGCGGATCTCGGGTAGGGGGTCCCGATCTGTGCGTCAAGGCTGATGGTAACAGGAAGCAAGGGACACAGATGTTTACCCAGGTTCCGGCCCTCTCGATAGAGGTAAAACCCTACTTCCTGCTTGATTAATATTGATGATGTGGGTAGTACAAGAGTAGATCTACCACGAGATCGTAGAGGCTAAACCCTAAGAGCTAGCCTATGATGGTATGATTGTAATTGTGATCAGCCTTCTAAGGACCAACCTCTCCGGTTTATATAGACACAGGAGAGGGCTAGGGTTTACATGGAGTCGGTTACAAGGAAGGAAATATAATATCCGGATCGCCAAGCTTGCCTTCCACGCAAAGGAGAGTCCCATCCGGACACGGGCCGAAGTCTTGAGTCTTGTATCTTCACGCTTCAATAGTCCGGACGTTGTACACAGTCTGGCTATCCGAATACCCCCTAATCCAGGACTCCCTCACCCCTGCCGTAGGCTTCAATGCCTGGTATCACCCCTTCAAAGGCGGTGTTGCTTTGGCTAATTCTGGATGGGTTTATCCCCATCCTGCGGACAGTGTCCTCATATATTAAATTGAGACTACTGCTGCCGTCCATGAGGACACGGGTGAGACGGTATCCGTCGATTATTGGGTCAAGCACCAAGGCCTTTGATCCTCCACGCCGAATACTAGTTCGGCCGTCCAAGTGATCGAAAGTGATCGGATAAGACATCCAGTAGTTAGGTGTGGGTACGATGGGCTCTGTATCACGCGCGTCTCTATGCGTGCGTTCGTGCCTTCTCATGGATGTGCGAGTCGCATGGATCATGTTCACTGTTTTAACCTCTGGCGGGAATTTTTTCTATCCCCAGTGTTCGGCTGGCGAGGTTCATCCTGGTCTTCACTTGGTGTTTCCCTTCCCTTGTGTTCGGCATTTAATTTGCCGGCCTGCTTGAAGACCCAGCACTCTCTGTGCGTGTGGTTCGCAGGTTTGTCAGGGGTGCCATGAATTTGGCACAATATGTCTAGGACTCTATTCAGACCGGACGGTCCCTCTTTACTGCCTTTAAATGGCTTCTTTTGCTGATCAGGTCGAGAGCCTCTGAATCCGGCATTAACCGTTGTGTTATCCGGGCTCTCTTCCTTGTTTTGGCGTTTGTTTTTATTACGCCGTGGCTTCCCGTTGCCATCCCTTATTTCGGATGTGCTGGGGTCGCTGGTGCCTTTACGGGCTAGCCAGCTATCTTCACCCGCGCAAAAGCGGGTCATAAGGCTTGTTAAGGCTGCCATTGTCCTTGGCTTTTCTTGGCCGAGGTGTCTGGCGAGCCACTCGTTGCGGATGCTGTGTTTGAATGCCGCTAAGGCTTCGGCGTCTGGACAATCGACAATTTGATTCTTCTTAGTGAGGAATCTGTTCCAAAGCTTGCGGGCGGACTCTCCGGGCTGTTGGATTATGTGACTTAAATCGTCAGCATCCGGAGGCCAGACACAAGTCCCTTGAAAATTGGCCCTGAAAGCGTCCTCGAGTTCCTCCCAACTCCCAATTGAATTTTCGGGGAGGCTTTTCAACCAGTGTCGAGCTGGTCCCTTTAGTTTGAGGGGAAGGTATTTGATGGCGTGGAGGTCATCCCCACGAGCCATATGTATACGCAGGATAAAGTCCTCGATCCAGACCCCTGGGTCTGTCGTTCCGTCGTATGCCTCTATGTTCACAGCTTTAAAGCCCTATGGAAATTCATGGTCCAGTACTTCTTTGGTAAAGCACAGGGGGTGAGCAGCCCCGCTGTATCTGGACGTGCTGTGGCATGCCGTTGGCTGTTTTTCTGTCCGGTGTTTATTCTGGACTGGTATTTGACTAGCATAATCGTTTTGGTGACCACAGTCCCTCGCCGGGGTGTGTCCTTTAGATCCGTAGATGGACCTAGCTGCGCCAGCTTTCTTATCCAGGTGCTCACGTAGATCGTGCGCGGCGTCGGTAGCCACATTGTTGCGGTTATGAAGTGGTACGTCTGGCCTCCTAGTCGTCTTACTCTTTGGTGGAGCGGCCTCGTCGTCGAATTCTGGCAGTAGCTTGCGTTTTGGATAGCTCTTTGTATGGCGATCGTCGCCGTATCTTTCTTTAGTGTCTAGCACTTTATTCCATCTGCGATTGAGCGTTTCCTGTGCGGCTTTGAGCCGTTGCTTCTGCTTCTTTAGACTTCTTGCGGTGGCCAAGAGCTTTCGGTGGAGGTTATCTCGTTCACGCGTTCTTCCGGAATGATGAACGCATCATCGTCCGGACTGTCTTCTTGTCCTGGGACGGTTTGATGAACTCGTCCCTCTGGATCATTGTGATCTGGCATCTGCTCCGAACTTGGTTCGGCGTGACCTGGCTCGTCCTGCTCCATCGCTGGGTCCTCATGGTCGTTATTGCCTTTGGAGTTTACTGGTATGTCGATCCTTCTTGCGCTCTTGTCGCCATTTTTACTGTTGCTGGACTTGGAACGACGTCTGCGCCATCGCTTTGGCTTTTGCCCGGGGGTTTTATCTTCCGGATTGTCACCATCGTCCTCCTTGGGCGTATCCAGCATGTATATGTCGTGTGACGAGGCGGAAGTCCGGCACCCCATAGATTCTGAATCTTCTCCTGCATCGTCGTCCATACCGTCGATTCCTTCGGAGTCGAAGTCAAGCACGTTGGTTAAATCATCAACCGTGGCTATGAAGTGGGTGGTGGGTGGGTAACGAATTTCTTCGTCGCCTGCTTCCCACTCGAGCCGGACATAGTTCGGCCCGGAATTTTCTGTCAAAGAGAGAGTTTTTAACGAGTTCAGCATGTTGCCAAAGGGCGAGTGCTGGAAGATATCCACGGCAGTGAACTCCATTACCGGAGCCCAACTTGGCTCGACTGGCTCGGGAGTGCGCGGGCCGGGACCAACATCCGGATGCGAGTCCGGGGGTCCGGAGTCACAGGACACCACAGAAGTGAGATCTGTGTTCGGCTCCACCACCGATGAGTGTGCGGCCTGCGGGGCGAGGTTCAACCCTCCATCCTCAGGCAGCGCAGCCTGCTCCGGATTTAGGTCCGAGGCTACTGCGGGGGTCATACCCCAAGCTTTGTCCAACAGCAGGTCTAAGCTGTCCTCGTCGTGACTGTCCGGTGCTCCTGGCATGGGCCCGAATCCGTCGAAGATCAAGTCTCTGCGGATGTCCGCCGTGTAGTTCAGGTTTCTTAACCTGATCTGGTGGCCAGGGGCGTAGCTGTCGATCTGCTTCAGGTGGCCAAGCGAATCGGCCCGCAGTGCGAAGCCGCCAAACACGAAGATCTGTCCGGGGAGAAAAGTCTCACCCTGGACCGTGTTGTTGACGATGATTGAAGGTGCCATCACGCCTTGTAGCGACGACACAGAGGAACTCTCAATGAAAGCATCAATGTCGGTGTCAAAACCGGTGGATCTCGGGTAGGGGGTCCCAATCCGTGCGTCTAGGCTGATGGTAATAGGAAGCAAGGGACACAATGTTTACCCAGGTTCGGGCCCTCTCGATGGAGGTAAAACCCTACTTCCTGCTTGATTAATATTGAAGATATGAGTAGTACAAGAGTAGATCTACCACGAGATCGTAGAGGCAAAACCCTAAGAGCTAGCCTATGATGGTATGATTGTAATTGTGATCGGCCTTCTAAGGACCAACCTCTTCGGTTTATATAGACATCGGAGGGGGCTAGGGTTTACATGGAGTCGGTTACAAGGAAGGAAACACAATATCCGGATCGCCAAGCTTGTCTTCCACGCAAAGGAGAGTCCCATCCGGACACGGTCCGAAGCCTTGAGTCTTGTATCTTCACGCTTCAATAGTCCGGATGATGTATACAGTCCGGCTGTCTGGATACCCCCTAATCCAGGATTCCCTCAATGACATCGTGGAAACGCTTCATGAAGTCCCGTACGATGGCTGCATCCCCCCGAGCGCCACCGGCTAGACCGAGAGCGCGACCGCCTATGCCGAGAGTGCTGCTACATCCGCATTGAGCGCGGCCGCTTCCGCCGAGAGGGCGTCTGCGGCAGCCGATAGGGCAACTGCAGTAGCCAAGGTGGCTGCAGCTGCTACTGCGATGGCGGCGGCAAACGCCGAGAGCGCTCGAGCTGCCGACCGTGTCACCGATGTCGCCCTGGCCCGGGTCGAGGCCATCCATGCCAAGATATTCCAGGCCACCTCGGAATCTAGCATGCAACCCATGTCCGAAAAGGCGGCGGTGGCCATGGAGCACCTGCTTCCTCATGAGGTCGTCAAGCGAGAGCGGGAGATGCATGAGGTGGCAGAGATCAAGGAGCACCGATAGAAGGAGTTGCGCGTGACCCAGGTCGAGGTAGAGAAGAGTCTGTCCGTCAAGGAATCGGCGGTGGAGTACCAACGCGAGCTCTGGCGCAGCCATGACTATGAGTACTACAACTTTGAGGGCAGCGCCGAGGACGTGGACGATGATGAGGACGCGGTCGACTTCAGCAGGGGGACGCGGAGTCCACCAACAGCGACATGTCGCCAGGACAAGTCATTGACGTCTCATCTCACATCGGTGATTGATAACCACAAGAGTAGGGGATCGCAAAAGCTTTCGAGGGTAAAGTATTCAACCCAAATTTATTGATTCGACACAAGGGGAGCCAAAGAATATTCTTGAGTATTAGCACTTGAGTTGTCAATTCAACCACACCTGGATAACTTAGTATCTGCGGCAAAGTATTTAGAAGCAGAAGTGGTATGATAATAAAGGTAACGGTAACAAGAGTAATGTTTTTGGGTTTTTGTAGTAGTTGTAACAGTAGCAACGGAAAAGTAAATAAGCGAAGAAAAATATATGAAAAGCTCGTAGGCAATGAATTAGTGATGGATAATTATGCCAGATGCGATTCCTCATGTAATAGCTATAACATAGGGTGACACAGAACTAGCTCCAGTTCATCAATGTAATGTAGGCATGTATTCCGTAAATAGTCATACGTGCTTATGGAAAAGAACTTGCATGTCATCTTTTGTCCTACCCTCCCGTGGCAGCGGGGTCCTAGTGGAAACTAAGGGACATTAAGGCCTCCTTTTAATAGAGAACAAGAACAAAGCATTAGCACATAGTGAATACATGAACTCCTCAAACTACGGTCATCACCGAGAAGTATCCCGATTATTATCACTTCAGGGTTGTCGGATCATAACACATAATAGGTGACTATAGACTTGCAAGATAGGATCAATGACACACATATATTCATGAAAACATAATAGGTTCAGATCTGAAATCATGGCACTCGGGCCCTAGTGACAAGCATTAAGCATAGCAAAGTCATAGCAACATCAATCTCAGAACATAGTGGATACTAGGGATCAAACCCTAACAAAACTAACTTGATTACATGGTAAATCTCATCCAACCCATCATCGTCCAGCAAGCCTACGATGGAATTACTCACGCACGGCGGTGAGCATCATGATATTAGTGATGGAGGATGGTTGATGATGACGACGGCAACGAATCCCCCTCTCCGGAGCCACGAACGGACTCCAGATCAGCCCTCCCGAGAGAGATTAGGGCTTGGCAGCGGCTCCATGTCGTAAAACGCGATGAAACTTTCTCTCTGATTTTTTTCTCCCCGAACGTGAATATATGGAGTTGGATTTGTGGTCGGTGGAGGTCTAGGGGGCCCACGAGATGGGGGGGGGCGCCCAGGGGGAGGGGCGCGCCCCCCTCTCTCGTGACAGGGTGTGGGCCCCCTGGTGTATTTCTTTCGCCCAGTAATTCTTATTAATTCCATAAGTGCCTCCGTGGATTTTCAAGACATTCCGAGAACTTTTCTTTTCTACACATAAAACAACATCATGGCAATTCTGCTGAAAACAGCGTCAGTCCGGGTTAGTTTCATACAAATCATGCAAGTTAGAGTCCAAAACAAGGGCAAAAGTGTTTGGAAAAGTAGATACGTTGGAGACGTATCAACTCCCCCAAGCTTAAACCTTTGCTTGTCCTCAAGCAATTCAGTTGATAAACTGAAAGTGATAAAGAAAACTTTTACAAACTCTGTTTGCTCTTGTTGTTGTAAACATGAAAAGCCAGCATTCAAGTTTCAGCAAATATTATGAACTAACCATACTCACGATAACACTTAGGTATCACAATTACTCATATCAATAGCATAATCAACTAGCGAGCCATAATAATAAAACTCGGATGACAACACTTTCTCAAAACAATCATAACATGATATAACAAAATGGTATCTCGCTAGCCCTTTCTAAGACCGCAAAACATAAATGCAGAGCACCTTTAAAGATCAAGGACTGACTAAACATTGGAATTCATGGTAAAAGAGATCCAGTTAAGTCATACCCAATATAAACCAATAGTAATGAATGCAAATGACAGTGTGCTCTCCAGCGGGTGCTTTTTGAAGGGTGTTGACTCAACATAAAAGTAAATAGATAGGCCCTTCGCAGAGGGAAGCAGGGATTTGTAGAGGTGCTAGAGCTCGATTTTAAAATAGAGATTGAATAACATTTTGAGCGGCATACATTCGCTGTCAACACAACAACTATGAGATGGCTGCATCTTCCATAGTACATGCATTATAGGTAGTTCCCAAACAGAATGGTAAAGGTTTATACTCCCCCATCCACCAACAAGCTCAATCCATGGCTTGCTTGAAACGACGAATGCCTCCAACTAACAACAACCCTGGGGGAGTTTTGTTTAATTATTTTTATTTGCTTTGATCCTTTTGGATCATGGGACTGGGCATCCCGGTTACCGGCCCTTTCTCGTGAATGAGGAGCGGAGTCCACTCCTCTTGAGAATAACCCACCTAGCATGGAAGATATAGGCAGCCCTAGTTGTAACATGAGCGACTCGAGCATACAAAACAGAATTTCATGTGAAGGTTTGGAGTTTGGCACATACAAATTTACTTGGAACGGCAGGTAAATACCGCATATAGGCAGGTATAGTGGACTCATATGGAACAACTTTGGGGTTTAAGGAGTTGGATGCACAAGCAGTATTCCCGCTTAGTACAGGTGAAGGCTAGCAAAAGACTGGGAAGCGACCAACTGAGAGAGCGACAACAGTCATAAACATGCATTGAAATTAACTCACACCGAATACAAGCATGAGTAGGATATAATCAACCATGAACATGAATATCATGAAGGCTATGTTGATTTGATTCAACTACATGCGTGAACATGTGCCAAGTCGAGTCACTCAATTCATTCAAAGGAGGATACCATCCCATCATACCACATCATAATCATTTTAATAGCATGTTGGCACGCAAGGTAAACCATTATAACTCATAGCTAATCAAGCATGGCACAAGCAACTATAATCTCTAAATGTCATTGAAAATATGTTTACTTCATAATAAGCTAAATCAGAAATGATGAACTCATCATATTTACAAAGACGAGAGGTCGAGTTCATACCAGCTTTTCTCATCTCAATAAGTCCATCATATATCGTCATTATTGCCTTTCACTTGCACGACCGAACAATGTGTATAATAATAAGAGTGCACGTGCATTGGACTAAGCTGGAATCTGCAAGCATTCAACTCAAAAGAGAAGACAGGGTATATGGTCTCTAAGTTAAATAAACAATCATGCATATGAGAGCCACTAAGCATTTTCAATATGGTCTTCTCAACCCCCAAAGGAAAGAAAAGAAAATAAAACTATTTACACGGGAAAGCTCCCAACAAGTAAGAAGAAGAACTAGAAATCTTTTTGGGTTTTCATTTTAATTCTACTGCAAGCATGGAAATTAAACTAACTATTTTTTTGGTTTTTCTTAAGGTTTATCAAACACACAAGAAGAAAACTAGAAAAAGAAAACTAGAAAAAGAAAACTAGCATGGATAATACAATGAAAGAGTATGAGCACCGACGACTAGTGTGTAAACATGAATGTAAAGTCAGTGAGAAATACGTACTCCCCCAAGCTTAGGCTTTTGGCCTAAGTTGGTCTAGTACCAAGGACCGCCTGGCTGATATCCATAAGTGAAACCGGGGTCGTACTGAGATGCAGCGGCAACCGCCTCCTGAGCTGCAGCGTGTTGGCGAGCCGCCTCTGCTCTCCTCTCGTGTTCAGCTGCTTCCTCCATGGTGACAACATATCTTCCTTTTGCCTGATAATCAAAAAGGTAGGGAGCAGGAAGAGTAACAGGGACGACGTTGCATCTGTCATAGGTTAGTCGATATTGGAGGAATTGTTCATTCCTCCCAAGAAATTGATGATTGACCATAGCTTCAGAATCCAAATAAACAGGAGGTATTATCATATCTCCCTCTCGTGGGGCTATACCAAGATAATTAGCCACACGGGTTGCATAAATTCCTCCAAATAAATTTCCCTTTCTACTATTATTCTGCAACCTATGTGCAACTACTACCCCCCAAGTTATAACCTTTATAACCTAATACATCACTCTTGAGGACACACAGATCAGGGACATACATGTGACATGCTTCATCCTTACCGTTAATACATCTACCAATGAAGAGAGCAATGTATAGCAGGAAAATGAATGCTCCCTATGGTAGCTTGTGCTATGTCCCTAGATTCCCCCACAGTAATACTAGCAAGAAAATCTCTAAATTCAGATTTGTGAGGATCATTAATATTACCCCACTGCGGGAGTTTGCAAGCAGTTGTGAAATCCTCTAAATCCATGGTATAAGATGTATCATAAATATCAAATATGACACTAGGAGAATTACGCGCACAGTTATATTTGAACCTCCGCACAAAAGAATCAGTCAATTGATAGTACTGCGGACACTTATCTTGTAAGAAGTCCTCCAGCTCGGCATTACGCACATACGCGTCAAATTCCTCCTTGAAGCCTGCTTCGACCATAAAATCATCAGATGGCCACTCACAAGCTCGTACATCCACGTCCCTCGGCAATTCAACATCTTGCTCACATATAGCAATCCTGGTCCCTTTCTTCACCGGGGAACCACCTTGGTACATTCTCCTAGACATAATTCTTTTTCTGAAAAATTTCTGAAATTTTCATAACTTGAAAATAAAAGTAAATAAAACTAAACAAGATTGGTAGCAACTACTCCTACAAGTGCCTAAAGCCTATATCATGCATTAGAATTGCTTGGGACCTCATAAATTTAACATGCAAGCTCAAGAACATGGTGACCTATGCAGCAAAAATTTGCAATAAATAAAGCACTAGAACAAAAACTAATTGTACCAATGGAGGAGTCACATACCAAGCAACAATCTCCCAAAGATTTTTTGTGAATGGAGCTTTGAGCAAGGAGATCAAAAATCGCAGCAAAATGAGCTAGAACTCATGCTTGAGCTGGATGGGGATTTTTTTTGGGTAGAAGATGAAGTGTGTGGGTGCTGGCATAAGTGGAGGGGGGCCACCAGGGGCCCACGAGACAGGGGAGGCGCGCCCTCCACTCTCGTGGCCGGGTGCTTGCCCCTCCTGCAGTGTTTTCAGTGCCTAAAATCCTCAAATATTCCATAAAAAATCATACTAAATTTGCAGGGCATTTGGAGCACTTTTATTGTTAGGATATTTTTTAATGCACGGATAATTCAGAAAACAGACGGATAATACTATTTTTGCTTTATTTATTCTAAATAACAGAAAGTAAAAAGAGGGTATAGAAGGTTGTGCCTTCTAGTTTCATCCATCTCATGATCATCAAAATGAATCCACTAACAAGGTTGATCAAGTCTTGTTAACAAACTCATTCCGAATAACACGGGACCGAAGAAATTTTGAATAACACTAAGTTACCTCAACGGGGATATGAAAATCCCCAATAATAAGAATATCATACTTTTTCTTGACAGTGGGGAGAGGAAATTCAAAACCTCCAATAATAATAGTTGGAACTTTTCCAATAGAATTGATGCTATGAACTTGAGATTGTTTCCTTGGAAAGTGTACCGTATGCTCATTACCATTAACATGAAAAGTCACATTGCCTTTGTTGCAATCAATAACAGCCCCTGCACTGTTAAGAAAAGGTCTGCCAAGGATAATAGACATACTATCATCCTCGGGAATATCAAGAATAACAAAGTCCGTTAAGATAGTGACATTTGCAACCACAACAGGCACATCCTCAGAAATACCGACAGGTATAGCAGTTGATTTATCAGCCATTTGCAAAGATATTTCAGTAGGTGTCAACTTATTTAATTCAAGTCTATGATATAAAGGGAGTGGCATAACACTAACACCGGCTCCAAGATCACATAAGGCAGTTCTAACATAATTTCTTTTAATGGAGCATGGTATAGTTGGTACACCCAGATCTCCAAGTTTCTTTGGTATTACACCCTTAAAAGTGTAATTAGCAAGCATGGTGGAAATTTCAGCTTCCGGTATCTTTCTTTTGTTTGTGATGATATCCTTCACATACTTAGCATAAGGATTTACTTTAAGCATATCGGTTAAGCGCATACGTAAGAAAATAAGTCTAATCATTTCAGCAAAGCGCTCAAAATCCTCATCATCCTCTGTCTTGGATGGTTTAGGAGGAAAGGGCATGGGTTTCTGAACCCATGGTGGTCTTTCTCTACCGTGCTTCCTAGCAACAAAATCTCTCTTATCATAATGTTGATTCTTTGATTGTGGGTTATCAAGATCAACAGCAGGTTCAATCTCTACTTCATTGTTTTTGCTAGCTTGAGCATCAACATGAACATTATCATTAACATTATCACTAGGTTCATGTTCATCATCTAATTGTGTTTCAGCATCAGAAATAGAAATATCGTTGGGATTCTCAGGTGTGTCTACAGTAGGTCCACTAGAAGCATGCAAAGTTCTATCGTTTTTCTTCTTCTTTTTTTGGAAGAACTAGGTGCCTTTAAATTATTTCTCTGAGAATCTTGGTCAATTCTCTTAGGGTGGCCTTCAGGATATAAAGGTTCCTGAGTCATTCTACCAGTTCTAGTAGCCACTCTAACAGCAAAGTCATTTTTATTATTTAATTCAGCAAGCAAATCATTTTGAGCTTTGAGTACTTTCTCAGCTTGAGTAGCAACGATAGAACTATATTTGCTAATGAGTTTAAGTTCACCTTTAACTCTAGCCATATTATCGCTCACACGTCCTATCTCGAAAGCATTATTCTTTAACTCTATACCAAGATAAGCATTAAAACTTTCTTGTCTAGCCATAAAGTCATCAAATTCATCCAAGCACGGGCTATGAAATTTAGTAGAGGGGATTTCAACTTTATCATGTCTATAGAGAGAATTTACCTTTACTACCTGTGTCGGGTTATCAAGACAATGTGGTTCTTCAACAGGCGGTATATTAAGACCATGTATTTCTTCAATAGGAGGTAAATTCTTAACATCTTCAACTTTAATACCTTTTTCTTTCATTGATTTTTTTGCCTCTTGCATATCTTCAAGACTGAGAAATAAAACACATCTCTTCTTCGGAGTGGGTTTAGGAATAGGCTCAGGAGTTGGCTCAATTGGTTCAGGAATTGCCTCAGGAATTAGCTCTAGAAGAGTCCAATTATTTTCATTAGTCAACATATTATTCAATAGTAATTTAGCTTCTTCGACTGTTCTTTCCCTGAAAACACAACCAGCACAACTATCCAAGTAATCCTTGGAAGCATCGGTTAGTCCATTATAAAAGATATCAAGTATTTCATTTTTCTTAAGAAGATGATCAGGAAAGGCATCAAGTAACTGGAGAAGCCTCCCCCAAGCTTGTGGGAGACTCTCTTCTTTGATTTGCACAAAGTTATATATTTCCCGCAAGGCAGCTTGTTTCTTATGAGCAGGGAAATATTTAGCAGAGAAGTAATAAATCATATCCTGGGGACTACGCACACAACCAGGAGCAAGAGAATTATACCAAGTCTTAGCATCACCCTTTAACGAGAACGGAAAAAATCTTAAGTATATAAAAATAGCGAGACTTCTCATCATTAGTAAACATGGTGGCTATATCATTCAACTTGGTAAGATGTGCCACAATAGTTTCAGATTCAAGGCCATAAAAAGGATTAGATTCAACTAAAGTAATAATCTCAGGATCAACAGAGAATTCATAATCCTTGTTAGTAACACAGATAGGTGAAGTAGCAAAAGAAGGGTAAGGTTTCATTCTAGCATTAAGAGACTACTGCTTCCATTTAGCTAATAATTTCTTAAGATCATATCTATCATTGCAATCAAAGATAGCTCTAGCAGCTTCTTCATTCATAACATAACCCTCAGGAACAACAGGCAATTCATAATCATTGGGAGAATTTTCATCATCACTATCATCAATAATAGCATCTTCAATAATTTCATTCCCCCTAACTCTAGCAAGTTATTCATCAAGAAATTCACCTAATGGCAAAGTAGTATCACACACAGAAGTAGTTTCATCATGCATAGCAGAAGTGGCATCATCAATAACATGCGACATATCAGAATTCATAGCAGTAACAGGTTTAGGTGTCGCAAGCTTACTAATAATGGAAGGAGAATCTAGTGCAGAGCTAGATGGCAGTTCCATACCTCCCCTCGTAGTTGAGGGCAAAATCTTGGTTCTATCGTCTTTCAAGTTCTTCATAGTGATCAACAGATATAAATACCAAGTGACTCAGAGAATAGAGCTATGCTCCCCGGCAATGGCGCCATAAATTAGTCTTGATAACCCACAAGTGTAGGGGATCGCAATAGCTTTCGAGAGTAAATTATTCAACCCAAATTTATTGATTCGACACAAGGGGAGCCAAAGAATATTCTTGAGTATTAGCAGTTGAGTTGTCAATTCAACCACACCTGGATAACTTAGTATCTGCAGCAAAGTATTTAGTAGCAAAAGTGGTATGATAATAAAGGTAACGGTAGCAAGAGTAATGTTTCTAGGTTTTTGTAGTAGTTGTAACAGTAGCAACGGAAAAGTAAATAAGCGAAGAACAACATATGAAAAGCTTGTAGGCAATGGATTAGTGATGGATAATTATGCCAGATGCGATTCCTCATGTAATAGCTATAACATAGGGTGACACATAACTAGCTCCAGTTCATCAATGTAATGTAGGCATGTATTCCGTAAGTAGTCATACGTGCTTATGGAAAAGAACTTGCATGACATCTTTTATCCTACCCTCCCGTGGCAGCGGGGTCCTAGTGGAAACTAAGGGATATTAAGGCCTCCTTTTAATAAATAACCGGAACAAAGCATTAGCACATAGTGAATACATGAACTCCTCAAACTATGGTCATCACCAAGAGGTATCCCGATTATTGTCACTACGGGGTTGTCGGATCATAACACATAATAGGTGACTATAGACTTGCAAGATAGGATCAAGAACACACATATATTCATGAAAACATAATAGGTTCATATCTGAAATCATGGCACTCGGGCCCTAGTGACAAGCATTAAGCATAGCAAAGTCATAGCAACATCAATCTCAGAACACAGTGGATACTAGGGATCAAACCCTAACAAAACTAACTTGATTACATGGTAAATCTCATCCAACCCATCACCGTCCAGCAAGCCTACAATGGAATTACTCACGCACGGTGGTGAGCATCATGAAATTGGTGATGGAGGATGGTTGATGATGACGACGGCGACGAATCCCTCTCTCCGGAGCCCCGAACGAACTCCAGATCATCCCTCCCGAGAGAGATTAGGGCTTGGCGGTGGCTCCTTGTCGTAAAATGCGATGAAACTTTCTCTCTGATTTTGTTCTCCCCAAACATGAATATATGGAGTTGGAGTTGAGGTCGGTGGAGGTCCAGGGGGCCCACGAGATAGGGGGCGTGCCCAGGGGGAGGGGGCATGCCCCCCTGTCTCGTGGACATGGTGTGGGACCCCTGGTGTATTTCTTTCGCCCAGTAATTCTTATTAATTCCAAAAGTGCCTCCGTGGATTTTTAGGACATTCCGAGAACTTTTCTTTTCTACACATAAAACAACATCATGGCAGTTCTGCTGAAAACTACGTCAGTCCGGGTTAGTTTCATTCAAATCATGCAAGTTAGAGTCCAAAACAAGGGCAAAAGTGTTTGGAAAAGTAGATACGCTAGAGACGTATCAGTGATGCATAGGCTGGCCCGGCGGCGAATTTGTTAAAATTATTCGTAGGCTTTGTTTTTAATGCTGGTCTTTTGTTAGAGCAATGTTTAGGTGAACTGTTTCTGTTTAATTACTAAAATTGCTCAATTCAGTAAGTCTGGTTTGTGTGCTGTACGCTCTTTTGTGTGCCCAAATTAGCAAGCGATATTAAATTATGCAATGACATATGCGGGGAAATTTCCACCAAAATTTCAATTATCAAACTCATCCCATGCGCGTTAAGCAGAAGAATCATTTGCGATGCACACTATCGTTCAAAGTGAATGGTGTCCGGTGGCACCGCGTGCAAAGTTTCCCTCCACATTTCGAAATTTTTGGCCTACCGCCGAAATATCTACCCTCCCCTCCCCATCCCCTTTTCTCCCCGACCACAAGTAACATTTCCCCTGTTTCCCCCTTCCTTCCTTCCTTCCTTCCTTCCTAAGCTATAGCCGCTTCCTCGCTTGCTTCCTCGCTCTCGCCGTCTCGCATCCTACTATCGGGGTCGCCATGGTCTTCTTCAAAGACCTCTCATGTGGTTCCTCCTCTGACGACGACTCCTTCACCACTAGGGTATGCCTCTCTTCTCTCTCTTGGGCTATGACTTGGAATGAAGGATTTTTACTCGGCGGTCGATTTGAGTCATTTCTTCCTCTTACAGTTCCCTAGGACCATCCGTTTGCAACGAATGGAGCAGGGTGACTGAAGATATGTCTACTCATTGTCACCATCAATCTCCATGCGTGAAGCTAGTTGTGTTTGAATCTGTGGACAATGGGAGGAAGTTTCTGGCATGTGCAGAGAAGGTTAGACCCTCTTTCGTTGTTACAAATCATATGTTAGATGTGATTCAGACACTGTCGCGGTCCCAACCCATTCATACCACACCTTCAACCAAATGCATCCTAAGACAGTGTCACGGTTTGTACCTAGTATCTAAAAATGTTGCATCTCATCAGCGGTGCCATTAGCAAATTATTTGGCACCGCTTCAGTAGTTTGGAGCCAACTTGTCCACACATCCTAGCAGCCAAGAAGTAAAATACTAAATCTTTATGGCACGAAGGAACTAGGCGTCGGAGCAACTAGGTGCTCCGGAGTTCGGTTCCCTGATTTTTTCCACTACATTGGCTCACCGGTGCAGGGCACCGGTGCGAGATGTAGCAACAGTTGTCTTTACACCAGTTTTGGCATACATAGTGGACGCCTTAGTGCTATTAATTCTATGTTACTAAATTTGTGCATGTAGACACCTATTAGTTTCAATTTGCTGTCATCCAAACACTGTCGCTATGCTATTGCAGTTATATTTACCTTCCTCTTAAAATGTTCAATTTGTTATTTATAGTACATGAGTAAGAACTTGTAGCGTTGTTGTAGTTAATTATAGCTTCTGATGTTTCAGAATTTGGTTGTTGTGTCAGTAGCAATTAATTCATTTGCACATTGATCTTTTTGAGAAGATATGTCATAATTAACCTGTTTCTTCAGTTTTTCAAAATAAGTATTGGTGATTTTCTATGTTGCTATAAACCCATTCTCCCTACAATTGTTACTCATCTAGTTTTAGATATCATAGGATGAAAGGAAGTGTTCTTACTTGGAGTGGGTTGATCAAGAGTGGCCATAGTCTTTGAAGATGTGCCTAGCAAAGCTCTAGAACATGTATCAGGAAGAGAACAGAGGTAGGCTTAGAGAAAGTGTTTTCAATGCTGAAGAATATTTGAAGATGCAGGATAAAAAGAGGAAGGTGGAGAATGAGATTTTTTAATCAAACTTTGCTAAGATGGTGTTGGCGAAGGAGGAGGCACTTTCCTAGTTGGCCAGTGCAAAACAGGTTCTTACTGAACTGAAAGCAGAGGTGGATAAGGTGAGCCTGGTTGATCTTGATTAGGGAAATGAATATATTGTTCTAATATTGTTCTTATGAAGTTGAACTATCTATATGTTGTATTGTGCTGTTTTCCGATAGCTATCGTACTGTGATGTTAAAATATATCTATGTGCCTGATATGAAATTGGCAAACAACTATTCGATATGAAATGTGAATTTGTGTAATACTGGAATTATTAATTGTAAACTAATAAACCCGCGAAATGGTTCATGGAACTTTGCAAACAGTTCTAGAAGTAAAAAGCGCTTGTGATGGATAGCCTAATGCCACATAGTTTTCTTCATCAAATCGTGTCTGATGTAGTTGATAAAAGCAAACGGTTAACCAAGGGAGAGCATGTGTGATAGTTACAAGTATCACACACGAGCCTATACATAAACCTGTGTGGGATGTACATACGAACGGACACGTTTTCCCTGGATTGACTGTGTGGGATGTACATACAAACGGAAATGTTTTCCCTGGATTGACTATGTGGGAAGTACATACGAACGGAAACGTTTTCCCTGGATTCACTGTGTTTGATGTACATGAGAACGGAAACGTTCTCCTTGAATTGACTATGTGAGATGTACATACGAACAAAAATGTTTTTCTGGGATTCACCGTGTGGGATGTACATACGAACGGAAACAATTGGGTTTTGATGCCTTGCCCGTTCGCACACGAGCTCATTTTGCCCCAGCTTGTGTGCCAGGAGGGCCTATCACTAACGGTTTCTTGGTCGTGTGGGAAGGACCCCCCCTATCGCCCACACTCACTTGGCAACGGTTCCAAATGCCGTCGTGGAAAGGGGTTAAAAATTGTTTGTATAACACCGACGCGTACCAGTGCAAGACCCGCGTGGAGCGATGCTTGACCTCGTGTGGGAGAACCGCTTTAGTTCCGTAGACGAGGAAGAATGGGGTTTCACCGGTAGGCTTGGTCGCGGTGGTGCGGATGGACCAAAGTACTGACTGGAGCTCGTCGAGCCAGCCCTTGCCGCAGGCCTCGAGCTTCTTCTTGAAGGTCCTTGCCTTAAGACCTCTCAGGACCTCTGCGTTGGCTTGCTCGGCATGGCCGTTGCTCCTAGGGTGTGCCACTGAAGCGTAGCATATATGCATTCCAAGGTTAGTACAATATGTTTTGAAAAGGTTGCTAGTGAATTACGAGCCATTGTCGGTGATGATGCGGTTAGGGACCCCAAACCTGCTCATGATGCCCTTAATGAACTTGACTGTTGAGCCGGCCGGGATGGTGCGGACAGCTTCCACCTCCACCCACTTGGTGAACTTGTCGATGTCGAAGTAGAGGTGGCGGTAGCCCCCTGGCACTCGGGGAAATGGTCCCAAGATGTCCAGCCCCCAGACCGCGAATGGCCATGCGAGCGGGATAGTCTGAAGGCCCTGCGCTGGTTGGTGGATCTGCTTGCTATGGAATTGGCAGGCTTCACAGGATCTCACCAGCTCGATGGCGTCCTGGAGTGCTGCGGGCCAATAGAATCCACTGCGGAATGCCTTGCCCACAAGGGTGCGTGATGAAGATTGGTGTCTGCAATCCCCGCCGTGTATGTCCGGCTAGCAGCTCGAGCCCCCGTTCTCTGGAGATGCATCGCAGAGAAACATTGTTCGGCCACTTACGGTACAACTCACCATCCTGGATACAGTATGCGGTGGCCTGCTGGCGAGCCACGTGCTCTGCATCTTCCTCCTTCTCCGGCAGGGTCCCCTGAAACAAGTACAACTTGAACTCCTCGGTCCAGCACCCCTCCTGGGGCTCGAGCGTGAGGAGCAGACGAGCCCCTGAGGTCGGGCGGCAAGCAGGGGCACCTACCGTAGGGGATCGGGGGAGATCCTCCTGAGGAGATACTGACAGCTTGAAGAGCCGTTCCTCAAAAATGTCCGGCTCGTGAGGTAGGTGCCGAGATGCCCTTTTGGCGATGTTGTCCGCCTCCGTGTTTGTGTGTTGTGGCACGTGTTGCAATCCCAAGCCCATGAATTGCTTTTCCATCTTGCGTACCTCTTCCAGGTACGCCTCCATGTGCTCGTCCTTTGGGGTATACTCTTTGTTGGAGAAGTTGACGAGGAGCTGGGAATCACCCTGATGGTGAGGCGCTTCACCCCCAGCGCTGCTGCAGCTCTGAGGCCGGCGATCAGGCCCTCGAACTCTATGATGTTGTTGGAGACATTCTCACCTTGCTGGAAGCAGAGTTGCACGACGTAGAAAAGCTTGTCCTTGGTGGGCTAGATGAGCACTACTCCAGCCCCCATGCCCTGACATGGGAACGCGTCGTCGAAGTACATGATCCATCCATATGTCGCCTCATCTCCGGGCAAGAGGGAGCGGTCCTCGCATATTCCGCGGTTAGGGGTGTCAGTCCATTCCGCCATGAAATCTGCGAGGGTCACGCCCTTGATGACCCTGGTGGTGCTGAACTCCAGCTGGAAAGCCTGCAGCTCAATGTTCCACTCTGCGACCCTTCTGGCGGCATTAGGGCTCCGGAGTACTCTCTCCAATGGGTAGGCCGAGACGACCTTGATGGGGTGACCCTGGAAGTAATGGCGCAACTTTCGGGAGGCGACGAGGAGCACCAGCAAGAGCTTTTGCGGCATGGAGTAGCGTGCCTACGCCTCTCATAGCTCTGTGCTGACGAAGTAGACTGGATGCTCGACGAGGGAGGAGGTGTTGGCAAGGTCTTGTATCCCTTGAGGGTGTGGGCCTTCTAGAGTCTTGCTGTTTGCCGCATCAGCAACGACCC
The DNA here is from genome assembly GCF_018294505.1 of Triticum aestivum. Lineage (NCBI taxonomy): Eukaryota > Viridiplantae > Streptophyta > Magnoliopsida > Poales > Poaceae > Triticum > Triticum aestivum. The sequence continues at coordinate 720,295,613 of NC_057801.1, forward strand.
CATGAGACCCGCCGGTGGTGTGGTTGAGGCCTCAGGAGCTCCATCTTGGGGTTGTGGCGGCTTGTGTGGCGCCCCGCCGTGAGCCCTCGATCAGGCGCTCTTCTCTCAGCGCCACCAGAGCTGCGCTAGTGGAGTGAGGCGTTGCGGCCAAGTAGAGCACCAAGGGCTCAAGGGGGCGCGGTGCCACCATCACCGGTGGGTTGGTGAGGTATCTCTTGAGGTCTTGGAAAGCCGCATTAGCTTCAGGAGTCACCTCGAATGACCCCTTCCTTTTCATCATCTTGAATAACGGGAGGGTACGCTCCCCTAACTTGGAGATGAAGTGCCCCAGCGAGGTCACATAGCCCGCCAGCTTCTGCATCTCCTTGAGGGTTTGTGGTGGGATCATGTCTTCTATGGCTTTGACTTTCTCCGGGTTGGCCTCGATTCCTCTGTGTGACACCAAGAAACCCAGCAGCTTGCTGGAGGGGATGCCAAACACACACCTCTCGGGGTTGAGCCGCAGGTCCACCTTGCTCAGGCTGGCAAATGTTTCCTCCAGGTCCTCGATCAGGGTCCTTGCCTCCTGATATTTTACCATTATGTCATTGACGTAGGCCTCAGCATTCCTCCCAAGCTGTTGGCTCAGAGCGATATGCATTAGTCATTGGAAGGTGGCTCCAACATTACGCAGTACGAATGACATGCAGGTGTAGCAGTACACCACACACGTGGTCAGGAACATCTTCTTCTCTGCGTCTTGTACAGCCATCTTGATCTGGTGGTAGCCCAAGAAGGCATCCAAAAGCATAGCAAATCACACTTAGTGGTGGAGTCGATGATCTGGTCGATGCGCCGGAATAGGAAGGGGTCCTGAGGGCAAGCCTTGTTGAGGTTGGTGAATTCGACACACATGCGCTCCTTCCCGACCTTCTTGGGGACAATAACTGGGTCTGCCAGCCATTTTGGGTACCGCACCTCATGGATGACGCTGGCATCCTGCAGCTTGTGGGTTTCTTGGATGATGAACGCTTGCTTCTTGGTGGACTGCCGCCATGCCTTCTGCTTCACTGGGCATGTTTGGTAACACCCTCAGGTGGTGCTCGATTATCCCCCTAGGGACTCCAACCAGGTCCTTGGGTTCCCATGCGGACACTTCCTTGTTGGCGCCAAAGAAGCTGACTAATGCCCTCTCCTGGTCCGGAGAGAGGCCGACACCTATGGTGAAGGTGGCGCCAGATGCTCCGCCTTCGTAAACTGGTACTTGTTTTGTCTGAGCTCAATCTTGAGAAAACAATTGCGTCTTCTTGGCTAGCGCAGCCCCGGGGGCCTTCAGGGCTCCTTTCCCACTCGGCTACGTGGCTTCCGCCGTCTTGAACGTAAGCTTGAGGGCTAGCAGTGCAACCTTTGTGTCCCCTACCACCGTAAGGACGCCGCTGCTCCCTGGCATCTTCATGAGGTTGTAGGATGGGTGAGTTGCTTCCATGAACTTGGCTACAGCTGGGTACCCGAGGATGGCATTGTACGGGGGCTGATCCTGGCAACGTCGAAGTCGATAAGCTCGGTGCGGTGGTTGTCGTGGGTTCCGAAGGTGACGGGGAGGCGGATCTGCCCCAGGGGGCTGGCGGAGCCGTCGCCGACACCAGAAAAGGGCTTGGTGGGGCGGAGCCGGCCGTAAGGTACGTGGAGCAAGCTAAATACCTCCACAGAGAGCATGTTGAGGCCGGCCCCGCCATCGATTAGGGTGTTGGTGACTGTCACGTCGCAGATGGCGGGGGTGCAGAGCATCGGGAGTGCGCTTGCGCCCGCTGTGGAAGTGGGGTGGTCCTCTGAATCAAAGGTGAGGTTGGCCTTGGGCGCCGCCCAGCCCGGGGAGCCCCCGGCTGCACGCAGGCGGCACTCACTTGGCGGATGAATTGCTGACGTGGTGGTCCGAGGGTGGCGCTTGCGAGCCGCCGAGGAGGGCTGCGACGGCGTGGGGCACCCGCGCCGTGAAGCGCGCGATGAAGAGGCAGTGCAGCTCCTCCAAGGAAGCGACAGAAGATTCTGGCAAGTTGAGCAGCCAGGCGCATGGCACACCCATGAGGGCCATGGGGAGCCAGTTGGCCATGACCTTGTCGTCCCCGCCGGCTGCCTAAACTGCCTCTTCGTACGCCTGGAGGAAGCCAGCCGGATCTGCTGCGCCGTCGTAGTGGGACGGCAGCTCCGACCTGAACTTGAGTGGCCATTGCACCCGCTATAGAGCGGGGGCGAAAGCCCGTTGGCTCACGGCTCCCCCAAAGGTGCGTGATGGTCTGGTCAACATTGGAGCACCCGCCATTGGGGCCGGCAATGGAGTGCAGCAGACGGAGCGGCAGGTCTTCGACGTACCCCTACCTGTCGCACCAAATGCCGGATTACATGTTCCGCAAACCCTTAAGAGGTTCAAACTCTGGGTGCATGCGAAGATCCCACTCTCCCCAGTCTACCCACTCGCTTGTCTCACAGCCTAACGCGTCAAGCTCGAAGGAAACAGGACACGGCGGTTTACCTAGGTTCGGGCCACCTTGCGGTGTAAAACCCTACTCCTTCTTTGTGGTGGATTTTCCTCGAGGAGTTGTGGAAGAACTACTACAGTGGAAAACAACCTCAGAGGCGAGTTCTTGGGCTCAAGTGAGCTGGTGAGCTAGTGAGGGTGGAATGGATCCCATCCCCCTCCTTGGTGGTGGCTAGGTCCTATTTATAGTGGCCTTGGTCCTCTTCCCAAATGGAGGCGGGAAGGGATCCCACAACGGCCAAATTAGAAGGGAGACAACAAGTACATCTTATCCTGACTAAGGTGGTATTCGCCTGCAAAAGCCTTTGGTTGTGACGCTGTGGTGGGCTCGGCAATGACTTCCATCCTGGCGGTCTTGGTCTTGTTGCACGGGAATGGAAACCTTTGGCCGCTTCCTTGGGACTCCGCGCGTGCTTCTTGCCTCCTCTGCATTAAAGAGGCAACTGGCACACTGCGCCCTCTGGCGCCCGCCTGTCCTCGATCGTCATGGCTCACGTCACCCGAACCTCATGAGGTGAGCCTTGCATTGCAATCTCCGCTCCTCGGGAGCTAGCCTGAGGAGGACGATCCCCTTGGAGGTCTTGGTGTCATCCGCCTCGCGAGGCTTGGCCCCTCGTGAGGGTCTTGAGTTGTTGATGTCGACACTGGGCCGTACCAGGCCGTTGGTGGAGCCACGCCACGGGCTGTAGGCAGTCAAGTCTGGGTACCTCCATATCTAGAACGTCGACAACCCCCTTCCTCCTCCTACTCCGACACCAGCGACCACGCGGATGTCACCCGGGAAGGTGAAACCCGCGGTGCAAGTCACATGCTCCTCCTCTTCGCCTGCATTGGCGCTTGGTGCGTCCTCCATCGTCGAGGTGGGATACCTCGACCCTGTGCTCTCATAGACGGTGAGCGAGGACAATGAGTAGGGTGAAACCGTGATCTGGGCCGGCTCCACCGAGCAAAAGACCTTGGCGAAGACTGTCTATCCCTTCTTCCTCCAGAGCGTCTTCACGGGGCTCGTCCCGCCCCTTTCAGAGTTCTTATGGACCATCCTTGCGCATTACAACATTCGGGCCCTTCACCTTAAACCCAACTCCATCCTCCTCTTGTCCATCTTCGCTTTTTACTGCAAGGCTTTTGTGGGCGTGAGGCCCTCTGTGCCACTTCCCTGCCATTTCTTCAGCCTGTGGATGCATGGTCTGACGCAGCGCTCTGGTTGCATGTCCTTCGTTGCGGTCCACAAGGGGAACTTCGTCCTAAAGGCCGGGAAGAAGGTGGGTGGCTTCCGACACCGCGCGCTGGGTCTTCCTGGACACCAATGGCCTTAACCCGTCGCTGTTGCCGCCGTCCGAGCTGCCTGAACGGCTTGAGAGGTGGGGCCACGCCAAGCTTACCGACCCCAGCACAGCGCCCGTCTTGGCGAAGATAGACTAGGACATGGAGGCCAAGCAGCTGACGGGAGATGTGTTGGTGAAGGAGTTCCGGACGCAGCGCCTGGCGCCGCTCCAATCGCACACACGGACCATGTGGGAGTTTCAGGGCGCGTAGGACGACATCAGGCTCCGCCCTGCTAGCCTGACGGGTGAGGAGTTGGACAAGGGCATGGCCATCCTACTTGGCGGTGACCTGGGAGACCTCCCCACAGACTACGTCCCACTTTACCAGCGTGATGACAGGGAGGAGTTGGTTGCTGCCATGCCTGCCTTCAATGAGCTGGGGTTTCTGCCTCCCGAGCACCCCAATTCCCCCGTGCCGGTGTCGTCCGGCAATAGCGGCGGTGTCGAGGACTCAGAGATGACCGAGGACGATGACGTAGAGGAGGTATCTCCTCCATCACAGAGTGAGATCCTCCATAGGCTTGAAGATGACGACGACACCAACGAGCCCCCGGCCGTGGACTCCCCGCATTCCTCCAGGGTCCTCACGAGGTCAAGGCCTACCCCCTAGCCATCACCAGCATCCAATCGGGCGACCCCGAAGAAGGGCGCAGTTATGCCTGCCCCGGAGGGCTCCCCGCACGTCGACAAGGTGGATCCGGCATTGGTCCCGTCCCCGCCTGGCCAGCAAGCTGAAGAAGGGGTGGCCGCTGCTAGTGCTGACATGGCCCAGCCGGTCGTGGCCCCTCAGCGCGGCCATCACGCCTCTCCAGGCGGCAGTGCCATGCCGAGGCCGGCCAAGGAGCGCCCTGCCAACCCCTAGAGTGTGACCAAGGCCGCATCAAGGAGAAGCGGGGGCGCCCCTGCCCTGGCCAAGATGGAGAAGAAGAGGACGTGGGTCGACTCACCTGAGTAAGTGATCTGCCTTGCTCTTCTATTAAGCATAGATTGCAATAGTGCCCAGAGTGCTTCCCTACTGACACCCTGACTAGGCGTCGTGATGAAGAAGAGGAAGGAGAGTGTAGAGCCGAAGGAGCCCCCAGCCCCGAGGGCGTTGTCAGCCTCTGGTCGTGGCCGTGGTGGGCGTGGCAACGCACCAGGCCGGCTTGGCGCAGCCTCTGAGCGCTCGGGTGATGCCGCGCCCGATCTTTCGAGTGCTCCACCAGCCCCGGGCGCCTCGACACCATCGTCTGGAGGAACGCTCATCGAGGACGCCGGGGCTCAGAGGACGGTGTCGGTGTTCTGGGAATGGGGGTCCCCAGACTTGCCTGCCTGTGGCCTGTGGCGTGGCTCAAGTGGAGGCCCAGTACATCCCATCTTCATTAGCACAAGACTCAAGACCCTGGCGAGGGGCCAAGCCTCGCGAGGCGGACGGCGCAAGGCTACATAAGAAATGGATTCACCGGGCAAGCTCGTGAGGAGGCAGAGAGATCAAGGCGGTGTACCTCACAAGGTTCTTATGACGCAAGCCATGACGATCAAGACCAGGCGGGCGCCGGCCTGTGTAGTGTCCTTGTTTCCTCTTTGGTGCAAAGGGGGCAAGCACAGGCGTGGAGTACCGAGGCATCAGGCAAAGGTTGCAATTTCAGTGCAACGAGACCAAGACCAGCAGAGCGGCAGGATGAAGGTCACCGTGGAGCCCAAGACGGTGTCATCACCAATGCCTTTGGCAGCTGAAGACCAACTTTAGTTAGGATAACCTGTACTAGATGTTCCCCTTCGAAATAGTCGTTGTTGGCGCCCTTCCCGCTCAATATTTGGGAAGAGGACTAGGGCCTCTATAAATAGGGCTAGCCACCACAGAAAATAGGGACGGACTCATCGAGAGCTCATTAGAGAGAGAGAGGCGATCAAACTCACCCAAGCAGATCATCGCACCAGCTCAAGAACACCTCTCGCGAGGCTATTCTTCCCTTGTACTGTTCATCATTAGCCCCTAAGGCAATCCACCACACCACACACTGGAGTAGGGTCTTACACCACAACGGTGGCCCGAACCAGTATAAATCTTGTGTCCCTCGTGTTGTTCATCGTTTTTAGTTTAGATCTCATGAGACGATCGGATGTAGGTCGGTAGGGGAGAGATCTTCGTGCGCACCCCAGAGTTCGAACCTTAAGGGTCTGCCGGAACCCAACATCCGACATTTGGCGCGCTAGGTAGGGGTGCGCCGGAGCTCTCCCTTCCGTCGACCCGCTCCCCATCAGCACCGCGCTCTGCCCTCATGGCGGCCGACGCACTGTCTGCTCCAGCTGTCGATGCCGGCGCGGAAACCAGGGGACTCCAAGCCCTGGCCCCCGCGTTCCAACAGGTGCAGTGGCCGAACAAGTTCAAGCCGGACATGCCGCCATGCTACGATGGCGCGGCCAACCCGATGGCCTTTCTACTAGCATATGAAGAAGCCGTCCTCAAGGCTGGAGGCGACGACAAGGTCATGGCAAACTGGCTGCCCCAGGCCCTCATCGGCGTCCCGCGCATGTGGTTGCTCCACTTACCAGCGGCTTCTGTGGCCTCCTGGGAGGAGTTGTGTGACTTCTTCCTCGCCCATCATGCTGTGCCGGCACCCCCAGTCGTCGCAGCTATCCTGGGCAGATCGTAGGCACCACCTTCGAGCCGCCACGTCAAGCCGTTCACTCGCGAGATCGGCTCAAGCACCGAGAAGCCCCCCCCCCCGCCCCCCCGTCGGGCTGGGTGGCACCCAAGGGTGATTTGACCTTCAGCTTGGATGATCACCCCTCTAAAACCGCCTGCTTGGGCGCGTTCCCGATGCTATGTACCCCCACCATCTGCCAGGTGGCCGTCACCAGGACCCTCATCGATGGTGGTGCCGGCCTCAACATGCTCTCGGTGGAGGCCTTCAGCCTCCTCCACGTGCCGCTAGAGCGGCTCTAGCCCAGCAAGCCCTTCTTGAGCGTTGGGCCAGTTCCACCGGCTCTCTGGGGAAGATCTGCCTCCCGGTGACCTTCGGCACCCACGACAACTTCCGCACAGAGCTGGTCGACCTCGACATCGCCCCCATCGACCTCCCGTACAATGCCATCCTCGGCTACCCAGCCTTGGCTCAGTTCATGGCAGCGACTCACCCGGCGTACAACCTCATGAAGATGCCCGGGAGCAGCAGTGTCCTTACCATGTCCGGAGACACAAGGGACGCACTGCAGGCGCTCAAGCTCGCTTTTAGGACGGTCGTGGTGGCACAGCCCGCCAGCGCAGATACCATTGAGCCCAAGGGGGCTGCACCGGCCAAGAAGAAGCAGTTGTTCACCCAAGACAAGGCGGAGACCAAGCAGGTACCGGTCGACGAGGATGGACCCTGTGGCGCCACCTTCACCATAGGCGCCAACCTCGATCCTGAGCAGGAGGGGGCCTTGGTGAAGTTCCTGCGTGCAAATAAGAAGGTGTTTGCGTGGGATCCTAATCAACTGGCAGGGGTCCCAAGGGATGTGATTGAACATCATCTCAAGGTGTGCCCCAACGTGCACCCCGGGAAGCAGAAGGCAAGGCGACAATCCACTAAAAAGTAGGCCTTCATCGTCCAAGAAACCCGCAAGTTAGAGGCAGCATGCGTCATTCATGAGGTTCGCTACCCTGAATGGCTGGCCAACCCAGTCGTTGTGCCAAAAAAGGGAGGAAAGGAACGTATGTGTGTCGACTCCACCAACCTCAACAAGGCCTGCCCATAGGATCCATTCCCGCTCTGTCGCATCGACCAGATCGTCGATTCTACCGCCGAGTGTGACCTATTGTGCTTCCTGGATGCCTTCTCGGGCTATCACGAGATCAAGATGGCGGTAGAAGATGTGGAGAAAACAACCTTCCTGACCCTGTATGGAGTATACTGCTATACCTGTATGCCGTTACGGTTGCGCAATGCAGGCGCGACCTTTCAGCGACTGGTGCACATCGTCTTGGGCCGGCAGCTCGGGAGGAACACCGAGGCCTACATCGATGACATTGTGGTAAAGTCTCGGGAGGCGAAAACCCTGATACAGGACCTGGAAGAAACCTTTGTGAGCCTCCGTGAAGTGGATCTGCGGCTCAACTCAGAGAAGTGCGTATTTGGAGTTCCCTCGGGCAAGCTTTTGGGCTTCCTCGTATCCCACAGGGGCAACAAGGCTAACCGGGAGAAGGTCAAGGCAGTCGAAGACATGAGTCCACCAAAGACCCTCAAAGAAATGCAGAAGCTCACCAAGCGAGTAACCGCGTTGGGACGCTTCATCTCCAAGCTTGGAGAGCAGGCACCGCCATTCTTCAAGCTGATGAAGAAGAAGGGCCCGTTCGAATGGACTGAAGAGGCCGACAAGGCATTCCAAGATCTCAAGAAGTACCTCACCAACCCTCCGGTGATGGTAGCTCCGCGCCCTCGGGAGCCCTTGGTGCTCTACCTTGCGGTGACACCCTGCTCTGCCAGCGCAGCCCTGGTGGCGGTTAGGGAGGAGCGCCGGGCCAAGGTCGCGCCAGCCATGGCCCCGGCTGAGGTGGAGCAAAGCCAAGAGGGCCTCACGAAGACCACGACCGCAGGAGATGGAGATCAGCCTCAGCAGGGGGACGCACCCGGAGCAGAAGAGGCCTCGCGAGGCGACCAATCGCTGGGGGCTCCGTCGTCTCAGGAGGCGCCTCAACCTCTGGAACACGCAGGCTGCGCCAGCACCCTCAACCTCGTCGAGCATCCTGTATACTTCGTCAGCACGGTGTTACGGGACGCAAGAGCGCGGTACCCCATGCCCCAAAAACACCTCCTTGCGCTGCTAGTGGCTTCATGCAAGCTGCAGCACTACTTTCAAGGCCATCCCATCAAGGTCGTCTCAGCATACCCGTTGGAAAGGGTACTCAGGAGCCCCAACTCAGCTGGAAGAGTCGCTGAATGTTACATCGAGTTGCAAGCGTTTCAGCTGGAATTCAGGACGACCAGAGTCATCAAGGGAGCCACATTTGCAGATTTCGTGGCAGAATGGGCGGAGGCACCAGGGCTCAAAGCAGGCGAGGATCGGTCGCTTTCCCCTGGAAGTGAAGCGCCGGACGGCTAGATCATGTACTTCGACGGGGTGTTCTCGCGGCACAGTGCAGGGGCTCGCGCGGTGCTCATATCTCCCACTCAGGACAAGCTTTACTATGCCGTGCAACTCTGCTTCCAGCATGGAGAGAAGGTCTCCAACAACATAGCAGAGTATGATGGCCTGATAGCGGGCTTGAAAGCTGCGACCACCTTAGGGGTAAAGCGCCTCATCATCAAGGGCGATTCACAACTCCTCGTCAATTTCTCCAACAAGGTGTACGAGCCGAAGGACGAACACATGGAAGCATATCTTAGGGAGGTCCGCAGGATGGAGAAACAGTTTTGGGGGCTGGAGTTGCATCATGTGCCTCGCGGCACCAATAAGAGGCTGATGACATCGCCAGGAGGGCGTCCAAGCGGCTGCCTTAGGAGCCTGGCGTCTTTGAGGAACGACTCTTCAAACCTTCGGCGGCACCATCACTATCGAGCACAGCACATCCTCGAGAGGAGCTCCCTCAACCACCTGCCTCGGGAGCCCCGGCCTGTGGCCCGACCTCAGGAGCGCGCCTGCTCCTGGTGCTGGAGCCTCAGGAGGGATGCTGGACCATGGAATTCAAGGACTACCTGATACAGGGAATTCTGCCAGGGAAGGAGGAGGACGCGGAACGCGTGAAGCGGCAGGCCATGACCTACTGCATCCTAGACGGAGAGCTCTACCGGAAGCGGCCGAATGACGTTACTCTACATTGCATCTCGAGGGAGCAAGGGAAGGAGCTACTGGCAGACATTCACGATGGAGACTGCGGGCACCACTCGTCTTCGCGCACACTCGTCGGCAAGGCGTTTCGCAGCGGGTTCTATTGGCCAACAACACTCAACGACGCAGTCAATCTGGTGAAATCTTGTGAAGCCTGTGAATTTCACGCCAAGCAGATTCATCAGCCAGCTCAGGGCCTTCAGACCATTCCCCTCTCATGGACGTTCACTGTTTGGGGACTGGACATCCTTGGCCCATTTCCTCGGGCCCCAGCGGGCTACCGCTACCTCTACGTTGCCATTGAAAAGTTCACCAAGTGGGCAAAAGTGGAACCCGTCCGCACCATCCCGGCTAGCTCAATAGTCAAGTTCATCAGGGGCCTCGTGAGCCGGTTTGGGGTACCTAATTGCATCATCACCGACAATGGTTCACAGTTCACCAGCAATCTATTGAAAACATATTGTGCTAAACTTGGAACGCAGATATGCTACGCTTTGGTGGCACACCCTCGGAGCAACGGCCAAGCTGAACGCGCCAACGCGGAGGTCCTGAAGGGCCTCAAAACTCGGACCTTCAAAAAGAAGCTGGAGGCCTGCGGCAGGGGCTAGCATGACGAGCTTCAGTCCGTGTTGTGGTCCATCCGCACCACCGCTACCAAGTCGACCGGCGAAACCCCATTCTTCCTCGTCTATGGTGCTGAGGCGGCCCTTCCTCACGAGGTCAGGCATCGCTTTGCGCGGGTCCTGGCTTTCGACGAAGCACAACAGGATGCCACGCGGGGGGTGGACCTCGTGCTTGGGGAGGAACGCTGGCGGGAGGCTGCGCTTCGGGCTGCGAGATATCAGCAAGCACTGTGGTGGTACCATTGCTGCAGCATCCGCCCCAGGACCCTCGAGATAGGTGACCTTGTGCTTAGACGGGTGCTCTCCAGGGAGGGGCTGCACAAGCTCTTGCCCATGTGGGAGGGCCCGTTCAAGGTTCTTCTTGTCTCTAGGCCTGGCGTCGCACGCTTGGAGACCCAGGAGGGGGTGCCCATCCCGAACGCGTGGAACATCCAGCACCTCCGGAAGTTCTACCCCTGAAGAAAGGCCCAGCGCCTGTAAAGAAGGCCCGGTGCCTGTGAAGCTAAACCAACCAAGAAAGGCCCGATGCCTGTGAAGAAGGCCAATGCCTGTGAAGCTCATCGCCCCGAGAAAGGCCCAGAGCCTGTGAAGAAGGACAATGCCTGTGAAGCTCGCCGCCCGTGACACTCTCACGTAATAATGAGTTGGGGTTGTACATGCCCCGGAGTCTCCGGAGAGCTGCCCTCGGGCCTCGGGGCCTCCCGCCCACGCCCAGTGGTAGCACTTAGCTCTGTGCTGGTGAGAAGACGTCGAAGACTAGATTAGGTGCCGGACGCGGCTTTTCCATTTGCTTTCTACAATTGTCTCGTTCGTCCCAATTTGGAGTTTGATTGGAGTTGCTTTCAGCATTGTTGACGTCCTTGACTTGTGACTCTCTGCCTTTTTCGCCTACTTGACTTGTTCTCTCTCGCGCAAGTCTCACGAGGGGGCTACGTGTGTCACGCCCAATATGCGATACTATCCTAAAGAGACTCGAAGGTCCCACCAAGGATAGAACCGCATATTGAAACGCTTTTGCAAGGTGGATATCATTACATCAACATTACATAATAGATGGGGATACATACAAAAGGCAAACAATTGCCGCAAGAATACAACAATACATCATCCATAAGATCAACATCCGACTACGGATGAAACACAAACAGAAGCTCAAACGACATCCACCCTGCTAGCCCAGGCTGTCGACCTGGAACCTATCCCCTGATCGAAGAAGAAGCAGAAGAAGAACTCCAAAACAAGCAAACAACATAGTAAACACACAACACATAAACATGGCATGATGCACAAACAAGCATGATGCATGTCCGGTTTAAAGACTCATGGCATGGCAAAGTGCGACAAACAACACTACAAATTAAATGGAGCTCAATATGCAGCGAGTTGCATATTGACGAAACACCACAAGCAATTATTTAGTTCTCTCTCGTTTATGTACCCAACAATATTAAATGTTATTAAACATGGCAAGGGGTGAAGCATATGAAAAACTACCTATCTAGACAAGTTTAAATGAGGCCGGAATAACAAACAACAATTCCGGAGAATCCCCATATGCATATTTTTAATTTTCTACTGTTCTGCCCTAAAACATATTTTTATTGTTGTTAAACAGGAAAATAAAGTTCACCATGTTAAACTAGGCATTTTTCCACCCCACTTACATATTAAGTTTATTTAAAACCGAGCTACCGTTATCTAGTTATGAAATAAATCATTTAACATGGCATTTGAGCAAATTTAATCAAACAGCATTTTAAACATTTCAAACATGGAAAGTGGCATATTATGAAACTAGATGAAAAACTATACATTTTACCTATATAAAGTTTTTACATATGATGCACCACTTGTGAGTTATTAAATGCATGAACTCTAGGGGTTTTTCTGCAAGTCTGTAAATCCTGGGATAAAAGCTAAATCGCAATAGGGAAAAAACAAGCGTCGGGCCTAATCTGCTGGGGAGCTGGGCTGCTCACCATAGGCCGAGGCCCATCGGTGGAGAGGAAGCAGAGGGATGGCGCGCTGGGCCTTGGCGCTGGAGGTCAACGCGCAGCTTGACCGAGCGAGCTCCTATCGCTCGATCTGGACAGCAGGGAGGCACTGAAAGCAGGCGGGCGCGTCTTCTTGTCAGGAAGCAGAGCAGCGGCGGCGCTGGACGGGAAGGCAGCAGCGGGGTCCGACAAGGCAGGGACTTGGCGCGGGATCCATGGCGCGGGGCAGAGGTGGACTTGGGACTCCGGCCGGAGGACCTTGAGGCGCAGAGGAGGCACGGATCCGGGCGGCGGCAGGAGCTGCAAGGCCATGGCAGGGGAGAAATTCAAACGAGAGTTAGAGAGGGAGGAACAAGATAGGCGAAGGACAGGGATGGGCAGAGGGAGGCGGGCCGGGTGGAGTTCGTGCTCCAGCGAGCTGCTGCTCGGCATGGAGGTGACGAAGACTTGGGACGGAGCAAGCGACGGAGGACGGCAACGCGAGCTGCTGGGGAGACGCTGTCCATGGCGGGCGTCCTGCGTTGGAAGAGACAGATAGCCAAGCGTGAGAGACCGAAAGAGAAACACGAGGAAGGAGGAAGGGGAGGCGAGGGCGCGAGGCTGTTCCTGGTCGGCCGGCAGCGGGGCTGTTGGGGTGGCAGTCGAGGAGCGGCTACAGCGGGTACGGGGACGAGAAGGAGATGCTGGTTGGGTGCTCGGGCAGTAGGTTGGAGAGGGGATCGATGGATTTGGTCACAGGGGAGATCGAGTAGAGGAGGAACTCCACTCCTCTCGATCGGTCGCGCGAGGCAAAGGGAGGAGGCTGCGGTGGTTGGTCGATGGGATCTGGGAGGATCCCGAGGGAGATTTTGGAGAGAGTGGCGGCAGCGAGGGACAAACCTCCTTGAATTTAGGGTTTGGTCTGATTTGGTAAGGGGTTGCTCTATATATAAGGAAATGAGGGAGTTTTGGGACATCTGATTTAAATCGGACGGACGGGAAAAACAGACTAGGGGAGTTCAATAAATAAACCGAAGATATTTTAGAAATGATTGGGGATGATCCGGACTCATCGGTCACAATAGCCCGGCTCGGGTTCGGAGCAATTTTCGGGCGCGCGCAAGAGGGGTCTGAGGGAGGTCGACAAAAACAAGGGGGGAATGCGGCAACTATGAACATATGCAAACTTTAAAAACAATGACGGCAACGAGTGCCGATTCAATGCGGATGATGTCATGAGATGAGATGCATGACATGAACAAAATGCAAAACAAAAGACAAAAACCCAACCACGAAGGAAATATCATATCGCATCTCCGGAAAAGGCAAGAGTTGGAGTTACGGATATGGAAAGTTACATCCGGGGCGTTAAAACACTCCACCACTACAAGCGATCTCGTTCCGAGATCTAGGATGGCACCGGAGGGAAAAGGAAGAGAAGATAAGAGGTAAACTAAGTTGCTTCTTCGACAAATGAGTGAAACCATGAACCTTGAGAGGTTGAGCAAAACAAAAGAAAGAAAACAACGAAGATGAACAAAGTTGGAAACACTCCGTTAGAAAAGAGGAACAAGGGATACGACGAGAACCAAGAGGTTTAGTGATAAGATAGATATTGAAACCACTCCAGTTAAAACTAGATAGAGAAGGAATAAGATTGATATAACTTGGGCAGCACTCCGACTGAAAGAAGAAGGAAAACTTGATATGATGAAAAGCACTTGAAGACACAACACTCCGGTTAAATGGATAAGCATGAAAAGAACACGATCCTCACAATTCGAGATGATGAGTGAAGAGAGGAACATCACCATGCCTTTGGAAGAAAGAATAGAAGATAGATCATTGGAATAAAAGAATGGAGAAGAAAATGCCAACTTCTGCCACAAATGATCTTGGAAAGCACCCTTCCAAGAAGGTTATAACGGAGTTGTTGCAAAACCAACAACGAAAAGAATAAGCTTGTAGTGGGCTTACGGAAAACATCTCAAGACTATGAGGTGACAAACGGCCACTAATGGAAACCATTGATTTGATTAAGAGCACCAAAGAGATGAAAACTTCTTCCACCAAGAGGATAAAGAGCAAGCTTGGGTCATGCATAATCACCACAAATAGCAACAACCCTTAAGGAAGGGCTTTAGGTGAAATCTGACACAAGATAACTCCAACAAAGAGATTAATGGATTTAAAATACCTCATTCTTGACAACATGTGAATCATGAAGCATGAAGGGAAATTGTCAAGAATGACATAACACCATCTCAAAAGATAAGATAGAGAGAATTGCACTTCGGAATGCAAGATGAAGAATGCTTGAACTCCTTTGAAAAGAATCTCGATGAACACTTAGAGAAGGAAATAAATCCTTGATGAACCATCATGTAGAGCCTCCATAAAGAACTCCGGTAATAAAACGACGATAGAAAGAAAGAGAAGTTGAAAACACAAGGTGAAACCTTGCAATGATAAGATGAAGCTTCACGACGAGATAATGCGGAAAAACTTGGAACTCCGGAAAAGAAAAAGATGAAGAATCTTGAATCGAGAAATGTGACATGATGAACAACTCTCGAAAGAAGAAACTAGATCACTTGGACGAAACAATAATAAGAATTATGTTATGCATATCCTGCACCAATGTAAATTGATGACAAGCAACGGATTTGGCATACAACTTATTCTCATTGAAAAATGATTACAGATAGAGATATAGCGCAAACTTGAGGAAGGTCTTCAACAACCACTGGTAGGATTGAAACAACGAAACAACAAATGAATTGATACAATAACGAAGGAGGAGAAATCTTGAATGAACCACCGTAAGAATTGAAAATGAACGTAGCAAAGGCACAATTCACCGGGAATAATTGGAAAACGAATTAAGATACTTGAGGGGATTCAGATACATGAGAACGAAGAGATCATGAGCTGACTAAAGAGTATACTTGAACGATCACCAGTAAGATTTGGAGAACAAGAGCTGAAGGCTGAGAATGAGTAATATTTAGAAATGATGGCCTTCGGATGATCGAGAAGGAAGCAACTCTTGAAATCCATCGAATGGTTGAAAAGAATTCTCACAATTGAAAACAATTATGAGAGGATGGTATAAAGCTAGAACCATGAATCTCTGGAAGAACGGGTAAGGATTCAAGAGGAACTCTTTTTCAGTCTTCAAAATCTGAGAATGATGATGAGAAACACCACCATGAATTGTTGAGACACTCCAGAATGAAAATTAGAAAGGTTGAACCAACGACGAAAGAATTTGAAAGATCTTGGAGAAACACATTTGACTGATGATAATTCATTCTTACATCAAACTTTGAAATGAATTTGGGAATAGCTCCGGCAAAATTAGGAGAGTCAGGTAAGATCCTGGAAAAAAACCTGTGGGTTAGGGCCCACTCGAAAGAAACATCGTTGAAGGATTGCTTGAAATAAAGATTGCACCGGTAGAATTAAATGGCTTGAATGAGATAACAATCTCAAGATATCTTGAACGCATTGAGAATGGAAACACAAGTCTTGTGAGATATCTTCAGCACTCCAGAACAAATGAATAGGAAGAAGTGAATGATTAAGAGGTGCATCGGCATGAGAAAGCATTAGAAACGAGGAAAGGAATATGATGAATATCGAAAGCTTGAATTGGATCCACTGGAGAAGAAACAACAATGAAGGATGATGAACTTGAAACTATTGAGCATCTTCATGGGAAATCACCGATAAGAACATTGAAAAAAAAGAATGAAGAGACTTCCCACAAATAAAAGGATACATGATTAAGAAATCTGAGTCCTTGAAGAAAAAGGGTGGGAGGGCGGGAAAACAAAGGCAACTTGGAGACGGATGAAAGAAACACCGGTGAGAAAACTTAGAGTTGATCTTACGGATGTTGAAAATGATCGGATCCACTTGAAGAGAAGCACACCGGTTTGAAAAGAATTGACATGACAACCTCGATGATCAAAAGGATTAGTACTCCCATAGAAATACGAGAACACCATTTAAGGAAAGGTATGGAATCATCACTCGACATCCAAGCAACTCGAATACCACAACTCAAAACAAAACAAAGGATTGTCTTGCAGAAATAAGACGGAACAAATGCATATGATAGAGATTTACCCAATCCCATATCATGCATCTGTAGGGAAGATATTCTAGGAGCTACTTGAATTCCCATCTATAAACTCCCGAAACTTTCTGGTTATGCAATCTGGTGTTGGGGATACAGGGGAAGCAATATATCTCACCCAAACTAACAATCCCTACATCCAGCTGTATCCATCCGTCAACACATAACCAAGAAAACTCCGGAAATCGTGTACCTCAACCTTCGAAAAGCATACGTTATACGAGCTATGGCAATACTCCCAAACTCCCCAGTACTGGGTGGCGTCGAGGTTATCTCACCAACAACTGCATAAAAGAGATTTTCAATGTCGGCAAAACTTAGGTATTCCAGAACTTCAACGATAAAATTATGACGACAACACCTCAGAGCTCAACTCCCCGGGACACTGCCACAACCCATAAATGTCAGGACGCACCAAGAACAATGTTCTCGTCACAAGAATATCAGAACGATCCCAAGATACCCGCGAGATCCTAAAAAAAATTTGTGAAAAATTGAGGAGAGGAAAGACAACATCTACATCGAGAGTCCTCACCAGAGCGACGAAGGGGGCTGAGGAGTAAAAAGAATCCTACTCTCCGATATATATAATCCTAAGACTCAAAATAGTTTTTTTCTAGACTCAACAACGACCAACAATCAAGGGGGCTCCTATGGTCGGTCGAGGCTCTGGTACAAACTTGTCACACCCAATATGCGATACTATCCTAAAGAGACTCGAAGGTCCCACTAAGGATAGAACTGCATATTGAAACACTTTTGCAAGGTGGATATCATTACATCAACATTACATAATAGATGGGGATACATACAAAAGGCAAACAATTGCCGCAAGAATACGACAATACACCATCCATAAGATCAACATCCGACTACGGATGAAACACACAAAGAAGCTCAAACGACATCCACCCTGCTAGCCCAGGCTGCCGACCTGGAACCTATCCCCTGATCGAAGAAGAAGGAGAAGAAGAACTCCAAAACAAGCAAACAATAGAGTACACACACAACACATAAACATGGCATGATGCACAAACAAGCATGATGCATGTCCGATTTAAAGACTCATGGGATGGCAAAGTGCGACAAACAACACTACAAATTAAATGGAGCTCAATATGCAACAAGTTGCATATTGACGAAACACCACAAGCAATTATTTAGTTCTGTCTCGTTTATGCACCCAACAATATTAAATGTTATTAAACATGGCAAGGGGTGAAGCATATGAAAAACTACCTATCTAGACAAGTTTAAATGAGGCCGGAATAACAAACAACAATTCCGGAGAATCCCCATATGCATATTTTTAATTTGCTACTGTTCTGCCCTAAAACATATATTATTGTTATTAAACAGGAAAATAAAGTGCACCATGTTAAACTAGGCATTTTTCCACCCCCTTTACATATTAAGTTTATTTAAAACCGAGCTACGGTTATCTAGTTATGAAATAAATCATTTTAACATGGCATTTGAGCAAATTTAATCAAACAACATTTTAAACATTTCAAACATGGTTGAAAGTGGCATATTATGAAACTAGATGAAAAACTAAACATTTTACATATATAAAGTTTTTACATATGATGCACCACTTGTGAGTTATTAAATGCATGAACTCTAGGGGTTTTTCTGCAAGTCTGTAAATCCTGGAATAAAAGCTAAATCGCAACAGGAAAAAAACAAGCATTGGGCCTAATCTGCTGTGGAGCTAGGCTGCTCACCATAGGCCGAGGCCCATCGGTGGAGAGGAAGCAGAGGGCTGGCGCGCTGGGCCTTGGCGCTGGAGGTCAATGTGCAGCTTGACCGAGCGAGCTCCTCTCGCTCGATCTGGACAGCGGGGAGGCACTGAAAGCGGGCAGGAGCGTCTTCTTGTCAGGAAGCAAAGAAGCGGCGGTGCTGGACGGGAAGGCAGCAGCGGGGTCCGGCGAGGCAGGGACTTGGCGCGGGATCCACGGCGCGGGGCAGAGGTGGACTTGGGACTCCAGCCGGAGGACCTTGAGGCGCAGGGGAGGCACGGATCCGGGCGGCGGCAGGAGCTGCAAGGCCATGGCAGGGGAGAAATTCAAACAAGAGTCAGAGAGGGAGGAACAAGATAGGGGAAGGAGAGGGACGGGCAGAGGGAGGCGGGCCAGGTGGAGTTCGTGCTCCGGCGAGCTGCTGCACGGCATGGAGGTGACGAAGACTTGGGGCGGAGCAAGCGCGACGGAGGACGGCAACACGAGCTGCTGGGGAGACGATGTTCATGTCCTGTGTTGGAAGAGACAGAGAGCCAAGCGTGAGAGACCAAAAGAGAAACGCGAGGAAGGAGGAAGGGGAGGCGAGGGCGTGAGGCTGTTCCTGGTCGGCCGATGGCGGGGCTGTTGGGGTGGCCGTCGAGGAGCGGCTACAGCGGGTACGGGGACGAGAAGGAGCTGCTGGTTGGGTGCTCGGGCAGTAGGTTGGAGAGGGGATCGATGGATTTGGTCACAGGGGAGATCGTGCAGAGGTGGAACTCCACTCCTCTAGATCGGCCGCGCGAGGCAAAGGGAGAAGGCTGCGGTGGTTGGTCGATGGGATCTGGGAGGATCCCAAGGGAGATTTTGGAGAGAGTGGTGGCGGCGAGGGACAAACCTCCTCGAATTTAGGGTTTGGCCTGATTTGGTAAGGGGTTGCTCTATATATAAGGAAATGAGGGAGTTTTGGGACATCCGATTTAAATCAGACGGACAGGAAAAACAGACTAGGGGAGTTCAATAAATAAACCGAAGATATTTTAGAGATGATTGGGGATGATCTGGACTCATCGGTCACGATAGCCCGGCCCGGGTTCGGAGCTGTTTTCGGGCGCGCGCAAGAGGGGTATGAGGGAGGTCGACGAAAACAAGGGGGGAATGCAGCAACTATGAACAGATGCAAACTTTAAAAACAATGACGGCAACGAGTGCCGATGCAATGCGGATGATGTCATGAGATGAGATGCATGACATGAACAAAATGCAAAACAAAAGACAAAAACCCAACCACGAAGGAAATATCATATCGCATCTCCAGAAAAGGCAAGAGTTGGAGTTACGAATATGGAAAGTTACATCTGGGGTGTTACATCGCGGGCGCCCTCGCGAGTGTTTTCTGCCCCAGTCGTGTGAGGTTTTCCTATCCAAGTCCACTACAGGAGCACCCCTCCCAGTCCGTGCCCCACGGGCATCGAGACGTGAACATAGGACCTGAGTCGG
This sequence comes from Triticum aestivum, assembly GCF_018294505.1. Taxonomy (NCBI): domain Eukaryota; kingdom Viridiplantae; phylum Streptophyta; class Magnoliopsida; order Poales; family Poaceae; genus Triticum; species Triticum aestivum. The sequence continues at coordinate 720,315,201 of NC_057801.1, forward strand.
TTTCCCTCGCGACCAAAACCGGAAGTATCTCTCCTAACCAATTCTTGTACGTCCCAAGGCACGTGACGAGGCCCCAGCCTCGAGGAGCGAGGGTTACGGCGAGCTCCGCCCCCCCCCCCCCGAGTTAAGTAATTCCTACACACAAGCACGCGGCACCGAAACACAGCACAAGAACGACGAGGATAGCATAATAGTTAACAATGACAGTCCAGCACTCCCCTGCGGGGCCATACAATACTCTTTCTTTGCACAGGAAAGGGAGGAAAAAAATAAAGACGCGGCTCGCTCGGCACCGACTCGTGGCGAGGGCTCGTACTGCCTCCGGAGCTCAGTCGGACCCCTCCTCGCACTTCACCGATGCGTGGCGGCGGGTTGACCCTCTACCTCCCTCAAGGCGAGCGCGACAGTGCGGGGGCTAGTCATGGCCACCACTGGAGGAGCTGCCGTCCGAAGGGGAGTCACCAAGGCTTGGGGAAATGCGGAAGCCGCCGGCCCCGCGCCCGCCTTCATCTTCGTCTCGGCCATCGCTGAGGAGGGGCGCCTGGCCGCAGTCATCGTCTTCAGGGCAGCACCCAATGTGGCGACCATATTCTCCGAACACCCTCACATAGAGGGTGGCATCTCCATCGAACTTGAAGTGCAGGGTGCATCGCCGGCTCAGGCCACGCGCGGGGGTGAACGTTTGCCAGCCGTGGGTCAGGGCCACATTCCCGGCGACGGAGATCTCTAGTGAAGCCTAGGAGGCCCTACTGCAGCAACCGTCCTCTTGAAGCCAGAGGCCGCCAGGAGCACCGGCCGGGAGTTCACCTGCAAAGAAGCGGGGAAGCTGGAGCCAGGTGCTGGTTGGGTCCGCCGACCACACGACGAACTCCGACAGCACTTCCACTGAGTGGAAGCGCGGCCTAGGGGACCGCGTAGCCACGACGCGCCTACCTTCACCCACCTGGTGCCCATCACCACGCGGGAGATCGCAGCCGCGACCGCGAGGAGCTGCTGCAGGCGGCGCAGGATCCTTGCGGGGACGACCCCGGCCGTGCTTGGGCGGGGGAGAGTCAGGCCCTTTCCGACGGGCCTTTCCCTTCTTTGCGGCTGAGAACCTCTTCGGTGGTGCCATGGGAGATGGCGAGTAGCTGGGATGGGGAGAAATAAGGAAGCGAGGAGGAAGATATGCAGCGGAGGCTTGCGCTCTCCCGCCTTTATAGCCAGGGGAGGCCAACCATCGGCCTCCACGATCGCAGGTAATCATGACCCGTTTTTGCACGTAGGGAATTGTCAAGTCGAGCAGTTGCCGAGGCGGCATGGGGAAGCGGAGACGCCCACGTCCAATCAACCGCCATGTAGCGCCCAAGGCCGCAGGCTGACGGGGCCCGCGGCGCTCCGCACTTGCCCCTTCGCTTCTCCGCTAAGCCAAGTCCGAGCGCGCCTTGGGCCCGGGGGCTACTGTCGGCGTTCTGGGAACGGGGGTCCCCAAACTTGCCTGCCTGCGGCCTGCGGCGTGGCTCAGGTGGAGGCCTAGTACGACCCATCTTCATCAGCACAAGACTCAAGACCCTCGCGAGGGGCCAAGCCTCGCAGGGCGGACGACGCAAGGCTACATCAGAAACGGCCTCGCCAGGTAGGCTCGTGACGAGGCGGAGAGATCAGGGAAGGGTACCTCGTGAGGTTCTTATGACGCAAGCCATGACGCGGTGCCACCATCACCGGTGAGCTGGTGAGGTATCTCTTGAGGTCTTGGAACGCCGCATTAGCTTCAGGAGTCCACTCGAATGACCCCTTCCTTTTCATCATCTTGAATAACGGGAGGGTACGCTCCCCTAACTTGGAGATGAAGCGCCCGAGCGAGGTCACATAGCCCACCAGCTTCTGCATCTCCTTGAGGGTTTGAAGTGGGATCATGTCTTCTATGGCTTTGACTTTCTCCGGGTTGGCCTCAATTCCTCTGTGTGACACCAAGAAACCCAGCAGCTTGCTAGAGGGGACGCCAAACACACACTTCTCGGGGTTGAGCCGCAGGTCCACCTTGCGTAGGCTGGCAAATGTTTCCTCCAGGTCCTCGATCAGGGTCCTTGCCTCCTGATATTTTACCATTATGCCATTGACGTAGGCCTCAACATTCCTCCCAAGCTGTTGGCCCAGAGCGATATGCATTAGTCGTTGGAAGGTGGCTCCAACATTACGCAGTCCGAACGACATGCAGGTGTAGCAGTACACCCCGCACGTGGTCAGGAATGTCGTCTTCTCCACGTCTTGTACAGCCATCTTGATCTGGTGGTATCCCGAGAAGGCATCCAAAAGCATAGCAGATCACACTCAGCGGTGGAGTCGATGATTTGGTCGATGCACGGGAACAGGAAGGGGTCCTGAGGGCAAGCCTTGTTGAGGTTGGTGAAGTCGACACACATGCGCTCCTTCCCGACCTTCTTGGGGACAATAACTGGGTCTGCTAGCCATTTTGGGTACCGCACCTCATGGACGATGCTGGCATCCTGCAGCTTGTGGGTTTCTTGGACGATGAACGCTTGCTTCTCGGTGGACTGCCGCCATGCCTTCTGCTTCACTGGGCATGTTTGGGAACACCCTCAGGAGGTGCTCGATTATCCCCCTCGGGACTCCAACCAGGTCCTTGGGTTCCCATGCGGACACTTCCTTGTTGGCGCACAAGAAGCTGACTAACGCACTCTCTTGGTCCGGAGAGAGGCCGACACCTATGGTGAAGGTGGCGCCAGATGCTCCGCCTTCGTAAACTGGTACTTGTTTCGTCTGAGCTCAATCTTCAGAAAAAAATTGTGTCTTCTTGGCCGGCGCAGCCCCGGGGGCCTTCGGGGCTCCTTTCCCACTCGGCTGCATGGCTGCCGCGGTCTTGAACGTAAGCTTGAGGGCCAGCAGTGCATCCTTCATGTCCCCTGCCACTGTAAGGACGCCGCAGCTCCCTGGCATCTTCATTAGGTTATAGGATGGGTGAGTTGCTTCGTTGAACTTGGCTACAGCTAGGTACCCGAGGATGGCATTGTACGGGAGGCTGATCCTGGCAACGTCGAAGTCAATAAGCTCGGTGCGGTAGTTGTCGTGGGTCCCGAAGGTGACGGGGAGGCGGATCTACCCCAGGGGGCTGGCGGAGCCGTCACCAACACCAGAAAAGGGCTTGGTGGGGCGGAGCTGGCCGTAAGGTATGTGGAGCAAGCTGAATGCCTCCACAGAAAGCACGTTGAGGCCGGCCCCGCCATCGATGAGGGTCTTGGTGACTGTCACGTTGCAGATGGCGGGGGTGCAGAGCATCGGGAGCGCTTTGCGCCCACTGTGGAAGTGGGGTGGTCCTTTGAATCAAAGGTGAGGTCGGCCTTGGGCGCCGCCCAGCCCGGGGGAGCCCCCGGCTGCACGCAGGCGGCACTCAGTTGGCGGAAGATTTGCTGACGTGGTGGTCCGAGGGTGGTGTTTGCGAGCCGCTGAGGAGGGCTGCAACAGCGTAGGGCACCGGTGCCATGAAGCGCGCGATGAAGAGGCCGTGCGGCTCCTCCCAGGAAGCGACAGAAGATTCTGGCAAGTTGAGCAGCCAGGCACATGGCACACCCATGGGGCCATGGGGAGCCAGTTGGCCATGACCTTGTCGTCCCCGCCGGTTGCCCAAACTGCCTCTTCGTATGCCTGGAGGAAGCCAGCCGGATCTGCTGCGCCATCGTAGCGGGGCGGCAGCTCCGGCCTGAACTTGGGTGGCCACTGCACCCGCCGTAGAGCGGGGGTGAAATCCCGGTGGCCCACGGCTCCTCCAAAGGTGCGTGATGGTCTAGTCAACATTGGAGCACCCCCATTGGGGCCGGCAACGGAGCACAGCGGACGGAGCGGCAGGTCTTCGACGTACCCCTACCTGTCACACCAAATGTCGGATTACATGCTCCACAAACCCTTGAGAGGTTCAAACTCTGGGGTGCATGCAAAGATCCCACTCTCCCTAGTCTACCGACTCGCTTGTCTCACAGCCTAACGCGTCAATCTCGAAGGAAACAGGACAGGGAGGTTTACCTAGGTTCGGGCCACCTTGCGGTGTAAAACCCTACTCTTGCTTTTTGGTGGATTTGCCTCAAGGGGCTGTGGAAGAACTAGTACAGTGGAAAACAACCTTAGAGGCGAGTTCTTGGGCTCAAGTGAGCTGGTGAGCTAGTGAGGGTGGAATGGATCCCATCCCTCTCCTTGGTGGTGGCTAGGTCCTATTTATAGTGGCTTTGGTCCTCTTCCCAAATGGAGGCGGGAAGGGATCCCACAACGGCCAAATTAGAAGGGAGACAACAAGTACATCTTATCCTGACTAAAGTGGTATTCTCCTGCAAAAGCCTCTGGTCATGACGCTGTGGTGGGCTCGGCAATGACTTCCTCCTGCCGTCCTGGCAGTCTTGGTCTTGATGCATGGGAATGGAAACCTTTGGCCGCTTCCTCGGGACTCCACGCCTGCTGCTTGCCTCCTCTGCATTAAAGAGGCAACTGGCACACTGCGCCCTCTGGCGCCCGCCTATCCTCGATCGTCATGGCTCACGTCACTCGAACCTCATGAGGTGAGCCTTGCATAGCAATCTCCGCTCCTCGGGACCCAGCCCGAGGAGGACGATCCCCTTGGAGGTCTTGGTGTCATCCGCCTCGCGAGGCTTGGCCCCTCGCGACGGTCTTGAGTTGTTGATGTCGAAACTGGGCCGTACCAGGCCGTAGGCAGTCAAGTCTGGGTACCTCCGTATCCAGAACGTTGACAGCCCCCTTCCTCCTACTCCGACACTAGCGACCACGCGGATGTCACCCGGGAAGGTGAAACCTGCGGTGCAAGTCACAAGCTCCTCCTCTTCGCCTGCACTGGTGCTCGACGCGTCCTCCATCGTCGAGGTGGGACACCTCGACCCTGTGCTCTCGTAGACGATGAGCGAGACAATGAGTAGGGCGAAACCGTGATCTTGGCCGGCTCCGCCGAGCAAAAGAACTTGGCGAAGACTGTTTATCCCTTCTTCCTCCAGAGCGTCTTCGCGGGGCTCGTCCCGCCCCTTTCAGAATTCTTATGCACCATCCTTGCGCATTACAACATTCGGGCCCTTCACCTTAAACCCAACTCCATCATCCTCTTGTCCATCTTCGCTTTTTACTGTAAGGATTTTGTGGGCGTGAGGCCCTCTGTGCCACTTCCCTGCCATTTTTTCAGCCTGCGGATGCATGATCTGACGCAACGCTCTGGCTGCATGTCCTTCGTTGCGGACCACAAGGGGAACTTCGTCCTAAAGGCCGGGAAGAAGGTGGATGGCTTCCGGCACCGTGCGCTGGGTCTTCCTGGACACCAATGGCCTTAACCCATCGCTGTTGCCGCTGTTCGAGCTGCCTGAACGGCTTGAGAGGTGGGGCCACGCCAAGCTTACCGACCCCAGCACAGCGCCCGTTTTGGTGAAGATAGACTAGGACATGGAGCCCAAGCGGCTGACAGGAGATGTGTTGGTGAAGGAGTTCAGGACGCAGCGCCTGGTGCCGCTCCAATTGCACACGTGGGCAATGTGGGAGTTTCAGGGTGCGCAGGACGACATCAGGGTCTACCCTGCCAGCCTGACGGGTGAGGAGCTGGACAAGGGCATGGCCATCCTACTTGACAGTGACCTGGGAGACCTCCCCGCAGACTACGTCCCGCTTTACCAGCGTGGTGACAGGGAGGAGTTGGTTGCTGCCATGCCCGCCTTTGATGAGCTGGGGTTTCTGCCTCTCGAGCACCCCAATTCCCCCATGCCGGTGTCATCCGACAACAGCGACGGTGTCGAGGACTCAGAGACGACCGAGGACGATGGCATCGGTCCCGTCCCTGCCTGGCCAGCAAGCTGAAGAAGGGGTGGCCGCTGCTGGTGCTGCCATGGCCCAACCGGTCGTGGCCCCTCAGCGCGGCCATCACGCCTCTCCAGGCGGCAGTGCCATGCCGAGGCCGACCAAGGAGCGCCCTGCCAACCCCTAGAGTGCGACCAAGGCCGCATCAAGGAGAAGCGGGGCGCCCCTGCCCTGGCCAAGAAGGAGAAGAAGAGGATGTGGGTCGACCCTCCTGAGTAAGTGATCTGCCTTGCTCTTCTACTAAGCATAGATTGCAACAGTGCCCAGAGTGCTTCCCTCCTGACACCCTGACTAGGCCTCGTGATGAAGAAGAGGAAGGAGAGTGCAGAGCCGAAAGAGCCCCCAGCCCCGAGGGCGTCGTCAGCCTCTGGTCGTGGCCGTGGTAGGCGCGGCAATGCACCGGGCCGGCTTGGCGCAGCCTCCGAGCGCTCGGATGATGCCGTGCCTGATCTTTCGAGTGCTCCACCAGCCCTAGGCGCCTCGACACTGCCGTCTGGAGGAACGCTCGTCGAGGACGCCGGGGCTCAGGGGATGTTGTCGGCATTCTGGGAACGGGGCTCCCCAGACTTGCCTGCCTGCGCCCTGCGGCGTGGCTCAAGTGGAGGCCCAGTACGGCCCATCTTCATCAGCACAAGACTCAAGACCCTCGCGAGGGTCCAAGCCTCGCGGGGCGGATGGCGCAAGGCTACATCAGAAACGGACTCGCCAGGCAGGCTCGTAAGGAGGCGGAGAGATCAAGGCGGGGTACCTCGCGAGGTTCTTATGACGCAAGCCATGACGATCGAGACTAGGCGGGCGCCAGGCGGGCGCCGGCCTGTGCAGTGTCCTTGTTTCATCTTTGGTGCAAAGGGGGCAAGCACAGGCGTGGGGTACCGAGGCATCAGGCAAAGGTTTCCATTTCGGTGTAACGAGACCAAGACCAGCAGAGGGGCAGGATGGAGGTCACCGTGGAGCCCAAGACGGCGTCATCACGAGTGCCTTTGGCAGCCGAAGACCAACTTTAGTTAGGATAACTTGTACTAGATGTTTCCCTTTGAAATGGCTGTTGTTGGCGCCCTTCCCGCTCAATATTTGGGAACAGGACCAGGGCCTCTATAAATAGGGCAAGCCACCACAGTGAAGAGGGACAGACTCATCGAGAGCTCATTCGAGAGAGAGGCGATCGAACTCACCCAAGCAGTTCATGGCAACAGCTCAAGAACACCTCTCGCGAGGTTGTTCTTCCCTTGTACTGTTCATCATCAGCCCCTGAGGCAATCCACCACACCACACACCGGAGTAGGGTATTACACCATAATGGTGGCCCGAACTAGTATAAATCTTGTGTCCCTCGTGTTGTCCATCGTTTTTAGTTTAGATCTCATGGGACGATCGGACGTAGGTCGGTAGGGGAGAGATCTTCATGCGCACCCCAGAGTTCGAACCTTAAGGGTCTGCCGGAACCCAACATCCGACATTTGGCGCACTAGGTAGGGGTGCGCCGGAGCTCTCCCTTCCGTCGACCCGCTCCTCATCAGCACCGCGCCCTGCCCTCATGGCGGCCGACGCACTGTCTGCTCTGGCTGTCAACGCAGGCGCGGAAACCAGGGGACTTCGAGCCCTGGCCCCCGCCTTGCAACAGGTGCAGTGGCCGAACAAGTTCAAGCCAGAAATGCCGCCACGCTATGACAACGCAGCCGACCTGCTAGCCTTTCTGCTGGCATATGAAGAAGCCGTCCTCAAGGCTGGAGGCGACGACAAGGTCATGGCTAACTGGCTGCCCCTGGCCCTCACCGGCGTCCCGCGCATGTGGCTGCTCCACTTACCAGTGGCTTTTGTGGCCTCCTGGGAGGAGTTGCGCGACCTCTTCCTCGCCCATCATGCTGCGCTGGCACCCCCAGTCATCGCAACTATCTTGGGCGGATTGCAGGCACCACCTTCGAGCCGCCACGTCAAGCCGTTCACTCGCCAGATCGGCGCCGTCCTCAAGCGCCAAGAAGCCCCCCCCCCACCCGGGCTGGGTGGCACCCAAGGCTGATTTGACCTTCAGCTCGGACGATCACCCCTCTAACACCGCCTGCTCGGGCGCGCTCCCGATGCTATGTACCCCCACCATCTGCCAGGTGGCCGTCACCAGGACCCTCATCGACGGTGGTGCCGGCCTCAACATGCTCTCGATGGAGGCCTTTAGCCTCCTCCACGTGTTGCTAGAGCGGCTCCAGCCCAGCAAGCCCTTCTCGGGCATTGGGGGCAGTTCCACCGGCTCTCTGGGGCAGATCCGCCTCCCGATGACCTTAGGCACCCACGACAACTTCCGCACGGAGCTGGTCAACTTCGACATTGCCCCCATCGGCCTCCGGTACAACGCCATCCTTGGCTATCCAGCCTTGGCTTAGTTCATGGCTGCGACTCACCCGGCGTACAACCTCATGAAGATGCCGGGGAGCAGCGGCGTCCTTACCGTGTCCGGAGACACAAGGGACGCACTGCAAGCGCTCAAGCTCTCTTTTAGGACGGTCGTGGTGGCACGGCCCGCCAGTGCAGATACCATTGAGCCCAAGGGGGCTGCACCGGCCAAGAAGAAGCAGGTACTGGTCAACAAGGATGGACCCTCTGGCGCCACCTTCACCATAGGCGCCAACCTCGATCCTGAGAGGAGGGGGCCTTGGTGAAGTTCATGCGTGCAAACAAGAAGGTGTTTGCGTGGGAACCTAATCAACTGGCAGGGGTCCCAAGGGATGTGATTGAACATCATCTCAACGTGTGCCCCAACATGCACCCCGTGAAGCAGAAGGCAAGGCGACAATCCACTAAAAAGTAGGCCTTCATCGTCCAAGAAACCCGCAAGTTAGAGGCAGCAGGCGTCATTCGCGAGGTTCGCTACCCTGAATGGCTGGCCAACCCAGTCACTGTGCCAAAAAAGGGAGGAAAGGAACGTATATGTGTCGACTCCACCAACCTCAACAAGGCCTGCCCACAGGATCCATTCCCGCTCCCTCGCATCGACCAGATCGTCGATTCTACCGCCGAGTGTGACCTATTGTGCTTCCTGGATGCCTTCTCGGGCTATCACGAGATCAAGATGGCGGTAGAAGATGTGGAGAAAACAGCCTTCCTGACCCCGTATGGAGTATACTGCTATACTTGTATGTCGTTCGGGTTGCGCAACGCAGGCGCGACCTTTCAGCGACTGATGCACATCGTCTTGGGCCGGCAGCTCGGGAGGAACACCGAGGCCTACGTTGATGACATTGTGGTAAAGTCTCGGGAGGCGAAAACCCTGATACAGGACCTGGAAGAAACCTTTGCAAGCCTCCGTGAAGTGGATCTCTGGCTCAACCCGGAGAAGTGCGTATTTGGAGTTCCCTCGGGCAAGCTTTTGGGCTTCCTCGTATCCCACAGGGGCATCGAGGCTGATCGGGAGAAGGTCAAGGCAGTCGAAGACATGAGTCCACCAAAGAACCTTAAAGAAATGCAGGAGGTCACCGAGCGAGTAACCGCGTTGGGATGCTTCATCTCCAAGCTTGGAGAGCAGGCACTACCATTCTTCAAGCTGATCAAGAAGAAAGGCCCATTCGAATGGACTAAAGAGGCCGACAAGGCATTCCAAGATCTCAAGAAGTACATCACTGCTACGTCTTGATCTTGCGTTGGTTTTCCTTGAAGAGAAGAGGGTGATGCAGCAAAGTGTAGCGTAAGTATTTCCCTCAGTTTTGAGAACCAAGGTATCAATCCAGTAGGAGGCTCCTCAAAAGTCCGACGCACCTACACAAACAAACTGAGAACTCGCAACCAACGCAATAAAGGGGTTTTCAATCCCTTCACGGCCACTTGCGAAAGTGAGATCTAATAAAGATAGTATGATAAGATAAATATATTTTTGGTATTTTTGATATAGATGCAAAAAGTAAAGATGCAAATAAAAGTAGATGGAAAGCAAATATGATAAGAGTTAGACCCGGGGGCCATAGGTTTCACTAGAGGCTTCTCTCGACATAGCATAAGTATTACGGTGGGTGAACAAATTACTGTCGAGCAATTGATAGAAAAGCGCATAGTTATGAGATTATCTAGGCATGATCATGTATATAGGCATCACGTCCATAACAAGTAGATCGACTCCTGCCTGCATCTACTACTATTACTCCACACATCGACCGCTATCCAGCATGCATCTAGAGTATTAAGTTCATAAGAACAGAGCAACGCATTAAGCAAGAAGACATGATGTAGCGGGATAAACACATGCAATATGATATAAACCCCATCTTGTTATCCTTGATGACAACAATACAATACGTGTCTTGCAACCCTTTCTGTCACTGGGTAAGAACACCGCAAGATTGAACCCAAAGCTAAACACTTCTCCCATGGCAAGAAAGATCAATCTAGTAGGCCAAACCAAACTGATAATTCGAAGAGACTTGCAAAGATAACTCAATCATACATAAAAGAATTCAGAGAAGATTCAAATATTATTCACAGATAAACTTGATCATAAACCCACAATTCATCGGATCTTGACAAACACACCGCAAAAAGAGATTACATCAAATAGTTCTCCACAAGAGAGGGGGAGAACATTGTATTGAGATCCAAAAAGAGAGAAGAAGCCATCTAGCTAATAACTATGGACCCGTAGGTCTGTGGTAAACTACTCACAACTCATCGGAGGGGCAAGGATGTTGATGTAGAGGCCCTCCGTGATTGCTTCCCCCTCCGGCCGAGTGCAGGCAAGGGCTCCAAGATGGATCTCGCGGATACAGAAGGTTACGGCGGTGGAAATTGTGTTTTGTGGTGCTCCTGTATGTTTTCGGGGTACGTAGGTACATATTGGAGGAAGAAGTACGTCGGTGGCTGCTCGAGGGGCCCACGAGACAGGGGGGCACGCCCTATAGGGGGTGCCCTCCTATCTCGTGGGGCCCTCGGAGCTTTCTTGACTTGCACTCCAGGCTCTCCGGATCAGATTTGTTCCAAAAATAACGCTCCTGAAGGTTTCATTCCGTTTGGACTCCATTTGATATTCCTTTTCTTCAAAATACTTAAATAGGCAAAAAAACAACAATATGGGTTGGGCCTCCGGTTAGTAGGTTAGTCCCAAAAATGATATAAGTGTGTAAAATAAAGCCCATAAACATCCAAAAGGGGTAATATAATAGCATGGAACAATCAAAAATTATAGATACGTTGGAGACGTATCAAGCATCCCCAAGCTTAATTCCTGCTCGTCCTCGAGTAGGTAAATAATAAAAAAGAAATTTTTGATGTGGAATGCTACCTACCATATTTCTCAATGTAAATTTCTACATTGTGGCATGAATGTTCAGACCCAAATGAATACAAAATAAAAGTTCATATTGACATAAGAAATAGTAATACTTCAAGCATACTAATCAAAGTAATCATGTATTCTCAAAATAACATGGCTAAAGAAAGTTATCCCTACAAAATCATATAGTCTGGCTATGCTCTATCTTCATCACACAAAGTATTTAATCATGTACAACCCCGATGACAAGCCAAACAATTCTTTCATACTTTAATAATCTCAAACTTTTTCAACTTTCACGCAATACATGAGCGTGAGCCATGGACATAGCACTATATGTGGAATAGAATGGTGGTTGTGGAGAAGACAAAAAGGAGAAGATAGTCTCACATCAACTAGGCGTATCAATGGGCTATGGAGATGCCCATTAATAGATATCAATGTGAGTGAGTAGGGATTGCCATGCAACGGATGCACTAGAGCTATAAATATATGAAAGGTCAACAAAAGAAACTAAGTGGGGTGCATCCAACTTGCTCGCTCATGAAGACCTAGGGCACTTTTGAGGAGGCCTATCATTGGAATATACAAGCCAAGTTCTATAATGAAAAATTCCCACTAGTATATGAAAGTGACAACATATGAGACTCTCTATCATGAATATCATGGTGCTATTTGAAGCACAAGTGTGGAAAAAGAGATAGTAGCATTGTCCCTTCTCTCTTTTTCTCTCATTTTTTTCTTTTTTTTTCTTTTTTTTCTTTGGCCTTTTTTTTTCTTTTTGGCCTTTCTCTTTTTTCTTTTTTTTTTCTTTTTGTAACGTCTGAAGTCTCATCCCGACTTGTGGGGGAATCATAGTCTTCATCATCCTTTCCTCACTAGGACAATGCTCTAATAATAAAGATCATCACACTTTTATGGATTTACAACTCAAAGCTAGAACAAGATATGACTCTATATGAATGCCTCCGGCAGTGTACCGGGATATGCAATGAATCAAGAGTGACATGTATGAAAATTATGAAGGTGGCCTTGCCACAAATACAATGTCAACTACATGATCATGCAAAAAGCAATATGACAAAAGTAATGTGTGCCATATGAACGGAATGGTGGAAAGTTGCATGGCAATATATCTCGGAATGGCTATGGAAATGCCATAATAGGTAGGTATGGTGGCTGTTTTGAGGGAGGTAAATGGTGGGTGTATGGTACCGGCGAAAGTTGCGCGATACAAGAGAGGCTAGCAATGGTGGAAGGGTGAAAGAGTGCGTATAATCCATGGACTCAACATTAATCAAAAGAACTCATATACTTGTTGCAAAAATTTAGAAGTCATCAAAAACCAAAGTACTACGAGCATGCTCCTAGGGGGATAGATTGGTAGGAGAAGACCATCGCTCGTCCCCGACCGCCACTCATAAGGAAGACAATCAATAAATAAAATTGTGCTCCAACTTCATCACAAAGCGGTTCACCATACGTGCATGCTACGGGAATCACAAGCTTCAACACAAGCATTCTTTAAATTCATAATGACCCAACTAGCATGACTTTAATATCACTACCTCCATATCTCAAAACAATTATCAAGTATCAAATTGATTATGGCATCCAATTCACTTTCTATGATAGTTTTTATTATACCCAACTTGGATGCTCATCATTCTAGAACCAACTTTATGATCATAGCAAATACCATGCTGCTCTAAAAGACTCTCAAAATGATATAAGTGAAGCATGAGAGACTAGAAATTTCTTCAAAATTAAGACACCACCGTGCTCTAAAAGATATAAGTGAAGCACTAGAGCAAAAACTATCAAGCTCAAAAGATATAAGTGAAGCACATAGAGTATTCTAGCAAATTCTAATCAAATAGGCTTCTCCAAAAAGGTGTGTACAGCAAGGATGATTGTGGTAAACTAAAAAAGAAAAGACTAATATAATACACGACGCTCCAAGAAAAACACATATCATGTGGCGAATAAAAATATAGCTCCAAGTAAAGTTACCAATGAACGAAGATGAAAGAGGGGATGCCTTCCCGGGGCATCCCCAAGCTTAGGCTTTTGGCTATTCTTGAATATCTTGGGGTGCCATGGGCATCCCCAAGCTTAGGCTCTTGCCACTCCTTATTCCATAGTCCATAAAAGTGTCACATCCCTGGTCCTGTTATGCACTAGGCTAGACCTCATCTGAGCATCATGTTTAAATTTTTGAAACCTGAACTGAGGAATTTTGGAAGCCTCAAAAAAAAACTTAAATAAAAGAAGGGCAAAAACCCTAAAAATCTCATTCATTGCTCCAAAATGCTCCTCTTAAATGTTTGATAATTTTTGGTAAGGGTTCTGGTCCCAACCAAAATATTGAACATTTTTAAGGATTTATTTTTGGGACTTTGGATTTAATTCATTAGCTATTTGAATTTGAATTATATTCATATAATTAGAATATAATTTCAAATACCCCTGAAATATTTTATAAGCTTTTGGAAGAGTCCATCTAGCAATATAAAATATTCAGAGGAGTTTTTGGCATTGTTTGAATTATTTTAAATTCAAAACAGTGGCAAAATAAATTAAATAAAACAAAACAGAAATAAAAGACACAGGAGAGAAACCTTACCTGGACTTACCTCTGCAGCCCACCAGGCCCACCTGGCCAGCCCAGCCCATCTCCACCCCCCCCCCCTGTCGTCTTCCTCCCTGCTAGGAGGACAGACACCGCGACGCCGCCGCGCGCGCCACCTCCTGCTTCCCCTGGCCACCTCCTGCTTCCTCCCCGAGCCCTCTAGCGACGCCACGGAGTCGTCCCCGACCGCTATCCCTCCCTCTGCTCGCTCTGGCTCTCTCCCTCTCCCGATTTGGAGCACCACCGAGAGCCACCGGAGGGCGCCGCCGTCGCATCCATAGCCACCGGCCACCCCTCGCCCTTCCGATGAGCTCAGGAGCTCCTTTCTGACCCCATGGAGCTGCACACCGACGCACGCGACCAGAGGAGGCCCCAGTCGACCGGAGCATCGTCGTGTTCATCCCCGGTGCCCGGAGATCGCCGCCGTAAATTCGCCGTCGCAGAAGCTTCCCCGAGCTCGCCGACCCCTCCGTCCAGTCCACTGTGAGCCCCTCTTCCTCTTCCCCCTTCCCTCAAGCTCGCGCTCATCCCCTAGCCCCTTCCTCCACCGCGGCCGAGAGTTTCTCGCTGCCGGCCATGGTGCAGTCGTGGCCATAGCCGCGCATGCCCATGACGGAGTGCTTCACCGTGCTCATAAAGCCCCCAGGAGCCCAACACACCAACCAGCTCCCCCTCCCGCGCACCGCAACGCCAAACCCGTGGGTGCCCGAACTCCGTCCGCCGCGGAAGTGCTCGTCGCCGTCGACTCAGGCCATCCCAGCTGCTGTCGCTGCTACCACTAGATGCGCAAGAACGCCAGCAAGCCGTAGCCACAAACCGCGCTCAAAATGGAGCCCCGTAGCGTTTTTCCGAAACGCTCCGCCGTCGTTTTGGTCGCCGCCGGCGTAACTCCGGCGAGGGTGATGTGGCAGATTAATTCGGGCTAATGACGCACTTAGTCAACACCTAGTGACACTGACAGCGGGCCCCACCCCTGGTCAAACCCCAGTCAGCGCTGGGTTTGACCGGGATTAGGTCCTGTGTCACTGACGTGTGGCCCCCACACGTCAGGTTTGACCGAGCCAGCCCAGTTGACCCTGCTGACGTCACTGTGACGTGGTGCTGACGCCATAATCATTTCTGGATTTAATATTATTCAGGAAATTCCAAAAAATGTCCTAAACTCCTAAAAATCGTAGAAAATTAACCGTAACTCCAAATTAAATGATTTATATATGAAAAATTATCAGAAAAATTCAAGGAATCCATCTGTACCATTTTCATGCATGTTAGAACAACTTATAGCTGCTGTTTAGCACAAATCAATTAAATGGCATTTGAATAATCACATATGGAGTTTGAATTTGAATCTTGTATTCAAACCAACTTCATTTAATCTGTTGCTAGTTGCATTAGCCCAAAACACATTCATTTTGCCATGTCATGACCATTCATTTTGCCATGTCATGATCATGCATCATATTGTGCATTGCATTGATTGTGTTCCCTTCTGTGTTGCCGGTATTTGTCCCCTCTCGATAGACGTGATACCGATGATGTGATCGTTGACACTGATGAAGACTCAATGTTATCTTTTGAAGTGCCAGGCAAGCAAAACCCCCTTGTTCATTCCGATACAATCCCACTCTCTCGCTCCTGCTCTCTTTTACTGCATTAGGACAACAACGATTCATCTGTTACCTGCTGCGGTAGCTGAACCCCTTTATCCTTTGCATGACCTGTCATTGCCACAGTAAATAGATGAAACCCACTAGCATGAGTAGGAGTTGTTTGAGCCCTGTTGTGCCTACTCATTCATGTTTGTTTGTCATGCCTGCTACTGCTTAGAGTTGAGTCAGGTCTGATTCATCGGGGATGAATCAGAGGTGTGTGAACATGTCCTACTGTGTGTGAGCTAAGTGTGTGAACACGATTTGGTAAAAGGTGTCGGTGAGAGGCCATGTAGGAGTACATGGTGGGTTGTCTCATTGAAGCCGTCCTCAGGAACTGAGTTCTGTGTTTGTGATCCATGATTCAGCTACTACCATACATTGGGCCCTGAAATATGACCCCGCTCGACTTCTTATTCACCCTAGTCCTCTGTCCAGGAGTTGCAAGTAGTTTCTGGTGTTTGTAGCTTACTGGAGGCCGTGGACAGCGCTGACCGTAGGGGTGGGCTGTGATGCGGTAGGTACGTGGCACGGTGTACCGGATGCCCGTTTGGTATCTCGGGAACCCTGTTCACATCGTTTGGGGCTGTGAGCGAAACTCCGGCCGGATCTCCTCATGGATGGAACCCGAATAGGCGATAAACCTGGACTACAGACTTGAGTGTTTAGGTAGGTCGTGGTCTACACCCACGTCGGCTTTCGCTTGAAGTCTGCCGAGCACATGTCGTGTGCAGACGCTAAGTGGTGGAAACATGTATGAAGAAGTACACCCCTGCAGGGTTAATATGATCTATTCGAATAGCCGTGTCCGCGGAAAAGGACTTCTGGGTTGCTTATATCAGTTCATAGACAAGTGAAAGTGGATACTCTAAAATACGCAAGATAAGCGTGAGTGCTATGGATGGCGTTCTCGTAGGGAGACGGGAGCGGATCCATAGTGGTGTATTGATATGGTGAATATGTGGACTCGTGTGCGCCACCTCAAAAGAGTTACTTGCAGTCGTAGTTCAGGATAGCCACCGAGTCAAAGCTGGCTTGCTGCAGTTAAACCCCACCATCCCCTTTGTTGATAATGATGCATATGTAGTTAGTTCTGATGTAAGTCTTGCTGGGTACATTTGTACTCACGTTTGCCTATTTTATGTTTTTGCAGAGAGACTTCGGTCTCACTAGTAGTTCCGCGTGGACTTCGACGTTTAGCTTGTTACCTCAGCTACGATCTTGTGCCCTCGGCAGGATCTAGTAGATAGTCAGGCTTCTCAGCCTTTTTCAGTTATAGATGTCTGTACCCAGACATGATAGCTTCCGCTTGTGCTTTGATTTGTATGCTCTGAATGTTGGGTCATGAGACCCCTGTTTGTAATATCTCGCTCCTCGGAGCCTATTGAATAAATTACTTGAGTCGTAGAGTCATGTTGTGATGCCATGTTGTATTTGCACATATCGAGCATATTGTGTGTATGTTATTGAAATGCTTGGTATGTGTGGGATCTGACCATCTAGTTGTTTATCTTTAGTAGCCTCTCTTACGGGGAAATGTCTCCTAGTGTTTCCACCGAGCCATGGTAGCTTGCTACTGCTCCGGAACACTTAGGCTGGCCGGCATGTGTCCTTCTTCGTTCCTGTGTCTGTCCCTTCGGGGAAATGTCACGCGATGAATACCGGAGTCCTGTTAGCCCGCTACAGCCCGGTTCACCGGAGTCCTGCTAGCCCAGTGCTACAGCCTGGATTCACTCGCTGATGACCGACACGTTCGATGCTGGGTCATGGATGCCTGTCCCTGTAAGTCTGTGCCACTTTGGGTTTACGACTAGCCATGTCAGCCCGGGCTCCTTATCATATGGATGCTAGCGACACTGTCATATACGTGTGCCAAAAGGCGCAAACGGTCCCGGGCAAAGGTAAGGCGACACCCGTGGGAATACCGTGCGTGAGGCCGCAAAGTGATATGAGGTGTTACATGCTAGATCGATGTGGCATTGAGTCGGGGTCCTGACAGCGTTGGTATCAGAGCTTGACTGCCTGTAGGATTACCAAGCCAAACTGGTCGAAGTTGAGTCTAGAAATTCTTTAGTTATATAAGGGAATTGATTGTGGGATGGAACGTAAGGCTCTTTTTACTCTTATACCTCATGGCCTTCTGATCTGAGTCATCATCTTCTCCTCTACGGGGATTAAGAACTAGGCTTTCTCTTCTTTCTATCAGGATCACGTGTTACTAATCCGCAGACTTATAAGATTGTTGGATTTAAGTCTCAATTCAGTTCCTACTACCTCCGTATGTTAGTTGTTGATCTCGGAACCTTGATATTGTGCTTCTGAGTGGTTATGCCACCATTTTGTAGTATGTCTCAAATCTTTTCTGAGCATTTACAGCCGTTATGCTGTCCGAGTCATCCCAGGTTTCTAAATAGTTTGAAGCAATTTGCAAATTCCTTCCTCCCGCTTCGATGTTCCTTTGGGCCAGATTAACCACACTACTCAGTGAGTTGAGGTACTCTGTTACCTTGACATATATGTTGGAGATATTATTATAACCCTAGGTGTCTTAGGGGATCATCTAGTGGTCTAGCCATGATCTGTGTTCCCAGTGTGATGATTCTGGCTTTTATTCTCGGAAGCATCCCGTGATGCTACTTAGTAGTAGGTATTCTATTTCTGGGTTTTGAACCCGAGATTCACTCTACTTACTTCATGTTGATAGTGTTTGCTAGTTCCTTCAGGATATTAGTAACTTTGCGATAGT
Organism: Triticum aestivum; assembly: GCF_018294505.1. Lineage (NCBI taxonomy): Eukaryota > Viridiplantae > Streptophyta > Magnoliopsida > Poales > Poaceae > Triticum > Triticum aestivum. The sequence goes on from NC_057801.1 coordinate 720,333,311, forward strand.
CCTCGAGGTCCGTGGTATTTCCTTCTTCCAAATACTATGGACCGCTTATGGCAGATGTTTATTGGATCAAAGATCACAATTAGAGTACTCTTGAGGAGATCTCCATTCATAAATCGTGACTCTGCCAGTCTTACCTCTCTGCATGGGTTATCTGGAAGAAATGTTGATCTCGCTCGACATACTAATCTATGCATCCACAACTCAGAAAATTATATGTTCCTTTGAGTTGTCCCTCTTTAGTTGTCTACTGACCTTCGTCTATCAATTGATAGTCAAGAGTATGCGTGCGTTCGTTCATCGATGCCTATTGCTCTTGTGGTCCGTCAAGTCGCGGAATGACTAGTAGAAACAAACTCCAGTACCTCTTCCATATCCAGGATTGAGTCAAAGAAGTTGTATGCCGCAGATCAAATGCCAATCCAGCTTTTGGTTCTGTTCTACCTTGGAGTATTACCCCCTTTATGTCAGAATTGTCATGAGAACTGCACCAACTCTCATGAATTTTGACGTAGTGATACTTCTCACCATCATTAGTCATTCCTCGGCCCTCGTGTTGATGCAACCGGAATACCGACAAATGAATTGTGATGTGTGAAATCAATACTCCCAGCAACCTCGTTGCTTGGTAGTTAAAGGATAATAATTTCATTCTTAGCGTGTTGGTTTTTGAATCATCCTTCTAAGACTGATCGTGCTACCTAGTCCTTATTTCGGTGCACCCTTCGATTGATGAGTTAGGATCTTGTCAAGTCCTCACTCATTTGATCATATCGTCTTGCCCTCAAAAGCGAGATTGTTCTCGAGCTTAGTAACATACCGGTGGTTCGTGATTTTCCGAATATCTTCTCGGAAGTATTACCAGGTTGTTCCCTGACTGTTATGTTGAGCTCGTGATCAAGTTGGTTTCTTGTGAACCACCTTCTCTCCAAGAATCGGTGTTAGATATCCCTGAGCTAGTTGGTTAAGCTAGACAACAACTTGGAGAGTTGGAAGATAAAAGCTTGCCTGACTTAGTTCGTTCCAAAGGGATATTCTTGTGTAGTGTGTGTTGAAGAAAGATGATATCTTCATCGATTGGTCCTTGTGATCAGTTGCTGGACCTATTGTCTTATCAATCCTTTGATTTGAGTGTGGGCTATCGTCAAATCAAATCAGTACCAACGATGCTCGTAATGTTGTCTTATTCGTGGTTGATCCCTCGAGCATACACCATTACATCTTTGGTCTGACCAATGCTATCACCGTGTTCACTGAACTATGGAATTCCTTCTAAAAGGAAACCTAGATGAATTGTTGTTGAGCCCATTGACAACATCCTTATCTCCTCCATGATTTTGTTGAACATTAAGCTAGTGTTGGAAACTTTTTAAAGCATTTGTTCATGCTAGCTCATGAAGCATATGTTTGGATGAAGGTAGTGACTTCCTTTAATTCATGTGCATCTAATGCAAGTTGCCGCCGTGGACTCGAGAAAGTCAATGTTGCTTCCTCTGGAATCATCGCAAGTCAGTCATGCACACGTGCGAAGTATTCTGTGGTCTGGAGACTTGCAACCTTCATTCCATATGTGTATCCTAGCACACCAAGCCACTGACTGATTTGTTCAAGGAGAAGGAGTATCTTCATAAGAGCTAATCCGGACTTATGAAAGAACTTCGATATCCTCGCTGATGGTTCCCCTCCTGAACTCGGTAGTGTTTTATTATAAGGCTGCTACGTGGCCATGCTTGTCTGGGACAACGTGTTCGCATGTTTGTAGCAGAACCAGCTCATGTTTTGGAGCTTACTATCGTAGCTCACTCCCCGAGAATCCCGCAACATTATCCTGTCGATTTGTGTTGCAAACTCTCTTTTTTTTCTAGACTTGATGAGTCTGGGATATCCTGACACCAACCAGATCTGAATCTCAGGCAGATGTGATGGTTGGAACATTTCCCAAGAATTACAATATTGGTCTCTCAATAACCGGCAAGGTGGATGTCGTGGCCAACACACCCATCCGGTAGACCTATTATTATAGTATCTTGTTTGAGGAAGTTGGCCACCTCCTCATAAGGACTTCGTAGGATCTACCCCCCCTAGCTATGCCTTATGATTTTAGTATTTCCGAAGTACGACCTTTACCTGATGTTCTAGATACCAGACCATTTCAAGGAATGGGATACGCTAGTACATCAAGGAGAACATTAGAAGCAGAGTGCTAAATGTCTCTCGGTCGATCATCCAGATTTTGTTTCCTTGGCCTCGCTAAGGTGAAATCTGAGAAAGTGTTATCTTCCTTTGCATCTGCATCGTCCATCGCTATTCATCATGGTAGTAAGTTGTGTTGCCAGGATCCTTGACACGGATGTTGGTAAAACCTTGATGATTATGGAAATGCTCAAGTTCTTGAGAGCACGCACAAGCGCTACGTGTTATCATCGGCACTAACTGGGATTCCTCTCAGTTTCCTCGGCAATGTTATGACCTTTTCAAACAGTGGATTCACTCTTTATTGTTGGGTTCTTCCCCAGTTACTAGAATCATTCCCAGCATTTGCATTTTGTTCCCAGCTTGCACCGCCAATGTGTCATTCTACCATGGGTCTCTTCCATTTCCGGTGATAAGCAAATTCATCCATTACGTTGTCTTCAACAAGGTAATCCACATCATCCAAGTTCGAGTATGCCATTCTACCGACCCCCTCCAAACGATCGCTCGAGAATTGTCTTAGGCTGGTTTAAAGAGTTTCAATGATCTCTGAATCAAAAGTAATTCTTTTTGCCACTTAAGGGGATATCTCTACGAGTCACCTTCCCTAAGGTGTATCGTTATGGTATCATGGCAACTCAACTCCTCGCTACGTTGACAATCATTTACCACCTTCTTAAGCGTGAAATTGTTGTCTACCTAGTGAACCTTCGTTATCCGTTTCTTTCCACCCCTCTTGATGTGTATCTCGTGTCTCAACCCGAGAGATGGTCCTATGTCTCATTCCGTGAGTTGTTCGATCTTCGAGAAGATCGACCCTTCTAGAGTCTCCTTCTTCCCTCCATGTCATGTTGACAGGATTTCTCAGAGCAAGACTTCAAGACAATGATGGTGATTGAATCAACGTTCCTATGAAGTGCAACCTGGATCGTGAAGATTATACTAGTTGCGTTTCCCCTTCACCTTACCCTACGCTTGAATCTCGGGACGAGATTTTTGTTTAGTGGGGGTGAGTTGTCACATCCCTGGTCCTGTTATGCACTAGGCTAGACCTCATCTGAGCATCATGTTTAAATTTTTGAAACCTGAACTGAGGAATTTTGGAAGCCTCAAAAAAAAACTTAAATAAAAGAAGGGCAAAAACCCTAAAAATCTCATTCATTGCTCCAAAATGCTCCTCTTAAATGTTTGATAATTTTTGGTAAGGGTTCTGGTCCCAACCAAAATATTGAACATTTTTAAGGATTTATTTTTGGGACTTTGGATTTAATTCATTAGCTATTTGAATTTGAATTATATTCATATAATTAGAATATAATTTCAAATACCCCTGAAATATTTTATAAGCTTTTGGAAGAGTCCATCTAGCAATATAAAATATTCAGAGGAGTTTTTGGCATTGTTTGAATTATTTTAAATTCAAAACAGTGGCAAAATAAATTAAATAAAACAAAACAGAAATAAAAGACAGAGGAGAGAAACCTTACCTGGACTTACCTCTGCAGCCCACCAGGCCCACCTGGCCAGCCCAGCCCATCTCCACCCCCCCCCTGTCGTCTTCCTCCCTGCCAGGACGACAGACACCGCGACGCCGCCGCGCGCGCCACCTCCTGCTTCCCCTGGCCACCTCCTGCTTCCTCCCCGAGCCCTCTAGCGACGCCACGGAGTTGTCCCCGACCGCTATCCCTCCCTCTGCTCGCTCTGGCTCTCTCCCTCTCCCGATTTGGAGCACCACCGAGAGCCACCGGAGGGCGCCGCCGTCGCATCCATAGCCACCGGCCACCCCTCGCCCTTCCGATGAGCTCAGGAGCTCCTTTCCGACCCCATGGAGCTGCACACCGACGCACGCGACCAGAGGAGGCCCCAGTCGACCGGAGCATCGTCGTGTTCATCCCCGGTGCCCGGAGATCGCCGCCGTAAATTCGCCGTCGCAGAAGCTTCCCCGAGCTCGCCGACCCCTCCGTCCAGTCCACTGTGAGCCCCTCTTCCTCTTCCCCCTTCCCTCAAGCTCGCGCTCATCTCCTAGCCCCTTCCTCCACCGCGGCCGAGAGTTTCTCGCCGCCGGCCATGGCGCAGCCGTGGCCATAGCCGCGCATGCCCACGACGGAGTGCTTCACCGTGCTCATAAAGCCCCCAGGAGCCCAACACACCAACCAGCTCCCCCTCCCGCGCACCGCAACGCCAAACCCGCGGGTGCCCGAACTCCGGCCATCGCGGAAGTGCTCGTCGCCGTCGACTCAGGCCATCCCAGCTGCTGTCGCTGCTACCACTAGATGCGCAAGAACGCCAGCAAGCCGTAGCCACAAACCGCGCTCAAAATGGAGCCCCGTAGCGTTTTTCCGAAACGCTCCGCCATCGTTTTGGTCGCCGCCGGCGTAACTCCGGCGAGGGTGACGTGGCAGATTAATTCGGGCTAATGACGCACTTAGTCAACACCTAGTGACACTGACAGCGGGCCCCACCCCTGGTCAAACCCCAGTCAGCGCTGGGTTTGACCGGGATTAGGTCCTGTGTCACTGACGTGTGGCCCCCACACGTCAGGTTTGACCGAACCAGCCCAGTTGACCCTGCTGACGTCACTGTGACGTGGTGCTGACGCCATAATCATTTCTGGATTTAATATTATTCAGGAAATTCCAGAAAATGTCCTAAACTCCTAAAAATCATAGAAAATTAACCGTAACTCCAAATTAAATGATTTATATATGAAAAATTATCAGAAAAATTCAAGGAATCCATCTGTACCATTTTCATGCATGTTAGAACAACTTATAGCTGCTTTTTAGCACAAATCAATTAAATGGCATTTGAATAATCACATATGGAGTTTGAATTTGAATCTTGTATTCAAACCAACTTCATTTAATCTGTTGCTAGTTGCATTAGCCCAAACCACATTCATTTTGCCATGTCATGATCATGCATCATATTGTGCATTGCATTGATTGTGTTCCCTTCTGTGTTGCCGGTATTTGTCCCCTCTCGATAGACGTGATACCGATGATGTGATCGTTGACACTGATGAAGACTCAATGTTATCTTCAGAAGTGCCAGGCAAGCAAAACCCCCTTGTTCATTCCGATACAATCCCACTCTCTCGCTCCTGCTCTCTTTTACTGCATTAGGACAACAACGATTCATCTGTTACCTGCTGCGGTAGCTGAACCCCTTTATCCTTTGCATGACCTGTCATTGCCACAGTAAATAGATGAAACCCACTAGCATGAGTAGGAGTTGTTCGAGCCCTGTTGTGCCTACTCATTCATGTTTGTTTGTCATGCCTGCTACTGCTTAGAGTTGAGTCAGGTCTGATTCATCGGGGATGAATCAGAGGTGTGTGAACATGTCCTACTGTGTGTGAGCTAAGTGTGTGAACACGATTTGGTAAAAGGTGTCAGTGAGAGGTCATGTAGGAGTACATGGTGGGTTGTCTCATTGAAGCCGTCCTCAGGAACTGAGTTCTGTGTTTGTGATCCATGATTCAGCTACTACCATACATTGGGCCCTGAAATATGACCCCGCTCGACTTCTTATTCACCCTAGTCCTCTGTCCAGGAGTTGCAAGTAGTTTTTGGTGTTTGTAGCTTACTGGAGGCCGTGGACAGCGCTGACCGTAGGGGTGGGCTGTGATGCGGTAGGTACGTGGCACGGTGTACCGGATGCCCGTTTGGTATCTCGGGAACCCTGTTCACATCGTTTGGGGCTGTGAGCGAAACTCCGGCCGGATCTCCTCATGGATGGAACCCGAATAGGCGATAAACCTGGACTAGAGACTTGAGTGTTTAGGTAGGTCGTGGTCTACACCCACGTCGGCTTTCGCTTGAAGTCTGCCGAGCACATGTCGTGTGCAGACGCTAAGTGGTGGAAACATGTATGAAGAAGTACACCCCTGCAGGGTTAATATGATCTATTCGAATAGCCGTGTCCGCGGAAAAGGACTTCTGGGTTGCTTATATCAGTTCATAGACAAGTGAAAGTGGATACTCTAAAATACGCAAGATAAGCGTGAGTGCTATGGATGATGTTCTCGTAGGGAGACGGGAGCGGATCCATAGTGGTGTATTGATATGGTGAATATGTGGACTCGTGTGCGCCACCTCAAAAGAGTTACTTGCAGTCGTAGTTCAGGATAGCCACCGAGTCAAAGCTGGCTTGCTGCAGTTAAACCCCACCATCCCCTTTGTTGATAATGATGCATATGTAGATAGTTCTGATGTAAGTCTTGCTGGGTACATTTGTACTCACGTTTGCCTATTTTATGTTTTTGTAGAGAGACCTCAGTCTCGCTAGTAGTTCCGCGTGGTCTTCGACGTTTAGCTTGTTACCTCAGCTACGATCTTGTGCCCTCGGCAGGATCTGGTAGATAGTCAGGCTTCTCAGCCTTTTTCATTTATAGATGTCTGTACTCAGACATGATAGCTTCCGCTTGTGTTTTGATTTGTATGCTCTGAATGTTGGTTCATGAGACCCATGTTTGTAATATCTCGCTCCTCGGAGCCTATTGAATAAATTACTTGAGTCGTAGAGTCATTTTGTGATGCCATGTTGTATTGCACATATCGAGCATATTGTGTGTATGTTATTGAAATGCTTGGTATGTGTGGGATCTGACTATCTAGTTGTTTATCTTTAGTAGCCTCTCTTACCGGGAAATGTCTCCTAGTGTTTCCACCGAGCCATGGTAGCTTGCTACTGCTCCGAAACACTTAGGCTGGCCGGCATGTGTCCTTCTTCGTTCCTGTGTCTGTCCCTTCGGGGAAATGTCACGCGATGAATACCGGAGTCCTGTTAGCCCGCTACACCCCGGTTCACCGGAGTCCTGCTAGCCCAGTGCTACAGCCTGGATTCACTCGCTGATGACCGACACGTTCGATGCTGGGTCAGGGATGCCTGTCCCTGTAAGTTTGTGCCACTTTGGGTTTACGACTAGCCATGTCAGCCCGGGCTCCTTATCATATGGATGCTAGCGACACTGTCATATACGTGTGCCAACAGGCGCAAACGGTCCCGGGTAAAGGTAAGGCGACACCCGTGGGAATACCGTGCGTGAGGCCGCAAAGTGATATGAGGTGTTACATGCTAGATCGATGTGGCATTGAGTCGGGGTCCTGACAAAAAGCTTTACCCAAAACATGAAAACTTCACAACACAAAACTCAACAGGAAATCTTATAAGCTCCGTTAGTGAAAGAAAACAAAACCACCACATAAGGTACTGCAATGAACTCATTGTTTAATTATATTGGTGTTAAACCTCCTGTATTCCAACTTCTTTATGGTTTATAAACTAATTTACTAGCCATAGATGCATTGAAATAAGCAAACAACACACGAAAAACAGAATCTGTCAAAAACAGAACAGTCTGTAGCAATCTGTAACTAACGCAAACTTATGGAACTCTAAAAATCCTACCAAAATAGGAAGTCCTGGAAAATTTGTCTATTGAATAGCAGCAAAACGAATCAACGCAAAAGCACGTTCCTGTGATTTAACAAAATTATATTCGTGCACGCAAAGTTTCTGTTTTTCAGCAGAATCAAATCAACTATCATCGTAGGTTATCCTATAGGTTCTACTTGGCACAAACACTAATTAAAAGATAAAAACACATCTATCCAGAGGGTAGATTCAAGATTTATTACTAAACAGGAGAAAAAGCAAAAAACATAAAGAAAAATTGGGTTGCCTCCCAACTAGCGCTATTGTTTAACGCCCCTAGCTAGGCATAAAAACAAAGATAGATCTAACGAGTGCCATCTTTGGCACTAGGTTCATAAGTAGCAGACATGATAGATTCATAAGGTATATTGACTTTATTTCTTGGAAAGTGCTCCATTCCTTTCTTTAATGTAAATTGGAAGCTAATATTCCCTTCCTTCATATCAATAATCGCACCAATCGTTCTAAGGAAGGGTCTACCAAGAATAATATTGCAAGAAAGATTGCAATCTATATCAAGAATGATAAAATCTACGGGCACCAAATTTCTATTTGCAACAATAAGAACATCATTGATTCTTCCCATAGGCTTTTTAATGGTGGAATCTGCAAGGTGCAAATCTAAAGAGCAATCATCAAGATCGTGGAAACCTAGAATATCACACAAAGTTTTCGGAATTGTGGAAACACTAGCACCCAAATCACACAAAGAAAAACACTCAAAATCTTTAATTCTAATCTTTATAGTAGGTTCCCACTCATCATTAACTTTTCTAGGTATAGAAACTTCGAAATTAAGTTTTTCATCATAAGATTGCATCAAGGCATCAACAATATGTTTGGTAAAAGCTTTATTTTGACTATAAGCATGAGGAGAATTAATAACGGATTGCAAAAAGGAAATACAACCTTTTAAAGAGCAATTATCATAATCAAATTCCTTGAAATCCAAGATAGTAAGTTCAATATTATTAGAAGTTGAGGATTCTCCAATCTCACTTTTACCAAATTTAACATCAAGATATAAAGACTCCAAATTTTTGGGATGCCTTCTAGGAAAAGTTGATTCATCATCACTCCCATAATCATCAAAATTCATATTGCAAAACATAGAGCTAATCGGAGACGTATCAATATCTTTAAGATCATCATCATTATTTTCGTGGAAACTAGAAGAACACGCTTTTATGAAGCTTCCTTTTTTAGCACGCAATCTAGCGGTTCTTTCCTTGCACTCGTCAATGGAAATTCTCATTACTTTGAGAGACTCATTGATATCATGCTTAGGAGAAGAAGATCCAAGTTTAAGAGAATTAACATCAAGCAAAAGTCTATCAACGTTCCTAGCCAAATCATCAACTTTGAGCAATTTTTCTTCAAGCAAGGCATTAAAATTCTTCTGAGAAATCATAAATTCTTTCACACTATTCTCAAAATCAGAGGGCATCTTATGAAAATTGCCATAAGAATTATTGTAGGAATTTCCATAATTATTAGAGGGATTACTAGGGAACGGTCTAGCATTAAAATTTCCTCTATAAGCATTGTTTCCAAAACTATTCCTACCAACAAAATTCACATCCATAGATTCATTATTATTCTCAATCAAGGAAGAAAAAGGCATATCATTGGGATCAAGAGGAGTATTTTTAGTAGCAAACATCTTCATAAGTTCATCCATCTTTCCACTCAAAACATTAATTTCTTCTATAGCATGCACTTTTTTACTAGAAGATCTTTCGGTGTGCCATTGAGAATAATTAGTCATAATATTATCAAGCAATTTTGTAGCATCTCCTAACGTGATTTCCATGAAGGTGCCTACCGCGGCCGAATCTAAGAGATTTCTAGAAGCAAAGTTCAAACCGGCATAAAATTTTTGTATGATCATCCATAAATTCAAACCATGAGTAGGGCAATTGCGAAGCATCAATTCATTCTTTCCCAAGATTGGGCAACATGCTCATGATCAAGTCGTTTAAAATTCATAATATCGTTCCTAAGAGTGACGATCTCAGAGGGAGGAAAATACTTAGAGATAAAAGCATCTTTGCACTTGTTCTAAGAATCAATACTATTTTTAGGCGAAGACGAAAACCAAACTTTAGCACGATCTCTAAGTGAGAACGAAAATAACTTTAATCTGACAATATTGTTACCCGTGTCTTTCTTCTTTTGCATATCACACAAATCAACAAAATTGTTTAGATGAGTAGCGACATCTTCACTAGGAAGGCCGACAAATTGATCTTTCATAACAAGATTCAGCAAAGTGATATTGATTTCACAAGACTCAACATCATTAAGAGGAGCAATCGGAGTACTAAGGAAATCATTATTATTGGTATTCGAGAAGTCACACAACTTGGTATTATCTTGTGCCATGGCAACAAGTAATCCAACACACAAGCAGACATAAAATCGGCAAGCGAAAAGAGAGGAGGAGATTGGGAAAGAGAGGGCGAATAAAACGGCAAGGGTGAAGTGGGGGAGAGGAAAACGAGAGGCAAATGGCAAATAATGTAAATGCGAGGTAGATGGGTTTGTGATGGGTACTTGGTATGTCTTGACTTGAGCGAAGACCTCCCCGGCAACGGCGCCAGAAATCCTTCTTGCAACGTCTTGAGCTTGTGTTGGTTTTCCTCGAAGAGGAGAGGGTGATGCAGCAAAGTGTAGCGTAAGTATTTCCCTCAGTTTTGAGAACCAAGGTATCAATCCAGTAGGAGGCTCCTCACAAGTCCCACGCACCTACACAAACAAACTGAGAACTCGCAACCAACGCAATAAAGGGGTTGTCAATCCCTTCACGGCCACTTACGAAAGTGAGATCTAATAAAGATAGTATGATAAGATAAATATATTTTTGGTATTTTTGATATAGATGCAAAAAGTAAAGATGCAAATAAAAGTAGATGGAAAGCAAATATGATAAGAGATAGACCCGGGGGGGCATAGGTTTCACTAGAGGCTTCTCTCGAGATAGCATAAGTATTACGGTGGGTGAACAAATTACTATTGAGCAATTGATAGAAAAGCGCATAGTTATGAGATCTAGGCATGATCATGTATATAGGCATCACGTCCATAACAAGTAGACCTACTCCTGCCTGCATCTACTACTATTACTCCACACATCGACCGCTATCCAGCATGCATCTAGAGTACTAAGTTCATAAGAACAGAGTAACGCAATAAGCAAGAAGACATGATGTAGAGGGATAAACACATGCAATATGATATAAACCCCATCTTGTTATCCTCGATGGCAACAATACAATACGTATCTTGCAACCCTTTCTGTCACTGGGTAAGAACACCGCAAGATTGAACCCAAAGCTAAAGACTTCTCCCATGGCAAGAAAGATCAATCTAGTAGGCCAAACCAAACTGATAATTCAAAGAGACTTGCAAAGATAACTCAATCATACATAAAAGAATTCAGAGAATATTCAAATATTATTCATAGATAAACTTGATCATAAACCAACAATTCATTGGATCTTGACAAACACACCGCAAAAAGAGATTACATCGAATAGTTCTCCACAAGAGAGGGGGAGAACATTGTATTGAGATCCAAAAAGAGAGAAGAAGCCATCTAGCTAATAACTATGGACCCGTAGGTCTATGGTAAACTACTCACAACTCATCAGAGGGGCAAGGATGTTGATGTAGAGGCCCTTCATGGTTGCTTCCCCCTCTGGCAGAGTGCCGGCAAGGGCTCCAAGATGGGATCTCGTGGATAGAGAAGGTTACGGTGGTGGAAATTGTGTTTCATGGTGCTCCAGGATGTTTTCGAGGTACGTAGGTATACATAGGACGAAGAAGTATGTCGGTGACCGCCCGAGGGGCCCACGAGACAGGGGGCGCGCCCTCCTATCTCGTGGGGCCCTCGGAGCTTTCTTGACTTGCACTCCAGGCTCTCCGGATTAGATTTGTTCCAAAAATAACGCTCCCGAAGGTTTCATTCCGTTTGGACTACATTTGATATTCCTTTTCTTCGAAATACTGAAATAGGCAAAAAACAGCAATATGGGCTGGGCCTCCGGTTAGTAGGTTAGTCCCAAAAATGATATAAATGTGTAAAATAAAGCCCATAAACATCCAAAAGGGGTAATATAATAGCATGGAACAATCAAAAATTATAGATACATTGGAGACGTATCACTCACAAGCCCTCCGGTGATGGTAGCTCCGTGCCCTTGGGAGCCCTTGGTGCTCTACCTTGCGGCCACACCCTACTCCGCCAGCGCAGCCCTAGTGGCGGTTAGGGAGGAGCGTCGGGCCAAGGTCGCGCCAGTCGTGGCCCCGGCTGAGGCGGAGCAAAGCCAAGAGGGCCTCGCAAAGACCACGACCGCAGCAGATGGGGATCAGCCTCAGCAGGGGGACGCACCCGAAGCGGAGGAGGCCTCGTCAGGCGACCAATTGCTGGGGGCTCCGTCGTCTCAGGAGGTGCCTCAACCTCCAGAACGCGTAGGCTGCGCCAGCACCCTCAACCTCGTCGAGCATCCTGTATACTTCGTCAGCATGGTGTTACGGGACGCAAGAGCGTGGTACCCCATGCCCCAAAAACACCTCCTTGTGCTGCTAGTGGCTTCACACAAGCTGCGGCACTACTTTCAAGGCCATCCCATCAAGGTCGTCTCAGCATACCCCTTGGAAAGGGTACTCAGGAGCCCTAACTCAGCTGGAAGAGTCGCTGAATGGAACATCGAGTTGCAAGCGTTTCAGCTAGAATTCAGCACGACCAGAGTCATCAAGGGAGCCGCATTTGCAGATTTCGTGGCAGAATCGGCGGAGGCACCAGGGCTCAAAGCAGGCGAGGATTGGTCGCTTTCCCTAGGAAGTGAAGCGCTGGACGGCTGGATCATGTACTTCAACGGGGCGTTCTCGCGGCACGGCGCGGGGGCTGGCGCGGTGCTCATATCTCCCACTCAAGACAAGCTTTACTATGTCGTGCAACTCTACTTCCAGCATGGAGAGAAGGTCTCCAACAACATAGCAGAGTATGAGGGCCTGATAGCGGGATTGAAAGCTGCGGCCGCCTGAGGGGTAAAGCGCCTCATCATCAAGGGCGATTCACAACTCCTTATCAAGTTCTCCAACAAGGTGTACGAGCCGAAGGACGAACACATGGAAGCATATCTTGCGGAGGTCCGCATGATGGAGAAATAGTTTTGGGGGCTGGAGTTGCAGCATGTGGCTCGCGACACCAATCAAGAGGCTGATGACATCGCCAGGAGGGCGTCCAAGTGGCTGCCTCAGGAGCCTGGCGTCTTCGAGGAATGACTCTTCAAACCTTCAGCGGCACCGTCACTATCAAGCACAGCACAGCCTCGGGAGGAGCTCCCTCGACCACCTGCCTCGGGAGCCCCGGCCTATGGCCCGACCTTAGGAGCGCGCCTGCTCCTGGCGCTAGAGCCTCAGGAGGGATGATGGACCGTGGAATTCAATGACTACCTGATATAGGGGATTCTGCCAGAGAAGGAGGAGGACGCGGAACGCGTGAAGCGGCAGGCCACGGCCTACTGCATCCAAGACGGAGAGCTCCACAGGAAGCGGCCGAATGACGGTACTCTATGTTGCATCTCCAGGGAGCAAGGGAAGGAGCTACTGGCAAACATTCACGGTGGAGACTACGGGCACCACTCGTCTTCACGCACACTCGTCGGTAAGGTGGTTCGCAGCGGGTTCTATTGGCCAACAGCACTCAACGATGCAGTCAAGCTGGTGAAAGCTTGTGAAGGCTGTCAATTTCACGCCAAGCAGATTCATCAGCCAGCTCAGGGCCTTCAGACCATTCCCCTCTCGTGGTCGTTTGCTATTTGGGGACTGGACATCCTTGGCCCATTTCCTTGGGCGCCAGGAGGCTACCGCTACCTCTACGTCGCTGTTGACAAGTTCACCAAGTGGGCAGAAGTGGAAGTCGTCTGCACCATCCCAGCTGGCTCAGCAGTCAAGTTCATCAGGGGCCTCGTAAGCCGGTTTGGGGTACCTAATCACATCATTACCGACAATGGTTCGCAGTTCACCAACAATCTCTTCAAAACATATTGTGCTAACCTTGGAACGCAGATATGCTACGCTTCGGTGGCACACCCTCAGAGCAACGGCCAAGCTGAACGCGCCAACGCGGAGGTCCTGAAGGGCCTCAAAACTCGGACCTTCAAAAAGAAGCTGGAGGCCTGCGGCAGGGCCTGGCACGACGAGCTTCAGTCCGTGTTGTGGTCCATCCACACCACCGCTACCAAGTCGACCGGCGAAACCCCATTCTTCCTCACGAGGTCAGGCATCGCTCCGCGCGGGTCCTGGCTTTCGACGAAGCACAGCAGGATGCCACGCGGGGGTGGACCTCGTGCTTGGGGAGGAACACCGTCGGGAGGCTCTGCTTCGGGCTGCGAGATATCAGCAAGCACTGCGGCAGTACCATTGCCGCAGCATCCGCCCCAGGACCCTCGAGGTAGGTGACCTCGTGCTCAGACGGGTGCTCTCCAGGGAGGGGCTGCACAAGCTCTCGGCCATGTGGGAGGGCCTGTTCAAGGTTGTTCATGTCTCTAGGCCTGGCACCGCACGCTTGGAGACCCAGGAGGGGGTGCCCATCCCGAACGCGTGGAACATCCAACACCTCCGGAAGTTCTACCCCTGAAGAAAGGCCCAGCGCCTGTAAAGAAGGCCTGGTGCCTGTGAAGCTAAACAAACCAAGAAAGGCTCGGTGCCTATGAACAAGGCCAATGCCTATGAAGCTCATCGCCCCGAGAAAGGCCCGGAGCCTGTGAAGAAGGCCAATGCTTGTGAAGCTCGCCGCCCGTGACACTCTCACATAATACTGAGTTGTGGTTGTACACGCCCCGGAGTCTCCGAAGAGCCGCCCTCGGGCCTCGGGGGCTCCCACCCACGCCAAGTGGCAGCACTTAGCTCTGTGCTGGTGAGAAGACGTCGAAGACTAGATTAGGTGTCGGACGCGGCTTTTCCATTTGATTTCTACAGTTGTCTCGTTCATCCCAATTTGGAGTTTTATTGGAGTTGCTTTCAGCATTGTTGACGTCCTTGACTTGTGACTCTCTGCCTTTTTCACCTACTTGACCCGTTCTCTCTCACGCAAGTCTCGCGAGGGGGCTACGCGGGCGCCCTCGTGAGTGTTTTTTGCCCCAGTCTTGTGAGGCTTTCCTATCCAAGTCCACTACGGGAGCACCCCTCCCAGTCCGTGCCCCATGGGCATCGCGACACGAACACAGGACCTGAGTCTATTTCCCTCGCGACCAAAACCGGAAGTATCTCTCCTAACCAATTCTTACAGGTCCCGAGGCACGCGACAGGGCCCCAGCCTCGAGGAGCAAGGGTTACGGCGAGCCCCCCCCCCCCCCCCCGAGTTAAGTAATTCCTACACACAAGCACGCGGCGCCGAAACACAGCACAAGAAAGAACGACGAGGATATCATAACAGTTAACAACGACAGTCCAGCACACCCCTGCAGGGCCATACAATACTCTTTCTTTGCATAGGAAAGGGAGGAAAACAAAATAAAGACGCGGCTCGCTTGGCACCGACCCGTGGCGAGGGCTCGTACTGCCTCTAGATCTCAGTCGGACCCCTCCTCGTGCTTCAACGAGGCATGGCGGCGGGTTGACCGTCTACCTCCCTCAAGGCGAGCGTGATAGCACGGGGGCTGGTCGCGGCCACCACTGGAGGAGCTGCCGTCCGAAGGGGAGTCACCGAGGCTTGGGGAAATGCAGAAGCCACCAGCCCCGCGCCCGCCTTGATCTTCGTCTCGGCCATCGCTGAGGAGGGGCACCTGGCCGCCGTCGTCATCTTCGGGGCAGCACCCAACGCGGCGGCCGTCTTCTCCAAACACCCTCACATAGAGGGTGGCGTCTCCATCGAACTTGAAGTGCAGGGTGCATCGCCGGCTCAGGCCACGCACGCGGGCGAACGTTTGCTAGCCGCGGGTCAGGGCCACATTCCCGGCGAGATCTCCAGCGAAGCCTAGGAGGCCCTACTGCAGCAACCGTCCTCTTGAAGCCAGGGCCGCCAGGAGCACCGTCCGGGAGTTTACCTGCAAAGAAGCGGGAAAGCTGGAGCCAGGTGCTGGTTGGGTCCGCCGACCACACGACGAACTCCGGCAGCACTTCCACCGAGTTGAAGTGCGGCCTGGGGGGCTGCGCAGCCATGACGCGCCTACCTTTACCCACCTGGTGCCCATCGCCATGCGGGAGAGCGCAGTCGCGACCGCGAGGAGCCGCTGCAGGCGGCGCAGGATGCTTGCGGAGACAACCCCGGCTGCGCTTGGGCGGGGAGAGTCAGGCCCTTCCCGACGGGCCTTTCCCTTCTCTGCGGCCGAGAACCTCTTCGGTGGTGCCATGGGAGATGGCGAGTAGCTGGGATGGGGAGAAAGAAGGAAGCGAGGAGGAATATATGCAGCGGAGGCTTGTGCTCTCCCGCCTTTATAGCAAGGGGAGGCCAACCATCAGCCTCCATGATCGCAGGTAATCATGACCCGTTTTTGTATGCAGGGACTTGTCAAGTCGAGTGGTTGCCGAGGCGGCGTGGGGAAGCGGAGACGCCCACGTCCAATCAACCGCCACGCGGCGCCCAAGGCCGCAGGCTGACGGGGCCCGCGGCGCTCCGCACTTGCACCTTCGCTTCTCCACTAAGCCAAGTCCGAGCGCGCCTTGGGCCCGGGGGCTACTGTCGGCGTTCTGGGAACGGGGGTCCACAGACTTGCCTGCCTGTGGCCTGCGGCATGGCTCAAGTGGAGGCCTAGTACGGCCATCTTCATCAGCACAAGACTCAAGACCCTCGCGAGGGGCCAAGCCTCGCGGGGCGGACGGCGCAAGGCTACATCAGGAACGGCCTCACCAGGTAGGCTCGGGAGGAGGTGGAGAGATCAAGGCAGGGTACCTCGTGAGGTTCTTATGACGCAAGCCATGACGATCGAGACCAGGCGAGCGCCAGGCAGGCGCCGGCCTACGCAGTGTCCTTGTTTCCTCTTTGGTGCAAAGGGGGCAAGCACAGGCGTGGGGTACCGAGGCATCAGGCAAAGGTTGCCATTTCAGTGCAACAAGACCAAGACCAGCAGAGCGGCAGGATTGAGGTCACCGTTGAGCCCAAGATGGCATCATCACCAGTGCCTTTGGCAGCCGAAGACCAACTTTAGTTAGGATAACTTGTACTAGATGTTCCCCTTTGAAATGGCCATTGTTGGCGCCCTTCCCACTCAATATTTGGGAAGAGGACCAGGGCCTCTATAAATAGGGCTAGCCACCACAGAGAAGAAGGACGGACTCATCGAGACCTCATTAGAGAGAGAGAGAGGTGACCGAACTCATCCAAGCAATTCATCTCACCAGCTCAAGAACACCTCTCGCGAGGCTGTTCTTCCCTTGTACTGTTCATCATCAGCCCCTGAGGCAATCCACCACACCACACACTGTTGTAGGGTATTACACCACAACGATGGCCCAAACCAGTATAAATCTTGTGTCCCTCATGTTGTTCATTGTTTTTAGTTTAGATCTCACGAGACGATCGGACATAGGTCGGTAGGGGAGAGGTCTTCGTGCGCACCCCAGAATTCGAACCTTAAGGGTCTGCCGGAACCCAACATCCGACAAACGGCGCCCCATGTCGAGGCCGCAACAGCCCCTACGTGGGCGGAAGAGGCAATCCCTTGCTCCCTCGCGATGGAGCGAGCCCCCGTGGGCATGGTGATGTAGCCTCAGAGGAGCTAGCCCCTGCAGGCTAGCAGGCTATGAAGTCGTCCGCCCTCGTCGTTCCCAAAGGGGCTCGGAGCCTTCAGCGCCCCAAGCCGTCCATGCCGCCACTTCCTTGGTCGTGGTGCCGGTTGACGCGTCGGTGCTGCCTCCTTGCCAGTCCCTTGTGCTAGTGAACTATGGCCCCCTTGTCAGGCCCGAGGCCCTGGAGGAAGCCATCGTCACACTCGGCCGGGTCCAGGCCGATCTTGAGAACGCCGACAGGTGCCCGCAAGTGAGCGCATGGGGCTTGTCTCGGGGTGGCTTCAGGCCAACACAGCCATCAAGATGGCCTAGGGGCGGGCTAAAGTCACCACCGTGGAGAGCGGGAAGGAGGCCGCCGAAGCCAAGGAGGCCCGCGACGCGGAGGCCGTAGGTTTGCCAGGCGCGCCAAATGTCACTACAAGAAATATGTCAACTTGTGACCTTGACTATTGGTCATTGAAAGGTCATTATTTTTCATTTGCGACCTTTTTGTGACCAAAAACAGAAGGTCAAAAGCTGGCGGTCGTAAACTGAAATTAACGACCTTCTTTGTGAGAAGGTCGTAGACATTTACGACCAAAACAAAAGGTTGTTGAATCCATGACCTTTTGTTTTGGCCACTGGCTGTCTGCCCAGGCCACATCGGATCCGACATGGGAATCTGACGTGGCAAAACTACGACCAATTGAAAAAGTCACTGACAAGAATCAGCCCGGTCCGATTGAGTGTTTTACATGGGCCTAGCCCATTAATTCAGCCTTTTATATATTTTTTCCTGTCAATTTACGCTAGCTACATGGGCCAAGCCCAGCAATTCGGCCTTTTTGGTTTCTAAGACACAGAACTTTACGGTCCATTTCTTTTTGGGCCTCGGCCTTTTAAAAGTTGACTTCTTTTTTGGGCCTCAGCCTTTTTGCATGCTATTCACGTTTTGGGCCTTGGCCTCTACCAATAAGTAGGACCAACTCATCAACTTTCTATTTCTCACATTTTCACAGTACACAAATGACAAATATTTCAAATGAAACAGAACTATATACTTGAAATGATAGCCAAAATTAGCCTATTACAATCTTTACATAGTGTTCATACAACTAGACCAGTAAAGAATACAATGTAACTAGCTATGAAGTACAACCAGAACACAAGGCATATTGATAGATAACCACCACGCTTCATCGTCTTCCTCTTCCAAATTCCAAGAAACAAATCACCTAGCATTAGAAGGATCATGCATCAGAAGCATATAAAATCTTTCAACCATCAATATAGTTTGCTTATAAGAAAACATATGGTCTGATGCTTATGAGCTACTAGATTACTAAACACAAATTGCACACTATGCACTCAATTTGATACTTGCTTAATAGCTTCAATGTAAACCAACAATTAAACCTGAAAAGATGCAAAGCTGAAATCTAACTGTTGACTGTAGCAAGAGTGCTCCCAGCACAATATCACAATTCTGCATTTCTAACCAGTTCAGTAAGCCAATGCATTTTGGTGTGGATATTCTGGACTTTGATGCTGCTAGGTTCATTAGTCAAAGGAATACATCAGGAACAAAGTGCAAGCAATAGCAACACAAATGCATGCGTACCTCATGGAGGAGTGGAGGTTGGCAAGGCGAGGGCGTCGTCGGGGCGGCCAGAGGCGGCGAGGCGACACTTGATGGATGAAAAGTTTCAACATACACTCAGCTCCGTGTCGAATTGGACCAGCCAATCTAGCTCTTAAACCGGCTTGCAGTTCGACGAACACTTATCCAATCTACACAATAATACAGATACAGAACAATCAACTTGCTGCACACCAAAGGCAGAGGGGATTTCTTTAGAAGATAAAGAGAACTGGACATAGAGCCATATCCCACATTAATAAACCGTTTGCAGCAGCTGTAACATAGAACCAATACAAATGTTGTATGGACATGAACAACAGGATAAGTGACTAAAGTTTGCAAGTTCTATTAGTCTCCCGACATAGGTACTGGTTCATCAAACAGCATGAATCAGAAATTTCTTGAAATAAACATGCTAGAACTAGTTGTTGGTCCGATGAATCCTGGAGAGCTTATTTCTCATGAACAGATACTTGCTAGAATAATCACAAACAGACAGTATGCAAGTAGGGTACACAGAGACCAGGAGAAGCAGAGCGTGGGCGACCGTAGCCACTGTAAGCTTCCGCGTTTCTAATGGCCATGTATGCTGTCACCAATGTCAATTATTTTCATACAAACATTTTCACAAACACCATACAAGCAAACTCCATTACACAATATGCAGTACATAGGAATAGACGAACAGTCAACACGTATATATCTAGTCAATAAAATACGCATGCAAAGTTGTACTGATGTAGACATGCTTTCACAGTCATATGCATAGGTGTTTCACAATTGAACAGAATTGACTACCAAAGAAATCAGAATTGAACAGAATTGTCGTGCAGAATTAGTCATATATCTAGTCAATTTCTGATTCATGTAGATCACAAACACCATACAAGCAAACTCCATTACACAATATGCAGTACATAGGAATAGACGAACAGTCAACACGTATATATCTAGTCAATAAAATATGCATGCAAAGTTGTACTGATGTAGACATGCTTTCAGAGTCATATGCATAGGTGTTTGACAATTGAACAGAATTGACTACCAAAGAAATCAGAATTGAACAGAATTGCCGTGCAGAATTAGTCATATGCATAGGTGTTTCACATAATGAGGGGAGTTCTTGATTTGTTAAGAAAAGTTCAATTTTCAGGAAAGTTCATACATATTTCCATGCTTGTCTACCAAAGAAATTGTATCAACTTAACAATTAGTCATGCATAAGTGTTTCATATCAAAAACATACAGAAGTGCAGACTCGAGATTGACAATTAGGATGCATGCTGATATCACCATCAATCTACAGGAACAGTCATGCAAAGTTCAACTAACGTAGACATGCTTTCACATCAGAATTCAGAAACATTAAACTCTCGCTGCATCTCAAAATCAAACCGATCTAACATGTAGGCAGTGATTAACAGATCCAATAATACGGTAAGACAGCTTGCGAGTGTAATTGTACAGCAGAACAGAGTTTAATCCGAGTAGTACATGTAGATCTCTGTGTATGAGTTGACGTAGGGGATGAAATCCGAGTAGTACATCCCTCCGGAGAGGGGGGCGATGGAGCGGGTGACCCTGCCATCGAAGTCGACAGCGAGCACGAGCTGTTCGAGAGGATCCCACATGACCACCTCGGGGGCGCCCTGGGAGCAGAGAGAGTATATAATTATAGGATTTGGATATACAAGCTCCAATGATTTTATCTACAAGTTTCTTCTTTCTTTTATTTTGTCACAACCAGATAAATGCCTTTTTGGCAACATTGTTACAAAAAAAATGAGAGAGAGCACCTGAATTCATGAAGCGTGGTTTTTGTCTCCTATAGTAAATTAGAAGAAATCCTACACAGCTCCAGCTATCCAATAACGCAAATTCAAGCAATGCCACAACCAGCAAAATCTACGTGGCTGCAATGTCAACAAGTAAGGAATCAAGCAGAAGCAGATCAAACATCATTATATATCAATTCATCATAACAAAAATGAGATCCAAAATATTACAAGGAACTTCCTGGACTGAACTCCACATCTCCACGGTCTACTCTCGGACGGTCGGTCCCTGACCACGATTGCGAGCTGCTGCTCTCCGCAACTCTGTGTTCCTGCCAGGGCACTGGGTGTGTTCCTGCTTCATCGGCACGTGCTAGTACAAATACACAGTCAGTTAGTCATCTGGAGGTGGCACACTAAGTGTATCATAAGTGCACCCAACAATTGTAATATTTCTAAGTCGATCAAAGCAATACAAAGAAAGCCAGGAGCGACACACCCCTGTGGCTATCCACAAAATCTCCATCGTTTTTCAGTTTGCTAAGTTACGAAGTCGCTACGGTCTGCCGCAAGAAGTCGGATCGATCGGTCGCTAGCTTAGCTAGCTCTGCTAAGCTCATACGTATACGTGAGACTACACGTCCGAGTACTGCTAGCTAACAAAGAATCAATTAAGCTACTAGTCTGCTTTGTTGAAGTTAGCTTGCACGTACGTGCTTCGCCTGCTAGTGTATACGAGCTAGCACTCTAAAGCCAACACCTATTCACTCTTTTATGATTTGATGAACTTCATATAGCCAAACCATGCATGCTTCCATTGGCACATTGGTTAGCAAAAACAGGCAGTAAACTGAAGAGGCAGCACATGTTCAAAACGAGGGGCGAAGGTGATTCAAAGGTATTGCCAACTTCGTAACTTAGCATGATTCAAAGGTGATCCTCGTGAGGTGTGCTCTAGCATGTATATAATAAAATGAACAAAAGATTTTGTGATTCTCTCGGAAACTTACCGTCAGCTGTTCTTCCTGCATCTCTGAATCGGAATGACAGCACTGAAAGCAGAGCTCCGGCGGCTGGGGATGAGCAACACTGTCAGAGGATGATGATCTTCAAACACTGGGAACAAAATTCGCCATCTCAGCGGCAAGAGGAGGAGGAGGAGGGGAGACGAACCTGGGAGAGCGGGTTGGTGGAGAACTCCGGGACGGAGAGGTACTTGTCCTCGGAGATGAAGCCCTTTGCGCTGCGGTCGAGCTGGCAGAAGCGCTGGAGGCAGGCCTGGGTGCCCTCCTTGTGCTCGTGCACGTAGCAGGGGCACCAGACCGGGAAGCAGCAGACGTCAAAGGCGGTGAGGACCTCGCCGTCCATCGTGGTGCCAAGGCCGTCGGGGCAGATCTGGTACACGTCCCCGGCCCCATGCCTCCCGGACTTCTGCACACAACAATGAGACGGGTCAAAACCGAGCTTCCAATACGGGGAGGAAGGGGACGGGATGGAGAGGAGCACGATGAGATCAGGAGGAAGGGGACGTCCTTGTGATCTGGGTCGCGAGCCCACTACCGCTGTCGCGGGTCTGGAAGCACCGCCTGCTTGATCTGGGTCGTCGAAGGTGGGTGTGACAGTGGATCGAGGTGGGAGGGAGATGGTTTGGGTTGGGGCAGCGGCGGCGTCTGTGGGTGGGAGCGAGACAAGGGGGAGGATGGGTGGGGAGGGGATGGATCGGGATGGGTGGGAGAGAGAGGCGGCGGCGGGATGGGGGAGGAGGGGCGGCAATGGGGGGGCCATCGTCGTCGATCTGGATCGGGGAGAGGGGGAGAGAGAGGTGGCGGTGGGTGTGTTCTAGGGGAGAGGGGGAGAGAGAGGTGGTCTCGGGCTGCTAGGGTTTGGTTTGGGGTGAGAGGCGTGTGAGGCGTTGGATCTGATGGATATGGACGGTTCGGATCAGCTACAATAGGGTGATCCATGGGAAGTGTTCTGATTGGTTCGGAAAATTAGTAATTTAAAATAGTTTTCAAATACTAAAAATAGAGGGATTTTGTGAAGCAGCTATCAAAAATATTTTACAAAAGGACACCACACATATTTTCACTAGAGTTAGCCCACATCTTATGGATGAGCACCAATTTGTATGCATTTCTGATCTTTCTATCTATTTTTCATCATTTTCCAAGTGGCAAAAATGGTTTTTTTTGTGAAGAACCTATAAAATATTTGTTGAAATTTTGTACTCCATCTATTTTCTAAAATACTAGTCCACATTTACTATATAATTGACCAAATGGTTGGGTGTAAAAAGTTTTGATCCACCTCTGGTGAAAAAGACAAATTTCCGCCGATTCAGCTGGAAGCGGGTCAAATTTGAACTGCAGGTGCCTCTTATTTTGCTCTTTATTTTTTCCAAAAATCATTTCTAGGTACATAAGTATCTATTTAATCAGAGAAATATCAAAAGTTTTCCAAGATTCAACCACTAGCTAGGAACGGTCAAGCCCGCCGTTTTGACCGCATTTTGAAACGGGCATAAAAAATTCAAAAAAATCAACAAATTGGAAAACCGTCGCATTGTGTCATTATATGTGACCACGTTTCCAGGAAAAATAATAAACTTGTAATACGGAAATTATTTTAAAAAAGTGTTCTCAGAAATGAGCTATCATGCGTGAAGATTCATGGCTTTCAAGCCAAATGATCAATATTATGGCCACATTCATGGCATAGTTTGTTCAAATGATCTCATATTGTGCATAAGGGTGCATCTTGGAATTCCAAACAATGTTGCTTTGGGGAGTTTTCACTTTCATTGCACAAAAGAGCCATTTTCCATTTTTCGAGTGCCCCAAATGAGTTTTTTTTGTGAAGAACCTACCAAATAATTATTGCAAAATTGGACCAAATCATTTTTCTAAAATACTAGGCCATATTTAATGCACAATTCACAAAATGGTTGGGTGTAAAAAGTTTTGATCCACCTCTGGTGAAAAAGACAAATTCCCACCGATTCAGGTGGAAACGGGTTAAATTTGAACTGCGGCTGCCTCATAGTTTGCTATTTATTTTTTCCAAAAATCATTTCTAGGTACATAAGTATCTATTTAATCAGAGAAACATCAAAAGTTTTCCAAGATTCAACCACTAGCTAGGAACGGTCAAGCCCGTCGTTTTGATCGCATTTTGAAACGGGCATAAAAAATTAAAAAAAAATCAAAAAATTGGAAAACCTTCGCATTGTGTCATTGTATATGACCAAGTTTCTAGGAAAAATAATAAACTTGTAATACGGAAATTATTTTAAAAAAGTGTTCTCAGAAATGAGCTATCATGCGTGAAGATTCATGGCTTTCAAGCCAAATGATCAATCTTATGGCCACATTCATGGCATAGTTTGTTTAAATGATCTCATATTATGCACAAGGGTACATCTTGGAATTCCAAACAATGTTGCCTAAGGGAGTTTTCACTTTCATTGCGCAAAAGAGCCATTTTCCATTTTTCAAGTGCCCCAAATGAGGTTTTTTTGTGAAGGACCTATCAAATAATTGTTGCAAAATTGGACCAAATCATTTTTCTAAAATACTAGGCCATACTTAATGCACAATTGACCAAATGGTTGGGTGTAAAAAGTTTTGATCCACCTCTGGTGAAAAAGACAAATTCCCGCCGATTCAGTTGGAAACGGGTCAAATTTGAATTGTAGCTACCTTGTAGTTTGCTCTTCATTTTTTACAAAAATCATGTCTAGGTACATCAGTATCTATTTAATCAGAGAAACACCAAAAAAAAATTCAAGATTCAACCACTAGCTAGGAACGGTCAAGCCCGCCGTTTTGACCGCATTTTGAAACGGGCATAAAAAATTCAAAAAAAACAAAAAATTGGAAAACCTTCGCATTGTGTCATTATATGTGACCAAGCTTCCAGGAAAAATAATAAACTTGTAATAAGGTAATTATTTTAAAAAAGTGTTCTCAGAAATGGGCTATCATGTGTGAAGATTCATGGCTTTCAAGCCAAATGATCAATCTCGTGGCCACATTCATGGTATAGTTTGTTCAAATGATCTCATATTGTGCACAAGGGTGCATATTGGAATTCCAAACAATGTTGCCCAAGGGAGTTTTCATTTTCTTTTCACGGAAAATACATTTTCCATTTTCCGAGTGCCCGAAATGAGTTTTTTTTGTGAATGACCTACCATATATTTGTTGCAAAATTGGACCTGATCAATTTTATAAAATACTAGGCCATATATAATGCACAATTGACAAAATGGTTGGGTGTCAAAAGTTTTGATCCACCTCTGGTGAAAAAGACAAATTCTTGTCGATTCAGTTGGAAGCGGGTCAAATTTGAACTGCAGCTGCCTCATAGTTTGCTATTTATTTTTCTCAAAAATCATTTCTAGTTACATAAGTACCTAATTAATCATAAATACATGGTTTTGTGGCGATACGTCGAGGTTTGGACGGTGGCCAAGGGCCCTAACTCTAGAGTGCGTAAACTCGCATGCCCGCCGCATGGTCACCGCGTGACCGTGGCGTTGCCATGTGTTCTAGGCTGCCTAGGAATGTCTAGTGGGTTGGGCACTCCCCAGGTAGGTGCTAGGAATAAAATCACAATATAAGATTCTCACGAGGAGACCGATCGATGCTCAAACATGAATAAGCAGCCAAGTGTTTGATTAGCGGTACGGGAAATGCACATGGCTAATGGGTGTGAGTTTTGGCTGAGGATGATCAATTACTAAGAAGACCGTCTTCACAAGTTTTCAGCTCAAAAGGAGGAGCCTAGGTGGTACTTGCTTTGCAAAGTACCACACTGGACATAAATACGAATGTTGAAGCCGGACTCAAAATAATGAATGGATTGAGCTGGCATTTGGTGGAGGATGGTTATTTGGATAGAGAAAAGCACTGTAGAAAATGGATACCATTTGGACATGCCAAAGTGGTACTTCCTTCACAAAGTGTTTTTTTGAACAGAATAGGAAAATGAATATTTTTGAATTATTTTTGAACTACGCAAGGACGGTTTTTTACATATTTGACGCAGATATGACCCAAAGAATTTATGAGATTTTTTTGGGAATTTTGGGAATGACAGAAATATAGGTTGCTTCACAACCTAGGGCAAAAACTGCCACATGGACATGACACATAGGCAAAACTGATGAGGTGGCGCCTAGTCATAGCAACCCACCACAATTTACAAGGTTATGACCATCTATATTTGTCATGATCAGCTAGAAATAAGGCAGCGGACCTGTGCTATCTGCTTTATAACCATTTCGTGTAAGGAAATTACGACCTTTCTGACCAAAATGGGCGTTATTGTTTAGGGTTTGGAGCCCCACGAACAGCTTTTGACCAATTGGTCTGAAATGGTCATAGATATATGACCAATTCTTCCAGGGTCACTGACAGAAGGTCACTAGTTGACATATTTCTTGTAGTGTGTCAGATTCCGGGCTCCACAGACCCAATAAGGTTTGAACTCTAGGGCGTGTACGAAGATCTCAACCCCTCAATTCTTTGCTTGTCACTCTACAGCCTAGCTATGTCGAGCAGACGCAAGCGGGGAGGAAGAAGATGAACGTGGCAGTTTACCCAGGTTCTAGCCCCCTTGCGGTGTAAAACCCTACTCCTTCTTTGTGGTGAATTGGCCTCACGGGGAGGCTGAGGATGAACTAGTACAATGGTCGAGCAGCCTCAGGAGGGCTTTGGTGATGAAGGTGGAATCGATACCCCTCTACAGTGGTGGCTAACCTATATTTATAGTGGCCTCGGTCCTCTTCCCCCAAAACTTAGGCAGGAAGGGATCCACATATATAGTGGCCAATTCGAAAGGGGACAAATAGTACATCTTATCCTCACGAAAGGTGGTCTTCGCCTACAAAGCTTCTGGTCGTGACGCAGCGGTAGGCTCGGCGATGACATCCATCCTACTGAGCCAGCGGTCTTGGTCTTGTTGCACCAGAATGGAAACCTTTGGAGGGCTCCTCGGGAACCCGCGCTCGTCCTTGCTCCATTAGCACCGAAAGGGAAATTGCCTCTTCTGTGCCTACTGGCGCCCGCCTGGCCACGATTGTCATGGCTCATGTCATCACAGCCTCGTGAGGCCGGCTACCTGCATAGAAATATCCGCTTCTCGGGAGGCAGCCTGAAGAAGCCGCTCCTCTAGAGGTCTTGATGTCACCCGCCTCGCGAGGCCGGGGGGCCCTCACGAGGGTCTTGTCCCTGGGGTGTTATAGCTGATCCGCACCAGGCCATTGATGGGCCAGCGTTGGGCCACAGGCTGGCAGGCCTAGGTACCCCAATCCCAGGACACTGAGAGTAATGCAAGGAACTCAAGTAAAAAAAGATCTACCACGTGGCACCGGCCATAGGGCGGATTCTGGCAAGAAGTAACTCGGTCATGCTACTTTTGGCAGGTAGTAATATGACGCCAAAGGTAATTACTAATTACCCAGGCTCGGAAGCATGCTGCTAGCTCAGGATGGCCTTTGAGGCTCGGGTAGTCCGCCGTTGGTCAAGTTCGTCCCCTACATATCTTGCTCCTCATATGTATGTGACGTGTCCTACCTTACGGTCCTACCCCCTCCTGTGAAGATGAACATGCGGCAGACGGCGTTGATGGGTCAGGCCGCTGGTGCCGCCGGTGGGATGCCGCCGCGGCAACCGCAGAAGCAGGATGTGGCAGGCCTTGTCGCAGGTGTCGATCCCCAATTTGTGCTGATGCGCGACATGATCCGACAGAAGTTGTAAGAACCCATTGCTTTTCTTTGCCCCGACTGGGAATGAGTATAATACTTCGAGAAAAATCATGCTCCCTCTGATCCGAAATAAGTTTTACGATCAAAGTTAATGGCCTAGATCTAATATAGTTGCTCTTGAATTGGCAGAATCGAGTGTATACGAATGAAACCAACGACGGATGAATGGCAGCGCCAGGTGCCAGAGGTCGCGAGCAGGCTCGAGGAAATCTTGTTTAGGAAACACCCAAACAAGGTGTACCTGTATTTCCTTCTTCATTTGTACCTTTGGTTTTCGATCGAGCAAGCTGATTTCTTATCAAAATGAAACCTTACCGGTTAATCATGCATGTTATATCTGCTGATATTTCTGGTCTTTTGGGCAGACGGAGTACTACAATATGGCAAAGGGGCCAATTCAGCCGCACATGTACTTTGCTCTCCGGTTCTTGGCTGCTCATAAGTACCAACAACAGCAACAAAGCCAACAATCCTCAGGACAACTAGCATCTTCACCTGGCTGTATCACCCAAGGTGCAAGTGGAACTTCTAGAATGTCTTATGTAACACACAACATGGGTCCTTCTTCTAGTGCAGGCTTGGTTCCACAGAGTGCCATCATGGGTACCTCGCTGCCAGGTACAAATAGTTTTACTAACCTTAAGTTGAAATTATTATGTAGCCTTGCCTGGGCTTCTAGCCTACAAATCCAATAGCTAGCAGCATATTGGACAAAAATGAAGTTCATTATGTGTGAAGAATATGTTGAAGAAACACCACATTTTTCAGAGTCTACCTCGTGTGTTTAGGAGGGGGATCCACTAGGCAGCTATTATATGACAAAAGCGCTTTAAAATGTTAACCTAAAAATTGTATTATCATAATCGACATTATGCTCTTTCAGACTCTTAATTTCCCAAAAAAATGAGTATGCCATTAATTGTATCAGTTAGAAATGTGATATCACAATGATCTGCCCCACAATGTAATCCCACAATCATGTATGACATATTGACATTTCGAATCAGACATACTATTCTGTCTTGGAGGTTTTCTTTCCCAGTTTTCCTGGCCTATATACTAGTTACTAATTTGGCATGTATTGTCTTCTTTCCAGGGGAAGCTCCTCATGAGCATGTGAACACCATACTGTCTCTGGGGATAAACCCTATACAACATGATTGGTCTACAGAGTCCAATAACAACAACCTCGTAAGGACTCTACGTTATGGTTTACACATAGAAAATGTGATAGTTAATATATCCCTAAAGATTCATTTAACACTACAGCCCAAGGTGATAGAGGCACACCTGGCGCCTCCTATAAAGGATCTCCCAAGGGAACCGAAGTTCAGCTGCCCAGTCTGCAAGAACGAGCTGGTCGATGCATCATCAACTATCTGTGGCCACATCTTCTGCCAGAAGTGCATCGAGGCCTCCATCCAGGCACAGAAGAAGTGTCCTACCTGCCGTAGGAAGCTGACCATGAGAAGTTTCCACCGCATTTACCTCCCAACAATGGACTGAAGTGATCCTGGCATTCCAGGCGCCCGGAGCATCGACACCCAAACCATTGTCCTCAATCCTCACTAGCATTTTGGTGATTCGATCTGAACTATTCTTCAAAGTGTTATCACTCTTCAGTTTTTGCCCCTCAATTTTAAGAACTGCTCGCGTAAGATACTAATATGCATCCTTGGTGGTAATTGGTAAATGATACCTATTGTGAACTTCATCTGCAAGAAATGTTAAATATACTTTCTGCTTGTTCGAGTATATGTTATTGTTCACGTGCTCTGGACTATGTATGTGTGTATGTCATGAATATTTGGGCTTTGTATTGTGTTGCCCCCTAAATCGGGACCAATCGAGCCTAGATTATATATCTTGTGCTCAAAAACAAATTAAGGGTTTATCAGAGAAAGCGCAATATCGTACCCATACAACCAAAGTCCCTTTGAATCTTAGTGGCTCGATCATAATGAGATTATCGCAATGATACTATAAAAGGAAAGAAAGAGCGGGGGGGGGGGGGGTTGAATGCCTGATATGCCTTAGAGGCTTAGATTGTCGGCCTTTGAGCATCTCTAATGATCCCCTCTCCAGTGTTAGAAGAAGATAAACTATGTTTTCTTCTTCTAACCGGCACATAACCAAACTCCTATCACCGTTAGAGGAGAAAATTTTATCCTACGTGGTATCCCCGATTCCTAACTCGGCTGACCACCCACAGAGCAATTTTTTTGGCCTCTCCCCTACGCTCGCACTGCGTTGTCATTGGTGTTGCTTCCATCGAATAAATAGTGCCTTTGCCTATACCCCGCTGCTTCCTCTGCCCTCTTAGAGGGTCGCCAGTCGCTGCCATTGCCGGAATCCAGCTCCATTGCTACCGCCGAATTATCGATCCTGTCATCGGAAGGATGGACTGAATCTTCTTACTCCAAGCCAATCCATCCACTATTGGCCATCTCAAAGCCCTGCCAACCACTAGCATCTTCTAAACGTCGCGGGTGTGACACATTCACCACCCTTCCACTGTTCAGTGGTTTTCCTATGATAGTTTTTTGTTCTTTTTCATCTCATTGTTTTATTTTGTCAATTGATGAACCGAGTCACTTCTAGTTAAGACAAAGAGGTTGAGGGGGTGATCCTTGAGGACTCGTTGTCGGAGGAGGAGGAAGAATATGATGATGACTTCGAAGTGGCCATTGGCATGATCTTTAATGAGGATTTTCACCAGCCAAAAAGAGAATCACAATTCGGTCATATATACATCAACCGAGATAGAGTTGAGGGACATGCAAAGATTAAGATAGACTATTTCAACCCCCAATCCAACCTATTTGGAGAAGTATTTTTGCTGGCGATTTCAGATGCACACGAGTCTCTTCCTCACCGTTGCAAAAGTCGTGGAGAAGCATGATTATTGGTTCGAACTCAGGAGGAGTGCATCCGAAGAGATTAAGTGTGATCCCTTTGATGAAGTGTATCGTGGTTGTTCGAGTGTCGTTGACGACTATGTCCGAATTGGAGAAGATACAATCTTGAAGGTCGTTCTAAGGTACATAAAAGCCATGATTGAGATCTTTGGGTCAGAGTACTTGAGGGCACCCAATGATAAAGATACTGAGAAAGTTTTTGGCTTTGAGTGAAGAATGAGGATGACCTGGGGTGCTTGGATCAATTGACTACATGCACTGGACATGGAAGAATTGTCCAGTCGGGTGGAAAGGTAACTACAAAGGCCACTACAATGATTGAGCTATCATTCTTGAGGCTATTATATCGAAGGATCTATGGATTTGGCATTCATTCTTTGCATTGCCTGGCTCTCACAATGACCTGAATATGTTGTCTAGATCACCACTGTTCACTAGACTTGTTGCCAAAGATGCTCCTCCTTGCAACTATGTTTTCAATGGTCACAAGATGGGTTACTACCTTGTAGAAGGCATAAATCCTTCATGGGTCACATTTTTCAATACAATTGATACATCTCCAATGTATCTATAATTTTTTTATTGTTTCATGCTATTATAGTATCAATCTTGGATGTTTTATAAGTGATTACATACTATTTTATGTCATTTACTGGGACTAGCCTATAAACCCAGTGCCAAGTGCCAGTTGTTGTTTTTTTTGCCTGTTTTTGGTTTACCAAGAAATCAGAACAAATGGAATCCAAATGCTATGACACTTTTTGATGATTTTTTCTAGACAAGAGAGACCCTACAACCTTCGGGAGGAGACCAGAAGGCAAACGAGGAGACGACAAGGTAACCCGGTGCGCCTAGGGGGTAGGCACACCGAGATACCTTGTGGGCCCCTCGTGGTTCTGTCTGACCAAATTACACTTCTATAAATTCTCAAATGTTGGGAAACCAATAGAGAGCCACCTGACACACTTTTCTTCACTGCTGCAAATCTTTGTTCTTCCGCGATCCCATCTGGAGAGCTTCTCTGGTACTCTATCAGAGGGGGAATCGATCATTGAGGGCTTCCACATCAACCCTACTGCCCTTCCGATGATGCATGAGTAGTTCACCACAGACCTACGTGTCCATAGCTAGTAGCTAGATGGCTTCTTCTCTCTCTTTGATCTTCAATACCATGTTCTCCTTGATCTTCTTGGAGTTTTATCCAATGTAATTCTCTTTTGCGGTGTGTTTGTTGGGATCCGATGAATTGTGGGTTTATGATCTGAATATTCATGAGAAATATTTGAGTCTTCTCTTAAGTTATTATGCATGATTTTTATAGCTTTGTATTCCTCCCCGATCTATCCATTTGGTTTGGCCAACTAGATTGATTTATCTTGCAATGGGAGATGTGCTTTGTGATGAGTTCAATCTTGTGGTGCTCCATCCTAGTGACAGAAAGGGAAAGGACATGTATTTGTATTGTTGCCATTCAGGATAAAATGACGAGGTTTATTCATATTGCTTAGATTTACTTTGTATACATCATGTCATCTTGCTTAAGGTGTTACTCTGTTTTATACTTAATACCCTAGATGCATGCTGGATAGCGGTCGATGGATGGAGTAATAGTAGTAGATTCACGCAGGAATCGACCTACTTGTCTTGGATGTGATGCCTATATACATGATCATTACATTGAATCATCATAACTATGCGCTTTTCTATCGATTACCCAACAATAATTTGTTTGCCCACCATATGTTATGTGTTCGAGAGAGAAGCCTCTAGTGAAAACTATGGCCCCGGGTCTACTTTTATCATATATAAAATCCAAAAATACATGCTGCAATTTTATTTCTTTTATTTTGTTCAGTATTTTATTGTATCTATCTACCACTACGAGATTTGATCCTTGCAATTAACTGCCAAGGGGATTGACAACCCTCTTGACCGCATTGGGTGCAAGTATTTGGTTTTGTGTGTGCATGTGCTCCTAATGAGGTTCTGTGTGGTTCTCCTACTGGATTGATAACCTTGGTCTTAACTGAGGTAAATACTTATCTCTACTATACTGCATCATCCTCTCATCTTCGAGGAAATCCCAACGAAGCTCACAAGTAGCAACAATCTCGAACACTAAAGGTAACAAGAGATCTCACGTTGCAATGCATCGAGAGTTGACAAGGAAGGATGTGGAGAGACATTTCGGTGTGCTTCAGTAGTGCTTTGGCATCATTCATGGCCCTGCCGACTATTGGAACCCCAAGGTCCTATGGCAAATCAAGGCATGTTGCATCATCCTGCATAACATGGTCATTGAAGATGAGAGAGGCATGCCAGAGAACTTTTGGTAGATGTCCAATGGGGATCCCTTTGAGTTGGATCAGGATGCAAACATGAAACATAGATTCCTCATAGCGCATCGCACCATCGAGAACTGAGAAATCCAAAGCCAACTTCAAGATGATCTTGTGGAGCATCAGTGGGATCTCCATAGTGTCGGGAAACATAGTAAAAACACACACAAATATGCGCCTATGCACACCCAAGATCAATATGAAGATGCATAATGGGGTTGGGACCATGATCGTTACCGTTAGCCCTGGGCGTTCGGTCTTTTCGGTTTGTTCGGTTCGGTCTTTTCTGTTTTCCAATAATTCGGTCTTCCAAAATTGAAGACCGAAATAATTTTGGTCTTTTCAGTTTTTCACCATTAGGTCTTCGGTCTTACTATTCGGTCTTCGGTCCTGACCAAATAGACCAAATTAATTTTCTACAACTCATATTCATGTTAATTCCAGTACCAATACATGTTTATATTTGAGAGCAGAAAGTACCAGTACATGTTTACATGCAGCATCAAGTAACAAAGTACAAGTACATGTTTACATTTGAGAGCAAGTAACAATATCCATATGACACCAAGTAAGAAGATTCATGATTCATGGTCCAGCAACAAGATTCATGCATGCATAATAATTTCTATTTGAAAGAAAGTAAGAAGATAATAAGCAACATCCGTCCATGGAATACACAAGCAGCAAAAACCAAAGACCACCACCACATAGTACTTGACATCAAACAGATCAAGTTCCGTACGTGATTTCTATGCAACAACTTGAATACACAGGAATATACCGAAGTGCCTGCGCATTGCTGTTGTCCCATTACATGTTGTAGTAGCTTGAATTGGTCGGTCACAATACTTGCACTTTCCTTCCTTCACTAACCCTTTATCATCAAAAAATTTGGTGAAATGCTCCCAGATTACTAATCTTGACGTCATCTGCCTCCATCCTTTTGGCTTGTCATCTTGAGCAGCTTCTAGATTGGCATCTTTGACAACTGTTGGTTCGGCATCTTCATCTTCAATAATAGTATGCAAAACGGATTCATCTCCTGCTTCTGCATCTGCCTCTGCCTCTACACTCATAAGTGCATCTTCATTCTCATTCAGTTCCTCGTCATGTTCAGAAAACATCTAAAAAAAGAGGACATTTTTCTGTCAAACAACATTGACCTGATCAAATCACAACATAAATATACACCATGTATATATCTATTTTCAGGAAACAAGCACAAATGCATTACTGTGTATGCAGTACTAAAGTATTGAAGCTGCTAACATTTGACACAAAACAAGAAAAAATACAGAGTTCATAAAGAACGGAGTAATGCATTAAGAAAGATGACATGATGTAGAGGGATTAACTCAAGCAATATGATGAAAACCCCATCTTTTTATCCTCGATGGCAACAATACAATATGTGCCTTGCTGCCCCTACTGTCATTGGGAAAGGACACCTCAAGATTGAACCGAAAGCTAAGCACTTATCCCATTGCAAGAAAGATCAATCTAGTAGGCCAAACTAAACCGATAATTCGAAGAAGCTTGCAAATATATCAAATCATGCATATAAGAATTCAGAGAAGAACCAAATAATACTCATAGATAATCTTGATCATAAATCCACAATTCATCGGATCTCGGCAAACACACCACAAAAGAGTATTACATCGAATAGATCTACAAGAACATCAAGGAGAACATGGTATTGAGAATCAAAGAGAGAGAAGAAGTCATCTAGCTAATAACTATGGACCCAAAGGTTTGTGGTAAACTACTCACGCTTCATTGGAGAGGTAATGGTGTTGATGTAGAAGCCCTCCATGATCGAATCCCCCTCCGGAAGGATGCCGGAAAAGGCCCCTAGATGGGATCTCATGGGTATAGAAGGTTGCGGCAGTGGAAAAGTAGTTTTGTGGCTCTCCTCAATGTTTTCAGGGTATAAGAGTATATATAGGGGAAGGAACTAGGTCAGGGGAGTTATAAAGGGCCCATGAGGGTGGGGGCGCGCCCTCCTGCCTCGTGGCCGCCATGTTGCCTCTCCGACTTCATTTCCAAGTCTTCTGATTTTCTTTTGGTCCAAGAAAGATCATCGCGAAGGTTTCATTCCTTTTGGACTCCGTTTGGTATTCCTTTTCTGCAAAACTCTAAAATAGGCAAAAAAAACAAAAAACTGACACTGGGCCCTTGGTTAATAGGTTAGTCCCAAAAATAATATAAAATAGCATATAAATGCCTATTAAACATCCAAAACAGATAATATAATAGCATGGAACAATCAAAAATTATAGATATGTTGGAGACGTATCAAGCATCCCCAAGCTTAATTCCAACTCATCCTCGAGTAGGTAAATGATAAAAACAGAATTGTTGATGTGGAATGCTACCTAACATATTTATCAATGTAATTTTCTTTATTGTGGCATGAATGTTCAGATCCGAGAGATTCAAGACAAAAGTTTAATATTGGCATAAAAATAATAATACTTCAAGCATACTAACAAAGCAATTATGTCTTCTCAAAATAACATGGCCAAAGAAAGCTTATTCCTAGAAAATCATATAGTTTGGTTGTGCTCCATCTTCGTCACACAAAATATTCAAATCATGCACAACCCCGGTTTCAGCCAAGCAATTGTATCATACTTTAGTATTCTCAAACTTTTTCAACCTTCACGCAATACATGAGCGTGAGCCATGGACATAGCACTATAGGTGGAATAGAAGGGTGGTTGTGGAGAAGACAAAAAAAGAGGAGATAGTCTCACATCAACTAGGCTTATCAACGGGCTATGGAGATGCCCATTAATAGATATCAATGTGAGTGAGTAGGGGTTGCCATGCAACGCATGCACTAGAGCTATAAATGTATGAAAGCTCAAAAAGAAACTAAGTGGGTGTGCATCCAACTTGCTTTCTCATGAAGACCTAGGGCATTTGAGGAAGCCCATCGTTGGAATATACAAGTCAAGTTCTATAATGAAGAATTCCCACTAGTATATGAAAGTGACAAAACAAGAGACTCTCTATCATGAAGACCATGGTGCTATTTCTAAGCACAAGTGTGGAAAAAGATAGTAACATTGTCCCTTCTCTCTTTTTCTCTTTTTATTTATTGGCTATCGGTGTTCTGGGAACGGGGGTCCCCAGACTTGCCTGCCTGCGGCCCGCGGCGTGGCTCCACCAGTGGCCTAGTATGGCCCGTCTTCATCAACCAACGCTCAAGACCCTCGCGAGGGGCCAAGCCTCGCGGGGCAGACGACACAAGGCCTCCCCAGGGGCGGCCTGACCAGGCAGGCTCGTGAGGAGGCGGAGAGATCAAGGCAAGGGGTACCTCGCGAGGTTCCCATGATGCAAGCCATGACGACCAAGGCCAGGCAGGCGCCAAGTGGGCGCTAGCCCATGCAGTGTCCTCGTTTCCCCTTTGGTGCTAAGGGGGAAAGCGCAGGCGCGGAGTACCGAGGCATCATGCAAAGGTTTCCATATCAGTGCAACAAGACCAAGACCAGCAGAACGGCATGAAGGAGGTCACCGTGGAGCCCAAGACGGCGTCACCACCAGCACATTTGGCAGGCGAAGACCACCTTTAGTCAGGATAGCTTGTACTAGTTGTCACCTTTCAAAATGGCCATTGTTGGATCCCTTCCCGCTCAATATTTGGGAAGAGGACCAGGGCCTCTATAAATAGGGCTAGCCACCATAGTAGAAGGGAGGGATCAATTCCTCCCCGAGCAACTCACCAAGCACAAGAACACCTCTCCTCGCGAGGCTGTTCTTCCTTTGAACTGTTCGTCATCAGCCCAAGAGGCAATCCACCACCACCACATAGAAGTAGGGTATTACACCACAACGGTGGCCCGAACCTGTATAAATCTTGTGTCTCTTGTGTTGTGAGTTCGTTGAGCTAGCTTAGGGATTGCGCCGAGGCTGAGGGCGTGTTTCGGTAGGGGGAAATCTTCGTGCGCACCCCAGTGTTCGAACCTTAAGTGTTTTGCCGGACCCCAATATCTGACATTGGCTCCTTTGGGCTCTTATTTTATTGGCTTCTTTGGCCTCTTTTTTTTATTTCCTCACACGGACAATGCTCTAATAATGATGATCATCACACTTCTATTTATTTACAACTCAAGAATTACAACTTGATACTAAGAACAAAATATGACTCTATATGAATGCATCTGGCGGTGTGCTGCGATGTGCAATGATTCAAGAGTGACATGTATGAAAGAATTATGAACGGTGTCTTTGCCACAAATACGATGTCAACTACATGATCATGCAAAGCAACATGACAATGATGAAGTGTGTCATATTAAACGGAACAGTGGAAGGTTGCATGGCAATATATCTCGGAATGGCTATGGATATGCCATAATAGGTAGGTATGGTGGCTGTTTTGAGGAAGGTAAATGGTGGGTGTATGGTACCGGTGAAAGTTATGCGGCACAAGAGAGGCTAGCAATGGTGGAAGGGTGAGAGTGCGTATAATCCATGGACTCAACATTAGTCATAAAGAACTCAGATACTTATTGCCAAAATCTACAAGTCATCAAAACAAAGCACTACATGCATGCTCCTAGGGGAAGGGTTGGTAGGAGTTAACCATCGTGCGATCCTGACCTCCACACATAAGGAGGACAATCAAAGAGATACCTCATGCTTCAAATTTGTTACACAACGGTTACCATACGTGCATGCTACGGGACTCACAAACCTCAACACAAGTATTTCTCAAATTCACAATTACACCACTAGAATGACTCTAATATCACCATCTTCATATCTCAAAACAATCATAAAGAATCAAACTTCTCATAGTATTCAACGCACTTTTTATGAAAGTTTTTATTATATCCATCTTGGATGCCCATCATATTAGGACTAGTTTTATAACCCAAGCAAATTACCTTGTTGTTATAAAAGACTCTCAAAATTATATAAGTGAAGCATGAGATTTCAACAATTTCTATAAAATAAAGCCACCGTCGTGCTCTAAAAAGATATAAGTGAGGCACTAGAGCAATATTGTCTAGCTCAAAAGATATAAGTGAAGCACATAGAGTATTCTAATAAATCATGATTCATGCATGTCTCTCCCAAAAGTTGCGTACAACAAGGATGATTGTGGTAAACTAAAAGGCAAAGACTCAAATCATACAAGACGCTCCAAGCAAAACACATATCATGTGGTGAATAAAAATATAGCCTCAATTAAAGTTACCGATAGACGAAGACGAATGAGGGGATGCCTTCCGGGGCATCCCCAAGCTTAGAATTTTGGTTGTCCTTGAATTTTTACCTTGGGGCGCCTTGGGCATCCCCAAGCTTAGGCTCTTGCCACTCCTTATTCCATAGTCCATCAAATCCTTACCCAAAACATGAAAACTTCACAACACAAAACTTCAATAGAAAATCTCATGAGCTTCGTTAGTATAAGAAAACAAATCACCACTTTAATGTACTGTTGTGAACTCATTATTTATTTATATGGGTGTAATATGTACTGTATTCCAAATTCTCCATGGTTCATACCCCCCGATACTACTCATAGATTCATCAAAATAAGCAAATAACACGTGAAAAGCAGAATCTGTCAAAAACAGAACAATATGTAGTAATCTGTAACTTTCGAATATTTTGTAACTCCAAAAATTCTTAAATAAATTGGTGGACATTAGTAATTTTTCTATCAACCTTCTTCAAAAAGAATCAACTCAAAATCACTCTTCTATAAAAACCGACATCTAATCTCGTGAGCGCAAAGTTTCTATTTTTTACAGCAAGATCACATTAACTTTCATCCAAGTCTTCACAAAGGTTCTACTTGGCACAAACACTAATTAAAACTTAAAACCACATCTAACCAGAGTCTAGATGAATATTTATTATTAAACAGGAGCAAAAAGTAAAAAACAAAAATAAAATTGGGTTGCCTCCCAACAACCGTTATCGTTTAACACCCCTAGCTAGGCATAAAAACACG
Organism: Triticum aestivum; assembly: GCF_018294505.1. Lineage (NCBI taxonomy): Eukaryota > Viridiplantae > Streptophyta > Magnoliopsida > Poales > Poaceae > Triticum > Triticum aestivum. Next base: position 720,372,071 of record NC_057801.1, read on the forward strand.
AATAGATCTAGGTATTGTCATCTTTGGTATGCAATCCATAAGTGGCTCTCATAATAGATTCAAAATTCAATTTAATCTTTCTCCTAGGAAAGTGTTCCATGCTTTTCCTTAACGTAAATTGGAATCTAATGTTTCCTTCTTTCATATCAATAATTGCACCAATCGTTCTAAGGAAAGGTCTACCAAGAATAATAGGACATGTAGGATCGCAATATATATCAAGAAAAATGAAATCTACGGGCACATAATTCCTATTTGCAACAATAATAACATCATTAATACTTCCCATAGGTTTATTAATGGTGGAATTTGCAAGATGCAAATTTAAAGAACAATCATCAAATTCACGGAAACCTAACACATCACACAAAGTTTTTTGAATCGTGGAAACACTAGCACCCAAATCACACAAACCATAACATTCATAATCTTTAATCTTAATCTTTATATTAGGTTCCCATTCATCAAAAAGTTTACTAGGGATAGAAACTTCTAGTTCAAGCTTTTCTTCAAAAGATTGCATCATAGCAATAACAATATGTTTAGTAAAAGCTTTGTTTTGATTGTAAGCATGAGGGGAGTTTAACACAGATTGCAACAAGGAAATACAATCTATTAAATAACAATTATCATAATTAAATTTATTGAAATCCAAAATAGTGCGTTCATTGCTACTTAAAGTCTTGACCTCTCTAATCCCACTTTTGTCAATTTTTGCATCTAGATCTAAAAACTCCGAATCATTGGGACGCCTTTTAACTAAAGTTGACTCATCTCTAGACCCATATTTATCAAGATTCATATTGTAAAATAAAGATTTAATAGGAGTCACATCAATCACCTTTAGATCTTCATCGTTATTATCATGAAAACTAGAAGAACACGCTTTTACAAACCAATCTTTTTTAGCACGCATCTTAGTGGTTCTTTCTTTGCACTCATCAATGGAAATTCTCATGGATTTGAGAGACTCATATATATCATTCTTAGGTGGGATAGATCTAAGTTTCAAAGAATCAATATCAAGAGAAATTCTATCCACGTTCCTAGCCAACTCATCAATCTTAAGCAATTTTTCTTCAAACCAAGCATTGAAATTCTTTTGCAAACTCATAAATTCTTTAACACTATTCTCAAAATCAGAGGGCATCTTATTAAAATTTCCATAAGATTTGTTGTAGGAATTAGCATAATTATTAGAGGAATTACTAGGAAACGACGTAGGATTAAAATTGCCTCTATACGCGTAGTTACCAAAATTGTTCCTACCAACAAAATTCACATCCATAGATTCATTATTATTCTCAATAGAAGTGGAGAAAGGAATATAATTAGGATTAGAGGAAACACTTTTATTAGCAAATAATTTCATAAGTTCATCCATCTTTCTACTCAAAACATTAATCTCTTCAATCGCATGAATTTTTTTACTAGTGGATCTTTCGGTGTGCCATTGAGAATAATTAACCATAATATTATCTAGGAGCTTAGTAGCTTCTCCTAAAGTGATTTCCATAAAAGTGCCTCCCGCGGCCGAATCTAAGAGATTTCTAGAAGCAAAATTCAATCTAGCATAAAAAATTTGTATAATCATCCACAAATTCAAACCCTGTGTAGGGCAATTACGTATCATCAATTTCATCCTCTCCCAAGATTGGGCAACATGCTAATGATCAAGTTGCTTAAAATTCATAATATCGTTCCTAAGGGAGATGATCTTAGCGGGAGGAAAATACTTAGAGATAAAAGCATCTTTACACTTATTCCATGAATCAATACTATTTTTAAGCAAAGATGAGAACCAAGTTTTAGCACGATCTCTAAGCGAAAACGGAAATAGCTTCAATTTAACAATATCATTATCCAAATCTTTCTTCTTTTGCATATCACACAAATCAACGAAATTGTTTAGATGGGATGCATCATCTTCACTAGGAAGGCCAGAAAATTGATCTTTCATAACAAGATTCAACAAAGTGGCATTAAATTTCACAAGATTCAGCATTAGTAGTAGGATCAATCGGAGTGCTAATAAAATCATTGTTGTTGGTGTTGGAAAAGTCACACAATTTAGTATTATCTTGAGCCATCGTGACAGAGCAATCAATCCAACACACAAGCACACAAGAAGCAAGCGAAAAGAGATGAATGTAAGAGGGGCGAAGAAAAGGAAATGGTTTTCAAAAATCATTTTAGAAGTGGGGGAGAGGAAAACGAGAGGCGAATGACGAATAATGTAATGCAAGGGATAAGAGTTTATGATGGGTACTTGGTATGTCTTCACTTGACGTAGATCTCCCCGGCAACGGCGCCAGAAATCATTCATGCTCCTTGCGTTGGTTTTCCCTTAAAGAGGAAAGGGTGATGCAGCAAAGTAGCGTAAGTATTTCCCTCAGTTTTGAGAACCAAGGTATCAATCCAGTAGGAGACGACGCACAAGTCACCGAATACCTACACAAACAATCAACAACTTGCACCCAATACGATAAAGGGGTGGTCAATCCCTTCACGGTCACCTGCAAAAGTGAGATCTGATAGAGATAGATAAACGACAAATTAAATATTTTTGGTATTTTTGGTTTATAGATTGGAAAGTAAAGATTGCAAAATAGTATCGAAAACTAACAAGATGTGTAACTGAGATTCAATAATATGGAAAAGAGACCCGGGGACATAGGTTTCACTAGTGGCTTCGATAGCAAACATTACGGTGGGTGAACAAATTACTACAGAGCAATTGATAGAAAAGCGCATAGTTATGATGATATCTAAGGCAATGATTATGAGAATAGGCATCACGTTTGTGTCAAGTAGACCGACTCCTGCCTGCATCTACTACTATCCCTCCACACATTGACCGCTATCCAGCATGCATCTAGAGTATTAAGTTCATAAAGAATGGAGTAACGCGTTAATCAAGATGACATGATGTAGAGGAATTAACTCAAGCAATATGATGAAAACCCCATCTTGTCATCCTCGATGGCAACAATACAAAACGTGCCTTGCTGCCCCTACTGTCACTCGAAAAGGACATCGCAAGATTGAACCGAAAGCTAAGCACTTCTCCCATTGCAAGAAAGATCAATCTAGTAGGCCAAACTAAACCGATAATTCAAAGAGACTTGCAAAGATATCAAATCATGCATATAAGAATTCAGAGAAGAACCAAATAATATTCATAGATAATCTTGATCATAATCCACAATTCATCGGATCTCGGCAAACACACCGCAAAAGAGTATTACATCGAATAGATCTCCAAGAACATCGAGGAGAACATGGTATTGAGAATCAAAGAGAGAGAAGAAGCCATCTAGCTAATAACTATGGACCCGAAGGTCTGTGGTAAACTACTCACGCTTCATCGGAGAGGTAATGGTGTTGATGTAGAAGCCCTCCGTGATCGGATCCCCCTCCGGCAGGATGCCAGAAAAGGCCCCTAGATGGGATCTCACCGGTACAGAAGGTTGCGGCGGTGGAAAAGTGGTTTTGTGGCTCTCCTCGATGTTTTAAGGGTATAAGAGTATATATAGACGAAGGAACTAGGTTAGGGGAGCTACGAGGGCCCCACAAGGGTGGGGGCGTGCCCTACCCCCTAGGCGCACCCTCCTGCCTCGTGGCTGCCTTGTTGCCTCTCCGACTTCATCTCCAAGTCTTCTGGTTTGCTTTCGGTCCAAGAAAGATCATCGCAAAGGTTTCATTCCGTTTGGACTCCATTTGGTATTCCTTTTCTGCAAAACTCTAAAATAGGCACACAAAAACAGAAATTGGAACTGGGCCCTCGGTTAATAGGTTAGTCCCAAAAATAATATGAAATAGCATATAAATGCCTATTAAACATCCAAAACAAATAATATAATAGCATGGAACAATCAAAAATTATAGATACGTTGGAGATGTATCAGCTATGCATGAAGAGCTACACAAATTCGAGAGGAACCAAGTGTGGATGTTGGTTGAAAAGCCCGATGAGAATCACAATGTCATTGGAACCAAATGGGTGTTTCAAAACAAGCAAGATGAAGATGGAAAAGTTGTACGCAACAAGGCTCATCTCGTCGCTCAAGGCTACACTCAAGTCGAAGGTATGGACTATGGTGAGACATATGCCCTCATTGCTAGACATGAATCCATTCGCATCATACTTGCTTATGCCAATCATCATGATATTACTTTATATCAAATGGACATTAAAAGTGCTTTTCTTAATGGTGAAATTGAGGAGGAAGTTTATGTTAAACAACCTCCCGGCTTTGTTAATCTCAAGAAACCCGATCATGTTTACAAACTTCACAAAGCTCTTTATGGTCTTAAACAAGCTCCTAGAGCGTGGTATAAATGCTTGACAAAGTTCCTTATTGAAAAAGGCTTTGAGATTGGAAAAATTGATTCTGCACTTTTTACTATATGGGTTAATGGTGAATTATTTGTGTGCCAAATTTATGTGGATGATATCATATTTGGTTCGACTAACCCTCATTTTAGTGAAAAGTTTGGAAGGCTAATGTCGGAGAAGTTTGAGATGTCTATGATGAGTGAACTCAAGTTCTTTATTTGTTTGCCAATCAAGCAAACTAAGGTGGGTACCTTTGTTTCTCAAACAAAATATACCAAGGACTTATTCAAGAAGTCCAACATGTAAGAATGCAAAGGTATGAGTACCCCCATGCCTACTAGTGGACATCTTGACTTGACAAAGGATGGCGAACCGGTTGACCAAAAGGTTTACCACTCTATGATTGGTTCATTATTATATCTATGTGCCTCCTGTCCCAATATTATGCTAAGTGCGTTCATGTGTGCACGATATCAAGCGGCCCCCAAAGAATGTCATCTTAACGCTGTGAAAAGGATAGTGAGAACTTTGGCATTTGGTATCCTAAGAGATCTTCTTTTGATCTTGTTAGCTACTCCGACTCGGACTATGCCGGTGACAAGGTTGATAGAAAGTCCACTTCGGGTACTTGTCAATTTCTTGGTAGATCTCTTGTGTCTTGGTCCTCCAAGAAATAAAACTCGGTATCCTTATCCACAGCCGAAAAGGAATACATTGCCGCCGGTTCATGTTGTGCTCAATTACTTTGGATGACCCAAGCTCTTAAAGATTATGGGATATATGTGAAACATGTTCCATTGCTTTGTGACAATGAAAGTGCTATTAAGATTGCTCATAATCCCATGCAACATTCTCGAACAAAGCATATTGAAGTTCGAGATCATTTCATTCGAGGTCATGTTGCTAAGGGAGATATCAATCTTAAACATGTTCATACCGACAAGCAATGGCGGATATATTCACCAAACTGCTTGATGAGAAAGTATTTTGCCGTTTGAGAGGTGAATTGAACATCATTGGTGCCTAAAACTTGGAGTAGAAACTCCATTTGGTTGCATGGAAGGCATGAGACTTTCTATGACTAATCCTTGATATTTCTCTTATGATGATGATCATATGTCTTGGATACACTTGCACTCTTGCATGCTATCTAACCATTGTAGGTACTTGGATAAGCCCCACTCCATGAGATTGGAACTCAATCACATTCTAAGCAATCTCTACATCACCAAGTCTCTACAATATGGTGGTTGAAGACAAGGAAGCATGAATCCTTCAATATATCCTTTGACAATTTCTATATATCAAATTTCATTTGGTACCAAATTTCATGATTGTCATTTTGGTTACACAAGTGCTCTTCCTTGCAAAACTAACCCATGTAGGAAGATGAACTCCAAGTACAAGCGGTGCTCCCAACTCTTGATGAACTACATCAACTTTGAGCATCCTACACAAGTTCAACTACATGATCAAGATCAACACCACCACCAAGGTATGTCATTCCATATTAGAGAAGCTTTACCCCAAGACATGGGTCAAAGAAACTCAACAAGATGTGAATACATCAAAAATGCTTAAACGAAAAATGGCAACCCCATTTTGATCTTAAACAATGAGTATGACCTATGATCAAGTGCCTTCACTTGACTCCTAAGTCAATATACTCTAACATAGGTGACTTTGTCGCCGACCAATTCTAGATGAAGTTCTCGAGTGTTTATCGGAATTCTTCCACTTGTCTCTTGAATGTTTGTTTCCCCTTTCAAAAAAACTTCATCTAGATTTCTTTTCTCTGTTATTTTCTGCATTCCCTGCATTTAATTCATTGCAAATCCTTTAGATAATTCCATGTAAGTATTTGTGAGATCCTATTTGCCTAGTGAGCTGAGATGACAAAATCTTTCTCTGTGTTGAACTCGGCCTCACCGATCTTTTCTTTTCGGCCAGACCGAAACAACTCGGTGCCATCAAAGAAAAGGACCCAGTGTTACCGATTTCACTAGTGTGGAAACATTTTGCCATTTGGATCCTGCATATCTAATCCAGCTCCACTCAATGATTCTTATCCTCTACCTGCATCACATCCTACGTACTGCTTTGTCATGTGACTCAAGGACCAAACCTAATTGACTTATGCTCCAGAAGATCCCTTCTTGGAAATTGATGTCAAAGGGGGAGAGAGATCACATCAATCACATCAAAGGGACAGAGAGACCCTAAGGGAGAGAATGACTTCTTAATCTTCCCAGATGCTTGGTAAACACAGAGGAGATAAGCCACATGTCTTTAAGAGGGGAAAGACATGTTAGTACAAGATGTCTCATTGTGTCTTCTATCTTTCGCTCTATTTTTCATTTGCTCTGATTTTCTATTACCCTATTGAGGGAGTCCTGGACTAGGGGGTGTCCGGATAGCCGAACTATCATCATCGGCCGGACTCCAAGACTATGAAGATACAAGATTGAAGACTTCGTCCCGTGTCCGGATGGGACTTTCCTTGGCGTGGAAGGCAAGCTTGGCGATATGGATATGTAGATCTCCTACCATTGTAACCGACTCTGTGTAACCCCAGCCCTCTCCGGTGTCTATATAAACCGGATGGCTTTAGTCCGTAGGACGAACAACAATCATACCATAGGCTAGCTTCTAGGGTTTAGCCTCCTTGATCTCGTGGTAGATCTACTCTTGTAACACACATCATCAATATTAATCAAGCAGGACGTAGGGTTTTACCTCCATCAAGAGGGCCCGAACCTGGGTAAAACATCGTGTCCCTTGTCTCCTATTACCATCCGCCTAGACGCACAGTTCAGGACCCCCTACCCGAGATCCGCCGGTTTTGACACCGACATTGGTGCTTTCATTGGGAGTTCCTCTGTGTCGTCACCGATAGGCTCGATGGCTTCTTCGATCATCAACAACGACATAGTCCAGGGTGAGACCTTCCTCCCCGAACAGATCTTCGTATTCGGCGGCTTTGCACTGCGGGCCAACTCACTTGGCCATCTGGAGCAGATCGAAAGCTACGCCCCTGGCCGTCAGGTCAGATTTGGAAGTTTGAACTTCACGGCTGACATCCGCGGGGACTTGATCTTCGATGGATTCGAGCCACAGCCAAGCGTGCCGCACTGTCACGACGGGCATGATTTAGCTCTGCAGACGGACAGTACCCTAGAGGCCGCACTCGAGCCCGCTCCGATCTTGAATTCGGAGCCGGCTGCGTAGATCGAGGACAGATGGCTAGACACCGCCTCGGGGGCTGCAACCTCTACGGCGATAGAGCCGAACACTGACCTTGTCCCTCACAAAGCTCGTGACTCCAAGGTGCCGGACTCCGAACCTCCCACGCCCCCTCCAATCGAATCCGATTGGGTGCCGGTCATGGAATTCACCGCTGCGGACATCTTTCAACACTCACCTTTCAGCGACATCTTGAGTTCGCTAAAGTATCTCTCGCTATCAGGAGAGCCCTGGTCGGACTGCGGTCAGGACGGTTGGGATGTGGACAACGAAGAAATTCAAAGCCCACCCACCACCCACTTAGTAGCCACTGTCGACGACCTAACCGACATGCTAGACTACGACTCCGAAGACATCGATGGTATGGACGACGATGCCGGAGACGACCAAGAACCAGCGCCTACCGGGCACTGGAAAGCCACCTCATCATATGACATATACATGGTGGATATCCCAAAGGAAGACCTGGAAGCCGCATTCCTCGATAACTTCCAAGGCACATATGTGCGACCACCAGACGTTGATGACCTAAGCCACATAATTCAGCAGCCAGACGAATCGGCCAGACAATTCTGGACACGGTTCTTAACCAAGATAAACCAAATCGTTGACTGTCCGAATGCGGAGGCCCTCGCGGCCTTCAAGCATAACATCCGCGACAAGTGGCTTGCCCGGCACCTGGGACAGGAAAAGCTGAAATCCATGGCAGCCCTCACATCACTCATGACCCGCTTTTGCGCGGGTGAGGACAGCTGGCTAGCACGCAGTAACAACCTCAGCAAAAATTCTGGCAGTCCGGATATCAAGGACCGTAATGGCAGGTCGCGTCGCAACAAAAACAAACGCCGCATTAACGGCGATAATAGTGAAGATACGGCAGTCAATGCCGGATTCAGAGGCTCTAAACCCGGTCAGCGGAAAAAGCCATTCAAAAGAACTACTCCGGGTCCGTCCAATTTGGACCGAATACTCGACCGCTCGTTCCAGATACACGACACCCCCGAAAAACCAGCCAACCACACCAACAGGGACTGTTGGGTATTCAAGCAGGCGGGCAAGTTAATTGCCAAAAACAATGACAAGGGGCTGCATAGCGATGACGAGGAAGAGACCCGACCGCCGAACAATAGAGGACAGAAGGGTTTCCCCCCACAGGTGCGGACGGTGAACATGATATACGCAACGCACATACCCAAAAGGGAGCGGAAGCGTGCACTCAGGGATGTATACGCGATGGAGCCAGTTGCCCCGAAGTTCAATCCATGGTCCTCCTGCCCGATCACTTTTGACCGAAGGGACCACCCCACCAGCATCCGCCACGGCAGATTCGCCGCATTGGTTTTAGACCCAATCATCGATGGATTTCACCTCACCAGAGTCCTGATGGACGGCGGCAGCAGCCTGAACCTGCTTTATCAGGATACAGTGCGCAAAATGGGCATAGACCCCTCAAGGATTAAACCTACCAAGACGACCTTTAAAGGCGTCATACCAAGTGTAGAAGCCAATTGTACAGGCTCAGTTACACTGGAAGTGGTCTTCGGATCCCCGGATAACTTCCGAAGCGAGGAGTTAATCTTCGACATAGTTCCGTTCCGCAGCGGCTATCATGCCCTGCTCGGACGTACCGCATTTGCAAAGTTCAACGCGGTGCCGCACTACGCATACCTCAAGCTCAAGATGTCAGGCCCTCGAGGAGTCATCACGGTCAATGGAAACACTGAACGTTCTCTCCGAACGGAGGAAGATATAGCGGCTCTCGCGGCAGAAGTACAATGCAGCCTCTTCAGGCAATTCTCGAGTCCGATCGTTAAGCGGCCGGACACGGCTAAACATGCCCGGAGTAACCTACAACAAGACCACCTGGTACGTTCTGAGCACGTGTAGCAGTGCGGCCCCAACCCCAGCCCCTACAAAATGTCAAGACAGGTCCTTCGTGTACACCATTACGCTCTGAAGATACCATGGGCATGGGGAGAGGGGCACGACCACGATAGGCCAAGAATGCGGATCAACCACACCAGGGGCTCTCAAGTGTGTTGTTCTTTTTTTTCTTTTTTCTTTTTTATCTTTACCCACAGGACTCCGTTCGTCAGAGGCCCTGTCCGGCAGCAGACCTGCCGAACTCACGATGCAACAGCCGGGGAAGGAGAAAGGCTACAACGAATATCCAGGTGGTCTCCATTACGAGCATTAAATCTGTTTTATGCACCATTCCGCAGCCTACCCCTGGAGGGGGACATGTTTAATATTCCCATCCCTTGCTTATCACACCATTTGTACCGTTCTGCATTTACAGCAGTTTTTCTTGAATAAGTAATGCAGCACCTTTTTGCTTCCAATTGCATTTCTTTCTTATACATATGTTCATTTATGACATGTTGCATCCGTACATTTTGGTACGGCTAAATACACCAGGGGCTTATGTTTCCCACATCATGGTGTGATAAGTCCGAACACTTTCACAAGTGCGGCACCCCGAACTTATAGCATTATATGCATCGGCTCCGAATCATGTCTTGGGTCAATAGTTGGGTTTGCCCGACTCCCATGTTTTGGTACCTTACGTTCCGTTGTATCGGCTAAGGTAGCACTGGGAGAACCACTGCGATTGCGCCCCAGTTGAGCTGGGCGAGCGCCTCAGTGGAGAAAGCTAAAACTGACCGTCATGATGAGGCGAGAGCCGGTCGCTGTTCGAGAGGTTTTTTGTGAGTCCCTAAAGACTTATGCCGCTTAGAGCAAGGAACCGGCTTTTGTCCGGCCCAGGCGTGGATAGCGCCCCAAATTCGGCCTTCCGAAGACTAGGGGCTTTGCCGAAATTTAAAATTATAGAATTCTATGGCTAAGTGAGAGTGTTCAAGCATTACAAGTCCGGTTGCCTTGTTCGCTGTGTTGAGCGCCTCCCTAGATGGACCCAAAAATGGGAACAAGAGTGCTCAAGTTTATCCCGAACACCCCAGCACTCGTGGCATGGGGGCTGAAGCCGACGACTTGCCATCTCTCAGATTTGATAAACAGCCGCACAGAAGGTAATATTTTAAATTAACAAGCGTTGCTTAGCGCATATGAACTAAAGTTTTCAGCGCACAGGATAACAAAATGCGAGTCTACTCAAATATTACATCTTTGGAGCACTCACCCGCAATAATGCGGGCACCCTTCAGGACACTCTTATAATACATCTCGGGCGTGCGATGCTCCTTGCCCTGCGGTGGCGGGTCCGTCACAAGCTTCTGGGCATCCATCTTGCCCCAGTGCACCTTTGCGCGGGCAAGGGCCCGACGGGCACCTTCAATACAGGCGGAGTGCTTGATGACTTCAACCCACGGGCACGCATCCACCAGCCGCCGCACCAGGCCGAAGTAGCTCCCAGGCATGGCCTCCTTAGGCCACAGCCGAACTATGAGGCCCTTCATGGCCTGTTCGGCCACCTTGTGGAGCTCGACCAGCTGCTTCAGCTGGTCGCTAAGGGGCACCGGATGTCCAGCCTCAGCATACTGAGACCAGAAGACCTTCTCCGTCGAGTTCCCCTCCTCGGCCCTGTAGAAAGCGGCAGCATCGGACACGCTGCGAGGCAAATCTGCGAACGCTCCTGGAGAGCTCCGAATTTGGGTAAGTGATATGTAATTCACACTCACATGCTTACTTTGCATGAAAAACGCCTTACCCGCTGCTATTTTCTTCAACACCTCGACTTCCTGGAGGGCCTTATAGGCTTCGGCCTTAGCGGCTTTGGCACTCTCAAGAGCCGTCGCAAGCTCGGACTCTCGAGTCTTCGAGTCATGCTCCAAACTCTCATGTTTTTCCATGAGAGCCTGGAGCTCTTGTTGTACCTCCGCCACCCGCGCCTCCTGCTTCTCTCGCTCGGTGCGTTCCGCGGCCACATTATGTTCGGCCATGGACACCGCGTCCTTCAGGGTCGCCACCTTGTTAGTGGCCCCTGCAATACCCACGTTATCCTTGTCATTCTTCTTGCAACCAAAATCCTTTTCTGTAAGGTACAATTTTACTAAGGTGTTACTCACCTTCCTTGTCCCCGAGCTGCTTCTTGGCACGGCCGAGCTTGTTCTCGGACTGCTCGAGGCTTTGCTTCAAAGTATTGACCTCCGCAGTCAGTGCGGCAGAGGTCAGCAGCGCAGCCTGCAATCCCATATTGACATATTTTTTATGACTCATGCGTATATCTTTTTAGATCCTCAGTCCGGCTTTTCTTTCCGAACACCGAACCGAGCATCAGGGGCTACTGTCTATGCGGTACTATTTTACATATATCAAAATTCTTACCTCAAAGCCTGTTAGAAGGCTGCTGCAGGCTTCGGTCAGCCCACTCTTGGCGAGCTGAACCTTCTGAATCACCGCACTCATAACAGTGCGGTGTTCCTCTTTGATGGAGGCGCCATTGAGCGCCTCCAGCAAGCTATCCGGCGCCTCCGGTTGGACGGAGGCTGCCGGCATCACGGTCTTGCCCTTCTTACGAAGGGGCCGCCCGCCGCACTCCGGAGCCACTATGGGTTCCGGGGCCGAGTCCGGTGCAAAGTTCGGGAGGTTGTCCTGCGACACCTCCGGGGCCTCCTCCTCCTGACGGGTCCCTTCCCGGGATCCCACCTCGGCATCGTCCGCATCACGGGGGGTGGAGGCGGTCGGAAGAGAATCCATATCCGATGCACCTAAGGACCCGCTCGACGAAGCGGGAAGATCATCCTTGGGCGGACTGCAGGGTTGTATGCGGCATTAGAAAGACATTGTGTGGCAAAAAAGAAAAACCATGAAGTTATTCAGGAGTCCGAATACTTACGATCTCGCCAGGGGCTTGGCCCTTGGAGGCCAGTCCTCGTCGTCATCACTGGCGTTGGCAGAGCAGTCCAAGGAAAGAGTTTTTCCCTTCTTGGACCCTTCGGCCTCCCTCGTCGGAGAGGCCTTCCTTTTCTTCCCTCCCCCCGCTGGGGGAGAGGCTTTCTTTTTCTCCTCCTCGCCTTTGTGGGAGGAGTCTGCCTCGGAGTCATCATCCGATAGCACCTGAAAACGAGAACTCTTCCGAGTGCCCGTGGCCTTCTTCTTGGCCTTCTTCTCCGGCACCACATGGGGTGCCGGAGCCAGCAGCCCCGTCAAGCGGGCGTCCGCTGGGTCCTCTGGCAATGGGGCCGGACAGATAGTCTGTTCGGCCTTCTTCAGCCAGCCCTGTCAAAGGAGAGGGAGTTTAGATCCCGCATAGAGTCAAACTATGGCAAACAAGCGTCCCATAAAGGACAAAATCACTTACCTCGTCAGCCGGACGCTGCGAGCTGAATCCGCGATCTTCAGTAGCGGATGCGGGAGCCTCGGCGCCCTTGAACAGCACCTTCCAGACATCTTCGTACGTAGTGTCGAAGAGCCCGCTCAAAGTCTGGTGCTGTGCCGGATCGAACTCCCACATGTTGAAGCCCCGTCGTTGGCACGGGAGGATCCGGCGGACGAGCATGACCTGGACTACGTTGACAAGCTTGAGCTTCTTGTCCACTAGCTTTTGAACGCAGGCTTGGAGTCCGGTCAGCTCCTCCGAATCACCCCATGTCCGGCCGCTCTCTTTCCAGGAGGTGAGCCGTGTGGGGATGCCAGATCTAAATTCGAGGGCCGCTGCCCATTCAGAGTCACGCGGCTCGGTGATGTAGAACCACCCCGATTGCCACCCCTTGATGGTTTCCACGAAAGTACCTTCAAGCCAAGTAACGTGGGACATCCTGCCCAACATGGTGCCTCCGCACTCCGCTTGGCTGCCCTTCACAACCTTCGGCTTGACACTGAAGGTCTTGAGCCACAAGCCTAAGTGGGGCTAGATGCAGAGGAAGGCCTCACACACGACGATAAACGCCGAGATGTTGAGGATGAAATTCAGGGCCAGATCATGGAAATCTAGGCCGTAGTAGAACATGAGCCCCTGGACAAAGGGATGGAGTGGGAAGCCCAGTCCGCGGAGGAAATGGGGGAAGAAATACTACCCTCTCATGGGGCCTGGGGGTGGGGATGAGCTCTCCCTCGTCGGGGAGCCGGTGCGCGATGTTGCTGGACAAATATCCGGCGCTGCGCAGCTTCTGGATCTGCCCCTCCGTGACGGAGGAGGCCATCCACTTGCCTCCCGCTCCGGACATAGTTGGAGGAGGTTGAGGTGAGATGTGCGGACTTAGGCGCTGGAGCTCGAGTTCGCGGAGATGGATAAGCCAAGGAGGAAGAAGGCGCAGGTAAAAGGGTTGGATCTTTATCCCCTTATATGGGCGGACACGAACATGCGTCCCCACCGGCCTGATAAAACTCGCTTATCCCCCAAGCGCAGCAATCAATGGCGCGGTTGGGTTACCCACGTCCGTATTGATGGCAATCTCGGAATAAGGGGAACACGATCTCTACTTCGGCAAGACGTGCCAAGGAAATCGCTTCGCTAAACGCGCTGAGGTGGTACAATAAAAACAATTCGAGTAAAGGCTTGGTAGTGGTGTGATGTCACGCCACGAAATACGTCAGCAGATTGAACTTGTGTAAATGTTATTCTCTCTATGGTGGTATGTGGAATTTATTTTGCAGAGCCGGACACTATCCTGGTGTTCACAATCTTCTATAAATTATTCGGAGGAGGAACCCGCCTTGCAATGCCGAAGACAATATGCGCGCCAGACTCATCGTCATGGAAGCCTAGTTCAGGGGCTACTGAGGGAGTCCTGGACTAGGGGGTGTCCGGATAGCCGAACTATCATCATCGGCCGGACTCCAAGACTATGAAGATACAAGATTGAAGACTTCGTCCCGTGTCCGGATGGGACTTTCCTTGGTGTGGAAGGCAAGCTTGGCGATACGGATATGTAGATCTCCTACCATTGTAACCGACTCTGTGTAACCCTAGCCCTCTCCGGTGTCTATATAAACCGGATGGCTTTAGTCCGTACGACGAACAACAATCATACCATAGGCTAGCTTCTAGGGTTTAGCCTCTCTGATCTCGTGGTAGATCTACTCTTGTACTACCCATATCATCAATATTAATCAAGCAGGAGTAGGGTTTTACCTCCATCGAGAGGTCCCGAACCTAGGTAAACCTAGTTTTGTTGATCTTGGCGACTTGCGGCAACGAACGGATTGTAAACCTAGTTTTTTTTAGGAATTCAAGGTTGTCCCATGCCGGGTTATCTTGCATGATTGCTCTGCGTCTGCTTCTTCATCTAACAAATCACAAGCTTTTTTTATCCCTAAATAGCTCCCTCCAAGAACAACTCCACCGTGTGAGGGCCCCGCGGTGGGCGCCAACTGTCGTGGTTTTTTCACGACAGATGTCCTAGTGTGAGGACTTAGTCATGAGGCCAACGCATCTAAGTGGTAGCTCGAACCGTGTTGAGCGGGACAAGAGACGCAGGATTTTACCCAGGTTCAGCCCCTCACAGTGGAGGTAATTAAAAGCATACATCCTACTTGATTAATATTGATGATGATGACGATCTAGGTTACAAGGGTAATGTTTTGACGCCGACTATCTCGAGAGCATCTACCTTGATCTTGTCTAAGACTTGTTTGTCTAAGCCTTGTCTATCTTAACCTGGCAAAACCTGACCTTCTTGGGGTGCCCTGGCCCTCCTTATATAAGTTGAAGGGGAGGATTACATGTAGAGTCCTAGTAGGACTAGGACTTAGCCTATTTCTGGCTTCTTATCATGGGCTTCTTAATGCTTGGGCTTCTCTCCATGAGCTTCTTAATGTCTGGGCTTCTTATCTCCAGGCGGCTCATTTTCATGGCTAAGTAGATGTCGGGTTAGGATCTGGGTTACAATCTGCCGGGTTACAATCTGTCAGACGGGTTAGAACTGTCTGCCAGGTTAGAAACTGTCTGTCAGGTTACAACTATCTGCCAGGTTAGGATCTACCGGGTCAGGATCTGCCGAGTCAGGATCTTTCAGGTATACCTGCAAGGTTAAGTCCAGAGATAACTTAACGTCATGAGCTAGGTTTAACCGCGGGTAATTCTCTCGACACATGATGTGGAGGCCTTGCCCTCTTCTAAGTCCAAGGAGCCAATCGTCAATGATATCTCCGGCGATGAGGAGTAGCTTGTCTTCATAGCTCACTATAAGGACCTATGTTCAGTTAGCTAGCTACACTGGTTAAGGATGTTCGGTTTACCTATTGCATGTGATGCTCCTGCCTTTCCTTAACAAGTTCTAGTGAACTGTCCTATGTACTTTTACCAAGCAATCTGATCCTCTAGTATATATGTTCTATATGTCATGCAATATGATGCTCACTTATTAAGTGTTTGGTTAATTTGTTGTTGTGTTCAGTGAACTGTTTGGTTCAATTTTGTAATGTGATGGTCAATTCTTGTGGGTGCAATTTTGTATTGTCTTCCATGTGACAAATAAATTGAATTTGGTTGTACAAAATACATGAGAAACAAATACAATTGCTATATTTCCAAGTTGTCAAGCATGCTTGGTTTGATTAACTATCTGATCTTCTAGTATGTTTTTATTGTGCAATATGGTAATCTTTGGTTCATTTGTTGTGGTGCTTAGTTAACTGTTAGGTTCAATTCTGCAATGAGATGTGCAATAATTGTGGGTGCATTTTTTTTATTGTCTTCCATGTGAGAAATAAATCCAATCTGGATGTACTAAATACATGAGAAACAAATACAATTGCTATATTTCCAAGTTGTTAAGCATGCATGGTTTGGTTAACTGTCTGATCATCTGTTAGGAGTATGATATATATTGTGCAATGTGGTGCTCAGTTAATGTTTGGTTCATTTGTTGTGGTGTTTATTTAACTATTTGGTTCAATTCTGCAATGCGATGTTCAATTGTTGTGGATACAATTTTGTATTGTTATGCATGTGACGAATAAATCAAATTTGGTTGTACGAAATACATGAGAAACATATACAATTGCTATATTTCCTAGCTCTTAAGCATGCTTGCTTTGGATAAATGGTTTTTTCATGTGTCTCGAATTCATCTGTTGAATCTGTAATGTGTTTATTTTTCATCAACATATTTTACTGATAGTATCCAACCCTCACTTAACCTGATCAATAACTACATTATATGTGTTGCAGGGAAGAATGGGAAGCACTAAGGTTTACAATCGAGGTTTGCACATGCATGGTCCTTTGTCCAATAGCACATTATTGTGCATTTGCAGGAACCATTCTAATATTTAGGTTTTTAACAATTTTGTCTTGCACATGTAGGTCCTGCTCTCAGAGGTTTTGACCCACTGTTTGACCCATTTTGCATATGGTAAATGAATTGTCCATGAATATCAATCAAGCCAAGAAACTCAGAAAGATTGTTAGGATAAAGAAAGTAGTGATGAGAAACAACAAGATCTTTGTCTGCACAATGAAGAAGACACCAGTGCATTATAGGATGGCACTAACTATTATACCTTATCTTTTTTATTCCTTTGCACCATTTCCAAATTTAGAGAAGATATTTATGCATATCTTTGTTTTCAGGCCTTTCCAAAGAAGTTCACTAATGATTACCTCTCAAACCACCAGTATGTCAGGAGGCGAGGAAGGTATTCATACAACACCCACAGTACAATATTGAAGTCTTCCTCAAGAGGACAAAGGATGGACGGTCAATCATCCACAGGCACTGGCCTAAAGTTGCAAGGGCCTTCAACATCAATGAAGGCTCAATATTCGCCTTCTGCTTCAGCAGTTTTCCAGGTGAGATTCATCTTTCTATGTCTCGTCTATGATGCTAATTTCCAAAGGTAATAGATGTTGCATCTGAAACTTGGTGCTGGTGCAGTTGTGTAATGGAGGAGCTAGATATATGCCTATATGGTGTAACTGGTGGTTGAAGCTATATGATGTTCTACTCTAATGTATTTCAATTATGAAATCCTGGTTCGGTAATACGAAAATGAAATATATTATGTTCTTAATATGAAATGCCAATTTGATTAATAAATAGATTATTATTAATAGGTCAATTAACCTGCTTATTGGGTTTTTCTATTGCAAACGGTTATTGAGACAACACCGTGGGCGATGACCTCAGACAATCCACATAGTTTCTAGGAAGAAAACGTGTTGGATCAATGAATAATCACACATGACTTCCTCTTGAAAATTGTTTGCGTTAGACCACCTTGCACGAACGTTTTCCACATAAAAAGTGTGTGTAATGGACAGTCTATGCCACAAAGTTTCTTCTACGCACCATGCATGATGCATTCAATAATGAAAACAATAAGATTGTTAATATCGTCTGCAATGGAAACGCTATCACAGACGGTTTGATAGGGAATATTTTGTGTGATGTACGTGTGAACGGAAACGTTTGTCTGGGAGTCATCATGTGGGATGTACGTAGAACGGAAACATACTTCTTGGATTCACTGCATGGGATGTACAAATGAAGGGAAACGTTTCTCTGGGATTCACTGTGTGGGATGTACTTACGAATGGAAACGATTGGGCATGTATAATTGTATCCGATGGCTAGCCCGATCACATACGATCTCATTTTGCCTAGCATGTGTGCCAGGAGGGCCTATCCCCGACGGTTTGTGGATCATGTGGGAAGGACCCCCCCCCCCCCCCCCCTCGCCCCGCCCCCTATCGCACACACTAGCAAAGCGACGGTTTAATATGTCATTGCTGAAAGGGGTTAAAAACCGTTTGTAAAAAAGCTCGTTGTACCAGTGTATAGTGTAGGTTTATTCTAAGTTACTATGCCGTAATTTCTTTAATGTATAGTGTTAGTTTGTTCTTAATTCCTAGTTATCGTATATACCATCATTAGCTATCAAAAAATAGCAAAAATTTGATGGAGACGAGCGAGCCAAAACAATCGCCCCTAACAGGCCTGCATTTTAGCAGGCCATAATTGGGCCAGCCCGCAAAAGGCTTTACTTGGGCTTGTGTGGACCTGCCATATGGGCCATTCATGGACACGATGAGTAAGGCCCATAACTCTCATGGGCCTTTAGTGGGCCCATCATTTAGCTGGGCTCATGTAGCTTTGAGCCATTAACATGCTAAATATTTTTACTGGCCTGTATTGGCCCAGAAGACACCATGGGCCTTTAGTAGGCCAAAAAGCATGTTGGGCCTCAATTTCCAAGAGCTGCCATGGGCCTTTAGCAAGCTGAAATATACCTCTGGCGATTATTCGCCCATATATATGACGGGTTGTTATCAGGCCGAAACATAACACGGGCCTTGGTTGGCCCACTGATATCATGGGCCATTAATAGGCCGAAAGCTTAGTAGAGGCATCAACAAGCCAAATTTTACAACAATCCTTTAACAAGCCGAAAGTCAGGTTAGGCTGAATTGTTACCACCGAGATAATGGGACCTTAATGGGCCGAATGTCCCGTCGGACCATATATGGCCCATGTGCAACATGGGCTACTACCAGGCCACAAGACACACAGGGCTGAAATCGGCCCATGTCTACAACGGGCCTTTAATAGGCCGAAAACTAACTGGCCTTAATGGGGCCCATAGACTGAGTGAACAATTAATAGGTCCAATCTGGCGGTGGGCCATAGATGGGACATGTTTAAGCAGGCCGATAGTGGGCCAGCCCACTTGTACCTGAGTAGATCATATGGGCCTTTGACTGGGCCGGACTTTCTAACCTAAATGGGCTACTGTTGGGCTGTGCCACATGTCTATTTTTCATAGGTCCATATCGTCCATTGGATGAATGACATCTGTCGTGACGCCAAGCTGACACGTGGTTTCTTAGGCCAATGAAAATTTTACACATGGAAAATAGCGATTGGTCCGGGCTGTTAATGGGTTAGATCCAAATCGGAACCCTGTAGCTTAATGGCAACCCGTTACGGTGCATGCCACATGTCGGTTACCCTTGACGAAAAACTTCCATGACGCGCCATTTATCGTCATGGAAGTGGACACTTCGGTGATGATAATTCGAGTATTGTCATGGAACACTTCTACGACAGCACAAGTATGACTATTTTGATTTTGTCATAAAATCATCACGGATGTACATGCATGAAAGAAAACGTGACCTATTTGGCAAACACGTTTCATCACGGAAGTGTTTTTAGTGCCCACGGCGAGGGTGAGTGACAATGGCACAAAGGTGAGTGAGTGAGAGAAGGGAGTGCTATTGTTTCCTTTACGCGAACATTCCGACCATAGTGGTCAGGACCGACCGCTACTCGCGCGTCATTTCCATCTCGCCACATGTCCGATTTGCCAGGTCAAAACATGCTCAAAGAATAGCTCAGTGTTTTTTGTCACTGTCAGATTTACAATGCGATGTGAATGATAAGTTGCTAATCATGACACGAATGTGGTGGTTCTATGGATTTTACTACAGTTGATTTCATCCTAGTTTTTTTAATTCACAACAAATGTAGCATGTAAGAAGTCACTACACGATATAATATGAAGAAAACATCAATGTGTTGGGGAACGCGGTAATTTCAAAAAAAATCTTACGATCACGCAAGATCTATCTAGGTGATGCATAGCAACGAGAGGGGAGAGTTTGTCCACGTACCCTCGTAGACCGAAAGCGGAAGTGTTTAGTTAACGCGGTTGATGTAGTCGAACGTCTTCGTGATCCAACCAATCCAAGCACCGAACGTACGGCACCTCCACATCTAGCACACATTCAGCTCGATGACGTCCTCATACTCTTGATCTAGTTGAGGCCGAGGGAGAGTTTCGTCAGCACGACGGCGTGGTGATGGTAATGATGAAGTTACCGGCGCAGGGCTTCGCCTAAGCACTACGACAATATGATCGAGGTGTCTAACTGTGGAGGGGGCCCCGCACACGGCTAAAACAATTGTCAACTTGTGTGTCCTAGGGTGCCCCCCTGCCCCCGTATATAAAGGAGCAAGGAGGAGGCCGGACGGCCCTCTAGGGCGCACCAAGGGGGGAGGAATCCTCCTCCTAGTAGGAGAAGGACTCCCCCTTTCCTAGTCCTACTTGGAGAAGAAGGAAGGAGGGGGAGGAGAAGGAAGGAGGGGGCGCCACCCCTCCCCCTAGTCCAATTCGGACTAGGCCCATGGGGGCACGCTGCCAGCCGCTGGCCGCCCCTCTCTCTCTCTCCCTTAGGCCCAATAAGGCCCATTACTTCTCCGGTGGTTCCGATAACCCTTCCGGCACTCCGTTATATCTGAAACTTCTCCAGAACACTTGCGGTGTCCAAATATAGTCGTCCAATATATCAATATTTATGTCTCGACCATTTTGAGACTCCTCGTCATATCCGTGATCATATCCGGGACTCCTAACAATCTACTGTACATCATATCACATAAACTCATAGTACCAATCGTCATCGAACGTTAAGCGTGCGGACCCTACAGGTTCGAGAACTATGTAGACATGACCGAGACACGTCTCCGGTCAATAACCAATAGCGGAACCCTGATTCTCATATTGGTTCCTACATATTCTACGAAGATCTTTATCGATCAAACCGCATAACAACATACGTTGTTCCCTTTGTCATTGGTATGTCACTTGCCTGAGATTCGATCGTCGGTATCTCAATACCTAGTTCAATCTCGTTGCCAGCAAGTCTCTTTACTCATTCCATAACACTTCATCCTGCAACTTACTCATTAGTCACAATGCTTGCAAGGCTTATAGTGATGAGTATCACCGAGAGGGCCCAGAGATACCTCTCCGAAACACGGAGTGACAAATCCTAATCTTGATATATGCCAACCCAACAAACACCTTCAGAGACACCTATAGAGCACCTTTATAATCACCCATTTACATTGTGATGTTTGGTATCACACAAAGTGTTCCTCCGGTATTCGGGAGTTGCATAATCTCATAGTCTGAGGAACTTGTATATGTCATGAAGAAAGCAGTAGCAATGAAACTAACATGATCATAATGCTAAGCTAACGGATGGGTCATGTCCATCACATCATTCTCCTAATGATGTGATCATGTTCATCAAATGACAAGACATGTGTATGGTTAGGAAACATAACCATCTTTGATTAACGAGCTAGTCAAGTAGAGGCATACTAAGGATTGTATGTTTTGTTTATCTATTCACACATGTACTAAGTTTCCAGTTAATACAATTCAAGCATGAATAATAAACATTTATCATGAATTAAGGAAATAAATAGTAACTTTTTATTGCCTCTAGGGCATATTTCCTTCAGTCTCCCACTTGCACTAGAGTCAATAATCTAGATTACATAGTAATGATTCTAACACCCATGGTGCTTTCGTGTTGATCATGTTTTGCTCATGGAAGAGGCTTAGTCAATGGGTCTGTGATGACCCACAAGTGTAGGGGATCTTTCGTAGTCCTTTCGATAAGTAAGAGTGTCGAACCCAACGAGGAGCAGAAGAAAATGACAAGCGGTTTTCAGTAAGGTATTCTCTGCAAGCACTGAAATTATCGGTAACAGATAGTTTTGTGATAAGGTAATTCGTAATGGGTAACAAGTAACAAAAGTAAATAAGGTGCAGCAAGGTGGCCCAATCCTTTTTGTAGCAAAGGATATGCCTGGACAAGTTCTTATATAGAGAAAAGTGCTCCCGAGGACACATGGGAATTATCGTCAAGCTAGTTTTCATCACGCTCATATGATTCACGTTCGTTACTTTGATAATTTTTGATATGTGGGTGGACCGGTGCTTGGGTACCGCCCTTTCTTGGACAAGCATCCCACTTATGATTAACCCCTATTGCAAGCATCCGCAACTACAGAAGTATTAAGGAAAACCTAACCATAGCATGAAACATATGGATCAAAATCAGCCCCTTACGAAGCAACGCATAAACTAGGGTTTAAGCTTCTGTCACTCTAGCAACCCATCATCTACTTATTACTTCCCAATGCCTTCCTCTAGGCCCAAACAATGGTGAAGTGTCATGTAGTCGACGTTCACATAACAACACTAGAGGAGAGACAACATACATCTCATCAAAATATCGAACAAATACCAAATTCACATGACTACTTATAGCAAGACTTCTCCCATGTCCTCAGGAACAAACATAACTACTCACAAATCATATTCATGTTCATAATCAGAGGGGTATTAATATGCATTAAGGATCTGAACATATGATCTTCCATCGAATAAACCAACTAGCATCAACTACAAGGAGTAATAAACACTACTAGCAACCCACAGGTACCAATCTGAGGTTTTGAGACAAAGATTGGATACAAGAGATGAACTAGGGTTTGAGAGGAGATGGTGTTGGCGAAGATGTTGATGGAGATTGACCCCCTCCCGAAGAGAGGATCGATGGTGATGATGATGGTGATGATTTCTCCGTACCGGAGGGAAGTTTCCCCGGCAGAACAGCTCCGCCGGAGCCCTAGATTGGTTTCGCCAAGGTTCCGCCTCGTGGCGGCGGAGTTTCGTCCCGAAAGCTTGCTTATGATTTTTTTCCATGGTAAAAGACTTCATATAGCAGAAGATGGCCACCGAAGGACTGCCAAGGGGCCCACGAGGTAGGGGGCGCTCCCAGGGGGGTAGGGCGCGCCCCCACCCTTGTGGACGGTGGGTGGCCCCCCTCTGGTATTTCTTCCACTCAATATTTTTTATTAAATCCAAAAATGACTTTAGTGGAGTTTCGGGACTTTTGGAGTTGTGCAGAATAGGTCTCTAATATTTGCACCTTTTCCAGCCCACAATCCCAGCTGCCGACATTCTCCCTCTTCATGTAAACCTTGTAAAATAAGAGAGAATAGGCATAAGTATTGTGACATAATGTCAAATAACAGCCCATGATGCAGTAAATATCGATATAAAAGCATGATGCAAAATGGACGTATCAACTCCCCCGAGCTTAGACCTTGCTTGTCCTCAAGTGGAAGCCGAAATCGGAAAATATGTCCACATCTTTAGAGATAGAGGTGTCGATAAAATAAAATACGGACATGAGGGCATCATAATCATTCTTATAACAGCAACATATATATATATTCTATCATATGATTTCTTATGCTTAAGTAACAATTTATCCACAATGTCAACTTGTATATTTGTATTTATATGCTTTTGTTCTCTATTTGTATATTTGTATTTATTAGGACTAGTCCACTTGTATAGCCTTCTTTAGCTGTTTCTCCTTTTTTTCCTAATCTTGAGGAAACTTTGTATTATTTCTGTTTTTCCTTTGCATTAATAAAATGTTGTGGGGTGCAAGCCCTGCAGTCTTCAAGGTCAAAAAAAAACAATCTATCCACAATGTCAAGTATGAATCATAAACTTCATTGAGGACCAACAAACTATGATCTTGGTCACTGAGGCAATTGCAATTTATCATAACATCGGAAAGAGTCAATATAAGAGCTTTTCAGCAAGTCCACATTGAGGGAGTCCTGGATTAGGGGGTATCCAGACAGCCGGACTATGTACAACGTCCGGACTATTGAAGCGCGAAGATACAAGACTCAAGACTTCGGCCCGTGTCCGGATGGGACTTTCCTTGGCGTGGAAGGCAAGCTTGGCGATCCGGATATTATATTTCCTTCTTCGTAACCGACTCCATGTAAACCCTAGCCCTCTCCGGTGTCTATATAAACCGGAGAGGTTGGTCCTTAGAAGGCCGATCACAATTACATTCATACCATCATAGGCTAGCTCCTAGGGTTTAGCCTCTACGATCTCGTGGTAGATCTACTCTTGTACTACCCATATCATCAATATTAATCAAGCAGGAAGTAGGGTTTTACCTCCATCGAGAGGGCCCGAACCTGGGTAAACATCTGTGTCCCTTACTTCTTTTACCATCAGCCTTGACGCACAGATCGGGACCCCCTACCCGAGATCCACCGGTTTTGACACCGACATTGGTGCTTTCATTGAGAGTTCCTCTGTGACGTTGCTGTCAGGCTCGATGGCTCCTTCAATCGTCATTAACGATGCTATCCAGGGTGAGACTTTCCTCCCCGGACAGATCTTCATGTTCGGCGGCTTCGCGTTGCGGGTCAATTCGCTTGGCCACTTGGAGCAGATCGATAGCTATGCCCCCGGCCATCAAATAAGGTTCGGAAACCTGAACTACATGGTGGATATCCGCGGAGACTTGATCTTCGACGGGTTCGGGCCGGCACCAGAAGCGCCGAACAGCTACGATGAGCACGGCTTAGACCTGCTGTTAGACGTCGCTCGGGATATCGTCCTGGCAGAAGCCTCGAATATAAATCCGGGACAGGTTGCTTCGCCTAAGGACGAAGGGCTGGACCCCGCCCCGTAGGCCGTACCTTCATCGGCGATGGAGCCGAACACAGCTTTCACCTCTGAGGGAACTTGTGACTCCAGACCCCCGGATTCATATCCTGACGCAGGTTCCAGTCTGTGCGCCCCCGAGCCCGCCGATCCTGGTTGGGCTCCGGTGATGGAGTTCACCGCGGCGGACGTTTTTCAGCACTCGCCCTTTGGCGACATGCTGGACTTATTGAAGTCTCTCTCCTTGTCAGGAGACTCCAGGCCGAACTATGTTCGGCTCGAGTGGGAAGCAGACAACGACGGAATTTGTTGCCCACCCACCACCCACTTCATTGCCACGATCGATGATCTAACCGACGTGCTTGACTTCGACTCCGAAGACATCAACGGTATGGACGACGATGTAGGAGAATCACAGGAGCCACCGCTCACCGGGCGGTGGACGGCCACCTCCTCATATGATATATATATATATATATGTGGTGGACACTCCGAAGGAAACTAATGGTAACGAGGCAACGGAGGACAACCCCTCAGGAAGAAAATCAAAGAATGGGCGTCGTCGGCGCCGCTCCAAGCCCCGCCATAGCAACACCAGCCCCGGAGGCGAAAAAAATCCGGATGGCGCCGAAGAAGAATATGACCCTGATCAGCCCGCCTTTGAGCAGGCCGAACAGGAAGACGAGCAGGTCATCCCAGAAGAACAGGCGATAGACGCATACCCGGAGGAGGACAACTACATGCCCCCCTCCGAAGACGAGATCAGCCTTGGCGACAATGAATTCGGTGTACCTGAGGATCCCGTGGAGCAGGAGCGCTTCAAGTGTCACTACTAGAATCTGGCACTTTGTCATCTGCCATGACAGATGGCAAAGGCATGGTCGGCGGATGGCAAAGGCTTCGCCATCTGCCAGCAGATGGCAAACAGTTTGTCTGAAACCCTGCCGGTAAAGGCTTCTTTGCCGTCTCCTGGCTGATGGCAAAGAGCCGGTGGCTTTGCCATCTGCTGGCAGATGGCAAAGCCTCTTAACGGGGTTAGCCCCGTTAGAAGGCTAACGGCATACTTTGCCATCTGCCAGCAGATGGCAAAGGCTGCAGGCTCTTTGCCGTCTGCCAGCAGATGGCAAAGGCTGCAGGCTGTTTTCCGTCTGCCAGCAGATGGCAAAGGCTGCATACTTTGCCGTCTGTCAGCAGATGGCAAAGGCTGCATGCTTTGTCGTCTGCCAGTAGATGGCAAAGAGGTTTGCCATCTGCTGTCAGATGGCAAAGAGCCCAAATAGGCCAGCCCAAATTTTACATGTAGATGACACGTGGCCTCTTTGCCATCTGCCAGCTGATGGCAAAGCTCTTTGCCATCTGCCAGCAGATGGCAAAGTGACTATATTGCCCCATTTAATTTTGTTTTTTCTTATATCAATTCATTTTCACAGAAATCAAACACAAATATATTTATATGACCAATATAGCATATTCAACACATATTACCAATAGTCATGAACACATATGTATCCAACACATGTTACCAATAGTAGCAAGTTTCATCCGTACATATACATAGTTTCATCAATATTACACAGTTTCATCCATAGGTAGCAAGTTTCACAAGGTCAAAACAAAAACTAAATACAAGCACTCCATCAACCCAAGCTTCCGTGATCTTAAGCAAATCTGTAAAATGGGAAAGAAGAAAGTTAGAAGAAGAAGACTAGAAGAAGAAGATTATTATGATGCAACTAAAATGTGAAGATTATTATGATGCAACTTATATCTGTAAAATAGGTCATTTTGGAGCTAAGTATGGTTATTATGTCATTTTTGAGCTAGCTAAGCATACTAAGTCATTTTGGTGTAAAACATGCTAAGGTCATTCTAGAGCTAAGTAAGGTTATTATGTCATTTTGGAGCTAGCTAAGCATGTGAAGTCATTTAGAAGCTAAAATATGTCATTTCTTAAGCATATTATGTCATTTTAGAGTTAGCTAAGCATATTAAGTCATTTTGGAGGAAAAGATGTAGGTCATTTTAGAGCTATCCTAGGTTAAATAGGTCATTTTTAAGCTAGCTAAGCATATTAAGTCATTTTGGAGGAAAAAATGCGAAGTATAGGTCATTTTAGAGCTATCCTAGGTTAAATAGGTCATTTTGGAGCTAATTAAGCTTATTACGTAATGTTTGAGCTAGCTAAGCATATTGAGTCATTTTGGAGGAAAAAATGCTAAGTATAGGTCATTTTAGAGCTATCCGAGGTTAAATAGGTCATTTTGGAGCTAAGTAAGGTTATTATGTCATTTTGGAGCTAGCTAAGCATATAAGTCATTTAGGAGCTAAAATATGTCATTTCTTAAGCATATTATGTCATTTTAGAGCTAGTTAAGCATATTAAGTCATTTTGGAGGAAAAGATGCTACGTATAGGTCATTTTAGAGCTATCCTAGGTTAAATAGGTCATTTTTAAACTAGCTAAGCATATTAAGTCATTTTGGAGGAAAAAAATGCTAAGTATAGGTCATTTTAGAGCTATGCTAGCTTAAATAGGTCATTTTGGAGCTACTTAAGCTTATTATGTAATTTTTGAGCTAGCTAAGCATATTAAGTCATTTAGGAGGAAAAAGTGCTAAGTATAGGTCATTTTAGAGCTAGCCTAGGTTAAATAGGTCATTTTGGAGCTAAGTAAGGTTATTATGTCATTTTGGAGCTAGCTAAGCATGTGAAGTCATTTAGGAGCTAAACTATGTCATTTCTTAAGCATATTATGTCATTTTAGAGCTAGTTAAGCATATTAACTAATTTTGGAGGAAAAGATTCTAAGTATAGGTCATTTTAGAGCTACCCTAGGTTAAATAGGTCATTTTGAAGCTAGCTAAGCATATTAAGTCATTTTGGAGGAAAAATGCTAAGTATAGGTCATTTTAGAGCTATCCTAGGTTAAATAGGTCATTTTGGAGCTAATTAAGCTTATTATGTAATTTTTGAGCTGGCAAAGCATATTAAGTCATTTTGGAGGAAAAATGCTAAGTATAGGTCATTTTAGAACTAGCCTAGGTTGAATAGGTCATTTTGAAGCTAAGTAAGGTTATTATGTCATTTTGGAGCTAGATAAGCATATGAAGTCATTTAGGACCTAAAATATGTCATTTCTTAAGCATATATCATTTTAGAGCTAGCTAAGCATATTAAGTCATTTTGGAGGAAAAGATGCTAAGTATAGGTCATTTTAGAGCTATCCTAGGTTAAATATGACATTTTTAAGCTAGCTAAGCATATTAAGTCATTTTGGAGGAAAAGTGCTAAGTATAGGTCATTTTAGAGCTATCCTAGGTTAAATATGTCATTTTGGAGCTAATTAAGCTTATTATGTCATTTTTGAGCTAGCTAAGCATATTGAGTCATTTTGGAGGAAAAATGCTAAGTATATGATTATGTCGCTAGTATCCATATGGCAGAGAACCCGGGCCGACATGACTAGTCATAGAACCAAGGTGGCACAAACGTACAGGGACAGGCATACATGACCCAGCAATGCACGTGTCAGTCATCAGCGAGTGCAACCAAGTCGTAGCAAGCTACAAGGACTTCGGTGATACACCGCGTGACATTTCCCCGTAGGGACAGACACAGGAGCAAAGAAGGACACATGCCGGTCAATCCATGTGTTCCGGAGCAGTAGCGAACTACCATGGCTCAGTGGAAGCACTAGGAGGCATTTCCCTGTATGGAAGGCTACCAAAGGCACACGACTAGGTGTCGAATCCCACACATACAATGCATTTCAAACATACACACATTATGCACGATATATGTAGATACAACATGGCATCACAACAACACTCTATTAAGAAAAACACTTGGGAAACTTACCGTCATCACGGAGGTGTAGGTGTAGGTGTAGGTGTAGGACCGGTCGCGCCAGTTGCAGACGGAGAAGGATCGGTCGATGCTTGTCGAGAGTTACGCTCCACAAAAGATTATTTCCAATGTATCATTAGCATTATGCAACTCAAATGTGAAGACTAGTAACTAATGACCGTTCAAATGAAACTCACCATGCCCGTTGTAGCAATGACTGGCATCGGCGGAGGGGTTTGGCCGTTCTTCTCGCACATGGACTGCACATTTGGTTTTGACGAGTCAGTCATATTAGTTACTAATGAAAGGAACATTGCATGCATGATTTAGCTAATATGCAGAAGAAACTTACCACAAAGAGCTCGTACATGGCCCGGTTAGCCAAGTCGTTCCGGTTCCTCTCCTCCTCCAACAGCCTAGCCATCCTCTCCTCATTCTCCCTGTCCCCCTCCGCCGCCTGTCGGTCCCTCTCCGCCAACTGCCGGTCCCTCTCCTCAAAAGCAGCCTAGGTCTTCACTCTCTCTGCCTCAATAGCAGCCTGCAACACCACTCGTTAGCATTGTAATCATCGACAGCCGCAAACACAATGTAATGGAGGAAAGGCTACTGAGTCCATATAACAAACCTGGAATTTGGTTTCCACTGGTCGTAAATGAGGTGGTATCTCAGGATCAGAGCTGGTCTGGCGCTTCTTGATCTGCGGGAGAGTGCTACTACAACGTATCAGTCCATTACCAATGGCTAACGAGCCATGGGACCTCCCACCACCAGATATCATCACCAGCTTTGGATCAAGAGGCCGTCTCGGGTTAAAGTCCGGCCCTTTCCTCGCCTTCCCCTGCTTAACATACTGCACCATCTTGTGGTGGGAGGCCTCATTGCTGAAGTTCTTTGCATTTTCTAGGTCAGACTCAGAGAATGCCTTGGCCTTCTTGTACGGTGCAATATTGGACATGCCATAGATGTCGAACAGCTCTGGCACTGGAGCCTTGTTGTGTTTTGACTAAAAGAGAGGAACATAGTATTAGTTAAGGACTCAAGCTAGCACAAAGAATGAATTTGCATGAATCACATACCCAGTTTTTCCCGTACCCGTGTAGGTCGACGCTGCCTAGATGGTGTGGCACACCTTTCATTTTGAAACGCTTCTCCTTTGCTATGTTGTGGGCAACGCGCCATTGGGGAGAGCACCACTCATCCACCAAGACCTCCCAGCAGTCCATCTTGTCCGCACAACATCTCGGGGGCACCTAAGTTAAGCAAGAGAAATTTGAGCGCTACGCCTACGAATCAAATCAAGGAAACTAAGTACAAGGCCTTAAGAATAGGTAATTACCTTCATGTACTTCTCCTTACTCAGATACTTGTCCCGGCACTTCTCTTTTCTCCTCCTAATACCAGTCTGTGCTAAGTAGTCTCGAACAGCCTGCGTCCGAGCCTCGTGCCGAAAGTTTCCAAGTAGGCGCCTACACTCGGCGTCGATAACCCGAGCCGCGGCCTCCTCCTGTCCCTCAGCAGACCTGTAGAAGGTCTGCAATCAAACAAGAAAACATGGATTAGAAGGTCTGCAATCAAACAAGAAAACACATGTAGAAGGTATGCAATGAAAGAAGAAAACACAACGTAAATGGCAAAGGAGAAATTACCCAAAACATGGCGATCACAATGTCGGCCACCGTGTTGCACTCGACATCGCCGACCCTATGCTCCGGCGGGTCCGGGGCAGCCAAGTAGTGCTCCCAGGTCATTCCTAGCTCTGGAACCCGGCCCTCACCGGGCAACGTGACCCACCCCGGGAAGCACTGGCGACAAATCACACCAAGGACAGTGTTTGGCCTGCGGACACCATCTTCGTGTGTCCAAGAACTGCAGTATGACAAGGCCAATGCATTAGATATTCGAAGAAACGTCAAGACAAAAGGTGAAAAAAAGAGTAAATGCACTTACTTATCCCCGTTAGGCGCAATCAACCACCTCTGGTCGGGGGTCGCCGGGGTGGGTGGGAGCTTTGTACGACCACGCTGGTAGACTTTGCACCCCTCAACCCACTCACCCTCGATATAGCTATCAGGACTATAGTCTCCACCCTGAACACAACCATGTGCACTCGACTCCGTCCAGTCCTCCCATGGGCTCGGCTCCGAGTCAGCGTGACCCTGTCTGAGCTCCGGAGTCTCGTGGGGCGAAGACTCGGCGGCCCGAGGCTCAGCGGCCCGAGGCTTGTCGTCAGCCGTAGGCGCGTCTGCCATAGGCTCGTTGGTCGGAGGCTCGTGGAGTGGAGTCCGAGACGGGTCCACCTCAGATGGCTCGATCTCAGACAGAGCAGCCTTGTGGTCGGGTGACTCAGCTGGGGGTGGCGGCGAGGAAGGCGTAGCAGCCTTCCTACCTCTCCCGACACCACGTCCACCTCTAGCAGCCTTCTCCTTCTTCTTACCCCCCCCCCTGACCTCTCCCGGCCGAAGAAGAAGCGACCGTCGCTGGACTCTGCAAACTGAGATCTAGCGCTCTCCGGAGGCTATGGGGGGGAATGGAACTACCCCTCCCACCACGCGCCGAGGTAGGAGCCCTGGAGCGCTCTCGACCCGCGCCCACCATCTGTCAACACCTGGAATGACAAAGAGTAAACGAAATTAGTACAACATAAAAAAATGAATACCTGACATGAATAATAATATGTATATAAATTCATTTTAGAGGAATAAATGCTAAGTATAGCTCATTTTAGAGCTATCCTAGGTTAAAGTCATTCTAGAGCTAATTAAGGTTGTTATGTCATTTTTGAGCTAGCTAAGCATACAAATTCATTTTGGAGGAATAAATGCTAAGTATAGCTCATTTTAGAGCTAGCTAGGTTAAAACTTGAACTAATTAATAATATATATGTATATAATAATAATGGAATACCTGACATGAACTATAATATTAATCTTCATCATCATCGTTAATAAATGCATCATCATCGTCTATATATGCTTCAGGGTCAATAAATGCATCATCCTCATCACTATCAGTAATGACGTGCTCATCATCATCATCATCAATAAATTCATCAATATCTGGAAGGTCTCCTGCATGTAATCGGTCAAGCATTGACAGGTCATCCGCAGCAGCAACCTCTTCTTGTTCCGGCTCTTCTTGTTCTTGCTCAGGCTCGGATTCACTGCCGCTGTCTACTTGAATGTTATGAGGTGAGCGGTTCTTGAAACGTTTTTTTGGAAAGACGTGTTTCTTGGAACAATTCTCCTTCATATGTGTCTGGATTAACGTGAGGTTCATAATCCTCTTCATTGGGGGGAGGTGGTCTAACACATGGCGGCACTTCATAAACGACATCCCAACCTTCAAGATTTGGATCACTTTGGCAGGCCCACGGTAGATAGAAAACTTGGGTTGCCTGTTGAGCCGTAATATAGACATCGGGAACATCCAAATGGGTGCTTTGTTTGATTTCGACTAGCCCTAGATGTTCATGAGTCCTTCTATTCTCTTTCGGCTGGAACCAATGACATTTGAAGACTACGACGTTCGGTGGGTTTGCACCATAGAATAGAAGTTCATAAATTGCTTCAACTCTTCCATAATACTCGGAATCTCCTTCGCCGATAGCAGAGACACAACAATTTGTAGACTTTCGGTCGGCCATAGATAGCTCTTTGCCATAGGTACGAAAGCGATACCCGTTGATGTCGTATTTGTCAAATGAATGGACCTTATAGTCAAAACCATTAACGACTTGTCTCAATTCGGCATCCATAGACTCTGAACTAGCCTACAAGTTTAATATGAAAGGATTGTTGCATTAGCCAGAAATTAGAAGAAGAAATGAAATGGTCTAATGGAAATTACCGTTTGTTTGAACCAAGAGATGAAACCGGGATAGCAGCCTCCATGCATTGCCAGAAGCTCAGACTCATCGACGGAATCCTTTTGGATAACCGCTCCATACGAGAATTTGGCGACGTATCGACTGTATCAAATATCCAGGAATAAGATCAGTTCAAATGAAGTAGAGGTTGCAAAACAATGTACCGAGAACTTACTCGATGTACGGCCGCACTTCTGTTAGATTGTTCAAGATATACAATGTAATGGTCCGCCATTCGTCATTATCCAACAATAAGGGAGTATAAGCACCGGCTGGTGCGAGCTTCCCTTTGAATAGGCTGAGGTTGGATCCACCCTTTTTAGGGTCGCCAACATTGTACTGAGGCTTAGGATTATGCAAATGACGATTTTTGGCTTTGTAGTGTGCTGTCACGAAGTTTGCCGCCTCCACAGTAATGAATGCCTCGGCCATTATGCTTCAATTCGACGTTTATTTCTACATTTTGCTCGAAGCGTCTTCTGCATCCTCTCAGTTGCATAGCACCAATGATTCTGCACGGGCCCCCCAATCGTGCCTCGGTCGGGAGATGCAAAATCAAATGCTGCATTGGATTAAAGAAGCCAGGTGGAAAGATCTTCTCCAACATGCAAATCAACTTCGGTGCCAACTCTTCCACTACAAGAAATATGTCAACTAGTGACCTTTTGTCAGTGACCCTGGAAGAATTGGTCATAGATCTATGACCATTTTAGACCAATTGGTCAAAAGCTGTTCGAGGGGCTCCAAACCTTAAACCATTGCGACCATTTTGGTCAGAAAGGTCGTAATTTCCTTACACGAAAAGGTCACAAAGCAAACAGTTCTAGTCCGCTGCCTTATTTCTAGTTGTTAATGACCAATATAGATGGTCATAACCTTATAGATTGTGGTGGGTTGTGATGACTAAGCGCCATCTCATCAGTTTTGCCTATGTGTCATGTCCATGTGGCAGTTTTTGCCCTAGGTTGTGAAGCAACCTATATTTCTGTCATTCCCAAAATTCCCAAAAAAATCTCATAAATTCTTTGGGTCATATCTTCGTCAAATATGTAAAAACCTTCCTTGCCTAGTTCAAAAATAATTCAAAAATATTCATTTTCCTATTATGTTCAGAACAACAGTTTGTGAAGGAAGTACCACTTTGGCATGTCCAAATAGTATCCATTTTCTACAGTGCTTTCCTATGCCCAAATAACCATCCTCCACCAAATACCAGCTCAATCCATTCATTATTTTGAGCCGAGCTTCAACATTCGTATTTATGTCCAATGTGGTAGTTTGCAAAGCAAGTACCACCTAGGCTCCTCCTTTTGAGATGAAAATTTGTGAACACGGTCTTCTTAGTAACTGATCATCCTCAGCCAAAACTCACGCCCATTAGCCATGTACATTTCCCGTACCGCTAATCAAACACTTGGCTGCTAATTCATGTTTGAGCGTCGATCGGTCTCCTCTTGAGAATCTTATGTTGTAATTTTCTTCCTAGCACCTACCTAGGGAGTGCCCAACCCACTAGACATGCCTAGGCCGCCCAGAACACATGGCAACGCCACGGTCACACGGTGACCACGCGGCGGGCATGCGAGTTTACGCGCTCTAGAGTTGGGGCCCTCGGCCACCGCCCAAACCTCGACGTATCGCCACCAAACCATGTATTTATGATTAAATAGGTACTTATGTAACTAGAAATGATTTTTGGAAAAAATAAATAGCAAACTATGAGGCAGCTGCAGTTCAAATTTGACCCGCTTCCAACTGAATCGGCGGAAATTTGTCTTTTTCACGAGAGGTGGATAGAACTTTTTACACTCAACCATTTTGTCAATTGTGCATTAAATATGTCCTAGTATTTTATAAAAATGATTTGGTCCAATTTTGCAACAATTATTTGGAGGTCCTTCACAAAAAAACCTCCTTTTGGGCACTCGAAAAATGGAAAATGGTTTTTTCGTCCAAAGAAAATGAAAACTTCCTTAGGCAACATTGTTTGCCATTCCAATATGCACCCTTGTGCACAATATGAGATCATTTGAACAAACTATGCCATGAATGTGGCCATAAGATTGATCATTTGGCCTTGAAAGCCATTAATCTCCACACGTGATAGCTCGTTTCTGAGAACACTTTTTTAAAATAATTGCCGTATTACAAGTTTATTATTTTTCCTGGAAACTTGGTCACATATAATGACACAATGCGAAGGTTTTCCAATTTTTTGATTTTTTTGAATTTTTTATGCCCGTTTCAAAATGCGGTCAAAACGGCGGGAATGACCGTTCCTAGCTAGTGGTTGAATCTTGGAATTTTTTTGGTGTTTCTCTGATTAAATAGATACTTATGTACCTAGAAATGATTTTTGAAAAAATAAAGAGCAAACTATGAGGCAGCTGCAGTTCAAATTTGACCCGCTTCCAACTGAATCGGCGGAAATTTGTCTTTTTCATCAGAGGTGGATCAAAACTTTTTACACCCAACCATTTGGTCAATTGTGCATTAAATATGGCCTAGTATTTTAGAAAAATAATTTGGTCCAACTTTGCAATAATTATTTGGTAGGTTCTTCACAAAAAAACCTCATTTCGGGCACTCAAAAAATGGAAAATGGCTCTTTTGTGCAATGAAAGTGAAAACTCCCCAAATCAACATTGTTTGCCATTCCAATATGCACCCTTTTGCACAATATGAGATCATTTGAACAAACTATGCCATGAATGTGGCCATAAGATTGATCATTTGGCTTGAAAGCCACGAATCTTCACGCACGATAGCTCATTTCTGAGAACACTTTTTTTAAATAATTGCCGTATTACAAGTTTATTATTTTTCCTGGAAACTTGGTCATATATAATGGCACAATGCGAAGGTTTTCCAATTTTTTAATTTTTTTGAATTTTTTATGCCCATTTCAAAATGCGGTCAAAACGGCGGGAATGACCGTTCCTAGCTAGTGGCTAAATCTTGTAATTTTTTTGGTGTTTCGCTGATTAAATAGATACTTCTGTACCTAGAAATGATTTTTTGAAAAAATAAAGAGCAAACTATGAGGTAGCTGCAGTCCAAATTTGACCCGCTTCCAACTGAATCGGCGGAAATTTGTCTTTTTCATCAGAGGTGGATCAAAAAATTTTACACCCAACCATTTGGTCAATTGTACATTAAATATGGCCTAGTATTTTAGAAAAATAATTTGGTCCAATTTTGCAATAATTATTTGGTAGGTTCTTCACAAAAAAACCTCATTTCGGGCACTCAAAAAATGG
Source organism: Triticum aestivum (assembly GCF_018294505.1). Classification (NCBI taxonomy): domain Eukaryota; kingdom Viridiplantae; phylum Streptophyta; class Magnoliopsida; order Poales; family Poaceae; genus Triticum; species Triticum aestivum. Next base: position 720,407,814 of record NC_057801.1, read on the forward strand.
AAAATGGCTCTTTTGTGCAATGAAAGTGAAAACTCCCCAAATCAACATTGTTTGCCATTCCAATATGCACCCTTGTGCACAATATGAGATCATTTAAACAAACTATGCCATGAATGTGGCCATAAGATTGATCATTTGGCTTGAAAGCCACGAATCTTCACGCACGATAGCTCGTTTCTGAGAACACTTTTTTAAAATAATTGCCGTATTACAAGTTTATTATTTTTCCTGGGAACTTGGCCACATATAATGACACAATGCGAAGGTTTCCCAATTTTTCGGTTTTTTTGAATTTTTTATGCCCGTTTCAAAATGCGGTCAAAACGGCGGGAATGACCGTTCCTAGCTAGTGGTTGAATCTTGGAATTTTTTTGGTGTTTCTCTGATTAAATAGATACTTATGTACCTAGAAATGATTTTTGAAACAAATAAAGAGCAAACTATGAGGCAACTGCAGTTCAAATTTGACCCGCTTCCAGCTGAATCGGTGGAAATTTGTCTTTTTCACCAGAGGTGGATCAAAACTTTTGACACCCAACCATTTGGTAAATTGTGCATTAGATATGGCCTAGTATTTTAGAAAAATGATTTGGTCCAATTTTGCAGCAAATATATGGTAGATCCTTCACAAAAAAAACTCATTTCGGGCACTCAAAAAATGGAAAATGAATTTTTCGTGCAAAGAAAATAAAAACTCCCTTAGTAAATGAAAACTCCTCTCTGCTGCGGCCGAAACACAGGCTACCTCCTCTTTTAGTGTTGAATGTTATCCGGAATAAGAGGTTAAAAAAATAAGAGAAACAAAAGGAAAAAACAATAATACATAAGCTTAATTCTGATTGGTGCAACCAATCATGGCATGGATTGATGACATGGAAAACATCTGTCCATCCATACACATCGATCCGTCCGTCGGCCCATCTAACCAACCGCAGCAACCCCCCCTCTCTTTGTCGCGAGCCCCACCCAACCCGCCGTGCCCTCCTCTCTCTCTCTCTCTCTCTCGAACCGAACCCTAGCGCACCACCACTCCCTTGCTGCCGCCACCTCCGGCGACCTCAGGCGGGAATCGACGACCGGCGAGATCCGGCACGCGCGCGGCGAGATCCGGTGCGCGTGCGGAGACGACATGGCATGTATCCCCACGACTCCTCCTCCTCCTCCTCTCCGGATCGATCCCCTCCAACCCACCTCTTCCCCCTCTCTAGATCGAACCCCTCCAACCCAGCCACCGCCGCAGACCTCCCCCAACCCCGGCCTCCTCCACCGCCGGCGACCCCTTCTCTTCCTCCCTCCCTCCACCTCCAGCAGCAGATCCATGCAGGACAGATCTGAGCTCCACTGCCTTCATTGCTCCGTTTCCCCCGACCAGATCTGCCTCTTGCGTTCTGTCACCTCGCCGGCGTGGCTCCAGCGTTGCTCCGGTGACTCAGGTGAGTCCCTCCATTTGTCCTCGTCATATCCCTCCCTCTCTTCCTCACCTCATCTTGTCTCCCTTGCAGATCCAACACGCTGTCGTTGCTTGAGCACCGGGATGCCATCGACGGGACGTCTTCCTCCTCTCCTGTCCCGAAGGCATGAATGATGCAGCTTCACTGCTACCCTGATGCCATCAAGGTCAGACCCCCAATCATCTCCTCCCCTTTTCATTTTCTTCTTCCAAATCCCTAAGCAACTATTGGCAGGCCGAAGACGATGGCGGTGGTTCGATGCGCGGCGAGGAGGCTCGGTGGCTCCCTGCTCCAGCGAGCGCAGGCGGAGGAGCGACGTCGGCTCGTGCCAAGGAGGCCCATGCGCTCCCACCACCTCTCCACCGAGGTATCTTAACCAAAATCAGGACAACATTTCACAAATCATCTCACGATTGTAGCCAGCGATGATCGAATTCTGTGCAATCAAAACAGCAGCATGCATGTGTCTCTATCTTCTTGTATTAGCTACTGTACTGAGTAGTAGAAGAAATAAGAGCAAAATCACTTGCTTATCATCCTCATACTTGTTTATCCTGACCTCAACCTACTGCCGCTTGCAAATCATATTGTCCTGGATGATTTGAGCATCATGAATTTTTTGCTCATCCCTTTATCAATTTATTAACTGCGACATGTACTTCTGCTTCCTGCACTTGCTAGTATTATTTACTCCCTCCGCCGCACTGTCATGTTTATGTCAAAAACACGGATCGAGGTTTTGTTACTCGTTCGCTACACATGCATACTGCTTTGCTTTCAGCACACATCCAACCTCGCTTAACTGGCAGGCACGACAGTATCCATCCTTCTTAATTATTATTCTTTATCAATCACAATCGCACTTACTCTTAATGATTGATGATACTACAAAGTAACAACATTGATTGATTCTTATCTGTGTTCATGAATCCAGGAAGCAAAAGAGATCCAGCAGAAGAAGGAGGCGCTGTATCTCCAGAACAGAGTTCTTTGAGAAATCAGGCCTACTTTTGTTCTATTAATCTACTCCTAACATATTGGTTGTTTCTTCAAGAACAGAGGGAACCGTGAAATATTATTAGTTGTATCAGAATAACATGTGAATTGTTATTAGTTGTATCGGAATAGCATGTGAATTGTTCTTAGTTGCTTCAGAATAGCATGTGAAGTATTCTTAGTTGTTTCAGAATAGCATGTGAAGTATTCTTAGTTGTTCCAGAATAGCATGTGAAGTACATCTCCCTTTGTAGCTTGGCCTAGGGTCAGTTGAATGCTCAAGACATGGGTATTTAGTTTCAGGTTCAGGTTCAGCGAGATGGCTCTTTGAACCATGAGTAGGTAGCACAATGCATGCCTTGCCGGCTGACAGTAGTTGTGATGCGGCTCTACTACTCTACCATGTGTTCCTACTACTAGCTCTAGTCGTGGATGCTGGGTAGCTCCCTGTTTTCTCTGTTTTTATGTAATCCTAGATAGAACCATACAACTGTGGATGACAAACACTGCAATTTAATCTAAAATTGTCATCATGATCCTAGCAAATACTCCTCAAATTACTGTAAATTGTTGCACGATTAGGGGCTAGTGTAGATGCAAAATAAGGTTGCACTTTTAGAGGAGATAAGCCACTGATGTTGGATGCTTGGTAGTTGTCTTGTGTTGTGTGCATGTCGGTACTAGCAGTATGTCCGTGAGCAACAAGCATACGATTTGTGCATATGCTCTACTGTATTGGCCTCATGGGTCATCGCTGATTGACCAGGACTATAGATTATTCCTTCAGCGTACTATCGCTTTCTCAAGTCAACTCAAGCAACAATTCATGTGGCTCGCTCAATCGGGTGGGCGGCATATTTATTCAGTATATTCTCTGAAATTGCAAGTTCTGAAGTGTATCATTTTTTTGTGCAGTCAGAGAGCTGAACGGGGCGAGGCTGGAGGCGTCGGTGAGGGCGTACGGTGGTGCCGGCCAGAGCAAGGTGTCCAACAAATGGGTTAAGTCGAATTAGCATTTTGTACTAGCCATCCCTGTTTCCTGCTTTTATATGTACACAAACTCGAACCTAAGTTAGGCCTTTGCATTGTCATGGTGGTCTCTGTGTGTGATTCCGCATGGTAATACTGATGCATAAAACTTGGTTTGGTATGGAATTGGCAACCTGTTTAAGTTGTTAGTTTACTTGTGGATTTTGACATAGTGATCCCTTAATCCTTGTAGAGCATTTTTTTTGTTCTGAACCTGACTGTTATGTCAGTTTTCATGTAACAACCTTGATGTGCTAGTTTATTTTATTGCAAAGCTTGCCATGCTAGGTGCAGAGCATAAGGTGCCCTGCTTGTATCGTGCTGAATCTAGTTAGGCAGAGGAATCCTTGCTAATTCTGGAAAGTATTTTGCTTTCACATCCGAGTTTAAGAAAACTGGTATTGATCTTACAAGTGGCTCAAAACGTGAGACTGCCTGATTCCATTTTTAAGGTTGTCACTAACCTGGTAGTTTTATTTGGTGATGCAGTTTGTAAGTTAAAATGATGCCCAGGGTTCAGGACATGTGTGATTTCTCTTGACATAGGTGCTCCTTCATTGCCGCTGCCATATGCCAAAGCCGGCAATGAACTCCTAGTAAGGCTTTGTTGACCCAACTTGTTACTGTATGCATTTGGTGCCATGTAGTATCATATGTAAGCTTCTTTTCTCCCCTCCAGGACCTTATTCAGACAGCAGCCTCAAGGCTACCTATCTCATCAAATGAACTATTTATCATGCTCAACGAAGCAAGTGAGAACACATTTCTTTGTACCAACGCAGCTCGTCTCACTATTGTTTCTTACTTTGTTAGCTACGACATATATTTCCCCCAGTTTTTCTAATTCTTCTCTGATTCATGTAACAGGATGACAGTGGAAGCCATGTTGTTGTTTTGTTTGTTCCCAGCCCTGACTATGGTCTTCGAGCGAGTCCGGCATGTTGTTCATCTGACTATGTTCATCCAGCGAGTCCAGTATGTTCATGACAGGAGCAGGTAGTTTGTGATCACATGGAAGGAGCTTGTAAAGCAGTACTGTATTACATGTAGAGCTTGTTACACTTGTAGAGCTTGTAAAGCAGTATGGTCCTCTGTATTGGAACGGATAGAGCTTGTATTATGTGATCTGGTTGCTCTTATTTAAGTATCATGTGTGTTTTTGTCTCTGCCAAACAAAATAATGCTTGAAATATGAAGAATATGAGCCTGATAGATGGGACCCGCTTACCAAAACATGACAAATGGGACCCAGTTACTAGAACCTGACAATTGGGACCCATCTGACTAGTGGACCCTTCTTTTGAAAAAAAAGAAACCCTAAATTCGTTTAGACAAAAAGGCCACAACCCAACAATAAAAAAGGTTGCAATGTTGGGCTTAGCCCATGAAGTTGATCAAAAATTGATAGAAAAAATATATAAGAAGGCCGAATTGTTGGGCTAGGCCCATGTAGAAAACCGAATTGGACCGGGCTGAATCTTGTGCCACATCAGCTTGCCACGCTGGATGCCTACGTGGCCTAGGGAGGTTGCTAGTGACCAAAACACCACAGTAGGAATATTTTGGTCGTAAACGTCCACGACCTTCTCACAGAGAAGGTCGCTATAGTCAGTTAACGACCCTCGGCTTTTAACCTTATGTTTTTGGTCACAAAAAGGTCACAAATTGAAAACAGTGACCTTTCAGTGACCAATAGTGGTGGTCACAAGTTGACATATTTCTTGTAGTGTTCCATTTCTTCTAGAAAGCCAGGCAATAATTCTTTCGCACGTAGAACACGGAAGAAAGAGCTCAGCTCTGCCAGTACTATCCATTCATCCTCAGGGATAAATCCACGCAACATCACCGGCATTACCCGCTCAAGCCATATGTGCCAATCATGACTCTTGAGACCAAATATTTTCAATTTTTCAAGGCTCGCTCCCCTATTTAGATTCGATGCATACCCATCAGGGAACATCAACTCCTTTTTCACCCACAGGAGTATTTCCCTCATAACCGGCCTTCCAAGATTGAACCATGCCTTTGGCTTCACCCAATTCTTCTTTCCTTTTGGTTGTTTCATGTTTTGTAGCAGTCTATCACATAGAGCCTCCTGATCGACTCTGGCCTTAGGATTATCCTTCATTTTCCCCTCTATGCCGAACAATGTAATAAAGAGGGCCTCGCCGACATTCTTTTCAGTGTGCATCACGTAGATGTTGTGTGGGAAAAGGAGGTCTTTGAAGTACGGCAGATCCCACAAGCATATCTTGTGGGTCCAAGCCGTATTATACCCCTTGAAATACCCTGGACGCTCTGGATCCGGCTCGAGAGCGTTTAACTCATCCAGGGTCTGTTGGCCTGTCAATGCAGGTGGTGCAGAGTTTTTGACATCTCTACCTTTGATGAAGTTCTTCTTGTCTTTTCTGAACTTATGGTGAGGATCCAGGAACTGTCTATGCATGTCGGAGCAAGAAAACTTGCCACCCACCTACAGCCGATGAAACTCAAGAGCTGCCTTGCATGTGGGGCACGGGAACCTTCCATCCACACACCAGTCAACGAATAGCGCATACGCTGGCAAGTCATGCATCGAGTACATGTACCACACACGCATTAGGAAGTTTTTTTGTAGCGGCGTCGTATGTCTTGATCCCATTATCCCAAGCTTCTTGCAGTTCATCCTTAAGCGGCTGCATGTACACATCCATATTCTTCCTCGGATAGTTGGGCCCTGGAATTATCAACGTCAGGAAAATGTTCTTTCTTTGCATAATCTGTCCGAGGGGGAGATTGAGTGGAATGACAAATACAGGCCAACAACTGTATTGGGCTGTCATCATACCAAACACATTGAACACATTCGTGCTGATGGCTACTCGAGGATTCCTCAGATCTGACGCTTTTTCATCATGCAATGCATCGAAGTGTTTCCATGCAGCACCATCCGATGTGTGTACCATCATCAGATTCCCATCTGCATCCCGTTCGGTTCTTTTGCCCAATTTGTGCCATGTCATCTGTCTGACCGTCTCTTCGACCATGAATAGACGTTGAAGTCTTGGTATGATTGGCATATACCGAAGAACGTTAATGGGGATTTTGGTCAGACTCTTCTCACCCATACTGTTGTCTACCTCAACATACCTGGAAGACTTGCAAATGGGACAATAGTTCAAGTCCGCATACTGGAGCCTAAATAAGGCACATCCATTCTCACAGGCATCTATCTTCTCATAGAGCATCTTAAGTACATGGAGGATTTTGTCCGACTGGTACAGGTTTGCAGGCATTATATGGCCTTTGGGTAGAAAGCATCCAAATAGTGTCACTATCGCGTCATAGAATTATCTTCCCAAGTTGAATTGAGCCTTCAGAGCCATTACTTGTGCAATGGCATCCAGCTGACAAAGCTCGGTGTGCTCATGGAGAGGACGCTTCTAAGACTCCAACGTATCATTGAAGGCCTTTGCAGATTCCTCCATCTCATCTTCCGAATCCCGAGCATCATCAAAGTCTTGCACCATGTCTTCCATCCCGGTACCATGCTTGTCGGTGCGACGACGGCCCTCCTCAGCTCTGGAACGTTGGGCAGACTCACCATGAAATGTCCACATCGTATAACCGGGCGTAAAACCCCACTTCTGCAGGTGTTTGATCATTTCAAACTCTGACATCTTACGATAGTTGTCGCACTCGACACAGGGGCACCAGGTTGTTTTCTGTCCATTTGCAAATGCGGCTCTGATAAACCCCTTGGTTTTTGTCATCCATTCAGGGGTCATGTCTTTCTGACTAGGGTTACCGGTGTACATCCACGCACGATCACTCATCTTGCCTAGCTACTGGACACATAAGAAATACATACATAACTCAGCAAACCATATTCATCAGTTAATAGAGTTTCTCAGTTTTATTACGTCCATGCAACCTAGATGCTAATAGGTAAAGATAGGTCCTAATCCCACCCGAGTATGTGTAGATTGGGTTCATTTTCCCATGCTCTGCTCCGGATCCGACACAAAATTTCGACAGCACCTCCCCGCTGTTCTCCTGATACACGTCTCGGCAATAAGCAGAGAGGATGTGTACCCGGAGAACAACAGAGAGGCACTGACGAAATTCTGCATCGGATCCGGAGCAGAGCATATGGGAAAACGAACCCAATCTATACATACTCGGGCTGTCCATGGATAACGTTGGACAATTCGAAAGAATTATGGTTATAAATATGCAAATGAATGCATATTTATAGATGTAACCCTTTCGAACGGGAGACACATAGTGGTCATGCATACTGATGATTGAATACACCTATAGCTAGCAAGTTTCATCGGCACGAAGACTGGAACAGAGCAAATGAAGGGGGAGAGGAGGAGATGTCATTTGTGCTCACCCACGAACGCAGGGGCAGAGCTCGTCGAACGCACGGGGAGGTCATTGAACACCAGACCCTCACAGCAATGAAATAACTGCACATTTAAATCCACCCGATCAACGCAAATATATATGATGTTTTTCATAAAAAAATTGGAAAATATATGACCTAACTCATAATTCACATATATATGACCCCGTTGGCCTCTGGAAGGCCGAAGAGCACCTTTTCGGTCAACAGGAGGTCGAAGAGGTGTCGGGTGTCGAGGGTGTCGTGGTGTCAAAGGGACAAATATAAATTCTATCCGGCAAAAGTGGACTGTAAAGAAAAGCCTGCTACATAATCCTCAAAACATCTATAAGCATATCCTAAATCTAGGCTGCATGCATGTGTTTTTTGGAAGTCTAAGAAGAAAAACAACTAACATGCCTTTTAGTGTGCACTTAAATAGTCTGTCCGCTGTACAATGTGATTTTTTCCCAGTAGGGGTATAAGCGAGAACTCATAGACATCTTACCTTGGGCAAGAAGTGCTCAAGTGAGGAAACGATAGTGAACAAGGCTGGATCAAGCCCAATCTCCTCCTTTGCCTCCATTAATGATGTTGCTGCATCATCAGCATCACCCTCCTTTGCCTTTCCTCCGGGCAATGCAACCTCCCCTGCAAATCTCAAGTGGAGAAAATAAAATCAGATAGGGTTTATCCAGCTCGTGTCTAGGTTGGTATCTATTTGTGAACCTGATTGTTCAAATATAAAAGCTAAGGCAAGCCAAACCAGCACTAAACAAAAAAAGCTGGGTTAAAAATCCTCTTAAAATTAATAGGCCAGCCTCTTAAAATTTCTTTCTCAGATAGATTGCTTCTTCACATGGGATAGTGCAACAAGCTGGACAATAATCAGAGGACGGTAGATGAGACTGGCTATTATCGTGGGATGTTCTTTGAGGGGCTTTTGATTTTTTTTTCATCTAATTTTCTCACCAATGACATCAGCGCCAACCTCGGAGTTGAAACAAAGAGCTGCAGATTTCAACGAATCAAACTGGAATCACTACCACAATACTAGCCTAGCTTCCATACTAATATGCCTAAAATAATGATGAATAAATAATCATAATAGAAAGGTATTCTTCTTTGTGTGTGTATAAAGAAACGTGAATTAAACTTCTATAAAATATATATATGGAGACTATAGTAAGCTTTATGGTTTTGTTGGTGCTAAATATACAACTAAATATCCAATCTGTATATGTGAAGTAGGCAACGCGGAGCCAGGAAATAAACATAAGGGGGCCGAACATCAAGGACAACTCTAAAATGCAACTAAGCCTGGTGGAATATATAGGAGTTGACACTGAGTATAGCAAAATATGTACTACTATAACCGTAAGTGTTGATAATATAGGCAAGATTTTTTTTTGATCAAAGGACACGGCCTCATTTTTTTTATCAAAGGACACGGCCTCATTTTTTTTATCAAAGGACACGGCCTCATTTTTATCAAAGGACACGAACATCAAGGACACAGCCTCACGGTGATTATTCTACTCGTAGATTATACTCTGTCTGTCTGTGTGTGTGTTACTTTTTTTTACTTTCATGCTAATTTTTGAATCAATCAGGAACTTGTTGTTGCACACTCTCTAGTCTCTGAGAAAATTAATGCTCCTGGTGGATTGTCTCAGCAGTCATCACTTATATCATATTTCCCATTTGCTAAAATGGTGTAGATCACATAGCTCTAGGCATGTTTAATTAGGGGTCTTCAAACATTTTCTGCAGGTTGGGGGGTCTTCAGATCACATAAGTCAAAATGGTTCTCAGCTTTCTGAACATATAAGCAGCAGAGCATGAACATGTACAGGGAGAGGTGGTTGGGCAGCAAAGAGGGCATCACCTTTGCAAAATCGGAAGAGGTGGTCGGGGAGGCAGAGAATCAACACAGCCACCGGGTTCTTCGGCGGAAGACGGCGAGCAGGACAGGGATGACTTGTCGGGGATGGAGGAGCCGGTCGATGATGGCCGCAGACGAGGGCGGGGATGTGTGGTCGGGTACGGAGGAGACGGTCCGCGACGGCGGCGGACGAAGGCGAGCAGGGCGGGGATGGCTTCACAGCATGGACGAGCGGCGGCTGCCGACGCTGAAGGTGCAGTCCGCCATGGCTACTGCATGCGGCGGCTAGGGTTGGGGGAAGGGGCGGTGTCGCGGCCTGGAACAGTGGAGGGACGGGCGCAGGGGTAGGCTGCAGTGGCGGGGGAGGGCTGCGGTGGTGGGGAGGGGCGGGCCGGCGGCGGTGCTGGGCGGTGGCGGGCCGGCGGCGGTGTTGTGCATCGTCCGGAACGCGGGGCTGGGGCGCGCAGGTGTGGTGGTTGGGTGAGTTTTTTTTGAGACAACGGTGGTGGGTGGGTGAGGTGGGGAGAGAGAGATGGGTGGGGCTGGGCTGGGAGAGAGAGAGAGAGAGAGAGGGGTGGGGCCGGGCTGGGAGAGAGGAGAGGAGATTTTTTTTAAAGAAGAGAGGGGAGGAGATAGTCCGACTTCTTTGCCATCAGCCAGCGGATGGCAAAGGCCCATATCTTTGCCATCAGCCAGCGGCTAGCAGATGGCAAAGAGGTGGGGCTACTGGGTCGTTACAGCGTCGTCATCCATTGGGCCCCACCCACTGCTTTGCCATCTGCCAGCAGAAGGAAAAGATTCTTTGCCATCTGCTGGCAGATGGCAAAGAGGTGGGTTGATAGGCCGTTACAGCACTGGACCCTACCCACCTCTTTGCCATCTGCCAGCGAATGGCAAAGATTCTTTGCCATCAGCTGGCGGATGGCAAAGAACTGGCTGATGGCAACCAGGTTCTTTGCCATCTGTCAGTTCTTTGCTGTCTGTTTTTTGTAAGCAGATGGCAAAGACGTTCTTTGCCATCCGCTGGCAGACGGCAAAGAGCTGACTGATGGCAAATTCCCTGTTTCCAGTAGTGTGTAGGCTTGTAGCCACTGTGAGGAGCCTGAAGAAGAAGCAGCAGCAACTACAAGCTGATCAAGACCTGCTCACAGATAGATGGACTGAAGTCCTGGCAGCCAAGGAATATGGACTCGAACGCCAAACGGCTGACCGGCCACCCCGTGGCTGGGACAAAACAGGATACCAGCCCGGATACCAGCCCGCACCCCCACGCCGATACACTACGGCTTAGGGCAACAGGCACGACCTGCAAGATATTCTGGACAATAAAGCAGGACAGCCAAGATCGATCTACGGATCGAGGGGGCGCGCCCCAGCACGCGACGATGACCGTCACGCCGGATACATCATCAACAAATCCGGCCGGGCCGAACATAGAAACCCAGACCAATCCGACCTGCGTAGCCACATAGCCCGGCACAGAGGCGCCGCACACCCCCTCTGCTTCACGGACGAAGTAATGGATCATGAATTCCCAGAAGGGTTCAAACCCATAAACATCGAATCATACGATGGCACAACAGACCCCGCGGTATGGATCAAAGATTTCCTTCTCCACATTCACATGGCCCGCGGAGATGATCTACACGCCATCAAGTATCTTCCCCTTAAGCTCAAAGGATCAGCCCGACACTGGTTAAACAGCCTGCCAGCAAATTCCATTGGCAGTTGGGAAAACCTGGAAGATGCCTTCCTTGACAACTTCCAGGGCACATATGTGCGACCACCAGACGCTGATGACCTGAGCCACATTACTCAACAGCCCGGAGAGTCAGCCCGGAAATTCTAGACTCGGTTCCTCACTAAAAAGAACCAAATAGTCGACTGTCCGGACGCCGAAGCCCTGGCGGCTTTTAAGCATAATATCCGTGACGAGTAGCTCGCTCGACACCTCGGCAGGAAAAACCCAAGTCTATGGCAGCTCTCACAACCCTAATGACCCGTTTTTGTGCGGGTGAGGATAGTTGGTTGGCTCGTAGCGGCACCACGCCACATTCCGGCACTTCGGACGGCCGCGATGCTAACGGCAAGCCACGGTGCAACAGATATAAGAGACGGAACAACTGCGACAGCACGGAAGACACGGCAGTCAACGCCGGATTCAGCGAACCTAAATCCGTACAACGAAAAGCCGTTCAAAAGAAATAATCAGGGACCGTCCAGTCTGGACCGCATACTAGAGCGCTCGTGCCAAATTCATGGCACACCAGACAAACCAGCCAACCACACCAATAGAGACTGCTGGGTGTTCAAATAGGCCGGCAAGATAAACACCGAAAACAAGGACAAGGGGCTGCACAGCAACGATGACGATGAGCCCCGGTGTCCGAATACGGGGGGCAGAAGAAATTTCACCCCCAGGTGAAAACGGTCAATATGATCTACGCCACCCACATCCCCAAGCGGGAACGGAAGCGGGCACTATGGGACGTCTACGCGATGGAGCCAGTTGCCCCCAAGTTCAACCCATGGTCAGCTTGTCCGATCACCTTTGACCGTAGGGATCACCCTACCAGCATCTGCCACGGCGGCTCAGCCGCATTGGTCTTAGACCCAATCATTAACGGATTCCACCTCACGCGTGTCCTTATGGACGGCGGCAGCAGCCTGAACCTGCTTAATCAGGACACAGTGCGCAAGATGGGCATTGATCCTTCAAGGAACAAGCCCACCAAAACCACCTTAAAAGGTGTTATTCCTGGAGTAGAGGCCCGCTGCACGGGTTCTATAACATTGGAAGTGGTCTTCGGATCCCCAGACAACTTCAGGAGTGAAGAGCTGATCTTCGACATCGTCCCTTTCCGCAGTGGCTACCACGCACTGCTCGGGCGGACCACATTCGCAAGATTCAATGCAGTGCCACACTATGCATATCTCAAGCTCAAGATGCCGGGACCGTGTGGGGTCATCACTGTCAACGGAAATATGGACCGCTCCCTTCAAACAGAAGAGCATACGGCAGCCCTCGCGGCAGAAATACAATGCGGCCTCCTCCGACAAACCTATCCGGCGACAACTTCGAGCACTGTCAAACGAGTCCGGAGCACCCCGCAACAGGATCAACACGAATGTCAAGATCGTGATTAGCAGTCCGGCCTCCACTCAAGCCTCTCCAAAGCAGCATTCATGCCACGCGTACACAATTACGCACTCAAGATACCTTGGGCATAGGTGGAGGCGCATCAACGACTTAGTCGATAATGCGGGTAACCGCTAAATACCTTCATACTCTTTCCCTTTTACCTTTCAGGACACCGCATTAGTGCAGCATCCTCAGAAGAGCCAAATTGTCGGGCTCATATGGAAGAGACGCCCAAGGAGGCAACAGACGTTGTGCGCAGAAGGAAATACCCAGGTGGAATCTATTTACGATCATTATACCTGCTTCATCTATCTGCACACGGCTTGCCCCTAGATAGGACATGTCAAATAGTCCTATTTTTATCTCTGCCTAATGCATCCATTGTAAACATACGCTTAAACGTATTTTTTGTCAAATGGAGATTATATATAGCGTCAGCTTATTATCCTTATTTGAGTATTTTTCTCTCATAAATGTTTATTTGGTATTACATCCATACACCTTGGTACGGCTAGTTTGCCAGGGGCTTCTTATGACGCCCTGTAATATGGCAACTAAAAGTCCGAACACTTTCAATAGTGCGGCACCCCGAACTTATAGCACTATATGCATCAGCTCTGAATCATGTCTTGGGTCTACAGTTGGGATAGCCCGGCTCCCTTGTTTTGGTGCCTTATGTTCGGCTAAGGTAGCGCAGGGAGAACTACTGCAATTGTGTCCCGGTTCTTCCGGACGAGCACCTCAGTAGAGAAAGCCGAAAACTGACCGACATGATGTGACGAGAGCTGGTCGCTGTTCGAGAGGTACTAAAATCCTTAAAGATTTTCCGCTTTAGGCGATAAATCGGCTTTGTCCGACCAAGGCGTATATAGCGCCCCAATTCGGCCTTCCGGATTCTAGGGGCTTCGCCGAAATTTAAAATTGTAGACTTCTATGGCTAAGTGAAAGTTATAAAGCCGCATAGTCCGATTGCCTCGTTCGCTGCGCTGGACACCTCTTTAAGGGACCAAACATTTGGATAAAGAGTGTCCGGGTTTTCCACGAACACCCCAGTGCTAGTCACGCGGGGGCGGAAGCCGACGACTGGCCTACTTTCAAGATTTTATAAACAGCCACACAGAAGGTAATATTTTAAATAACAAAAGCGTGACATAGCACAAGTAACTTCGTCCTTAAAATACAAACATGACAGAAGCAAATTCATTCAAAAATGGTGTCCTTGGTACATTCGTCAGCCACGAGACGAGCACCCTTCATAATGCCATCATAGTACAGCTCGGGGTGGCGATGCGCCTTGCCCTCCGGTGGTCCGTCCTTGACCATCTTCTTCGCATCCATCTTGCCCCAATGCACTTTGACGCGGGCAAGGGCCCGGCGGGCACCCTTGATGCACACGGATCGCTTGATCACCTCAAGCCGCAGGCAGGCATCCACCATCCGCTTGATCAGGCCGAAGTAGCTACTGGGCACGAGCTCACCAGGCCACATCCAGACTATGAACCCTTTCATAGCCAGTTCGGCCACCCTGTGGAGTTCGACCAACTGCTTCAGTTGGTCATTCAGAGGCATCGGGTGTTCAGCCCCAGCATACTGGGACCAGAACAGCTTCTCCGTTGAGTTCCCCCCCCCCCTGCGCACGGTAGAACTCCGCAGCGTCTGATACGCTGCGTGGCAGATCTGCGAATGCCCCTGAAGAGCTCTGAATTCGAGTAAGTAATAGAAACGCCTCCTCCACATGTTTGCTTTGCATAAAGAACTTCTTACCCGCTGCTATCTTCTTGGCCTCCTGGATCTCTTGTTGTGCTTTCTCGGCTTCGGCCTTGGCGTCTTTTAAGCTCATAAGGGCCTTCGCAAGCTCGGCCTCTTTGGCCTTCAGATCATGCTCCACGGACTCGCATTTCTTGCCGTGGTCCTGGAGCTCCTGGTGTACCTCACCTACCCTAGCACTTTCCTTTTCGCGCTCTTTGCATTCCGAGGCCACTTTGTCTTCGGCCTCGGACAGCGCCTTCTTCATGGCCGCCACTTCGGCAGGGGCCCCTGTTACACGGTCACAACACTTAGTTGTTAGACCCACCAATTCTGCCTATCCTTAAATACATAAAGAACGGGAATTACTTACCCTTGTTCTCTTCGAGCTGCCTCTTCGTGAGGTCGAGCTCTCCCTGCACCTGCTCCAGGTCCCCCTTCAGATCAGCAACCTCGGCAGTACGGGCAGCAGCAGCAAGTGGCACAGCCTGCTTATTCAAAATAATACTTATGATTAGACTCCTACGGATTTTAATTGACCCTCTGCTCGGCTTTTCCTTCCGAACGCCAAACAGAGCATCAGGGGCTACTACCTATTGGGTGGTAATTTTGCACATATTTATTACTTACCTCGAAGCCTGTTAGGAGGCTGGTGCAAGCTTCGGTTAGTCCGCTCTTGGCGGATGAAACCTTCCAAATCACCGTACTCATAAGAGTATGGTGCCCTTCGTCCAGGGAAGCGCCGCAAAGCGCTTCCAGCAGACCGTCCGGCGCTTCAGGCGCAACAGAAGTCCGTGACACAGACGGCTCACCCTCCTTAGAGAGGGGTCGCCTACCTGAGTCTGAAACCATCGAAGGTTCCGGAATTGTGTTCGGCTCAGAGCCCGGCTGGCCGTGGCTCTCGTCGACATGATCCACGGGGAACTTGAACCCCGCGTGTCCGACGTTTGGGAACCCGCCTCGGGGCGTCTCCAGAGTCACCTCCCCCCGCTCTGGGAGCCTTTAGGACAACACCTCTGTGTCATCCGCGGGTTGAGGAGTAGTGGTTGTCGGAAGCGAATTCATCTCCGAATTGCTCAGGGACCCGGAGGAGGATACCTCGGGGTAATCCCTTGCCGGACTGCACATATGTTCGGCATTATAAATACAAAAACTGTGAAGTGAAGTCATGATAGAGTGCAAACACTTACTATTGCGCTAGGGGATTCCCCCTGGGCAGCCACCCCTCCTCGCTGAGAGTAGCCATGGCGGAGTAGTCCGGAAGGGGCCCCTTCCCCTTCTTGGACGCCCCAGCCTCCCCTCCCGGGGTGGCTTTTCTCTTCTTCTCCCCCCCTCCCGTGGGGGAAGGTAGGATCTCTTCCTGATTCCCCCCGCCTCCGCGGTAGGAATCCGACTCGTCGTCATCGGACGACAGGGGAATGACGGCCCTGCGCCGAGGACCTTTTCCGGCCCCCGAGTCTGCCTCCCCGGACCCCTCATCCTTTCCGTATGGGGCATCTTCTTCTTCTTCCTCCTCCCCTTCGTGGGAGGAGTCCACCTCGTCATCTTCGGACGAGGCTTCCGGCACAACCTTACGCCGGAGACCCTTTTGAATCCCCGGGGCCTTCTTCTCCGGCACCTTGTACGGCGTCGGGACCAGCATCTCCGTCAGGAGAACATCTGTTGGGTCTTCTGGCAGCGGAGCCGGGCAGTAAACCTGCTCCGCTTTCTCCATGTAATCCTGAAGTAAATATGCACAACCACTTAAGGCACTCCCGTGAATGTATCGGGAAGAACTGGGTCCGATGTCGGTCTAAGAACTCACCAGCCTAGGAGCCCGCGCGGCGTGAAGCCTGCGGTCCTCGGATGTCGGAGGAGGCACTTCGGAGGCCTTGAACAGCTCCTTCCATGCGCCTTTGTGCGTCATGTCGTAGAGCCTCTGGAGCGTCTGGTGCTCGGTGGGGACGAACTCCCACAGATTGACTGCCCGCCTCTGGCAGGGCAAGATTCGGCGAATGAGCATGACCTGGATCATGTTGACAAGCTTGATTTTCTTGTCCTTCATGCTTTTGACGCATGTTTGGAGTCCGGCCAGCTCCGCAGAATTGCCCCAGGACAGGCCCTTCCTCTCCCAGGAGGTGAGCCGCATGTGGGCTCCGGATTAGAACTCGGGGGCCGCCGCCCAGTTGGCGCCGCACGGCTCGATGATGTAGAACCACCCCAATTGCCATCCTTTTACGGTCTCCACAAAGGAGCCATCGAGCCATCTGACGTTGGGCATTTGACCCACCATGGCCCCTCCACACTCCGCCTGTTGGCCTCTTACCACCTTCGGCTTCACACAGAAAGTTTGCAGTCATAGGCCGAAGTGAGGCCGGATGCGGAGGAAGGCCTCGCATACGACGATGAACGCCGAGATGTTGAGGACGAAATTCGGTGCTAGATCGTGGAAATCTAGCCCGTAGTAGAACATAAGCCCGCGGACGAAGGGATGGAGTGGGAATCCCAGTCCACGGACAAAGTGGGCGATGAATACGACCCTCTCGTGGGGTCCTAGGGTCGGAATGACCTGCCCGGTGTCTGGTAGACGGTGCGCTATGTCCGCGGCCAAGTATCCGGCCGCCCGAAGATTGGTGATGTGCTTCTCCTTGACGGTGGAAGCCACCCACTTGCCTCCTGCTCTGGACATGTTTAGCTGTGCGGGGAAGACTTGGGCTTGCGCGCTGGAGCTCGAGGAGGCAAGAGTGGGCAAAGGAGGAAGAAGGCGTGGGTGAAAATGGGGGAATATTATCCCTTTATAGAGGCGCCGGAAGCGGTGCGCCTCCCCACTTGCCCGTTGGGAATCGCTTGTTTTCCAAGCACCACAGTTAATGGCGCGGTTAGATTACCCATGCCCGTATTGATGAGAATCCCGTAATAAGGGGACATGATCTCTGCTTTGACAAGACGTGTCATAGAAACTGCCTCGTGATATGCGTTGTAGCTGGTTGTGTGGAAACGGTTTGAATAATGGATCCAATCATAATAACGTGTCACGTCATCAGGAAAAGTTGTCAGCAGATTGCATTTGTGAAATATCCTCCTCTCTACGGTGGTATGCGAAGATCATTTTTTCAAATCTGGACATGATTTGGGTGTTCGGTGATTACATTGGAGTATTCGGTGGAGGAACCCACCTTGCAATGCCGAAGACAATACTACGCACAGGACTCATCGTCATTGAAGCCGAGTTTAGGGGCTACTGAGGGAGTCCTGGATTAGGGGGTATCTGGACAGCCGGACTGTGTACAATGTCCAGACTATTGAAGCGTGAAGACACAAGACTTAAGACTTCGGCCCGTGTCTGGATGGGACTTTCCTTGGCGTGGAAGGCAAGCTTGGTGATCCGGATATTATATTTCCTTCTTTGTAACCGACTCCATGTAAACCCTAGCCCTCTCCAGTGTCTATATAAACCGGAGAGGTTGGTCCTTAGAAGGCCGATCACAATTACATTCATACCATCATAGGCTAGCTCCTAGGGTTTAGCCTCTACAATCTCATGGTAGATCTACTCTTGTACTACCCATATCATCAATATTAATCAAGCAGGAAGTAGGGTTTTACCTCCATCGAGAGGGCCCGAACCCGGGTAAACATCTGTGCCCCTTACTTCTTATTACCATCAGCCTTGATGCACAGATCGGGACCCCCTACCCAAGATCCGCCGGTTTTGACACCGACACACATACTCAACTATCATTTAGTCTATCACAATTGCTAACACTCACGCAATACTTATGGTTATGGAGTTTTAATCGGACACAGAGAAATATAGGGGATTATAGTGTTGCCTCCCAACCTTTTACCTCAAGGGTAATGTCAATAATAATAGTTCATGCTAACTTACATCCAATTGGATATATGTATCAGGATCTTTCCAACACGAGGTGCTTGCCAAAGGATAAAATATAAAAAGGAAAGTGAAGATCACCATGACTCTTAATGTAAGACGAAAAGTAAAAGATAGGCCCTTTGCAGAGGGAAGCAGAGGTTGTCATGTGCTTTTATGGTTGGATGCACAAAATCTTAATGCGAAAGAATGTCACTTTATATTGCCACTTGTGATATGGACATTTATTATGTAGTCTGTCGCTTTTATTGCTTCCATATCACAAGATCGTATAAATCTTATTTTCTCCACACTGATAAGTCATACATATTTAGAGAGCAATTTTTATTGCATGCAACATGACAACTTACTTGAAGGATCTTACTCAATCCATAGGTAGATATGGTGGACTCTCATGGTAACACTGGGTTTAAGGATATTTGGAAGCACAAGTAGTATCTCTACTTGGTGCAAGGAATTTGGCTAGCATGAGAGGGGAAGGCAAGCTCAACATATTTGATGATCCATGACACTATACTTTATTTTGGATATAAGAAAACATAACCCATTACGTTGTCTTCCTTGTCCAACATCAACTCTTTAGCATGTCATATTTTAATGAGTGCTCACAATCATAAAATATGTCCAAGATAATATATTTATATGTGAAAACCTCTCTTTCTTTATTACTTCCTATTAATTGCAACGATGACCAAAACTATGTTTGCCAACTCTCAACAACTTTTATTCATCATACTCTTAATATGTGAAGTCATTACTCTTCATAAGATCAATATGATCTCTTTTATTTCTTTCTATATTTTTTTCTCAAGATCATAGCAAGATAGCAAAGCCCTTGACTCAACACTAATTTTTTTATATATAGCTCACGGACTCGATTACATAGAAGGATCATAAGGCAAAACTCAAAACTAAATTATACCAAAACTTTATTCTACTAGATCAAGATGTTACTAAAAGGATCGAACTAAGTAAAACGGTAAAGATAGGAGTGTGATGGTGATACGATATCGGGGCACCTCCCCCAAGCTTGGTAGTTGCCAAGGGGAGTGCCCATTCCCATGTGTTTATGTCTCCCTCTTGGGAAGTGGTGATGATGGAGTTATTGATGATGTAGGCTTGTCGTCCGTCTTCCAAGGCATAGGCTCACCATCATAGAAGGATGATCGAGTCTTCGGGATCCTCAAATCTGCAGCCAAACTCATCCTCTTGAATCTATATTCATACTCACAGTTTTGGTTTTGCAGGTCATAGATCTGGGCTTGGAGGTGCTCGATTTTATCATGGAGCTTGAAGATGATCTCCCCAATGTTCTTGGCATCCAGCTTGTGGTTGTTGGTGAATTCCGCGATCATCATCTGGTTGGCATTGAGTCCGTGTTCCACCATCCCTTGGCACTTGAAAACTTGTTGTTCCATTGCGTCGAGCCTTGTCTCCACGCTTCCGGTCCTCCTTGGTCCCTCAACATCACGGATGTGCAGCAACCCCTCACGCATCTCAATGGTTTGAGGGTGATGCAGCACCTCCGTGAGGTAGGGGTTGATGACCTTCTCGAAAAACTTGTCCTTGGGAGCGCTTGAAGACGTCATGGTGCTCTAGATCTGTCAGAAAAACAGCTCGAAAAAAAGATAGAGTACGTTTGCGTGATACGGTGGTCAAAACCTTCGGGAGATTATACAATAAATTTTTACCGACCAAAAGAAGTATCGTGCAAGAAAACGGAGTCTGGAGAGCGCACGAGGTGCCCACGAGGCAGGGGGCGCGCCCTCCACCCTCGTGGATGCCTCGTGTCCTTCCCGGTCTACTTTCTTATTTTCCTATTTTCTTAAATATTCCAAAACGGAGAAATTTTGCTATTAGAACTGTTTTGGAGTCGGTTTACTTACCGTACCACATACCTATTCCTTTTCGGAGTCTGAAACATTCTGGAAAGTGTCCCTTATGTATTCCTCTGGGGTTACGGTTTCAATAACATTAGTTTCAACATTTATTGGATTACCTGAGATATAATGTTTGATTCTTTGACCGTTCACCACCTTCGGATTTGTGCCTTCGAAGTTGTTGATTTTTATGGCACCGAAACGATAGACCTCCTCGATAACGTAAGGCCCTTCCCATTTAGAGAGAAGTTTTCCTACAAAAAATCTTAAAAGAGAGTTGAAAAGTAACACATAATCACCTACATTAAACTCACGCTTTTGTATCCTTTTGTCATGCCATCTTTTAACTTTTTCTTTAAACAGTTTGGCATTCTCGTAGGCCTAGGTTCACCATTCATCAAGTGAGCTAATGTCAAATAACCTCTTCTCACCGGCAAGTTTGAAATCATAATTGAGCTCTTTAATGGCCCAATATGCCTTATGTTCTAGTTCGAGAGGTAAGTGACATGCTTTTCCATAAACCATTTTATATGGAGACATACCCATAGGATTCTTATATGCAGTTCTATAAGCCCATAATGCATCATCAAGTTTCTTGGACCAATTCTTTCTAGATCTATTACCAGTCTTTTGCAAAATCAATTTAATCTCTTTGTTACTCAGTTCTACTTGGCCACTAGACTGTGGGTGATATGGAGATGCAATTCTATGATTAACATCATACTTAGCAAGAATTTTACGAAAAGCACCATGAATAAAATGTGAACCACCATCAGTCATTAAGTATCTAGGGACACCAAACCTCGGAAAAATAACTTCTTTAAGCATCTTAGTAGAGGTGTTATGATCAGCACTACTAGTTGGAATAGCTTCTACCCACTTAGTAATGTAATCAACAGCAACTAAAATATGTGTATACCCATTAGAGGAAGGAAACGGTCCCATGTAATCAAAGCCCCAGACATCAAAGGGTTCAATAACAAGAGAATAATTCATAGGCATTTCTTGACGTCTACTAATATTACCAATTCTTTGACATTCATCACAAGACAAGACAAACTTACGGGCATCCTTGAAGAGAGTAGGCCAATAAAAACCAGATTGCAATACCTTATGCGCAGTTCTGTCTCCAGCGTGGTGTCCTCCATAAGCCTCGGAGTGACACTTGCGTAGGATATGTTCCTGTTCATGCTCAGGTACACAATGTCTAATAACACCATCTACTCCTTCTTTATAAAGGTGTGGGTCATACCAGAAGTAACGTCTTAAATCATAGAAAAACTTTTTCTTTTGCTGGTATGAGAAACTAGGTGGTATGAATTTAGCAACAATGTAATTAGCATAATCAGCATACCATGGAGCAGTACGAGAAGCATTTATGGAAGCTAATTGTTCATCAGGAAAGCTATCATCAATAGGTAGTGGGTCATCAAGAACATTCTCTAACCTAGACAAGTTGTCTGCAACAGGGTTCTCAGCCCCCTTTCTATCAATAATATGCAAATCAAATTCTTGTAGCAAGAGAACCCATCTAATAAGTCTAGGTTTAGCATCTTTCTTTTCCATAAGATATTTAATAGCAGCATGATCAGTGTGAACAGTTACTTTAGAATCAACAATATAAGGTCTAAACTTATCACAAGCAAATACAACTGCTAAGAATTATTTTTCAGTAGTAGCATAATTTCTCTGGGCACTGTCTAGAGTTTTACTAGCATATTGAATAACATTTAGTTTCTGATCAACTCTTTGTCCTAGAACAGCACCTACGGCATAATCACTAGCATCACACATAATTTCAAAGGGTAAATTCCAATCAAGTGGCTGAACAATAGGTGTAGAATCAAAGCTTTCTTCAGTATCTCAAATGCTTCTACACAATCATCATTGAAGACAAAAGGAATATATTTTTGTAAGAGATTAGTCAGGGGCCTAGAAATTTTAGAAAAGTCCTTAATGAACCTCCTATAAAAACCAGCATGACCAAGGAAACTTCGTATACCTTTGATGTCCTTAGGACACGGCATCTTTTCAATAGCATCAACTTTAGCTTTATCAACTTCAATACCTCTTTTAGAAATTTTATGCCCCAAGACAATACCTTCATTAACCATAAAGTGGCACTTCTCCCAATTCAAGACAAGACTAGTATCTTCGCATCTCTGCAAAACTCGCTCAAGGTTGCTCAAGCAATCATGAAAAGAAGATCCATAAAAAGAGAAATCATCCATGAAAACCTCAACATTATTTTCACAAAAGTCAGAGAATATAGCCATCATGCATCTTTGAAAGGTAGCAGGTGCATTACATAAACCAAAAGGCATACGTCTATAAGGAAAGGTACCGAAAGGGCAAGTAAAAGTGGTCTTTTCTTGATCCTCTGCTGACACAGGTATCTGAGAGAAACCAGAGTAACCATCTAGAAAGCAAAAATGTGTATGTTTAGATAATCTTTCTAGCATCTGATCAATAAAAGGCAGAGGGTAATGATCCTTTTTAGTAGCTTCATTTAATTTGCAGAAATCAATTACCATCCTATAACCTGTAACAATTCTTTGCGGGATCAATTCATCTTTATCATTAGGAATGACAGTAATATCTCCCTTCTTAGGGACACAATGGACAAGACTTACCCACTGACTATCAGCAATGGGATAAATTATACTGCCTCCAGGAGCTTTAGTATTTCCTTTCTTACCACTTCTTTCATCTTAGGATTTGACCGTCGTTGGTGATCAATAACTGGTTTGGCGTCTTTCTCCAATTTTATTTTGTGTTGGTATAGAGTGGGACTAATGCCCTTAAGATCATCAAGAGTATATCCAATAGCAGCACGGTGCTTCTTCAGAGTTTTCAATAATTTCTCCTCTTCCTGCTTAAAAGATTAGCACTAATAATAACAGGATAATCTTCTTTTCATCAAGATAAGCATATTTAAGAGTATCAGGTAATGGTTTAAGCTCAAACACGGGATCACCCTTGGGTGGTGGAGGATCCCCTAAAATTTCAACAGGCAAGTTGTGTCTCAAAATAGGTCCCTGTTTAAAGAATACTTCATCTATCTCCCTTCTTTCATTCATAAACATATCATTTTCATGGTCTAGCAAATATTGTTCTAAAGGATCATTAGGAGGTACGGCAGTAGAAGCAAGACCAATAATTTCATCCTTACTAGGCAATTCTTTATCATGGGGTTGTCTACGAAATTTAGCAAAATTAAAATCATGATACATAGCCCCCAAGCCAATAGTAACAATATCTTTTTCGCAATCTATCTTAGCATTAATAGTATTCAAGAAGGGTTTACCAAATACAATGGGACAAAAGTCATCTTGTGGGGAACCAAGAACAAGAAAATCAGCAGGATATTTAACTTTCCCACACAAGACTTCAACATCTCTAACAATCCCAATTGGTGAAATAGTATCTCTATTGGCAAGCTTAATTGTAACATCAATTTCTTCTATCTCAGCAGGTGCAATATCATGCATAATTTCTTTGTATAATGAATGAGGTATTGCACTGGCGCTAGCACCCATATCACATAAGCCATGATAACAATGATCTCCTATTTTAACAGAAATAACAGGCATGCCTACAACAGGCCTATGTTTCTTAGTATCTGGTCTAGCAATTCTAGCAACTTCATCACAAAAGTAAATAAAATGCCCATCAATATTATTAGCCAAGAGATCTTTAACCATAGCAATACTAGGTTCAAGTTTAATTTTCTCAGGTGGTGTAGGTGTTCTAGTATTACTCTTACGAACCACAGTTGAAGTTTTAGCATGATCCTTTATCCTAACAGAGAAAGGTGGTTTCTCAATATAAGTAGTAGGAACAATAGGATCATTATAAGTGATAGTCTTTTCTTCAACTTTAATAGGTGCAAATACTTTTACTTCAGTGGGAGGATTATATTTAAACCACTTATCCTTAGGGAGGTCAACAAGAGTAGCAAATGATTCACAGAAAGAAGCTACTATCTCAGAGTCAAGTCCATATTTAGTGCTAAATTCACGAAAAGCATCGGTATCCATAAAAGATTTAACACAATCAAACTTAGGTGTCATACATGACTCCTTACCTTCGTCGAGATCCCAATCTTCAGAGTTGCGTTTAATTCTTTCCAATAAATCCCATCTGAATTCAATAGTCTTCATCATAAAAGAACCAGTACAAGAAGTATCAAGCATGGAGCGATTGTTGAGAGAAAGCCGAGCATAAAAATTTTGAATAATCATTTCTCTTGATAGATCATGATTGGGGCATGAATATAATATTGACTTAAGCCTCCCCCAAGCTTGAGCGAGGCCAAAAATTATATATATAATTACGATCACGATGAACAAGATGCGTAGGATAAAACTTCTGACGAAATTCCAATTTCAACCGGTTGTAGTTCCATGATCCCATATCATCACATAGCCTATACCATGTCAATGCCTCTCCCTTCAAAGATAAAGGGAAGACCTTCTTCTTGATAACATCATCGGGCATACCTGCAAGCTTAAATAATCCACAAACTTCATCCACATAGATTAGGTGTAAATCGGGATGCAATGTTCCATCTCCTGTAAAGGGATTAGCTAGCAGTTTCTCTATCATACCCAAAGGAATTTCAAAGTAAACATTTTCAGTAGGTTCAGTAGGTTGAGGAGCAACTATTTGCTCTACTGGTCGGGGTGAAGATACCCCGAACAAGCCCCTCAAAGGATTATGTTCCATAGTAACAAGTGACAGTAAATTTCAGCACACTATATAAATTTTTTCCTTACCAAGTCCCACTCACCAAAGGCGCTTCACTCCCCGACAGCGGCGCCAGAAAAGAGTCTTGATGACCCACAAGTTTAGGGGGTCTATTGTAGTCCTTTCTATAAGTAAGAGTGTCGAACCCAATGAGGAGCAGAAGGAAATGACAAGTGGTTTTCAGAAAGGTATTCTCTGCAAGCACTGAAATTATCGGTAACAGATAGTTTTGTGATAAGGTAATTCGTAACGGGTAACAAGTAACAAAAGTAAATAAGGTGCAGCAAGGTGGCCCAATCCTTTTTGTAGCAAAGGACAAGCCTGGACAAGTTCTTATATAGAGAAAAGCGCTCCCGAGGACACATGGGAATTATCATCAAGCTAGTTTTCATCACGCTCATATGATTCGCGTTCGTTACTTTGATAATTTATTATGTGGGTGGACCGGTGCTTGGATACTGCCCTTTCTTGGACAAGCATCCCACTTATGATTAACCTCTATTGCAAACATCCGCAACTATAAAAGAAGTATTAAGGTAAACCTAACCATAGCATGAAACATATGGATCCATATCAGCCCCTTACGAAGCAACACATAAACTAGGGTTTAAGCTTCTGCCACTCTAGCAACCCATAATCTACTTATTACTTCCAATGCCTTCCTCTAGGCCCAAACAATGTTGAAGTGTCATGTAATCGATGTTTACATAACACCACTAGAGGAGAGACAACATACATCTCATCAAAATATCGAACAAATACCAAATTCACATGACTACTTATAACAAGACTTCTCCCATGTCCTCAGGAACAAACGTAACTACTCACAAATCATATTCATGTTCATAACCAGAGGGGTATTAATATGCATTAAGGATCTGAACATATGATCTTCCACCGAATAAACCAACTAGCATCAACTACAAGGAGTAATCAACACTACTAGCAACCCATAGGTACCAATCTAAGGTTTTGAGACAAAGATTGGATACAAGAGATGAACTAGGGTTTGAGAGGAGATGGTGCTGGTGAAGATGTTGATGGATATTGCCCCCCTCCTGATGAGAGGATTGATGGTGATGATGATGGTGATGATTTCCCCCTCCTGGAGGGAAGTTTCCCCGGCAGAACAGCTCCGCCGGAGCCCTAGATTGGTTCCGCCAAGGTTCCGCCTAATGGCGGCGGAGCTTGCTTATGATTTTTTCTAGGGTAAAAGACTTCATATAGCAGAAGATGGCCACCGGAGGGCTGCCAGGGGGGCCACGAGGCAAGGGAGCGCGTCCAGGGGGTAGGGCGCGCCCCCACCCTTGTGGACGGTGGCTGGCCCCCCTCTGGTATTTCTTCCGCTCAGTATTTTTTATTAAATCCAAAAATGACTTTGGTGGGGTTTCAGGACTTTTGGAGTTGTGCAGAATAGGTCTCTAATATTTGCTCCTTTTCCAGCCCAGAATCCCAGCTGCCGGCATTCTCCCTCTTCATGTAAACCTTGTAAAATAATAGAGAATAGGCATAAGTATTGTGACATAACGTGAAATAACAGCCCATAATGCAATAAATATTGATATAAAAGCATGATGCAAAATGGACGTATCAGTCTGCAACATTCAGATCCATGTGTATCTTGCAAACCTCTATGTCCCCTTCCGACACTTGATGACAGATGGAATTGAAGCGTCTCTTGATGTGTTGGTTCTCTTGTGAAATCTGGATTCCTTTGCCAAGGCAATTGCACTAGTATTGTCACAACTCACAAAAGATTTTCATTGGACCCGATGCACTAGATCTGACACCTAGATCGGATATGAACTCCTTCATCCAAACTCCTTCATTGCCGCTTCCGAAGCAGCAATGTACTCCGCTTCACACGTAGATCTCGCCACGATGCTCTGCTTGGAACTGCACCAACTGACAGCTCCTCCATTCAATAATGTGTATCCGGTTTGCAACTTAGAGTCATCTGGATCAGTGTCAAAGCTTGCATCGACGTAACCATTTACGACGAGCTCTTTTTCACCTCCATAAACAAGAAACATATCCTTAGTCCTTTTCAGGTATTTCAAGATGTTCTTGACCGCTATCTAGAGCTCCACTCTGGGATTACTTTGGTACCTCCCTTCTATGCTTATAACAAGACATACATCAGGTCTGGTACACAGCATTGCATACATGATAGAACCTATGGCTGAAGCATAGGGAATGACCTTCATTTTCTCTCTATCTTCTGCAGTGGTTGGGCATTGAGTCTGACTCAACTTCACACCTTGTAACACAGGCAAGAACCCTTTCTTTGACTGATCCATTTTGAACCTTCTTCAAGACTTTATCAAGGTATGTGCTTTGTGAAAGTCCAATTAAGCGTCTTGATCTATCTCTATAGATCTTGATGCCCAATATGTAAGTAGCTTCTCCTAGGTCTTTCATAGAAAAACTCTTATTCAGGTATCCCTTTATGCTATCCAGAAATTCTATATCATTTTCAATCAACAATATGTCATCTACATATAAGATTAGAAATGCTACAGAGCTCCCACTCACTTTATTGTAAATACAGGCTTCTCCAAAAGTCTGTATAAAACCATATGCTTTGATAACACTATCAAAACATTTATTCAAACTCCGAGAGGCTTGCACCAGTCCATAAATGGATCGCTGGAGCTTGCACACTTTGTTAGCACCCTTTGGATCAACAAAACCTTCCGGTTGCATCATATACAACTCTTCTTCCAGAAATTCATTCAGGAATGCAGTTTTGACATCCATTTGCCAAATTACATAATCATAAAATGCAGCAATTGCTAATATGATTTGGACAGACTTAAGCATCGCTACGGGTCAGAAAGTCTCATCATAGTCAACTCCTTGAACTTGTTGAAAACCTTTCACAACAAGTCGACCTTTGTAAACAGTAACATTACCATTTGTGTCGGTATTCTTCTTAAAGATCCATTTATTTTCTATGGCTTGCCGACCATCGGGCAAGTTCACCAAAGTCCACACTTTGTTCTCATACATGGATCCCATCTCAGATTTCATGGCCTCAAGCCATTTCGCGGAATCTGGGCTCATCATTGCTTCCTCATAGTTCGTAGGTTCATCATGGTCTAGTAACATGACTTCCAAAACAGGATTACCGTACCACTCTGGTGCGGATCTTAGTCTGGAAGACCTACGAGGTTCGGTAGTAACTTGATCTGAAGCTTCATGATCATCATCATTAGCTTCCTCACTAATTGGTGTAGGAATCATGGGAACTGATTTCTGTGATGAACTACTTTCCAATAAGGGAGAAGGTACAGTTACCTCATCAAGTTCTACTTTCCTCCCACTCACTTCTTTCGAGAGAAACTCCTTCTCTAGAAAGGATCCATTCTTAGCAACAAAGATTTTGCCTTCGTATCTATGATAGAAGGTGCACCCAACAGTTTCCTTTAGGTATCCTATGAAGACGCACTTCTCCGATTTGGGTTCGAGCTTATCAGGTTGAAGCTTTTTCACATAAGCATCGCAGCCCCAAACTTTAAGAAACGACAACTTTGGTTTCTTGCGAAACCACAGTTCATAAGGCGTCGTCTCAACGGATTTTGATGGTGCCCTATTTATAGTGAATGCAGCTGTCTCTAAAGCATAACCCCAAAATGATAGCGGTAAATCAGTAAGAGACATCATAGATCGCACCATATCTAATAAAGTACGGTTACAACGTTCGGACGCACCATTTTGCTGTGGTATTCCAGGTGGCGTTAATTGTGAAACTATCACATGTTGTTTCAAATGAAGAACAAACTCGTAACTCAAATATTCTCCTCCACGATCAGATTGTAGAAACTTTATTTTCTTGTTACGATGCTTTTCCACTTCACTCTGAAATTCTTTGAAGTTTTCAAATGTTTCAGACTTATGCTTCATTAAGTAGATATAACCATATCTGCTCAAATCATTTGTGAAGGTAAGAAAATAACGATACCCACCACGAGCATCAATACTCATTGGGCCGCATACATCGGTATGTATTATTTCCAATAAGTCAGTAACTTGTTCCATTGTTCCGAAGAACGGAGTTTTAGTCATCTTGCCCATAAGGCACGTTTCGCAAGCACCAAGTGATTCATAATCAAGTGATTCCAAAAGTCCATCAGTATGGAGTTTCTTCATGCGCTTTATACTGATATGACCCAAACGGCAGTGCCAAAATAAGTTGCACTATCATTATTAAACTTCAATATTTTGGCTTCAACACTATGAATATGTGTATCTCTACTATCGAGATTTAATAGGAATAGACCACTCAGCAAGGGTGCATGACCATAAAAGATATTACTCGTATAAATAGAAAAACCATTATTCTCTGATTTAAATGAATAACCGTCTCGCATCAAACAAGATCCAGATATAATGTTCATGCTCAATGCTGGCACCAAATAACAATTATTCAGGTCTAAAACTAATCCCGATGGTAGATGTAGAGGTAGTGTGCCGACCGCGATCACATCGACTTTAGAACCATTTCCCACGCGCATCGTCACCTCGTCCTTAGACAATCTTCGCTTAATCCGTAGCCCCTGTTTCGAGTTGCAAATATGAGCAACATAACCAGTATCAAATACACAGACGCTACTACGAGCATTAGTTAAGTACACATCAATAACATGTATATCAAATATACCTTTCACTTTGCCATCCTTCTTATCCGCCAAATACTTGGGGCAGTTCCGCTTCCAGTGACCAGTCCCTCTGCAGTAGAAGCACTCAGTCTCTGGCTTAGGTCCAGACTTGGGTTTCTTCTCCTGAGCGACAACTTGCTTGCCGTTCTTCTTGAAGTTCCCCTTCTTCTTTCCTTTAACCTTTTTGAAACTGGTGGTCTTGTTAACCATCAACACTTGATGCTCCTTCTTGATTTCTAGCTCCGCAGCTTTTAGCATCACGAAGAGCTCAGGAATAGTCTTGTTCATCCCTTGTATATTATAGTTCATCAGGAAGCTCTTGTAGCTTGGTGGCAGTGATTGAAGAATTCTATCAATGACACTATCATCAGGAAGATTAACTCCCAGTTGAATCAAGTGATTATTATACCCAGACATTTTGAGTATATGTTCACTGATAGAACTGTTCTCCTCCCTCTTGCAGCTATAGAACTTATTGGAGACTTCATATCTCTCAATCCGGGCATTTGCTTGAAATATTAACTTCAATTCTTGGAACATCTCATATGCTCCATGACGTTCAAAACGTCTTTGAAGTCCCGATTCTAAGCCGTAAAGCAAGGCACATTGAACTATCGAGTAGTCATCAGCTTTGCTTTGCCAGACGTTCTTAACATCATAAGTAGCATCTGCAGTAGGCATGGCACCTAGCGGTGCTTCCAGGACGTAATTTTTCTGTGCAGCAATGAGGATAATCCTCAAGTTATGGACCCAGTCCGTGTAGTTGCTGCCATCATCTTTCAACTTAGCTTTCTCTAGGAACGCACTAAAATTCAAAGGAACGGTAACATGGGCCATTGATCTACAACAACATAGACATGCAAAATACTATCAGGTACTAAGTTCATGATAAATTAAAGTTCAATTAATCATATTACTTAAGAACTCCCACTTAGATAGACATCCCTCTAATCATCTAAGTGGTCACGTGATCCAAATCAACTAAACCATGTCCGATCATCACGTGAGATGGAGTAGTTTTCAATGGTGAACATCACTATGTTGATCATATCTACTATATGATTCACGCTCGACCTTTCGGTCTCAGTGTTCCGAGGCCATATCTGCATATGCTAGGCTCGTCAAGTTTAACCCCATTATTATGCGTGTGCAAAACTGGCTTGCACCCGTTGTATGTAAACATAGAGCTTATCACACCCAATCATCACGTGGTGTCTCAGCATGACGAACTATAGCAACGGTGCATACTCAGGGAGAACACTTATACCTTGAAACTTAGTAAGGGGTCATTGAGGGAGTCCTGGATTAGGGGGTATCCGGACAGTCATATTGTGTACAACGTCCGGACTATTGAAGCGTGAAGATACAAGACTCAAGACTTCGGCCCGTGTCCGGATGGGACTTTCCTTAGCGTGGAAGGCAAGCTTGGCTATCCGGATATTATATTTCCTTCTTTGTAACCGACTCCATGTAAACCCTAGCCCTCTCCGGTGTCTATATAAACAGGAGAGGTTGGTCCTTAGAAGGTCGATCACAATTACATTCATACCATCATAGGCTAGCTCCTAGGGTTTAGCCTCTACGATCTTGTGGTAGATCTACTCTTGTACTACCCGTATCATCAATATTAATCAAGCAGGAAGTAGGGTTTTACCTCCATGGAAGGGCCCCGAACCTGGGTAAACATCTGTGTCCCTTACTTCTTGTTACCATCAGCCTTGACGCACAAATCGGAACCCCCTACCTGAGATCCGCCGGTTTTGACACCGACATTGGTGCTTTCATTGAGAGTTCCTCTGTGACGTCGCCGTCAGGCTCGATGGCTCCTTCGATCGTCATTAACGACACTGCCCAGGGTGAGACTTTCCTCCCCGGACAGATCTTCATGTTCGGCGGCTTCGCGCTGCGGGCCAATTCGCTTGGCCACTTGGAGCAGATCGATAGCTATGCCCCTGGCCCTCAAATCGGGTTCGGAAACCTGAACCACACGACGGATACCCGAGGAGACTTGATCTTCGGTGGATTCGGGCCAGCGCCAGAAGCGCCGAACAGTCACAACGAGCACGGCTTAGACCTGCTGTCAGACGTTGCTTGGGATATCATCCCAGCAGAAGCCCCGGACCTAAATCTGGGACAGGTTGCGTTGCCTAAAGATGGAGGGCTGGACCCCGCCCCACAGGCCGTACCCTCATCAGTGATGGAGCCAAACACAGGCTTCACTTCCGAGGAAATTGGTGACCCCGGGCCCCTGGACTCGTGTCCGGTTGTAGGCTCCAGTCCGTGCGTCCCCGGGCCCGCAATCACGGTTGGGCTCCGGTGATGGAGTTCGCCGCAGCGGACATCTTTCAGCACTCGCCCTTCGGCGACATACTAAACTCATTCAAAACCCTCTCTTTGACAGAGAATCTCGGGCCGAATTATATCCGGCTCGAGTGGGAAGCAGGCGACGAAGACATTCGTTGCCCACCCACCACCCACTTCATAGCCACGGTTGATGATTTAACCGACGTGCTGGACTTCGACTCTGAAGGCATCGACGGTATGGACGACGATCCAGGAGAGGACTCAGAATCTATGAGGTGCCGGATTCACACCTCGCCTCACGACATATACATGGTGGATACGCCCAAGGAAGGCGACGGTGACAATCCGGAAGATAACACCCCTGGGCAAAAAGCAAAGCGACGGTGTAGACGCTGTTCCAAATCCGGCAACAGTAATAATATCAGCAAGAGCGCCAGAAGAAAGGATACTCCGGTCAACCATGAAGGCAATAACGACCAAACAGAACCAGCGATGGAGCAGGACGAACCAGGTCACGCCGAACATAGTCCGGGTCATACGCCCGAAGAAAACAATCCAGAGGGACGAGTTCACCAATCCGGCCCAGGACAAGAAGACAGTCCAGACGACGACGCGTTCATTGTTCCGGAAGAACGCGTGGAACGAAAGAACCTCCACAGAAAGCTTATGGCCACAGCGAGAAGTCGGAAGAAGCAGAAGCAACGGCTTAAAACCGCATAGGAAACGCTCAATCGCAGATGGAACAAAGTGCCAGACACTAAAGAAAGATACGGCGACGATCGCCATACAAAGAGCTACCCAAAACGCAAGCTACTGCCAGAATTCGACGACGAGGCTCTTCCACCGAAGAACAACACGACCAGGAGACCAGGAGTAACACTTCATAATCGCAACAAATCAGCTGCCAAAGACACCCACGATTTACGTGAGCACCTGGAGAAGAAAGCTGGCGCAGCTAGGTCCATCTACGGATCTAAAAGAGACACCCCGGTGAAGGATTATGGTCGTCAAAACAATTATGACAACCAAACACCGGTTCGGAACAAACACCAAACACAACAACAGCCGACGGCATGCCACAGCACGTCCAGATACAGAGGGGCTGCTCACCCCTGTGCTTTACTCATGAAGTACTGGACCATGAATTCCCACAGGGCTTTAAACCTGTAAACATAGAGGCATACGACGGAACGACAGACCCAGGGGTCTGGATTGAGGACTTTATCCTTGACATACACATGACTCGCGGAGATGACCTCCATGCCATCAAATACCTTCCCCTCAAACTGAAGGGACCAGCTCGGCATTGGTTGAAAAGCCTCCCCGAAAATTCAATCGGGAGCTGGGAGGAACTAGAAGACGCTTTCAGGGCCAATTTTCAAGGGACTTATGTCCGGCCTCCGGATGCTGACGATTTAAGTCACATAATCAACAACCCGGAGAGTCCGCCCGCAAGCTTTGGAACAGATTCCTCACTAAGAAGAATCAAATCGTTGACTGCCCGGATGCCGAAGCCTTAGCGGCATTCAAGCACAGCATCCGGGACGAGTGGCTCGCCAGACACCTCAGCCAAGAAAAGCCAAGGACAATGGCAGCCCTAACAAGCCTTATGACCCGCTTTTGTGCGGGAGAAGATAGCTGGCTCGCCCGCAAAGGCACCAGTGACCCCAGCACATCCGAAGTAAGGGATGGCAACAGGAAGCCACGGCGTAATGAAAACAAACGCCAAAACAAGGAAGAGAGCCCGGACAACACAACGGTTAATGTCGGATTCCGAGGCTCTTGACCTAACCAACAAAATAAGCAACCTAAAGGCAG
The DNA here is from genome assembly GCF_018294505.1 of Triticum aestivum. NCBI lineage: Eukaryota > Viridiplantae > Streptophyta > Magnoliopsida > Poales > Poaceae > Triticum > Triticum aestivum. The sequence goes on from NC_057801.1 coordinate 720,441,715, forward strand.
TAAAGAGGGACCGTCCGGTTTGAACAGAGTTCTGGACAGACTATGCCAAATTCATGGCACCCCCGACAAACCTGCGAACCACACGCACAGAGAGTGCTGGGTCTTCAAGCAGGCCGGCAAACTAAACGCCGAACACAAGGGAAGGGAAACACCAAGTGAAGACGAGGATGAACCTCGCCAACCGAACACTGGGGGACAGAAAACATTCCCGCCAGAGGTTAAAACAGTGAACATGATCCACGCGACTCGCACATCCTTGGGAAGGCACGAACGCGCCCATAAAGACGCACGCGATATAGAGCCCATCGTACCCACACCTAACTACTGGATGTCTTGTTCGATCACCTTCGATCACCTGGACGGCCGAACTAGTATTCGGCGCGAAGGATCAAATGCCTTGGTGCTTGACCCAATAATCGACGGATACCATCTCACTCACGTCCTCATGGACGGTGGCAGCAGTCTCAATTTAATACATGAGGACACTGTCCGCAGGATGGGGATAGACTCATCCAGAATCAGCAAGATTCACACCACCTTTGAAGGGGTGATACCAGGCGTTGAAGCCTACAGCAAGGGCTCCGTCATACTGGAGGTAACATTCGGCTCTCCAGGTAACTCCAGAAGCGAAGAACTAGTCTTCATCATCGCACCCTTCCAAAGCAGCTATCAAGCATTGCTTGGAAGAACGGCCTTCGCCCGCTTCAACGCATTGCCGCACTATGGCTACCTTACACTCAAGATGCCCGGTCCACGCGGCGTCATCACCGTTAGCGGAACAACGGAGCGCTTTTCGCGCGCAGAGGAATACGCGACGGCCCTAGCGGCCGGACTATAAGCGGCCTCTAACAAAATTATACCAGGTCGTTAAGACCACGGACACGGTTAGACGAGTCCGGTAGCCCACATTAAACCAGGGCATTGTATACGTAATCCTATAGTGGACACCAGGGGCTAATAATAAAGCCCCACACTCTCGGCTCAACCTTATTGGCAGGCCAGCATTTTACATTTTCTACTACCCATCGCACACTTACGTTGCACTCTTCTATGAGAACCCCTCTTTCCGCAGACAATGTTCGCGCGATACCCTTCCAGGATGCGGCACAACGGAGACAAAGGCACAGACGTGCAGCAGGGCCCCATCCAATAGGTTTCTCTTTAGATTAAGCCCCTGTGTAAACCTTTTCTATTGCCTCTTGTTGTTTCATTATCCCACGGGTTCCATACCCACAGAGGATACTGCCATTTTTGGCATTACGCCACGACAGATTAATGCACGCACCAGGACATACGGGGTTTATAATGAATGGGCATTCTTGAGCCCATCATCTGTTAGAAAGTCTGAATACCTTCGGGAGTGTTCGGCGTCACGAGTTTGGCCTTATATGCATCAGCTCTGAATCATGTCTTTGGTCAAATGTTGGGATTGCCCGGCTCCTGGATTTGCCGCCTTACATTCCGTTATAATCGGCTAAGGTGGCCAAAGGAGAACTACTGCGATTGTGCCCTGGTTATTCAGGATGAGCACCTCAGTAGAGAAAGCCAAAAACTGACCGTCATGATCCAGCAAGAGACTGGTCAACCACTCGACGACTCACCGGAATCTCTAGGATTCCTCCGCATTAACGAAGGGCCATTTTCCGGCCAGGTACATACGCGCCTGTATTCGGATGCACGCGAGGGTACCAGGGGCTACATAGTAGCCCCAATATTAGAATCCCGCGGCCAAGCGAAAGTGTTACAGCTATATAGTCCGGTTGCCTAGTTCGACGTGCGATCACCTCCTTGACGGACCAAGACGTTGGATAAAGAGTGATCAGGCACATTTTTTTTGCGAACACCCCCGCATTATATGCGTGGGGGCTGAAGCCAACGACTGCTATCTTTCGGACTACGCATATATATATATATATATATATATATATATATATATATATATATATATATATATATATATATATATATACAGCCGCACAGGGGACACAATCATATTTTCAGACACAAATTATAAATATAACCTTCTAATCAAAATGTTTTTACAATAATTTGAATCATCACTCGAAGAGGAGATTCTTCGGGCACTGCGCCTCTATCAGGCGGGCACCCTCCGTGACCTGCGCCAAGTAGTGCCCGGCCGGATATTGACCCCCTACCGGATCCTGAGACGCTACCATAGTGGCATCCATATCCGTCCAATACGCTTTAACGCGTGCAAGGGCCATCCGCGCACCCTCTATGCATGCTGACCTCCTCATGGCATCGATCCGGGGCACGGCCCCAAGGAACTGTTGCACTAAACCAAAGTAGTGTCCGGCTTAGGCTCCTTCGACCAAAGATGATCTATTACAGACCGCATCGCAAGCCCGGACAGCCTGTGAAGCTCCGCCACAGCAGCCATCTTATCACTTAACGGCAGCGGGCGCGTGGGAGCATGGAACTGCGACCAAAAAAGCTTCTCCACCTCCTTTTCACCCTGATCTTTGAAGAACTCCATAGCATCAGCCGTACTCTTCGCCAGGTCCGCGTATGCGTCTGGTGAGCTCCAGCGTCCATCAAGGGGAGCGTACTTCGGATCGAAGAACTTTGTCCGCAGCAAATAGGAGCCTCCAGCCACGATTTTTCCGGCCTGTTGAAGCTCCTCCCGCGCACCCCTGAGCTCGGCCCGTATTTCCTTGGTGGCATTCAGCGCCTTGCTCAGGTCAGCCGATTTATCTTCATGCTCCTTCCTCAGGAGCTCATACCGGGCAGCGGCATGTTTTAACTCGATAGCCATTTCGGCTATCTTTTCTTCGCTTCAGCGATGAGCCGCCCGTTCGGCTCTCAATTCCTCGGCCGCCTTTAGGGCAGCCGCATTGCTCACCCGAGCTTGCTCCTTGTCTAGAGCAAGTTCAGCCCTCAGGGCCTCCATGGCAGCAGCACCATCTGCAGTCCGAACAAATTATATTAATACATGCCACCTTGATATTTTCCTATGCAATGGCAGACAGGGCACATACCCTGTGATGTATCCAGCCGCTCATTCATTAGAGTAATATCGGCATCAATCGACCCAATTTGCCTTGATAGTTCGGCAACTTCAACGGACGGGCCGACGGCTGGACCCACAGGTACCTGCACATGTTTACAGCACTTTCATTGGTTTATGATCCCCCGTTTGCCGCCTAGGGCGGGCAACCAGAGTCTCAGGGGCTGCTATCTATATGGAGCACACCTAGCGCGTGCCTTACAACCAAAGAAATAGGGAATTTTCCATTACATACCTAAAAACCTCTAAGCAGGCTTGTGAATGCTTCGTTCAAACCGCTTGTAGCGGATGAAATCTTCTTGAGCACTGCGCTCATTAATGAGCGGTGCTCCTCCGAGAGCGCAGCTTGCTCTAGTAAGCCTGTCAGTACGTCCGGACTTAGGGCGGCTGACACATTGGCTTCCCGCATTGGCAAATCCGGGCTCCTCCGTGACAACACCTCGGTGTCGCCCGCGTCAAGAACCGTATAGGCGAGTGGGGTCTCACTCTCCATCATCTCCGGAGGAAGGTCGCCCGAAGACGATCCCTGTTGAGAAGAGCTGCCAGCCGGACTACAAAAAGTTGAGTCCTGGTCATTGATCCAGGAGAAATACAGTACCTTTTAAGTTGATGATTGACTTACGACTCGTTGGAGGGCTGGCCCGTTGGAGGGCATGATGCGGTGAGGGTGCCTGTTGGGGCAAGGACCCCTGAGGATCCCTTTTTTCCCAATTTGGGCATCTCTGCCTCCAAATCTTCAAAGGCGGCCCTCTTCTTCCCGCGTGGGGAGGCGGCCTCGACCTCTCCTCCCCGACTATCCCCGGTTCGGATGCGTAGTGTGTGGGGTTCGGATCTCTCATCCTTCCCCTTGTCTTTCCCCGAGGGCATTCTGCTGAGTACCGGGTCGAGCATCTTGGCCACGGTAGGGGCGGGCGAGCCTTCGGGAAGTGGCACCGGACACCTGATTCTCTCCACCTTGCTGAGCCATTCCTGGACATGGATGATATTCAGAATAAACAATCTTGACGAATACAAAGCAGGGTGTCCGGTATCAAGGCTACTTACTTGAGTATCTAGGCGATTGCAGCTTAGGCCCGCATCCTCGGTGGTATCCGGACACATTACCTTCCGTCCGAAGAATAATTTGCACATCTCTTTGAGCTTTAAGCCGAAGAAGTGCTTCACCGTTCGCGGACCCTCCGGATTGAACTCTCACATCCGAAGAGGCCACCGCTGGCACGACAACATCTGCCGGATTAACATCACTTGCATTACGCTGACAAGATTGATACCCCTCTCGAGAAGCTCCTGGATGCGGTTCTGCAGTATTGGTACGTCGCTTGCGGGCCCCCAATTACGTCCTATGTTTGTCCAGGACGCCAACTGCGACGGGGGGGCCGAGCGGAACTCGGGGGCGGCCACCCACTTTGTGCCCCTTGGGGCTGTAGCATAAAACCACCTCCACTGCCATACGTTAGATACTTCTGGGAAAGAACCCTCCGGCCATGGGCGTCAGCATTTCTGCTTATTATGGCACCTCCGCACTCCACGTGTCGCCCCTCGATCATCTTCGGCTTCACATTGAAGGTCTTGAGCCATAAGCCGAAGTGTGGCGTGACATAGAGAAAAGCCTCGCACACGATAATGAACGACGAGATATGGAGGATAGCATCTGGAGCCAGATCATGAAAATCCAGCCCATAATAGAACATGAGCCCCCTCACGAAGGGATGGAGGGTGAAACCCAAACCACGGAGGAAGTGTGGGACAAAAACAACACACTCATTGGGCTCCGGCGTGGGGATAACTTGCCCTGGAATAGGAAGCCTGTGCTGGATATCTGCGGTTAGGTATCCGACCTCCCTAAGCTTCGCAATGTCCTTCTCCTCGATCGAGGAGGCGACCCACCGGACTTGAGGATCAGATCCGTACATACTGGCGGATTCCGGAGGGGTGGAGCTTAGGTTTTGGGTGTTAGAACTCGAGGTGCGAGAAGGCGCGATGAAGGTGAAGAAAGAGGTGTAGGTCTCGACCCCTTTATAAAGAGAGTGAATATCAAGAGTCCCCGGTGTGACCGTTTGAGGTTTATCTAAAAACACACGGGGTAATACCAACGGTCGTCGTGGGGTCACGCACGCTCATATTGATGGAAAATCTCGTAATAAAAGGGACACGGTCTCTACCTCGACAGGACGTGCCAATAAAACTGCCTCGTAACGCGAGTCGTTGTGGGGTAGGAGACGTTGGTTCACATTGGATCGAGCCATGATACAAGGGCACGACGCACAAAGATTGCCAGCAAATCTGATCTATACCATACGGAGATCATCCTGCGGATCCGGACACAGTCTACGTGTTCGACAACCATTTTGGAGTATTCGGAGGAGGAACTCGCCTTGCAATGCCGAAGACAATACCGTGCGTCGGACTCATCGTCATTGAAAGCCTGGTTCAGGGGCTACTGAGGGAGTCCTGGATTAGGGGGTATCTGGACAGCCGGACTGTGTACAACGTCTGGACTATTGAAGCGTGAAGATACAAGACTCAAGACTTCGGCCCGTGTCCGGATGGGACTTTCCTTGGCGTGGAAGGCAAGCTTGGCGATCCAGATATTATATTTCCTTCTTTGTAACCAACTCCATGTAAACCCTAGCCCTCTCCGTTGTCTATATAAACCGGAGAGGTTGGTCCTTAGAAGGCCGGTCACAATTACATTCATACCATCATAGGCTAGCTCCTAGGGTTTAGCCTCTATGATCTCGTGGTAGATCTACTCTTGTACTACCCGTATCATCAATATTAATCAAGCAGGAAGTAGGGTTTTACCTCCATCGAGAGGGCCCGAACCTGGGTAAACATCTGTGTCCCTTACTTCTTGTTACCATCAGCCTTGACGCACAGATCGGGACCCCCTACCCGAGATCCACCAGTTTTGACACCGACAGTCATCTTATAATGCTACTGCCGTTCTAAGAAAAATAAGATGCATAAAGGATAAACATCACATGCAATCAAAATATGTGACATGACATGGCCATCATCATCTTGTGCTCATGATCTCCATCACCGAAGCATCGTCGTGATCTCCAACGTCACCGGCGCGACACCTTGATCTCCATCATAGCATCATTGTCGTCTCACCACCTATTGTTACTACGACTATCGCTACCGCTTAGTGATAAAGTAAAACAATTATATGGCAATTGCATTGCATACAATAAAGCGACAACCATATGGCTCTTGCCAGTTGTCGATAACTTTGTTACAAAACATGATCATCTCATACAACATTTTATATCACATCATGCATTGACCATATCACGTCACAGCAAGCCCTTTAAAAACAAGTTAGACGTCCTCTACTTTGTGGTTGCAAGTTTTACATGGCTGCTACGGGCTTCTAGAAAGAACCGTTCTTACCTATGCATCAAAACCACAACGATTTTTTGTCAAGTGTGTTGTTTTAACCTTCAACAAGGACCGGGCACTCACCAGCCACCTATGTGCAAAGCACGTCAGTAGAACCAGTCTCGCGTAAGCGTACGCATAATGTCGGTCTGAGCCGCTTCATCCAACAATACCGCTGAATCAAAGTATGAAATGCTGGTAAGCAGTATGAATATTATCGCCCACAACTCTTTGTGTTCTACTCGTGCATATAACATCTACGTATAGACTTGGCTCGGATGCCACTGTTGGGGAACGCGGTAATTTCAAAAAAATCCTACGGTCACGCAAGATCTATCTAGGTGATGCATAGCAACGAGAGGGGAGAGTGTGTCCACGTACCCTCATAGACTGAAAGCGGAAGCGTTTAGTTAACGTGGTTGATGTAGTCGAACGTCTTCGCGATCCAACCGATCCCAGCACCAAACGTACGGCACCTCCGCGTTCAGCACACGTTCAGCTCGATGACGTCCCTTATACTCTTGATCCAGTTGAGGCCGAGGGAGAGTTTCGTCAGCACGACGGCGTGGTGACAGTGATGATGAAGTTACCGGCGCGGGGCTTCGCCTAAGCACTACGAGGATATGACCGAGGTGTGTAACTGTGGAGGGGGCACCGCACATGGCTAAAACAATTGTCAACTTGTGTGTCCTAGGGTGCCCCTCTGCCCCCGAATATAAAGGATCAAGGGGGAGGCCGGCCAGCCCTCTAGGGCGCGACAAGGGGGGAGGAATCCTCCTCCTAGTAGGAGTAGGACTCCCCCCTTTCCTAGTCCTACTAGGAGAAGAAGGAAGGAGGGGGAGGAGAAGGAAGGAGAGGGCGCCGCCCCTCCCCCTAGTCCAATTCGGATTAGGGCCATGGGGGGCGCAAGGCCAGCCCCTGGCCGCCCCTCTCTCTCTCCCTTAGGCCCAATAAGGCCCATTACTTCTCCGATGGTTCCGATAACCCTTCCGGCACTCCGGTTATATCCGAAACTTCTCCGGAACACTTCTGGTGTTTGAATATAGTCGTCCAATATATCAATCTTTATGTCTCGACCATTTCGAGACTCCTCGTCATGTCCGTGATCATATCCGGGACTCCGAGCAATCTTCGGTACATCATATCACATAAACTCATAATACCAATCGTCATCAAACGTTAAGCGTGCGGACCCTACGAGTTCGAGAACTATGTAGACATGACCGAGACATGTCTCCGGTCAATAACCAATAGTGGAACCTGGATGCTCATATTGGTTCCTACATATTCTACGAAGATCTTTATCGGTCAAACCGCATAACAACATACATTGTTCCCTTTGTCATCGGTATGTTACTTGCCCGAGATTCGATCATCGGTATCTCAATACCTAGTTCAATATCGTTGCCAGCAAGTCTCTTTACTCGTTCCGTAATACTTCATCCCGCAACTAACTCATTACTCACAATGCTTGCAAGGCTTATAGTGATGAGTATTACCGAGAGGGCCCAGAGATACCTCTCCGAAACACGGAGTGACAAATCCTAATCTCGATCTATGCCAACCCAACAAACACCTTTGGATACACCTGTAGAGCACCTTTATAATCACCCATTTACGTTGTGATGTTTGGTAGCACACAAAGTGTTCCTCCGGTATTCGGGAGTTGCATAATCTCATAGTCTGAAGAACTTGTATATGTCATGAAGAAAGCAGTTGCAATGAAACTAACACGATCATAATGCTAAGCTAACGGATGGGTCATGTCCATCACATCATTCTCCTAATTATGTGATCATGTTCATCAAATGACAACACATGTCTATGGTTAGGAAACATAACCATCTTTGATTAACGAGCTAGTCAAGTAGAGGCGTACTAGGGACTATATGTTTTGTCTATGTATTGACACATGTACTAAGTTTCCGGTTAATGCAATTCTAGCATGAATAATAAACATTTATCATGAATTAAGGAAATAAATAATAACTTTATTATTGCCACTAGGGCATATTTCCTTCACAATGTAATGATCAACAAGGTATTAGATTATTAGTACCCCCAATTCATTCATGTACAAATATACCCGGAAAATCATATCCTTCTCCAAATAGCTATGTAAGAGATATTCTAGCATTACCCCAACTCAGAAATCGGTAGAAACAAATGAGTGACTGAATAAGGGTTCGTTGTGAACAACAGAGGCATCAACTTACAGGTTGTGTTGTCCATGATTTAGTGCAAGGACGTGTGTGTATCAATAATCTACATAGCTATAGAACAATAGTTCGATACACTCGTGACACTCTGCTATTGTATAGTTACAATAAAACATATATACGTGGAATGAAATAAACTGTCAGAACTGCACTTGCAACGTTAGCTCCGCTAACGAGAGACGAGGTTTAGTTCACTAGAAGTAGGACTAGCAGAACTTATGTTCGCTGAAGATTTTACCAAAAACCTCGCTTGCACCAAAGCTAGCAAACTTGGAGTAGTGGTTCGCTGGCACAATTGGAGCGGGGTATCTGAAGTCATCCTCACACTTCTAGCACAAACACTCCACCAAAGATAGCAAATGATCGTGTATCAGGCATCCCAGTGGGTTGAGGGTCATCGAAAAAAATCACCAGGGAACTAGAATAGAAGACAAACCCCAATTACTTTTTAGTGCAACAACGGAACAGTAATAGAGCAGCATCAAAGAAACATACACACATATATGAAAGTAACGTAGTAGTTCTTCATACTAAGATAGAGTGGCACTACACTTCTCCTCTACATAAACTACACGATGACACATATAACGGTTGCCGGTTTCCATCTTGTGTGGCCGCAAACTTGTTCTTTTGCTATGACAAATTAATGTATTATGGTGTTTGACGAACCTAGGTGGCCTAAGACAGGCCTCAGTCAAGGCCGATCCAAACGTATTTGAGACACAGGGCAAATGAAAATAACAATTTTGTACCAATTTGTGTATGTCTTAAATGTATTGTTTATTATATTACAAAATTGGCGAGTACCATTTCTATTATTCGGTTGACATAACCACATAACAATTTTTTTTGTGTTGAAACCATATGACGATGTTATTAAATATTAATCTTAGTGCTCTCTCTTATCAATTTGAATGTATATCACTGGAAACTTTGTTTTGGCAAACTTAAATTGTGCGTTCTAACAAAATCTATCTTTGAATTACTTTTTTGACAATTACATAAACTATATAGAGCACATGTATATATTTGTGTGTATGTGCATTTGTTCGTGTATATTTTAGTACCATTAACCAGCATGGCTAAAGTCTCTCAAGTGTATTGTCTAAATAATATCTTAGTGATGGTTTTTTACTATATTATTAGGTAAGCATGTTTATAGATTCTTCCAGAGCTTGGCCCGTTTGTACATGTGCTGAAAGTTCGGTTCAATAATAAGTTGCTCTATTCTGGGCATTGTGCATAACATGTGGACGATTCGATTTTGCATACATATAGTTGTTAGTTTGATATGGTTCAAATAGAATTTCTCCGTTCAAATATGCTTTTTGTGGCATATAACTTACTCCTTTGTTGTAAATTTAATGGTCAAAGTGAGACATAAAAAAATGAAGTGACCTTGCATACGAAAATGGAGGGGGTAGATATATTTTTATTGCAGTTTTTTGTGTAATATTTTGAAAAAAAAATCTACTATATTAGCGGACAGTTGATAACTTGATATTTATACATAAGTGGCAAGTTTTTTTTTGACAACTTACATAAGTGGCAAATTAGTGCTGCTAGTAAAGTGTTAGTTTAAACAGTTGCAGGTTCATACCAATTCTTTGTCAATGAGTGATGTATAATCAAAATTAGTGTTTAATATGTGGCACAGTTTGCAGGGTGATTCCATAGGATTTCTCTTGCAGCAAGTAACCCTGCCGCGTTTTTTAAATTAAAACATCTAGATGACATCTTAGATATGATTCAAATCAAAGAAAACAAAAACTAATGTAATGAATTGACAACTGGAAACAGAACGGCCAGTAAAAAAATTATATTAAAAATCATACTATATTCTCCGTCCTCCTTCCATTGTATGCCATTGCCGGGGATTGAAAAATGCATCGAATCAGCAACAAAGGAAATGGCCACCTACAAGTGCCCTCACCATGTCAGTCTTTGAATACCGCAATAATCACTCAGCCCTTGAGACGAGATCCATAAACCGATGAAGCATTATCGGTTAAAGTATCACCCACACATAACAATCTTGTAGTACATCACCGCCAGCTCAGAGGATGAAGAAACACACCATGCCACACAACACTGTTGAAATCATCATACCAATAGCCAGCCCATAACTCTCTTTAAAAGACTTGCCCATAAAAAAAACCGTCTTTAAAAGACATACCAGGAAACAAACTTTTACCCTTATTAATCGGGACGTCGTAAGGGCATGGCCAATGTATAGCCCTAGGGTGATGTCTCGCATGCAATGTAGGATCGGATGTCAGAAAAAGTAGATTCAGATGGGGAAGCAGGATCCTCGGCAGGAGGCGGAGGCTCGAAGAGAAAAAATGTGGTTCGGTGTAAAAAACTGAAAAAGTTGAAATGGAGTAAAGATGCATGTGTACTAGAGTCTTTATTTTCTAAAAGAAAATTGACAAAGTCTTTATTTTCTATTCTTTAATGAGACTCACTAGTGATAACTTGCATTGAGAAAAAATCGATGTAGATTTCGAGACGGACGCTTCCCTCGTCTAAAAGGGAAGAAAGAAAAGGGAAGCGCGTCGCTGGCCCACCACCCAGTATTGACCCCGCTCGTGCAGTCCAGCTCGGGTAGTCCGCCATTGGTCAAGCCCCCTTCCTTTCTCCCCTCTTCCTCCGTCTCCCCCGCCTCGTCTCCGCCCGCCGCTCGCCGCCGCACAACCTCCTACTATTGGGTCGGCCCTCCTACCCCCACGGCATCCAGCTCGCGCTGCGCCGGGGTTGACCGGGCCGGCGTGAGACTCGCCCGACTGGCACCGAAGATGAACGCGCGTCAGACTGCGCAGGTGAATCAGGTCGTCGGCGCCGTCGGGATGCCGCCGCCGCAAAGCCAGACGCAGGACGCGTGGGTCGATTCCCAGTTCGTGATGATGCGCGGCAACGCCCGAGAAAAGATGTAAGCGTTCAGTGCTCTTATCTGCTCCAATTGTAAATAATCGATATTCATACTCCAGGAAAGGGGTTGGAATTGAATTCTCTAAACAATAGGTTCCATCAGGCATCATGCTTACTGGTACCACGTTGTTTCATTCACAAAATTATAAGCAAAGCCGATCATAGATATAGTGCTGTTCGAAATTAATGGCTTCCCTTGAAGTTTAGAAGGACTTTGCATACACATTTGGCAACTTTGGGGGTGCGTTTAGATCCTCTGTTCAGTTCCGAGGGTTATTTAGGCTATAAGGCTGATGATGCCTGATGGTCTGAGTTTGATATGAAAGTAAGGAGGGTAGTTCTTTATTTAATTTCATTATATATACTTGTTATTGAATTGGCAGATTCGAGTATATAGGAAGGAAGCCAAGCTCGGCTGATTGGCGGAGGAGGTTACCGCACCTCGCGAGGAGGCTTGAGGAAATCTTGTTCAGAAAATACCCAAGCAAGGTGTTGACCCCTTTCCTTCTTATTTTGTAGCTTTGGCTTTCGAGCAATCAAGTCCATTTCCGAGCAAAATTAAATATCACCGTTTCATCATTTTAATATATACTCAGAGGGAGTACTACAATATGATGAAGGGACAAATTGAGCCGCACTTGCAGTTTGCTATCAAGGAGTTGAGTGCTCAGAACCAACAACGACAACGGAACCAACAATTGTCAAGACAGATAGCATCTTCCCCTGGCTATGGGACGATGATTCTGACACCTGGTATCACGCAAGGCGCAAGTGAAACTTCTAGAATGTCTTATGTGACAGGCAATATTGGCCCTTCGTCGTCTGGTGCAGACATGGTTCCTCTGAACGCCAACATGGGTACCTTGCTGCCAGGCGCAGATAGTTTTACTGAACTTGTGCTTATTTCCTTCAGGCCGTGTACCATATTTTGAAATTCTTCTGTACCATGCTGTAGAAACTTCTAGCCTTGAAATCCAATAGCCAGCAACATATTGGACAAAATTGAACAGATGTGTTAACACCTAACAAACCACCTTTCTGGGAGTCTAGCTTTTGTGTTCGGAAAAGACCATCCACTAAGTAGCTATTGTATGACTAAAAAGCTGCAAGTGAAATGTTAACCTGAAAGATCCATTATCAGAATTTAACACTAATTATCTTCCTTCGGATGCTTAGCTTCCATTTTTTTCCCCATTATCAATTAGAAATGGGATGTCACACTGTTGAGTCTCAGTATTTGCCCATATTAATTTATGACATTTCTGAACATGCATATACTTCCTCTGTCTCAAAATGTAAGACGGCTTTTGACAAACGTTTTACATTTTGAGATAGAGAGAGTACTGTTCAGTCTTGGAGCTGTATGCTCTAGTGTATATCACCTTTTTTTTTCCTAGTTTCCCCTTTTGGACTATGTTTCCATTTACTAACTTGGTTTGCATTGCTTTCTTTCCAGGGCAAGCTCCTAATCAGCATGTAAACACACTGCTTTCTCTGGGGATGAACTCTACACACCATGATCGCCCAAGAGCATGCAACAACAACCTTGTGATAGACACAGTGGACACACCTGCAACCAACAGACTCTTGGTAAGAATTGTGCACTGTACTTTCACAAACATCATGTATAGTAATATCAGCTCTCCAAGGCTTGCTTACAAACTGCAACTCATGGTGATGCAGGAATCCCATGCACCTCTGAAGGAGGTCCGAAAGGAACCAAAGTTTAGCTGCCCAGTCTGCATGAATGAGCTGGTTGATGCGTCATCCACCATCTGTGGCCATATCTTCTGCCAGAAGTGCATCCAGGCCTCCATCCAGGCTCAGAGCAAGTGTCCAACCTGCCGTAGGACGCTAACCATGAACAGTTTCCACCGCGTCTACCTCCCGACGATGGACTGACCTGATCCACCCTGTTTTATCTTCTCTTTTACCCCCGGGTGCTGCAAATCAGATGGTAACATTTCAGAAGGAGGTTTGATTAAGGATGGCATTAACAGGGATATGGACGTCATTTGCTTTTCTTTAAAGTCTTCTTAAGGCATTTGTATTATTTACCTGTATAAGATATATTTGCTTCCGCTGTGAGTTGTATCTTGGTCGCAAGACCCTTGTGTTGTATCCATATGTTAAATTTGACTCTTCAGAGTTGTTGCATATATATGTTGTTGTGGATCTGTTATGGAATTGTGTTGTGATATCTACTGCTGCACCCACGTCGTGTGTATGTTGTGATGTGCACATTGTGTGAGGTGGCATCTTCGGGTCAATATTATGCGGATGCTAGCGGAGGTGCTAGATCTGTACAGTGCGGCTCCAAGGGCGCTAAACTTTTGGAGATGCCTTTGCGAGGTCATGTGGTGCAGTTGGTGCCCTGCGAGTCTGCTTGACCTTGTGGTCATTGCCTAGTCCCTCGCTGATAGGAGGAGACGCCTCCTCTAGTTTTTTCTTTTACGGCCATGACCTGAGCCCTTTGGACCTCCTGGAACAAGCTTGTGATTGCTCACGACCGTCTATGACATGCGCCTGACCTTGTTTACATTCCTATTGCATTTATGCTGCAATGGTGGCTTCTCATGAGACTTGAGATGCTCGATGATCGGCGGGCTTCCGGTTCCAACAAGATAGCGTCGGTGGCCTCTTTGCATCCATTGTTTTTCGTTTTGGGGCTTTCTTTGGTTGTGCCCCTGCGGCTTACTTTGTACTAGTTGTTCAGATTGATTGGTGCTTTATCTATAAAGGCGGGCTAATGCCTAATTTCTTGAAGATGGCACCAAGAGGTTGTGGAAACTGCGGATGGGTCGAACATGGTGTAAAGAATACATTTGGGCGAAAAGAAAGCCTCAAGCCTTGGATTTCAGGAGGAAATGAAAGGTAGGAGGTTCGGCAGGCGAAGGTTGCCAATATACTTCGGTGGTTGTTTATATACATGGTCCTCAGTTGCCGTGCAAGCCCCCACTCTATCGACCCCCTTGGGCTTCCAAAGCTGGTTATTCATTTGGGTTTTAAGAGTTATGTTGTAGAAGTTGTGTTTCACGTGTTTAGGAAAGTGGCAACGGTTGCTGCTCCAAGGTTAGATCTAGATCTTTTCTTTTTGCAAATTATGTGTAGTATTTTCAAATTTTGGATAATGTATTAGCGAATAGTTGATATTTATACAAGTGACAAGTTAGTGTTGTTAGTAAAATGTTACTACTTTAAACGGTCGTATGTCCATACAGGTCCATAGCAAACTTTTTGGAATGTGTGTCGTCCAACCAAAATTAATGTTTCATGTGGCACGGTGCGTAGGGCGATTCCACATGATTTCTCTTGGAGCAACTAAGGGTTGCACTACTCTCGCCGTCTCACCCAAAAACACAACCTACTGGGGTTTTCTCATATATGCAGCCGCCTTGGCCTCCAAATGTCTTCTGGCACAGATAAAATGGGGAAGCCATCATTTGAGGATTAGCCGTGAAATTTATGTCGTTCTAGACTTGTCTAGGGTTTAGTCTACCTGTCTGGGCGATGATGCAAAAGGAAGACGATGTCGATATATCTAAGAATAACATGTGTTTCTGTTTATGTGAGGATGGTCTCACTAAGGATTGATAATTTTCTCCTTTTCTTTCTTGAAGTAAGGCTTGATAATTTTCTCGGAAAAAGAGAAGGTAACTCTGCTGCATTAGTTTTAGCAATTCTGTGCAGACTCAGGCCGTCCGACACGGCCTGGCATTGCATGGCCCACATGTATGTTTACTATTCGGGTTGTGTCGTGCCGGCCCACGTGCCTCGCTCCCCCGTCCCAGGCACGACACTTTAGTAAATGGGCCGGCTCGTGGCATGTTTAGCACGTTTGGCCCGCGCGCTTTTCGGCTTACTGGGATGTTTTCTAGGTCATATATATAAATCAAAAACGTACAAAAGTAAATAAACGGACGGCGCCGTGCCGACCCGCGTGACGGCACTCCTGGCCCAGGCACGGCCCTGGCATACCGTGTGCCGGGCATGGCCTGTTTACCTAACGGGTCGACTAGATGGCCAGGTTTGATTCTCTGACGCTGGAGCAGCGAGCAAGGAGCTCATGTAGGACGCTCTTTGCGTCAAGCAGTCGCGGCTTCGCACAGGGTGCAGCTCACCCTGGGTCGGCCCATTTCCGGTGGCTTTGCTTCACGAGATAAAAAACTGTTGGGGAACGTAGTAATTTCAAAAAAATTCCTACGCATACGCAAGATCATGGTGATGCATAGCAACGAGAGGGGAGAGTGTTGTCCACATACCCTCGTAGACCGAAAGCGGAAGTGTTAGAACAACGCGGTTGATGTAGTCGTACGTCTTCACGGTCCGACCGATCAAGCACCGAAAGCACGGCACCTCCGAGTTCTAGCACACGTTCAGCTCGATGACGTCCCTCGAACTCCGATCTAGCCGAGTGTCGAGGGAGAGTTCCGTCAGCACGACGGCGTGGTGACGATGATGATGTTCTACCGTCGCAGGGCTTCGCCTAAGCACCGCTACAATATTATCGAGGAGGACTATGGTGGAGGGGGGCACTGCACACGACTAAGAGATCAATGATCTGTTGTTGTGTCTAGAGGTGCCCCCCTGCCCCCGTATATAAAGGAGAAAGGGGGGAGGGGGCGGCCGGCCAGGGAGGAGGCGCGCCATGGGGAGTCCTACTCCCACCGGGAGTAGGACTCCCTCCTTTCCTTGTTGGACTTGGAGAAGGGGGGAAAGAGGAGGGAGAGAGAGGAAGGAAAGGGGGGCGCCGCCACCCTCTCCTTGTCCTATTCGAACTAGGGGGAGGGGCGGACGGCCCAGCCCCGGCCGCCTCTCCTCTTCTCCACTAAGGCCCACTATGGCCCATTAAGCCCCCGGGGGGTTCCGGTAACCCCTCGGTACTTCGGTAAAATCCCGATTTCACCCGGAACACTTCCGATATCCAAATATAGGCTTCCAATATATCAATCTTCATGTCTCGACCATTTCGAGACTCCTCGTCATGTCCGTGATCACATCCAGGACTCCGAACAACCTTCGGTACATCAAAACTCATAAACTCATTATATAACCGCATTGTAACTTTAAGCGTGCGGACCCTACGGGTTCGAGAACTATGTAGACATGACCGAGACACGTTTCCGGTCAATAACCAATAGCGGAACCTGGATGCTCATATTGGCTCCTACATATTCTACGAAGATCTTTATCGGTCAAACCGCATAACAACATACGTTGTTCCTTTGTCATCGGTATGTTACTTGCCGGAGATTCGATTGTCGGTATCTCAATACCTAGTTCAATCTCATTACCGGCAAGTCTCTTTACTCGTTATGTAATGCATCGTTCCGTAACTAACTCATTAGCTACATTGCTTGCAAGCCTTATAGTGATGTACATTACCGAGAGGGCCCAGATATACCTCTCCGACAATCGGAGTGACAAAACCTAATCTCGAAATACGCCAACTCAACATGTACCTTTGGAGACACCTGTAGAGCTCCTTTATAATCACCCAGTTACGTTGTGACGTTTGGTAGCACACAAAGTGTTCCTCCGGTAAACGGGAGTTGCATAATCTCATAGTTGTAGGAACATGTATAAGTCATGAAGAAAGCAATAGCAACATACTAAACGATCAACTGCTAAGCTAACGGAATGGGTCAAGTCAATCACATCATTCTCCTAATGATGTGATCCCGTTAATCAAATGACAACTCATGTCTATGGTTAGGAAACATAACCATCTTTGATTAATGAGCTAGTCAAGTAGAGGCATACTAGTGACATTATGTTTGTCTATGTATTCACACATGTATCATGTTTCCGGTTAATACAATTCTAGCATGAATAATAAACATTTATCATGATATAAGGAAATAAATAATAACTTTATTATTGCCTCTAGGGCATATTTCCTTCAGTCTCCCACTTGCACTAGAGTCAATAATCTAGATTACACAGTAATGATTCTAACACCCATGGAGCCTTGGTGTTGATCATGTTTTGCTCGTGGAAGAGGCTTAGTCAACGGGTCTGCAACATTCAGATCCGTATGTATCTTGCAAATCTCTATGTCTCCCACCTGGACTTGGTCCCGGATGGAATTGAAGCGTCTCTTGATGTGCTTGGTCCTCTTGTGAAATCTGGATTCCTTTGCCAAGGCAATTGCACCAGTATTGTCACAGAAGATCTTCATTGGTCCCGATGCACTAGGTATGACACCTAGATCGGAAATGAACTCCTTCATCCAGACTCCTTCATTTGCTGCTTCCGAAGCAGCTATGTACTCCGCTTCGCATGTAGATCCCGCCACGACCCTTTGCTTAGAACTGCACCAACTGACAGCTCCACCGTTCAATATAAACACGTATCCGGTTTGCGATTTAGAATCGTCCGGATCAGTGTCAAAGCTTGCATCGACGTAACCATTTACGACTAGCTCTTTGTCACCTCCATAAACGAGAAACATATCCTTAGTCCTTTTCAGGTATTTCAGGATATTCTTGACCGCTGTCCAGTGATCCACTCCTGGATTACTTTGGTACCTCCCTGCTAAACTTATTGCTAAGCATACATCAGGTCTGGTACACAGCATTGCATACATGATAGAGCCTATGGCTGAAGCATAGGGAACATCTTTCATTTTCTCTCTATCTTCTGCTGTGGTCGGGCATTGAGTCTGACTCAACTTCACACCTTGTAATACAGGCAAGAACCCTTTCTTTGCTTGATCCATTTTGAACTTTTTCAAAACTTTATCAAGGTATGTGCTTTGTGAAAGTCCAGTTAAGCGTCTTGATCTATCTCTATAGATCTTGATGCCCAATATGTAAGCAGCTTCACCGAGGTCTTTCATCGAAAAACTTTTATTCAAGTATCCTTTTATGCTATCCAGAAATTCTATATCATTTCTAATTAACAATATGTCATCTACATATAGTATCAGAAATGCTACAGAGCTCCCACTCACTTTCTTGTAAATACAGGCTTCTCCAAAAGTCTGTATAAAACCATATGCTTTGATCACACTATCAAAGCATTTATTCCAACTCCGAGAGGCTTGCACCAGTCCATAAATGGATCGCTGGAGCTTGCATACTTTGTTAGCACCTTTTGGATCGACAAAACCTTCTGGCTGCATCATATACAACTCTTCTTCCAGAAATCCATTCAGGAATCCAGTTTTGACATCCATTTGCCATATTTCATAATCATAAAATGCGGCAATTGCTAACATGATTCGGACAGACTTAAGCATCGCTACGGGTGAGAAAGTCTCATCGTAGTCAACTCCTTGAACTTGTCGAAAACCTTTTGCAACAAGTCGAGCTTTGTAGACAGTTACATTACCATCAGTGTTAGTCTTCTTCTTGAAAATCCATTTATTCTCGATGGCTTGCCGATCATCGGGCAAGTCAACCAAAGTCCATACTCTGTTCTCATACATGGATACCATCTCAGATTTCATGGCCTCAAGCCATTTTGTGGAATCTGGGCTCATCATCGCTTCCTCATAGTTCGTAGGTTCGCCATGGTCAAGTAACATGACTTCCAGAATAGGATTACCATACCACTCTAGAGCGGATCTTACTCTGGTTGACCTACAAGGTTCTGTAGTAACTTGATCTGAAGTTTCATGATCAATATCATTAGCTTACTCACTGATTGGTGTAGTCGTCACAGGAACCAGTTTCTGTGATGAACTATTTTCCAATAAGGGAGCAGGTACAGTTATCTCATCAAGTTCTACTTTCCTCACACTCACTTCTTTCGAGAGAAACTCCTTCTCTAGAAAGGATCTGAATTTAGCAACAAAAGTCTTGCCTTCAGATCTGTGATAGAAGGTGTACCCAATAGTCTCTTTTGGGTATCCTATGAAGACACATTTCTCCGATTTGGGTTCGGGCTTATCTGGTTGGAGTTTCTTCACATAAGCATCACAACCCCAAACTTTAAGAAACGACAACTTTGGTTTCTTGCCAAACCACGGTTCATAAGGCGTCGTCTCAACGGATTTTGATGGTGCCCTATTTAACGTGAATGCGACCGTCTCTAAAGCATAACCCCAAAACGATAGCGGTAAATCAGTAAGAGACATCATAGATCGCACCATATCTAGTAAAGTACGATTACGACGTTCGGACACACCATTGCGATGTGGTGTTCCGGGTGGCGTGAGTTGCGAAACTATTCCGGATTGTTTCAAATGTAGACCAAACTCGTAACTCAAATATTCTTCTCCACGATCAGATCGTAGAAACTTTATTTTCTTGTTACGATGATTTTCCACTTCACTCTGAAATTCTTTGAACTTTTCAAATGTTTCAGACTTGTGTTTCATTAAGTAGATATACCCATATCTGCTCAAATCATCTATGAAGGTGAGAAAATAACGATACCCGCCGCGAGCCTCAATATTCATTGGACCACACACATCAGTATGTATGATTTCCAAAAAATCAGTTGCTCGCTCCATAGTTCCGGAGAACGGAGTTTTAGTCATCTTGCCCATGAGGCACGGTTCGCAAGTACCAAGTGATTCATAATCAAGTGATTCCAGAAGTCCATCAGTATGGAGTTTCTTCATGCGCTTTACACCAATATGACACAAACGGCAATGCCACAAATAAGTTGCACTATCATTATCAACTCTGCATCTTTTGGCTTCAACATTATGAATATGTGTATCACTATTATCGAGATTTAATAAAAATAGACCACTCTTCAAGGGTGCATGACCATAAAAGATATTACTCATATAAATAGAACAACCATTATTCTCTGATTTAAATGAATAACTGTCTCGCATCAAACAAGATCTAGATATAATGTTCATGCTCAACACTGGCACCAAATAACAATTATTCAGGTCTAAAACTAATCCCGAAGGTAGATGTAGAGGTAGCGTGCCGACCGCGATCACATCGACTTTGGAACCATTTCCCACGCGCATCGTCACCTCGTCCTTAGCCAATCTTCGCTCAATCCGTAGTCCCTGTTTCAAGTTGCAAATATTAGCAACAGAACCAGTATCAAATACCCAGGTGCTACTTCAAGCATTAGTAAGGTACACATCAATAACATGTATATCACATATACCTTTGTTCACCTTGCCATCCTTCTTATCTGCCAAATACTTGGGGCAGTTCCGCTTCCAGTGACCAGTCTGCTTGCAGTAGAAGCACTCAGTCTCAGGCTTAGGTCCAGATTTGGGTTTCTTCTCTTGAGCAGCAACTTGTTTGCCATTCTTTTTGAAGTTCCCCTTCTTCTTCCCTTTACCCTTTTTCTTGAAACTGGTGGTCTTATTGACCATCAACACTTGATGCTCCTTTTTTATTTCTACCTCCGCAGCCTTTAGCATCCCTTGCATATTATAGTTCATCACGAAGCTCTTGTAGCTTGGTGGCAGCGATTGAAGAATTCTGTCAATGACACTATCATCAGGAAGATTAACACCCAGTTGAATCAAGTGATTATTATACCCAGACATTTTGAGTATATGTTCACTGACAGAACTATTCTCTTCCATCTTGCAGCTATAGAACTTATTGGAGACTTCATATCTCTTAATTCGGGCATTTTCTTGAAATATTAACTTCAACTCTTGGAACATCTCATATGCTCCATGATGTTCAAAACGTCGTTGAAGTCCCGATTCTAAGCCGCAAAGCATGGCACACTAAACTATCGAGTAGTCATCAGCTTTGCTCTGCCAGACGTTCTTAATGTCGTCAGTTGCATCTGCAGCAGGCCTGGCACCCAGCGGTGCTTCCAGGACGTAATTCTTCTGTGCAGCAATGAGGATAATCCTCAAGTTACGGACCCAGTCCGTGTAATTGCTACCATCATCTTTCAACTTAGCTTTCTCAAGGAACACATTAAAATTTAACGGAACAACAGCACGAGCCATCTATCTACAACAAATATGGACAAGCAAAATATTATCAGGTACTAAGTTCATGATAAATTTAAGTTCAATTAATCATATTACTAAAGAACTCCCACTTAGACAGACATCCCTCTAATCATCTAAGTGATCACGTGATCCAAATCAACTAAACCATGTCTGATCATCACGTGAGATGGAGTAGTTTTCAATGGTGAACATCACTATGTTGATCATATCTACTATATGATTCACGCTCGACCTTTTGGTCTCAGTGTTCCGAGGCCATATTTGTATATGCTAGGCTCGTCAAGTTTAACCTGAGTATTCTGTGTGTGCAACTATTTTGCACCCGTTGTATTTGAACGTAGAGCCTATCACACCCGATCATCACGTGGTGTCTCAGCACGAAGAACTTTCGCAACGGTGCATACTCGGTGAGAACACTTATACCTTGAAATTTAGTGAGAGATCATCTTATAATGCTACCGTCAATCAAAGCAAAATAAGATGCATAAAGGATAAACATCACATGCAATCAATATAAGTGATATGATATGGCCATCATCATCTTGTGCTTGTGATCTCCATCTCCGAAGCACCATCATGATCACCATCGTCACCGGCACGACACCTTGATCTTCATCGTAGCATCGTTGTCGTCTCGCCAACTATTGCTTCTACGACTATCGCTACCACTTAGTGATAAAGTAAAGCAATTACAGGGCGATTGCATTGCATACAATAAAGCGACAACCATATGACTCCTGCTAGTTGCCGATAACTCGGTTACAAAACATGATCATCTCATACAATAAAATATAGCATCACGTCTTGACCATATCACATCACAACATGCCCTACAAAAATAAGTTAGATGTCTTCTACTTTGTTGTTGCAAGTTTTACGTGGCTGCTACGGGCTGAGCAAGAACTGTTCTTACCTACGCATCAAGATCACAATGATAGTTCGTTAAGTTAGTGATGTTTTAACCTTCTCAAGGACCGGGCGTAGCCACACTCGGTTCAACTAAAGTTGGAGAAACTGACACCCGCCAGGCACCTATGTGCAAAGCACATCGGTAGAACCAGTCTCGCGTAAGCGTACGCGTAATGTCGGTCCGGGCCGCTTCATCCAACAATACCGCCAAACCAAAGTATGACATGCTGGTAAGCAGTATGACTTGTATCGCCCACAACTCACTTGTGTTCTACTCGTGCATATAACATCTACGCACAAAACATGGCTCGGATGCCACTGTTGGGAAACGTAGTAATTTCAAAAAAAAATCCTACGCACACGCAAGATCATGGTGATGCATAGCAACAAGAGGGAAGAGTGTTGTGCACGTACCCTCGTAGACCGAAAGCGAAAGTGTTAGAACAACGCGGTTGATGTAGTCGTACGTCTTCACGGCCCGACCGATCAAGCACCGAAAGCACGACACCTCCGAGTTCTAGCACACGTTCAGCTCGATGACATCCCTCGAACTCCGATCCAGCCGAGTGTCGAGGGAGAGTTCCGTCAGCACGACGGCGTGGTGATGATGATGATGTTATACCGTCGCAGGGCTTCGCCTAAGCACCGCTACAATATTATCAAGGAGGACTATGGTGGAGGGGGGCACCACACACGGCTAAGAGATCAATGATCTATTGTTGTGTCTAGAGGTGCCCCCCTGCCCCCATATATAAAGGAGCAAGGGGGGAGGGGGCGGCCGGCCAGGGAGGAGGACTCCCTCCTTTCCTTGTTGGACTTGGAGAAGAGGGGAAAGAGGAGGGAGAGAGAGGAAGGAAAGGGGGCGCCGCCCCCCCTCTCCTTGTCCTATTCAGACTAGGGGGAAGGGCGTGCGGCCCAGCCCTGGCCGGTTCTCATCTTCTCGACTAAGGCCCACTATGGCCCATTAAGCCTCCGGGGGGTTCCGGTAACCCCTCGGTACTCCGGTAAAATCCCGATTTCACCCGGAACACTTCCGATATCCAAATATAGGCTTCCAATATATCAATCTTCATGTCTCGACCATTTTGAGACTCCTCGTCATGTCCGCGATCACATCCGGGACTCCGAACAACCTTCGGTACATCAAAACTCATAAACTCATTATATAACCGTCATTGAAACTTTAAGCGTGCGGACCCTACGGGTTCGAGAACTATGTAGACATGACCGAGACACGTTTCTGGTTAATAACCAATAGCGGAACCTGGATGCTCATATTGGCTCCTACATATTCTACGAAGATCTTTATCGGTCAAACCGCATAACAACATATGTTGTTCCCTTTGTCATCGGTATGTTACTTGCCCGAGATTCGATCATCGGTATCTCAATACCTAGTTCAATCTCATTACCGGCAAGTCTCTTTACTCGTTATGTAATGCATCATTCCGTAACTAACTCATTAGCTACATTGCTTGCAAGGCTTATAGTGATGTACATCCACGCGGGAGCCCAGATATACCTCTCGACAATCGGAGTGACAAAACCTAATCTCGAAATACGCCAACTCAACATGTACCTTTGGAGACACATGTAGAGCTCCTTTATAATCACCCAGTTACGTTGTGATGTTTGGTAGCACACAAAGTGTTCCTCCGATAAACGGGAGTTGCATAATCTCATAGTTGTAGGAACATGTATAAGTCATGAAGAAAGCAATAACAACATACTAAACGATCAACTGCTAAGCTAACGGGATGGGTCAAGTCAATCACATCATTCTCCTAATGATGTGATGCCGTTAATGAAATGACAACTCATTTCTATGGTTAGGAAACATAACCATCTTTGATTAATGAGCTAGTCAAGTAGAGGCATACTAGTGACATTATATTTGTCTATGTATTCACACATGTATCATGTTTCCGGTTAATACAATTCTAGCATGAATAATAAACATTTATCATGATATAAGAAAATAAATAATAAATTTATTATTGCCTCTAGGGCATATTTCCTTCAAAAACCGCAAAAGACAGTTCGCACTAGGGATCGAACTGACCACCTCATGTAGATGCACACGCCGCGCTAGCCACCACGACTGGCTCATCCAAGTGAATGAATAACAACATGAAACTTAAAAAAACTAACAAACAAGGACAAAACTTAGGCCAACTCCATCGCGTGACCCCAAACGGACGTCCGTTTTATCCGGATTCTGTCTGTTTGGGCAGGGGGATGGGGTCGTGTCCGGGCCTGTCCTGGGATGCGGTGGCCGTGCACCCAGCACACGGCCGCATCCTTTACCCCATCCTGTTCGCGTCCATTTTTAAGAAAAAAGAGAAACGTTTCAAATGCCAAGCCCTACGGCCCCAGTTCAGCACGCACGCCGGCAACACAGCCAGCCTCCAAAATGAATTGTTGTACTCGTCGGCAACACAGCTAGCGGCCGGCAACACAGACGGCCTTCAAAATGAATGTTTTCCTCGCCGGCACACGGCCAGCGGCCCAGTGGGCGGGCGACACCCATGCCAGCCTCCAGAAAAGAACAGCCACGGCCGACTGGACGACCTAGTTCAGGCCATTGGTGTCGAGCATCTCCTTCTGCCTGGCCTCGAACCAGGCCCTCGTCTTTTCGCTCATCTCAAGCTTCCTTCTCTTGGCCGCCTCCTCCATCTCAAGCTTCTTCGTTTGAAGCTCTAGGTATTGCTTCATTTGCTCGTCCTTGCTTTGTCGCTTCTTCTCGTCCCTCACATCCTTTTGCGACATCATGCCATGCAAAGTGTCATGCAATGCCATGGATGAGGCATCACGCATGTCATCAACCTTGGAGTTGGTCTTGCCCCTCGGCCTCTTCAACGCCTCGCCATCTCCACCTCCGGCGAACTTGGACGTCTTCAGGCCTCTCTTCCTTTGGAGTTCACCGTATTGGTCCTTGAACTTAGGGCAATTGTTGATCATAGTCCAACAATGCGTAAGAGTGAACGACTTGTCATTGTGTCGGGCCTTGAATGCCTCCAAAGATTGAAATGCCTACACGATATGATGAACAACAAGTGACCATGCAAACGTGTACAAGGCCGAAGTCTCATGGCCGTAGCAAGGAAAGGGCAAAGAAGGAGAGCATACCATGTCTCCAACGCCGGTACCACTCACGGGCCGTGCTTGAACGCTCTCAAATGCGGCTTGATACTTGTTGCACTCTTGTTGGATGAACAACCATCTCTTTTGAATCGAGCCGACACCACGGCTGCTTTCAAATTGGTAGGGCTGAAATAACTTCCTTTCATGGAATGTTTTGTGGACTCTCGTCCAAAAAACAATACCCTTTTGTTGCGTGTCGGTCCTTGGATCTTGGCTAATCTCCATCCATGCTTGGCAAATCAACTTGTCCTCATCTTGTGTGTATGAACCCGTGTGAATGCTCTTCCTCCTCTTTTGTGCTTTCGCTCTTTGTGTCAGCTCGTCGATGAACAATGGCTCGCCACTAATGTCAACGTCATTGCTTTATTCTTCATCACCATCACCTTCGACATAGATGTCATCGTCTTCATGCCACGAGTCACCATGGTCGTAGTCAGCACGGTCATCGCCTCTTCATCAGCAGTGAACTGGCCGCGACCATCCTGACTTTGGGTCTCCTCGGGGTCGAAGACAGGGACATGGCCACCCTTGTAGATCACTTCCTCCATGAATTGGTCGTAGTAGGGGTCGTCGACCGGTGCCGTTGGTGTTGGCATTCCGTCGAACAAGACGGGGGCATGGTGCCGGTAAACGGCGGTCGTGCTTGCTTTCTTTCCATCTCGACGGACGGCCGGCCGCCGCTGCTGGACCCAGGGTGACGTTGAGGTCGATGACGGCCGAGGGGCGTGGTGTGGACGGCGCGATCACGTTCACGTCCGGTGACCCCCCGAAATGGGTCTGGCCGTCGTGCCTTGACGGAGGAAAGCCGGGCGACAAGGGCGTGGTCCGCGACGTCGGCGGCTGGCAGTGCGGAGGCCGGGCGACCGACAACCCTGTGCTCGCCGGACCGACGGCCCCTCCAGAGAAACCGGGGGGGGGGGCAACAAATGTCGGCCATGAGAAGGGCGTGCGCTTTGCTGACGATGGCCTCCTTCTCCTCGACCTCGGCCTTGTGCCGCGCGGCCTCTATCGCAGCACGCTCGGCGGCTCTCTTGGCCGCGGCGATGTTGGTCTTGGCGACCGCCCTCCGGCTCCTCCTCTTCGCCGATTCCGCGTCCAACTTGGCGATCTCCTCCGGCGTGCACTCCGACCGCGGCTTTCTTGGCGCCTTGCCCTTCTTCTTCTTGGCCATTCCGGGAGGGTCGACGGCCAGCCCGCCGGAGTTCGGCTGGGCGTCGGCCATGGACGAGGGAGGGAGTGGGAAGGGCGGGGCGTGGGAGGGTTTGGGGGGAATGGCGCCAAAGGGGCCGCGAGGGGGGTGGGGTTTGCTCTGTGTCACTGACACGCGGGCCAGGGCGGACAAGCGCGCGCGTCCCGCCCGTCCGCGCGCTGTCCATTTCGCCCCAAAAGCGGCGCAAACTTGGGCCGCAGATGGGTCGAAAGCGGACACAAAACGGACAAAAGTCCGTTTGCTCCCGCGCGCTGGGCCGCCCGGTTTGTCCGTTTTACCCCAAATGGACGGGGCCGGACAAGATAGGGTCGCGCGGTGGAGTTGGCCTTAAAATCAGTTCACGAAATTTCCAAAAAAAAATTGTAAACATTTTTTCGAAAAACAAGAACAAAACATGAACGTTTTTTTGAAATACGAACAATTTTAAAAAAATTCCCCCAAACATAATTTGAATTGGCGAATAAATTTCGAAAACATGAACAATTTTTTGAATTTGTGAACAAATTTTGAAAACAGAACAATTGTTGAGTTTGTGAACAAATTTGAAAAATGGGAACAACTTTAATTTGTGAAATTTTTAAAAATGCGAACATTTTTTGAATTTGTGAACAAATTTTAAAACATAACATTTATACTAATGTGTGTACAAATTTGTAAAATGGGAACAAGTTTTTGAAATCTTTGAACTTTTTAGTTTATCAAGAAAATTTAAAAAAGCAAACATTTTTTGAAATTGTAAACTGTTATGAATTTTTGAACATTTTTTGAAAAGGAGCAAACATTTTTTTAATCTGATTATTATTTTTTGAATTTCTGAACAAAATTTGAAAACAGAAACTTTTTCGAAAAATGTGAACAAAATTTGAGAACGGAAACATTTCCGAAAAACTTGAACAAATTTTGAACATTTTTTAAATTACAGAAAAGGTGGAATAAATTTAAGAGAAAAAGAAACAGAAAAAATGAAAAGTAAAAATGAACAAAAAATTTCAAAGTGAACATTTTTTGAAAATGTAAACGGTTATGAATTTTTGAACCTTTTTTGAAAAGGAGCAAAAAAATGAAAATCTTAATGTTTTTAAATTTCTGAACAAAATTTGAAAACAGAAACATTTTTCGAAAAATTTGAACAAGATTTGAGGATGGAAACATTTTCCAAAAAACTTGATCAAAATTTGAAAAATGTGAACATTTTTTAAATTCCAGAAAAAGTGGAATAAAGTTAAAAAAAGAAACAGAAAATACGAAAAAGAAGATAAAAACGAAAGAGAAACTGAAAAAGAAAAATCTGGTTTAGGAACCTTCTAGAACGTTCCCAAAACCAGAAAAAACCAGCTAAAAAGGTTCCCAAAACCGGTATCGGTGCAACGTTAAAAGGGCTGGCCCAACCCCGAACGTTCGCTCTGCGAAACAGCGGCAATTCGCCGCAGCGAGCGGCGAATAGGATTTTCCCAGCGAGCACGCCGCTGGCCCCACCACCTGTACTCACCCGGCCTCGTGTAGTCCGTCTCCCCGCCTCACCCTCGCCTCCGGGCGCCGCTCCTCTTAGGTGGGCCCTCCTACCACCCTTCAGCGACGCCATCTGCGCCGGGGTTGACGGGGGCGGCGTGTGTGAGGCTCGCCCAGACTGCGCCGGTGAATCAGGTCGGAGGCGCTGGTGTTGACGGCGCCTTCGGGGATGCCGCAGCGGCAAAGCCAGATGCAGGATGTGACGGGCCTCCACGCGGGAGTCGATATCAGTTTGTGATGCTGCGCAACAGTACTCGGGAGAAAATGTAAGCGTTCGTCACTGCTCCAACTGGAATGAATCCAAATCTATACTCGTACTATGTACTCGACTCACTGAGGTCACTGGTCAACTGGTCAGGAGTTTTAATCGTAGTACTAAACAACAGTGTCAAGTTTATTAGTAGTACTTTGTTAATTTCATTGACAAACCTATGAGCAAAGGTGATCGTAGGTATAAACTGTCAGAGTTAATGGATACAAATTCTGGAACTCTGGGGCTGCAGTTGGATCCTCTTTTCGGTTCTGTTTCTACTGTCAAAATGCTCATGGTCTGAATCTGGTATAAAAGCAAGGGTATGTTTTTATACATGTCCTTGAATTGGCAGATTCGACTATATGGGAAGGAAGCCATCCTCGGCTATCTATTGGGGGCGGCTGCCGGAGCTTGCGAGGCGGCTCGAGGAAATCTTGTTTAGAGAGTACCCAACCAAGGTGTTGATTCTTTCCTACTTCTTTTGTACCTTCGGTTGTCGAGCAATCATGTCATCTCCTAGCAAAAGTAAATAAAATTGCTTTCATCATTTTAACATTTTCTGTTTTTTTTTGGCAGAGTACTACAATATGATGAGGGGGGCGATTGAGCACCACTTGCGGTTTGCCGTGAACCTCTTGAGTGTTGAGAACCAACAACAACAACAGAACCGACAATCGTCAAGGTAGATAACACGACCCCATCGCTATGGGACAATGATTGTGACACCTGGTATCACGCATGGCACAAGTGAAACTTCTGGAATGTCTCATGTGACGGGCAACATTGGCCCTCTGTCATTTGGTGCAGACATGGTTCCTCTGAACGCCAACATGGGTACCTTGCTGCCGGGTGCAGATAGTTTTACTGAACTTATGCTCATTTCCTTCAGGCTGTGCACCTTAACTTGAAATTCTTCTGTACCATGCTGTAGAGAACTTCTAGCCTGTCTTAACACCTAAGAAACCACCTTTTTGGGAGTCTAGCTTGTGTGTTCGGGAAAGGCCATCCACTAAGTAGCTATTGTATGACTAAAAAGCTGTAAATGAAATGTTAACCTGAATGATCCATTATCAGAATTTAACACTAATTATCTTCCTTCCGACGCTTCGCTTCTAAATTTTTTTTCAGTTATCAATAGAAATGGGATATCACACTGTTGAGTCTCAGTATTTGCCCATATTGATTTATGACATTTTTGAACATACATATACTCCCTCTGTCTCAAAATGCAAGACTTTTTTTGACAAACGTCTTACATTTTCAGACAGAGGGAGTATTATTCAGTCTTGGAGCTGTATGCTCTAGTCTATATCACCTTTTTTTTCTCAGTTTCCCCTTTTGGACTATGTTTCCATTTACTAACTTGGTTTGTGTTGCTTTCTTTCCAGGGGAAGCTCCTGATGAGCATGTGAACACACTGCCGCCTCTGGGATGAACCCTACACACCATGATCGTCCAAGAGCATGCAACAACAACCTCGTGATAGACACAGTGGACACAGCTGCAACCAACGGACTCTTGGTAAGAATTGTGCATTGTACTTCACAAATATCATGTATAGTAGTTACATCAGTTCTCCAAGGCTTGCTTACAAACTGCAGCTCATGGTGATGCAGAAACCCCGTGTACCTGTGAAGGAGGCCCGAAAGGAACCAAAGTTCAGCTGCCCAGTCTGCATGAATGAGCTGGTCGATGCGTCATCGACTATCTGTGGCCACATCTTCTGCCAGAACTGCATTGAGGCCTCCATCCAAGCTCAGAGCAAGTGACCGACCTGTCGTAGGACGCTAACCAGGAACAGTTTCCACTGCGTCTACCTCCCGACGATGGACTAACCTGGTCCAGCCATTCTGGGCAGAGCAGAGCCTTGGCACCTGTGCTCCTCTCTCTTCTTGCAACTGTTTATTTTCTCCACATTGATGACTATTGCGACTCCTCAAGTGCCTCCTGCAGCTGCTCCTCCCTCCACACTGCCTCCAGTCCTCCACCCATGAGCAGCATCCTATGCCCCTATATAAGGGCATCCAGTGACACGATGAAGGGGGCTTTCAAGATCTATCGAAGACCTAGTCTAGCCACTTAGCCAAACTGATCTAGGCATCTCGCCGAGATCAACCATCTAGAACTCGACGAGTTGCTCTTCAACTCGTCGAGACCCCCATTGTAATCATTCTTTGTACTCTATCTTCAGATCATCCCATATAAGCAAGAGTAGGGCCATTCCTAGAGGCTCGAACCTGGGTAAAACTTGTGTCCCATGTTTATCTGACGACTTGTGGTTACTTTCCACTCTCATACATATCTACCTGTGACTCTCCCTTTTTGGACTTCAAGAGAGTTTTCTTGCGTTTCAAATTTTGGAAAGTTGGAATGTTTGTGCCTGAAAGGTTTCATCTACATATTTTATTGGCAATTTTTGTTTAATACTATTTTGAAAATTTAGCATTGCATGGTAGTGGGTAGTTGGCGAGTTAGTGTCGTTAGTAGAAGTTAGTTTAAACAGCTGGAAGTCCATCCAAAACTTTTTGCAATCTGTGGTGCATAACCAAAGTCACACGGCGCGGCAGGCTCCGCCCCCGGTCAAAACTAGTTTTAACACGTGGCATAGCGCGTAGGGTGATTCCGAAGGATTTCTCTTGCAACAACTTTGTAGTCTTGCCCGGAAGCAACTCTGACGAAGAGCGGTTATATAGAGCGGGGAGCACGCAGCTGGCCCACCACCAGTATTGACTCTCCAGGCTCAGGTACCATTGGTCTGGCACTGTGTAAGGCTCGGCTGGCTGGCTGCGAAGATTGGGCCCATGAATCAGGTTGGTGGTGCTGGCGCCGGGATGCCGCCGCGGCAAAATCAGATGCAGGATGTGTTGGACCGCTCCGCAGGGGTCGATCCCAAGTTCATGGTGCTGCGCATCAATACTCGACAGAAGATGTAAGTGCTCATTACTGCTTCAACTGGAATGAATCTACTCCTACCATTTTACTGGTCAATTGGTCAGAGGTTTTAATTGTACCATGCTCTAACCAACAGTATCAAGTTTATTCATACTATGTTATTTCATTCACAAAAATATAAGCAAAGGTGATCGTAGATATACCATCAGAGTTAATGGTTTCCCTAAGTTTACAAGGGATTTGCATCTATATTTTGGAACTCTGGGGCTGCAGTTGAATCCTCTTTTCAGTTCTATTTATACTATCAAATTGCTCATGGTCTGAATCTGGTATGAAAGCAAGGGGATATTTTTATACTTGTTCTTGAATTGGCAGATTCGAGTACATAGAAAGGAAGCAACCGTCGGCTATCTGGCAGTGGCGGCTGCCGGACCTTGCGAAGCGGCTCGAGGAAATCTTGTTTAGAGAATACCCAAACAAGGTGTTGATCTCTTTCCTACTTGTTTGT
The DNA here is from genome assembly GCF_018294505.1 of Triticum aestivum. Classification (NCBI taxonomy): domain Eukaryota; kingdom Viridiplantae; phylum Streptophyta; class Magnoliopsida; order Poales; family Poaceae; genus Triticum; species Triticum aestivum. The sequence continues at coordinate 720,473,603 of NC_057801.1, forward strand.
AGCTTTGGTTTTCGAGCAATCAAATCATCTCCTAGCAAAAGTAAACATTATTGTTTCGTCATTTTATTTTTATTTTTATTTTGTCAGAGGGAGTACTACAATATGACGAAGGGGCCGATTGAGCCCCACTTGCAGTTTGCCATGAAGCTCTCGAGTGTTCGGAATCGGCAACGACAACAGAACCGACAATTGTCAAGGCAGATAACATGTTCCCCTTGCTATGGGATAATGATCGTGACACCTGGTGTCACGCAAGGCGCAAGTGAAAATTCTAGAATGTCTTTCGTGACAGGCAACACTGGCCCTTTGTCGTCGGGTGCAAACATGGTTCCGCTGAACGCCAACATGGGTACCTTGCTGCCAGGTGCAGATAGTTCTACCAAACTTGTGCTTATTTCCTTCAGCCGGTGTACCTTAACTAGATATTGTTCCTACCATATGCGTTAGGACTTGTGGCCTAGAAATCCAATAGCCAGCAGTATGTTGGACAAAATTCAACCTATGTGCTAACGCCTAACATACATCACCTTGTTTAGAGTCTAGCTTGTGTTTTTGGGAAAACCCACCCACTAAGTAGCTACTGTATGACAAAAGAGCTCTAAGTAAAATGTTAACCTGAAAGATCCTTGTCAAAATTTAACATTAAGTACCTTCCTTTGGACTCTTAGATTCCTTTTTTTCAATCATTGATTCGAAATAAGATATTACATTGTTCAGTCTCGGTGTATGCCCATATTCATGTATGTTATTTACGGAATTTGCATATACTATTCAGTATTGGAGCTTCACGCTGTAGTAGACAGGTCACAGGTGTATATTTCCATTTGTCCTAGTTTCCCCTTTTGGACCATGTTTCCATCTACTGACTTGGTTTGTGTTCCTTTCTTTCCAGGGGAAGCTCCCAATGAGCATGTGAACACACTGCTATCTCTGGGGATGAACCCTACACACCATGACCGCTCGGGAGCATGCAACAACCACCGTGTAATAGACATGGTGGAAGCACCTGAAACCAACAGACTCTTGGTAAGAATTGTGCATTATACTTCACAAGTACTCCCTCTGATCCAAAATAAGTGTCGCAGTTTTGATCGGAGGGAGTATCATGCTATAGTAGGTGTATCCACTCTTCAATTCTTGCTTACAAACTTCACCTCGCGTTGACGCAGGAAACCCATGCACCCGTGAAGGAGGTCGCAAAGAAACCAAAGTTCAGCTGCCCAGTCTGCCGGAACGAGCTGACCGATGTGTCATCGACCATCTGCGGCCACATCTTCTGCCAGAAGTGCATCGAGGCCTCCATCCAGGCTCAGAAGAAGTGCCCTACCTGCCGTAGGACGCTGACCATGAAGGATTTCCACCGTGTCCACCTCCCGACGATGGACTGAACTGATCCAGCCATTTTGGGCGCAGCAGAGCCTCAGGCACCCGTGTTCTTCTCCTCGCCTGCATTGTGTCCATTCTATCTACACAGGGTTGCCTCTACCATTCAGTTTCCTGCCCCAACTGTGTGACTAGCAATAGTTTTGAGACATCGTTACCAATCAGTCTGTATCCCTAGCGCTCAATAATACCGTACTCTCGTTGTTCGGGTTTATAGTCTGTTGCTTTTGTCTTAAGTCAAAACTCCTTGAGTTCTGTATATACAAATGTCAACATTTGTAATACCATAAAATATGTTTTTCTTAATGTTTTTACTATTTATTGTGCTCCCTCTGTAAAGAAATATAAGAGTGTTTAGATTTAGATCACGTGATCTAAATGCTCTTATATTTCTTTAGAGGGAGTACAAGTTGTTGCTTTTCTCAAAATGTGTTGCCTTATAAACCTGAATGGAGGGATCAGTGTTTTGTGTGGAAGGTTGTGATTGCTATCGTGTGATTCATGTGCAAAAGTAATGTATAATATTTTGTGTTAGTTAGTGTCTGTAATTTCTTATATGATGTCAGCTTTGCATCCTCTAGAATATGGATTGTGAACTATATTTAAAGTCATTTTTTTTCTCTCGAGTCTTACATCTCCTTGGGCCTGGAAAAACAGGTCGGGCCTTCCATATGCCTGGGAAAGTATCAGGTGCTCCCATCTTGGGGTACTCCCGTTGCTCCAAATTCAAAAAAAACATTCTTAGATGTTTCAAAAAAAATCAGAAAAAAATATGAGTGTTCACAAGGAATGTGACTATAACCCCTAAAAATTACAGGTCCAAACTCGAAACGAACATTGAGAAGCAAAAATGTCAAATCTAGCATGAATAGTGTAAAAAAGACAAAAGCAACATTGACACTATTCACATCTGGGTTTCACTTTTTTGTTTCTCAACGTGCATTTCGTGTTTAGATCTAAAAGTTTTGGGGGTTGTAGTCACATTTCTTGTGATCATCCACATTTTTTCTGGAATTTTTGAAACATATAAAAATGTTTTTTTTATTTAGAGCACCGGGAGTTCCCCAAGTATGAGAGTACCTGATACTTTTCCTCTATGGTCGAATAGGCTGGTTTCAACTAATGGGTCCTCTTTGTTTCAAAAACAAATCACTAGGCCCCCACTACGCGCCTATGTCTCAGTTGACGTGAGACGGGAACGGGCCAGGCGCGCGCGAGGCCATAGGCCACAACCTTCTTTTTTCATGTTTTTTTATTTCCTTTTTTGCTTTATTTTTTACTTTAGTTTATACTTCCAAATCTTCTATATACATTATATATATAATACAAAACACTTTACGTAAAACATTTCAAAATTGTTAATCAAGCATTTATAAAATGTTAAATGTGTATAAAAAAATATTTCTGCCGTATACGAGAAATATAAATGTGTATAGAAAAAGGAGACATAAAAATAAATATGTCTTTTAAAATGTTAATAGTGTATTTGTAAAATATTAAATGTTTATATAAATAATGTTCCTGATGTATACAAAAAATGTGTACTATTTATAAATAATTAGATATCCTAAATTATATTTTTAAAATGTTAAACATGTATATGAAAATATTAAATGTGTATATATAAAAATGTATCTGATGTATAAAAATATATGATGTGTATGCAAAAAATTCGACATCAAAACTTATATTCAAAAACGTCATAGGAAAAATGATAAGCTTGTATTAAAAATGTCTTACGTATATACCAAAAAATTACAATGTGTAAGAAAATATTTGACATCAAAACATTTTTTGAAATAGAATGTCATTCATGTATTTAGAAAATGTTAAAGTCTAATAAAAAATATTCTTGACTTGTACAAAAAACATAAAATGTGTAAACAAATGTAGACATGTGTTCAAAAAAGAGAAGAGAAAATACAAAGAAAAAAAGAAACCTAAATATAGAAATGAAAGAAAATCGAATAGAACAAGGAAATAGCAAAACCAGAGAAAACAATGCAAAAAGGAAAAAAGAAACAAAGAAACCAAAACACCGAGGAAGAAACAAGGAAAAGCATAGAAAAAAAACAAATAATCTATAAAACCAAAAAACCAAAGAAAACCGATAATAACCAGAAGAAAGACAAACTAAAGTTATAACAAAGTAAAAAAAAGCCCGAAGAAAACCTGTGAAAAAAACAAAAAGAAGAGGAAAAAGCAAAAGAAAAGAAATACAATGAGTGGACCTATTGTCGGCGAGTCCTAGGCTAATGGGCCAGCCCGCTAGTGTTGCTCCTAAAGCAAGAGCAGCTTCCTTCTCGTGTGAGGCGAGATATAGCTCTCATGCCCCACAATCTGTTGGGTTTCCAGTTGAAAAATCGCTTTCGTCAGAGCAAGTCCAGCCACAGGATTGCCTGTTTAGAAAAAATCAGGCCCATACCAAGTTCAGCTAGTGGCCCTTTCACCCCGCAAAAGCTATATCTTGCTTATAGCGAGGTTACCTTCGGTCTGGCCTAAAGCATTTTTACAGTGCTATAGTATTGGGCCGACTCATTTTCGTATGTTTATTTCTTTCGCTGTTCCCGATCGAGACGCTTGCTCGGTGGTCGACGTAATGGTTTCTTCCATGTGTGTTTTTTTCATTTTTTTTTTCATTTGTTTTCTTTTGGTTTTCTGTGTTTCTTTATCGGTTTTCTGCCTCCTTCAGTATAAAAAACTACTGGGTTAGAGCCTGGCATCAAGATGGGAATGGGCTGGTTCACTCCGCATGGACCTGGTCCCCAATGGCCTTTCTAAAGCCGACCAAATAGTCCGGTACCGAGTGGCCTCATGTCCCACTGGGAAACATAGTCCGACCAAATTTAATACTAGACTAGAATTGGCTCCTTCAGTAGGCTGGTTTATCTCTCGAGTCTTACATCCCCTTGTGCTTGAAAAATAGGGCATCAATATGCCAAGCTATGGCCGACTAGGCTGGTTTCATCTACTGGGTCCACTTTTTCTCAAAAAAATCTACTGGGAAAGGAGGAAACTACGCCGGCATTGTTAGAGAAATTAGAGAAACTGTTAAATTATTTTCTGGTTGTAATTTTGGCCCTGAACTCCGTGCTTCGAATGTTGAAGCGCATAATATAGCTAGATACGACGTCTCCCTCCCTCAGGGGAGACATCTGTGGCTACGCACAACGTATGATCCGAATGTAATTGTTGTTAACATTGTCACTGATCAATAAAGACTAGCTATCTTTTGATAAAAAAAATCTACTAGGTCCACTTTGTCTCAAAACAAATCTACTAGGTCCCCACAATAGGGGCGCCTATGTCTCACTAGACGCGAGATGTCGGCAAGCCTCGCCTGAAGTCGCACATGAGAAGAGACGGCCCAGGCTCGCGCGAGGCCACATGCCACAACCTCCTTTTTTGTTTTTCTTTATTCTTTTTTTAACTTTTTTTATACTTACAAACATTATATATATATATATATATATATATATATATATATATATATATATATATTACAAAAACACTTTACATAAAAATATTTGAAAAATGTTAATCATGTATTTCAAAAAAATAAATGTGTATATAAAAAAGTTCCTGATGTATATAAAAAATGTATAATATGTATAAAAAAAGTAGACAACCCCAAATATATTTATTAAAAAATGTTAAACATGTATATGGAAAATGTATCCGATGTATAAGATAAATATTCGATGTGCATTAAAAAATTAGACATTAAAACATATATTCAAAAAATAATCATATGAAAAATGTTATACCTATATTAAAAATGGTTTTAGATACATAAAAAAATATACGTTAGTGTAAGAACAAAAGACATCAAAACATTTATTTGAAAAATTGTTAATTGCTTATTTGAAAAATGTTAGACGTGTATTAAAAAATATTCTTGACATGCACAAAAAATGTACAATGTGTGACAAAAAATGTAGACATTTGATGAGAGAGAAAAAGGAAAGAAGAAAAAGAAAACCAAATAAAGGAACAAAAGAAAACCGAGGAGAAAAAGGAAACAACAAAACTGGAGAGAAAACATTAAAAAAAGGAAAGATAAACAAAGAAGCCAAAAAATTGAGAAGAAACAAAGAAAACCATAGAAAAACACAAAAAAAACTCTGAAAATAGACAAAATGATTAAACCAGTGGAAACCAAAATAAGGAAAAACTAAAATTATAGCAAAGTAAAGAAGAAAAAAAACATAATAAAACCTATGAAAAAAAAAGAACCAAAGAAAAAAACGAAAGAAAACATAAAAAAGAAAAAGGAAAAAGACTACATCGAGTGAACCTAACGCGAGAGAGTCATGTGCTAATGAGCCAGACAGTTAACGATGCGCCTGAAGCGAGAGCATGTTCCATCTCGTGTGATGCAGGGTATAGCTCTCGGGCCCAATTATTCTCAAGAAAAGAAAAACAAATTGCTGGGTTTTCACTTGAAAAATCACTTCCATCGAAGCAAGTCCAGCCGCAGGGCCCTCCGACCCTACAAACTCTATGTCTCGCGAGTGTACCCTTTGGTCTCGTTCGAAGCATTTTTATTGGAACTGGAGCCTTCCATTCCATAATCCCGCAGGACTAGCCAAATCGGCGGCCACATCACCGGTTACAAAATTTGCATTTTTTACAATGCTACAGTACTGGGTTGACCCATTTCCATCTGTTTATTTCTTTCGATCAAGACGCTCCCTCGTGGTGTTCGACGTACTGGTTGCTTTCATGTGTTTTTTTCAAATAAAAAATTGGTTATCTCTATTTCATCAGTCTTCAGTTTTTCTTTGGTTTTCATCAGTTTATTTTTGTTTCTTTCATTGTCTTTTTATTGTTCTTTGTTTTTAACACATTGCAGATGCGGAGGCCCATACATACGTACATACACTCACATTTATGAATGAACATACTTTCTACCATTATGACCACCTCCGAGAGAGCCTACATATCATGAGATTGACGAAGTCACCATAGACTACTTCGTAGACGACACGAACGTCTCCTCCCACTAAACGCACGTCGCTAGAAGGCTCAGAATAAATCCAGGAAAAAATAGCAGCAATGCCAAAATCTTGGACTTGAAGCATGGTGGGTTGGTTCTATTTCGTTTTGTTTTATTATTTTTGTTTTGGTTTTCCCTGTTTCTTCGGCAATTTTCTTCAATCATCTGTTATTCATTGATTTTTCTTTTTCCTTTCTCTGTTTCATCGTTTTTTTTTCTTTCTTCCTTTCTTTGTTTTCTTCATGGTGTTGTTTTTTTTTTGTTTTTTTTCAGGTTTTCACTGTATTCTATTTTTTCGGCAGGGTTTTTTGATTTTTTTTCTTTTTCTTTGGTTTCCTTTGTTTATTTTTTGGTTGTCATTGGTTTTCTTTGTTCCTTTTTTTGTTATGTATAGAATGGAAATATTTTTTATACACGTTTACCATTTTATTCAAATACATGAAAGATTTTTTGTGTACATGTTGAACATTGTTTTTAAAATACAGGAATAATAATTTTTTTCAAACACATATTTTTGAAGTCAACATTTTTATACACATTCTACATTTTTTGCATATATCAGGAATGCATTTTATACACAGATTTTTACATTTTTCAAATACATGATTACATTTCTTAATACATATTTTTATGTCAACTTTTTTGGTATACACGTTCTACATTTTTTGTATATATCAGGAACATTATTTGTATACACATTTAACATTTTTTAAATAAGTGATTAATATTTTTATGCCTACTATTTTGCATAAACAATTGTAATTTTTCAATTCTGTATGCAAAGTGATTTTTATAGTAGATATATTTGAGAATATTTCGAAATATATGAATAATTAGTAAAAGAAAAATGTAAAAACATTAAAAAAACGGCCAGTGTCTGTGGTCCCTGCTGGGCTGGACCATTCTGGGAGCTGCACTACATCTCGTAATAAGCGAGACATCGGCGCGCCCCGCTCACCGTCTTGGCTAACATGATTTTTTGTTCTCTTTTAGCTAGCGTGCGTCTGGGTGCCTGCGTAAGCAAGCCGGAAAATGTCTTGGTCATGCTGGTACGTGGGGGTGCTTGTCGACGAGTTGCCATCCGTTTGGCCTAAAGCAAGGGGCGCTGCCGCACCACGGGCACGCGGATCCAGCCGTTGACGCCGACGGGGATAAGAGGCGGTGGACGGAGGGACGTTGACGCCAGCGCACCCAGCGTATCCTCCTCCACTCGGTCACGTATGATGCGGGTTGCACTAGCCAATGTAACGCCTCCCTCGTATGGCTAAAGATGAAGCTTGGAGAATATGGACTGGAATCTTGAGTTGACTAGCCCGCTTTGCCCCTGCCCTGCTCGTTAATCGGTCCATCCATCTAGTAGGAGATACTAGTAGGGTGGGGCGACCGGTCCGGTTGTAGATGTTAGAATTAATGGGCTAGGCCCATAGTAATTTCTGAAATCTCAAAGCCCATGTGTAAAATGGCAAGTGGTGGTGCTAAGTTTAGTCTCACCTTGAAAGTTGAAGAAGAGTTGGACCTCTTTATATAGTGGGTTCTCTCCACCACTCTAAGTGGTGTGTGAGAAGAGAAAGGGAAAACCACACGCGCGCGCTCGCTTGCCTCGCCTCGCCTGGGCGGGGCGTACATGCGACATGCGCGTGAATGGTCCGCCGAAATCCGGTCTGTCTCCTTGCAGGAGCGCAGCTTCCTTTTGCCGTTTTATTTTTTATGTCTTGGCAGACAAGTTTTGATTTCTTGTCCGGTAAGTATGTGAATGACGAAGGGCTACACTCAGAAAGAAGGCGAAGATTACTTTGACACCTATTCACCCGTTGCTAGAATAACCACCATTCGAGTGTTACTTTCCTTGGCTGCCTCTTATGGTCTTATCATTCATCAAATGGATGTAAAGACAGCTTTTCTCAATGGAGAGTTGGAAGAGGAGATCTATATGGATCAGCCTGACGGGTTTGTGGTAAAGGGTGAAGAGAGAAAGGTGTGCAAGTTGTTAAAATCTTTGTATGGTCTGAAACAGGCACCTAAGCAATGGCATGAGAAGTTTGAAAGAACTTTGACTTCTACAGGATTTGTCATTAATGAGGCTGATAGGTGTGTTTACTATCGCCATGGTGGGGGCAATAGTGTCATATTATGTTTGTATGTGGACGACATACTGATCTTTGGTACAAACATTAATGCAATTAATGAGGTCAAGTCTTTTCTATCAAAAGTTTTGACATGAAAGATCTGGGAGAAGCCGATGTAATTCTAAACATCAAACTTATTAAGGATGAGAGTGGGATTACATTAACGCAATCTCACTATGTTGAGAAGGTCTTGAACCGATTCGGTTTTATGGATAGCAAGCCTTCTTCAACACCTTATGATCCCAGCGTGACACTCAGAAAGAACAAGAAAGAAACGAGAGATCAATTAAGATACTCTCAAATTGTCGGTTCACTCATGTACTTAGCTAGCGCTACAAGACCAGATATCTCTTTTGCTGTGAGCAAACTGAGTAGGTTCATGTCCAACCCGGGTGATGATCATTGGCATGCACTAGAAAGGGTCTTGCGCTATCTGAGAGGTACTATGAGTTACGGAATTACTTATTCAGGGCATCCTGCTGTGCTAGAAGGATATAGTGATTTAAATTGAATCTCCGATGTTGATGTACTTTACGCAACAAGTGGGTATGTATTTACTCATGGTGGTGGCGCAGTGTCATGGAGGTCTTGCAAGCAAACCATATTGACGAGGTCAACTATGGAAGCAGAATTAACTGCTTTGGACACAGCTACTGTTGAGGCAGAATGGCTGCGTGAGCTCTTGATGGACTTGACGGTTGTTGAAAAACCTGTACCGGCTATTCTTATGAATTGTGATAACCAAACGGTTATCGCTAAAGTGAACAATTCTAAAGATAATGCAAAGTCATCAAGACACGTGAAAAGACGTTTGAAGTCTGTCAGGAAGTTGAGAAACTCCGGAGTAATAACTGTTACGTATATACAAACAGACAAAAACCTGGCAGATCCCTTTACAAAGGGACTATCACGAAATGTGATAGATATTGCATCGAGGGAGATGGGTATGAGACCCATAGATGTTACACCATAGTAGTAACCCAACCTTTGTGATCGGAGATCCCGTGAATTAGGATCTGGGAAGAACAAGCTATTGGTTAACTGAGGAGAGTAAGAACTTATGATCGTCTCCAAGTGAAGATGCAAAACTCTCAGAGCTGTAAGGCTCAGATCTGTAAGGCAGGTCGGCAACATGCCTTAATGTGGTTCTATTGGCTAAAATTAGCAAAGATGTTGTCCTACAGAGCAGTCTTGAAAGAACACACCTATATGAGTTCTGACTGTAAACGTCGCAGTCTATGAGATTTGGGTGATCTCTAGTAAACTCACGAAGAGACCATGGAGTATGACGTATAAGCTCCAAACCGCGGGGTAGCCTACTGGCGGTCAGGTACTGGTTAAGACTTTGAGTGAAACCTGTTCACACAAAACTAGCAATTCAAGGCATAGTCCATTGTCAAGTTGTGAATGGATGTAGCTTAAAGTTCTAGGCAGAAGTTCAACTTAACAGTCTCTGCTAAAACACTGGTATATTAAACAAGTGGTGAGAGAAGGCAAATCTCTAAATGGGTATTTGAGATCTGGTGGGGGATTGTTAGAATTAATGGGCTAGGCCCATAGCAATTTCTGAAATCTCAAAGCCCATGTGTAAAAGGGCAAGTGGTGGTGCTAAGTTTAGTCTCACCTTGGAAGTTGAAGAAGAGTTGGACCTTTTTATATAGTGGGTTCTCTCCACCACTCTAAATGGTGTGTGAGAAGAGAAAGGGAAAACCACACGCGCGCGCTCGCTCGCCTCGCCTCGCCTGGCCTGGGCGGGGCGGGCGGGGCGGGGCGGGGCGTACATGCGACATGCGCGTGAATGGTCCGCCGAAATCCGGTCCGTCTCCTTGCAGGAGCGCAGCTTCCTTTTGCCGTTTTATTTTTTATGTCTTGGCAGACAAGTTTTGATTTCTTGTCCGGTAAGTATACGAATTAGAAACCAAGTCGGTTTGGGATTGTGGTCGCGACACAATACCGCCTCTGGTCCTAATATATATACAGCTACCGGCTGCGGCCAGAGACACACCGAAAAACACCTAGGGTTTTGCCTCATCTCACAACTTGCGCCGCCATCGTAGTCTACTCCATCCCAAACGCCGGCGTGCATCGGCGCGTAGGAGAGCAGGTCTCCGGAACCGTTCGTCTTTGCGATCCTACACCGGGAGAGGACGAATTAGGTTTTTGGGAAGCGCTGTGCGCGACTGCTCAAATTCGTCATCACGGGTCGTCTTCCGTCCAAGTCGGGCGGTGCTACTCATCGTCGTATTCATCGCCGTCAGCAGCAGATCGTCGCCAACATCGTCATCAACACTGTCGCACCCATAATAGCTAACGATCAGTACGTCCAACATCCTTTGTTCATGTCTGTTTCTACAGCTATTGTTACGTGCTTGCTGATGTTATGCATGTCTTGCTGTTCTTCTAGTTTGCTAGATTATTGCATGCTAGTATCTCTTCTAGTCATAAATTATTTACTGAAATTAATCATGAACTTGCCTAATATTCCAACAGTAGACCCAGGAATTCTCTAACACCGGCGAGCCACGAACCAAAGTGGTTCTCCTGTAGTAGTATAGAAGAGAACATTGCATGCAAGCTTGCAGACTGTGCGGGACGTGGCGTCTCCTGGCCGGTTGAAGCCAGCCAGGCGCGGCGTTCGCGTCCCGGCGCCCGGACGTGCAACGCAGGCACAAGGGAAAATGGAATGCGGGCGCAAGTAACCCAGCGGCGTGGCGTGACGGCACGACGCGCGCGCGCGAGCTCGTCAACGGCCGCACTGTGGCAGGTCCTGTTCGGCTAGCTGCGTGTCGTATCACTCGTCGGTAGCGGGTCATGTTCGGCGACTTCCATGGGCTGGGTCTCACGGGTCCGTTGGACTGATGGACATATTCACAAGGTTCTTTTTATTTTCGGTGATACATCGAGGCATTCTTACACGTAGGGCGTCCACAATCGCACGCGGAAACAAAAAAGTTGTTGGGCCACAACAGCCAGAGCTTCTCCTTTCTCCATGGAAATTCCAAAACTCGGTCCGTCATGGGGCCAGTTGCCACCGGTTTTGTCGATGGAGACCATGGCTCAAACTTCTCCAGAAGCGACCAAGCCATTCTGGTGTTGTGAAGACTAATCACAAAGAAAAACGATCAAAATAATAATCAAATAAGAGACCATGGACGATTCCTGTTTTCTCGTTGCTCGAATATGACGTGAGTACGGCGGTTGGCGTGCAGCGGCACGTTCCTTCGACATGTTTTTCTCCACACACACACACAATTTCCTTTGGCTCTCGTACACTTATCTAGTGGTGGTGGCCTCGTCCCAGTGGTGGAGGTAGCTATCTGGTCCAAAATATTTTATGCATATCTTTTCGCTCGCTCTATAGCTTCCATCTTGAAAAGGAGAGCACAGCTTTGTGGTTGACGGATAGCCAATAGATACCACCTTCCGAACAGAAAATATATGTAGCCTGCTACTAATTGCAGTGGGCGTGGTTGGAGTGGCAGCAGGCCTTGGGCATGATCTCAACGTCTTGGCACCATCTTGTTGTGTGTCTCCGTGCCTTGGACTTCACTTTCATGCGGTGTGCTTTCACCTTGTTTTGTTCAGGTAAAAGCTTGGCCGCAGAGAAGAGTGAGATGTTTTTCACTTAGGAGTCCGTAGGAGTGAGTAAGGACCACTACTTGGTTGCTTACCAAGTTGTCTTGCCTATCTCACACAAAGTTGTCAATACTAACATTTGGCAATACCAACATTTGGCTAGCCAAATATTGAAAGCAAACCAATCATGCTCATATTTCTTACGGTGGTAAACTTTAATGGGCAAGTTTTATTTTAAAATTGTGTTAATATTTTTTTGCAGCAATTGTGTCAATGCTTAAAATTTCACTTTTGTAAAGATGGAAAGTAGTGTTTTGTATATAGCACAAAATTCTAAAACAAATTAGCCGCAAAGTCTCCTTTTGCAACCTTTGTTTGTTGAACTGTCACTCTGTCACCAACTCGGCATGCATATATCCTGATCTCGCTGACCCAGTGAACGATGGCATTGAAGGGAGTTCAAGGTACGAGGGACAACATGGCAGGATGACCTAGCTTTGGTTGAACAAATTTCCAAGAATCCAGTGTGTACTTCCGTTTAACGACTTCTTAACCAACTTTGTCATGCATAACAGGATCCACCAGCTTGTTTCTGTCGGTGCAGCGTGACTTGAGGGTGACAGATTTCAGAAAGAAAGATACCGTTTTTTTCTGAATAGCAACTGTAGGGTTCTTTATTGATTTTTCTTGATAAAGTCGGTGACTTAATTTATGCAGAAGCGACCGGCCAAATTAAACATACCACTGTTAACCAAGTTATATGAGAAGACAAAAATTAAATAAAGATGAGAATGGGATGGTACGTAGATGAAAGCTGACGGATTAGGACTATGCGGCTGTTCTCTGGTGTTTGACGAGGAAGTGAATACGGCTTGGTTGGCGGATGCAGTGGCACATTTCTTTTGTGTTTGACAAGCATGCACCTATCTTTAGTGACTACTTCATCTTAGTGGTGGAGGTAGCTTTCTGGTCCAGTATGATAGATGCATTTCTTTTCTTTCTTTTTGCTCTTTCTAGCTTCAACTTTTATGACTGAGCATTCCTATTATATATCCACTGCAGTGATTAGGCAGTACTATCAACTGGATGTGTGGAATTCGTATGTAATGGATTTGTCTGAAAAAATGCTTTCATAGTGCACTAAAGTTAGGTTCTACAAATTAGGCTGCAGTGTAAGCACAAATATCAGTGCTAAAACATACTCCCCTCCATCCCATAATATATCTTGAAAAACGTCTTATGAACAGAGGGAGTAAAGATAGGAGCATAACACAAATTCTAAAACCGATTTGCAGAGTTTCCTTCTGTACCCTTCGTAGGTTGGACTGTCACTCTGTCACCATGCATGCACGCTTACTGCTCCGAGAAGGCGAGATGATCAGGCACGAGGGTGTAACATGACACGCTTTGTTTGTAGCTTTGGTAGACCAAAGTTTCAGCGTGTACTTTCGCCTAACGACCTCCTAACAAACTTCGCCATGCATCACGAGAATATTTTGTCAGAAGGAAAGAGACTATTTGCAACAGCATTTTTGTTTTTTTGGTACAAATATTTGTTGGTGATATAGCATTTTTAGGGACTGTTGCCAAGGGGCATATTTTGTTGCAACAGCTTCCCACCATCCATCCATTATTTTCAAACGAAAATGTTTGGTTGTAGGGACACATCAGCAAAACTAAGGCGTCTTTTTCTCAAAATATAGATTCCCAATGTTATCACACCTCGGCTCTTATTATGGTTCTTTATTCATTTTTGGGGGTATTTATCGATTTTTCTTGATAGATAGAGACATTGTCTTCATCCTCTAGAAGGGACTGGGCCAAAGTGTACTAGTATAAAGAAACAAGAAAATAAACATAAAAATAAAAATAGGGTGGTAGTTGATAGCTGACGGATGAGGAGCTATGTGTCTGTTCATTGTGTTTGATGACGAAGGATGTAGTGGAGATAGTGTTTTCTGTGGCGGTATTTTCTACTTCCTCCATTCACTATTATGAGATGTTTTGAATATTTTAATATGAACTATGTAGGGACGGAATTGAGTGAATAAACACACTAAAACTATGTATATACATATGATTTAAAAAATGTATAAACATCTTTATAAAATCCTAAATTTTCAATTCGGCATGTTATATAATAGATCATTATTGCATATCATATTTTATTGCATTTTGGCTTGATCCTAGAAATTCTACGCAACTCAACGACCCACGGAGAGAGTTGGGGATTTCGCTATTTTCATATTTGAGTTTTTCTCAAATTTTGAAAAGAGGATCGTTTGATTTTAATTATTTTCTCCTTGAATATTTCTTTTATAAAAATAAAATAGAGGGGATAAAATGACTTTCCCAAAATAAAAAAATATTGGAGATTTAATATTAAAATCAAATAAGATTTTTATTCGGAGTTTTATCGCTATTTTATTTGAATTAAAAAATTGCACGTTTTCAAAATTGTATTTTTAGACCAAGAAAATGTTCATCTTATTCTAAATATTTTATTTAGACGGTGAAAAATTGTTTTGCCATTTTTAGATTTTTATTTTTTTCTAGGATTTGTTTTCGGCGGAAACGTATTTTAAAAACAAAAAATTGTGCGCGCCCGACTGGGCCAGCGGCCCAGCCGAGCCGGGTCGGCCTCCCAGCACCACCGCCCCGCCCGACCGACTCCGACCGGAGCACGCCGCCACCGCCGAGTCCGGGGAGGACTCCTTCTCCTTGCCCCCTTCCCCAAGCCGCCGGACCCCCCTCCTTAAATACCCCGCCCCGCCGCCTCTCACCACCACCCCGCCACCGACGCCGCCGCCGCCGCCTCGGATCCGCGCCGCCGCCCGCAAGCCGCCGCCGCCAGGAGCCCCGACGTCGTCGCCTCACCGCCGCCGACGCCGCGGCCCTCGCCGCCCCGTCGCCCGTCGCCGACCCCGCCACTATCCGCCGTCGTCGAAGCCGCCCCGCCTCGCCGGAGGTAGCAACCCCGCCGCCGCCAATTTGTTTTTTTTTTCGAAAAACCGCTCGGTTTTTTTAGAAACCTAGGTTTATTTTTTATTTTTATTTTTAGATTAGATCGGTTCGGTTTTCTCGGTTTACCTAATTAGCGGACGTTCGTCCGTACGTTTGTTTTAACGAACGGTGTTCACTCGTTAGCCACAGACAGCGAACGTTCGTCCGTACGTTTGTTTTAACGAACGGTGTTCACTCGTTAGCCACAGACAGCGAACGTTCGTTCGTTAGCCTGTTCATCAGTTTTTCTTTTTTCAGGGATTTTCCGCGATTATTTTCGATCGCGATTTCTGCCCTGATTTTCGTTTTAATTTATCTCTTCACTCGTTTATCGGAATCAGGCGATTCAAGCGTCTAGAGTTTCGTCTCGAAACCCTCTTTATGTTTAACCAACTTAAACAAGATTTTGCTACTGTAAAATTTGACTTAAGTCCAGATTAATAAACGAAGCTTGTTTCTTTCGCAGTTTGAGTTTCGTTGCTTCATTAGAATTGATTCTTTTTGCAAATCAGAGTTCTTAAGTTAAACTTTCTGGTTAGATCTCTTATTTGAGTTTTACCCATGCTTCTAGTTGAGTGCTTATTGTATGCTTATTTGTTTGCGATAGAGTACCCGGAGGCGAAGCGTGCTACTACGAGTCTCTAGGTTTCACGGATCATTAGCAAGGCAAGTAACACTTTGATCATACCTCTTCACTACCCAATTTTATTGCATTAGATCAATCCTCAAACAATTGCATGGTTAGGATCTGATTAATATGTGGGTTTTGGGAAGTAGATGAGGTAGTACCTATTGTCCTGTTTATTATCAAACCTTTGGGAGTTACTTTACGTTGCTTATATTGCTATGCTATGATTGTAGACGTGGATTGGGTGAGTGTATCCATGACAAATGTGAGTATTGTTATTTAATGGTTAACTTAAGGTGGCTACTTTAATACACATCTGGGTGGATTGAGGCACCTGGGAAACCCAGTATTGCCTGTATTTTTGGAAATCTCGGGGTACCGTGTGATTCTCCTATGGACCGCCACCCAGGCTCAAAGGGATCATAAGATTATTCATGCTAGAAACTTCCGTGTGCAGCCACAAGCTATTATGGGCTCTAGCATAGTTGAGTAAGTTGCAAGACCTCTTTTAGTGGTGGGCTAGCAGATGTAGGGGAAAGTAGGTGTAACTGTCCACCCAGAGTAAAGAGTTATTGTTTCAGAAAGAATGTGTCTCGATTCTCCGACCATGGATGTATTCGAGTCTTGTGGGGAAAAGTGCGCAAACCTCTGTAGAGTGTACAAACTAATCATGGTTAGCCGTGTCCCCGGTTATGGACGTTTTGAGTATCTAGTTGTTGGATTATCATGTGGATCCCATCACTCTTAATATAATTTGATTGGGATTAATGTTGATGCTTAATTGGGATTGAGTTGCGTGAACCTTCTCAATGTTTAACAACCACCATGATAGTTAAATAAAAATTTATTCCTTTATTGTAGGAAAAAATTGGCTTTATGCAAAACTGTAACCATAGAGCTTTCCACCAGCCATATATGCATGTAGTGATAGCATTATTCTGTTCATTACTCTATGTGTTATATTGCCAGCATATTCCATGTGCTGACCCATTTCGGGCTGCAACGTTCATGTTGCAGACTTTTCAGACGACGAGTAAGGTGCCTTAGGTCGTGATCTTTCACTCAGTGATGCCGTTGGAGTTGATGGACTCACTTTATCTTCCAAGTATTCCGTTGTTATTATTTTAGATGGCCTTAAACCATATTTATTGTAATAAGTTCTCTTTTGAGACATTCGATGTAATAAGTGAGTGATTGCTACTCTGTTATAAATCATTCAAGTATTGTGCATGTCAGCATTACCGATCCAGGGATGACACTGAAGCATATAGATCAGTCTGTCTGAGGTCTGGTCGCTACAATCTTATAATAGTGAACTAAGAGCATCTCTAGCAGACCCCGCATCCCGCCAACCAACATTTCACGTTTGTAGTTCGCGGAAAAATTGTTTTTGTAGTCCTCAGCGAAAAGCCGTAGAGGCAGACCCTGCAAAGCCGACCTGCATCCTGTTTTACGGGTCGACTTTGTAGGGTCTGCCTCTGCGGCCGTCCTCCCCCCGGCCCACAAAAAATAAATTTGCACCTCGATTTGCATTTCTTTGCATTTTTAACCACATTGGATACATAGGACATCACCAAATCTTTGCTAGAAAAGCAAGACCAAAGAAAACAAGAACGACAAGTATGCATTTTAGAAGATTTTCAACTTCCATAACTGCTCCCACTAGTTGAAGCAATATCTTCTCCATGCATTCATTGTTGATCTGCGGATTCTTGATCTTACATTCTTCATTCTCCATCTTTGGTTCTAAGAAAGAAGTAGATGTTGCTTCCCCTCTAGTTGCACATCCATGCGTTTCATTGCCTTCGATTGCACTAAGGAGTGCACGAACGTCTATCAGTTTTCTTTCTATCAATAAATCAATGTATTCGCCTTCTCAAAACCAAAATGAGCATCCATCTTCCTACATGCATGATGAATGTTCGAAATGAGCAAACATAATGAGCTATCGAAATGAGCCGAATGCAAAACAACACGTATCCCGTCGTTTTCGCATTTGAAGAACACCCATCCGGGGTGCTTCGGCGTGCCCGAAGTCAGCCGTAGCACTGTCTGCGAGCAGTCGTCGCACTGTATGAGCGGCATCGGCGAGCCATAGAGTCTCTGCGAGGGCCGAGCCCGGCAGACGGACGGCCAAATCCATGCCGGCAAATCATCAGCGGCGGCGAGCGGACGAACCCGCACCTGCATGCGGCGATGTGCCTTTGACGGGGCTACGCGAGGTGCTCCCGACCATTCCATAGCTTGGCGCAGCCGTCGGCGGCCGGGAAAGCCAAATCCGGCCGCCCGCGATGAAGCGCCGCAGATCCGCAAGGTCCCGGCCCGCCGACGCAGGAGGAGGGGGAAGGGGGGCGGAGGGCAACCTCGTGCGTGTGGAAGCTTTTTGGCGTGCTCCCGCCGGCCACTTTCACTGAAATCTTGGGCGGCGGCGGGACAGCGGGACGAGGGGGAGAAGGGAGGTGGTTGATGGGGAAAAATGCGGGCTGAAATGTCCCCCCCCACCAACCGCTCCCGCTATACGCAGGGCACCGACGGGCCGGGGGGAGGGGGACCCGCGAATACGCGGGTTGGGGACGAGTTTTTGCCGCGCCCCTCAAAATTTTTTGCGGGCCGGTCGCGTTTGCGGGGTTTGTTCGGGCGGGATTTTCACCGCCGGCCCGCATTTTGACGGTTATTTTGCGAGTCGGGGCCTTTTGCGGAGTCTGCTAGAGTTGCTCTAAGGGAGTATCATTTTTCTATTGACAAGCATGCGCGCCTTGCGCGCCTTATGGTTTAGTGACTACTTCGTCGATCTCAGTGGTGGACATAGCTTTCTGGTCTGGGTCCAATATAATGTATATGCATTTCTTCCCTTTATGCTCTTCTAGCTTCAACTTGAAAGGATCACAACTTTGTGGATGGTGGATGGATACCTTTCTAATCGAGCATTTTACTATCCATTGTGGTCATTAGGCACTATCATTGCAACAAGAAATTCACCCCGAACATAATTATAATGGTGTCATTTATCTTCTTCTTTTTTATACGTACATATCTCAAGACTTGTTACTGTTCTTAATACTTCTTTCTGGAAGTGTGTCACAGTCAAACTTCTCTATAACCATTTCATCATGGTGGTGGTTATAGACTCGACCTATCAGCGATGAAATCTCCGATTTAAGGTCCCGCATGTCTCCACGGTGAGACATCATATCTGTCGAGCAAGAAGACGTCTTACGGTGTCTTCATCTTCAGTAACGTTCAAACTCCACGACTTCAGAAACGCTGGATTAATTTTACCTTGATTTGCTCCTTTTTTTTTGCGAAATTGTTTTGCTCATTTCATGCAATCTCGATGCATGCATACCAAAGCCCATATATCCCTCAGAAAACAGGAGGTGCAAAAGCTCAGGCCACAGAAGATCTCGAGCACGCCATGATGATACATACAGTGAAGATTTTCCTGCGCAGCGTGCGAAATGGAGAATGGCCCCCACGTCTTGAAAGCCGCTCGTGGGGTTCACGCGAACCGGCGCAAACAAACTTCATCTGGCCCCACCTGTCAGACACGGCAGCTCCTGTTCATTCATTCCCTCCGTCGCAGGCCGTCTCGTAGCGGGTGAATTTTACCAGCCCCGCCGAATACTACCATTCAGCCACCGTATCCCTCGCTCTATCAGTAGAAATTAATAACAAAATCTTTTTTTCCCAAGAATATGACAGATCGTGATTATTTTCTGCTTGTACTCATTGAAGCAGTAGAATATTTTTTTCTCTCGAAGAAAAGTAGTGGTAGGGGAAATCGACAAAAAATAAATGAGCACATTTTTTTAGCTTAGCTGGTGGGTGGAAACCGAAAAGGCAAGTCCCCCCCTCTTGTGACGTATAGTCATCTATCTTGACTTCCACAAGCATTATTCCAGCATCTTTCGGCACAAACCCTTAGATTTCACCGTTTTTAGCAGACACCATTCCACATTTTTATGTATGTTTTTTAGGAAAGTGTCCATATATATCTATATATATCTAAATGTACATTTCTATATATCATTTTTAGGGAAAGCATTTATACATATCTATTTTACATGGTATTAAGTTGGAGCAAGTCCACTTTGTTAACTATTTTCATGTTTTTAGAACGCCCATATAACCTTTAACATTCAGGGGGGAAATTCGGCCGCAGATGTATTATACCTTGAATACATAACCGTGAAGAAGAGGTGTATTGCAGTTGTAGGTTTACAATATATTACATGTTCGAGGAGACGCTAAACCAGCCACCTCAACAATGATTGATGAGTTGACTGATGTTTTGGGTAATAGATTACATTATATTCAAGTCGATGTCTTTTAATAATCTAGAGAAATATATACACAACGGTGTACACATCGTGATGCCACGCCTAATGATGAGGTGTTTTATACTCCAATACTAAAATAACTTGACACCTCATTGCATCTCTTCTTATAATAACCAAAAAAAAAAGAATAAGAACCAATAAACCGCGATCGTGAATCCTTAAACCCTTTTCAGGGATGTATCTCCAAATAATTAAAATATCAGGGGCATATCCGTAAGGACGCAATACCGCCCAGAAACGGAACCGAAAGCTAATGATTCATGAGGGGCTAAAGCATTAAAAATATCCCTCCATTACCATTACTCCCTTCCATCTCCCTCCCAACTTCTCCTCCCCCCTTCGTCTCCAGTTCCGACTTCTTCACTTCTTCTTCCTCGCGCCGCCGCTCCCCGCTCGCCTCCGATCACGAACTCGGCCCCGTCAATGGTCGCCGGCGGCTGGCGTAAACCCCCGACGGACTCGTGAGAGGATCTCCTCTTCGGCCTGGCCATGGTACATCCGTTCTTGATCTCCCCTGTTTTTCTCCGGTCATAATTCCCCGCCGGAGTTGGAGCTTTATCCATTCCAGTTCCAGGCGACGTGGATGGAGTTCCGTTACGTTTCGGTGCTTTTTTTTTCCTGGGAGGAGATGCGTAACGCCTCCTCCCTGAATTCGCGCTGCTCTCCGCCGCCTTTTTGCCGAGTCGTTGGGTTCATTCATAGCACGGACGGCGGTTCAGAAAATCGAATCCCTCCGAGCTCGTGGGTTCCGGCCGCTGAATTCTCTATCAGAATCCGCGCGCAGAGCTTTCCGTGATGAGACGATGATGATGATTCGCGGAGAATTGTTTCGTGTAGTCTTCTTGTATGGGATTCACTGAATTGCGTTCAAGATTGGATTTTTGGAATTCTCGGAATCAAACTGTTTTGGGGGGTTTTATCACCTTTCTCGCGAGGAGTCAGCAGCCTGGCCGGCGCTCCGGCAATTCTCGTCGACGCACTTTCCGTTTTAGAAAATTCTGTAGCTATGGCAGGTGCTCTGCTTGCGAATAAGAAGTCAGGCAGAGGTTAAATGAGTATCCATAATTTGAAATCTCTTTCCGTTTCGTAGACCGAGGTCGTGCCAATTCGGTTGGAACAGCGAAATTCTCTGTGAAAATTGTATCTCTTCACGCACGTTTTCTGTTTTTTTAGTTGTTTTTTCTTTTGAGTGCGACAGAGGTTGTTTGCTGCTGTTGCAGAGTTCTTAACCCCGGTGAAGGTTTCTTTGCTTCGGGGCCACCCTTACAGTAGATTTCAGAGCGCGCCTTGGCATAGCTTCACCGTCCTCCCTTGGTTCATCCGATCGAGTTTCACATTGCTTTACCTCGTTCCTGCCTCTGCCCTCTCTGAAACCTCTGCACATGTATGTACGATGATGCGCTCGCTCTCTGTTGGTTCTGACGGCTCGTCCACGCAGGGTCCGGCGCCCGGCGACTCGAAGCGGTTCTCCGGCGTGGTGCCGCCGGCGGCGCTCGTCTTCCTCGCGCTGGTGTTCGTCGCCGGCGCCATCGTCACGCTCCATCACAAGGAGGTGCGTGCTGTTTGCTGTGCTGTGGATAACTGAACATGATATGTTGATGGTGATCACATTTCGCGTCACACGAATGAGGCGCCGTGATGCTGCAGAAGTGTCACGCCTGACCTGCCCGGTTGTTTCCCTGCAGAACCTGTCCATACTGCAGGTGCAGCCACGAGAGCTGGCCGCTAACGAGGACTCGTTCAGGTCCGTGCCCCCGGCCAGCGATCTGCGCGTCGCCGGGGACGACGTGACCGAGACGCCGTCGGCGGAACAGGCGACGCCACCGGTGGAACAAACGACGACGCTGGTGGAGCAAACGACACCGCCGGTGGAACAGGCGACGACGCAGGTGGAGCAAACAAGGCCGTCGGTGGAACAGGCGACGACGCCGGTGGAGCAAACGACGCCGCCGGTGGAAGAAGCCCCTGACATCTGCGAGGTCAGTAAGTCAGAGACTCATTGATTTCAGTTTCGGAACACTTGCTGAACAACTGTTGCTTGCAGAGCCAGTGCAGGCCTCCGGGCAGCGAGGCGCTGCCGAGGGGCATCGTGCAGGACAAGTCCAACTTCGAGTTCGAGTCGCTGGGCGGCAACCCCGGGCGGAAGGGGGTCGCCGCCGGCCGGCCGGCGAAGAGCCTCCTGGCGATCCCCGTCGGCATCAAGCAGAAGGCCGTCGTCGACAAGCTCGTCTCCAAGGTGCGCGCCGTACATGCATGATCATTCAGTTTTTGCTGATCAGCTTAATTCTCGATGCTTAACTGTTCGCCGTGATCATGGCCGTGCAGTTCCCGGCGGCGAACTTCGCGGTGATGCTGTTCCACTACGACGGCGCGGTGGACGGGTGGAGCGACCTGCCGTGGTCGCGCCGCGCGGTGCACGTGGCGGCGGTGGACCAGACCAAGTGGTGGTTCGGCAAGCGGTTCCTGCACCCGGACCTCGTCGCCGACTACGACTACATCTTCCTCTGGGACGAGGACATCGAGGTGGACGGCTTCGACCCCATGAGGTACCTCAGGATCGTCAGGAAGGAGGGGCTCGAGATCTCGCAGCCGGCGCTGGACCACCGGTCGCAGATCCACCACCGGCTCACGGCCCGCGCGCGCCACGGCGGGACGGTGCACCGGCGGTTCTACAAGACGGCCGGAGGCGGGAGGTGCTACGGCAACAGCACGGGGCCGCCGTGCACGGGGTGGGTGGAGATGATGGTGCCGGTGTTCTCGCGGGCGGCGTGGCGGTGCGCGTGGCGGATGATCCAGAACGACCTCGTCTTCGCCTGGGGGCTCGACTTCAAGCTCGGGTACTGCGCGCAGGGCGACCGGAGCACGAACGTCGGCATCGTCGACAGCGAGTACGTGCTCCACCGCGGCATCCCCACGCTGGGTGACGGCGGCGGCAAGGGGCCCGCGCCGAAGGCGAAGGCGTCGTCGGCAACGTCGGCGGACAGGTATGCAGTGCGGCTGCGATCGTATAAGGAGCTGCAGATATTCAACAAGAGGTGGAAGGAGGCGGTGGCGGAGGACATGTGCTGGACGGACCCCTACCCGCAGCCGCCGACGCCGACGCCCAAGGGATGACCCACGGTGCCCGCCGCCGGCGATGTCCTTTGCGGTTGAGTAGATGACATAGAAGATACATCAAAATTTACAGGTCTAGAGAGCTTCAGATAACATGTCATGTACAGATCTCTTTCTCCCCGGTCAATAAGATAGGTTCAAAGACGATGTAATTATCATAATTTTCGGTAAAAAGATGGATTAAAAAAAGGGAGTACCTAGAGCTCATCTAGATGAGAAATAATTTGATCTCATTCACTTTGAAAACAAGAACAGATATAACCCATGTCAGCACACACGCATCTTATAGCATCACATCCAATGACTATAAAAGATGAATGAGACCAAATTATATCTCATCTAGATGAGTTCTAGCAAAACTGTTAAAAAAAATGAAGTTTTAAGTTTTTGACATGTCAGGTTTACCATAGCTTTCAGAATACTGAATTGGTGATTTTCTAAAACTCACGGACTCAACTTTTTTTTTTGTTTTAAAAAAACTTATCAGGCTTTCCGAAATTGTCCGGCTCAACTTCCACACAATTGAATCAAGCTTTCAGGATTTGATGGTCTCGGCAGTTAGCAACTTGTTGCATTGACATTAGAGCATCTCCAACAGCCGCCCAATGCATGGCGCCGAAAAAATGAGTTTACAGCGCGTAAGTAGTTTTTTTAGGGCGCTAGAAGACGTTTGCTCTAATTGTGCAGCGCGCGCGAATCCAGCGGTCCCAATCAAGCGGTCCCATCTGCAGCAGCACAAAGTTTGCAGCGCGTGCGACCGGGCACACTAAATATGCTGCGCGCGATGCCGTTTTGATGCGCGCGCTGCATTAGTTATAGCGCGCGCGCTTTTTGCGCAGCTGCTGGAGACTTCAAATAGGGTCCGCGCGCGCTAAAAGCAGTTTTTATACCGCGCGCCGCTTATATAGCGCCTCTGTTGGAGATGCTCTTATGTTAGACGATATAAAAACATCAAAATTGCAGGTCTAGTGAGAGAGCTTGGAATAAACAAAACTAGAATCTAAGAAGACATGCATTTAGAAGCCAATCACAAAGGGATTCATGGTGTTCCAACAATCCCAAGCCTGCTTGGCCAAAAGAGCATGTAAAATAAATGGAGACCCCAAAAGCACATGCCTCCATGCCCCGGTGTAATAGTTTTTTTCCTGTGTCAACCAATGCATTTTCCTTTGTTCCTTTTCCTCACTCCACTAGAAGTCCGGAACAATATGAGTTAAATCATCACACAAACCAGCATGGAAATTAGGTACTTTTACATATGGACCGTATATTGGAGATGCTCTAAGTAAGATAGGTCCAAAGACGATGTGATTATCATATTTTTCGGTAAAAAGGTGGATTGATGAAGTTTTCAGTTTTTGACATGTCAGGTTTATCATAATTTTTAGAATACTGAATTAGTGCTTTTCTAAAACTGATGGACTCAACTTTTATTGTTTTAAAAAAACTTATCAGGCTTTCCAAAATTGTCCGGCTCAACTTCCAGAAAATTGAATCAAACTTTCAGAATTTGATGGTCCGAGAAAATCAGATCCGACCATGGTGATGATGCATTGGAAGAACAAATGGCGGTTAGCAACTTGTTGTTGCATTGACATTCTCTTAGACGATATGGAAACATCAAAATTGCAGGTCTAGTTAGAGAGCTTAGAGTTTCAGATGCAATGTGACAATACATATCTGTGATTCTCTTCGAGAATAAACAAAACTAAAATCAAAGAAGATGTGCATTTAGAAGGCGGTCACAAAGGGATTCGCGGTTTTCCAACAATCCCAAGCCTACTTGGACAAAAGAGCATGTAAAATAAATGGAGACTGCAAAAGCACATGCCTCCATGCCCCCGGTGTAATAGTTTTTTTCCAGCGTCAACCAATGCATTTTCCTCCGTTCCTTTTTCTCACTCCACTAGAAGTACGGAACAATGTGAGTTAAATCATCACACAAACCAGCATGGAAATTGAAACACCCATGGCATACATATACAATGCTTGGATAAGATGTTTAATCAAATTTGTATCATCAAAACTTTATGTGGCCACCTCCAGAATTACCATAGCAGAAGCTTGGTTCTCAATACTACACTTCTTACCAAACATAAGGGAACACTTAGACGTGTTCAGCTACTAACATGTTCCCTCTCACACTTAGACAAAATATTATTAATACTCAAAGACTGGTCAAATTCAATTGAAATAACATCACACAACCATCTGCAAAAAGCAAATGCGACCTCCCCAGTGCTTGCCTACCCATGCTAAATTCTTGGAACACTCTCCTATAAATGGCATCGATCAAAAGAATAGAGAGCATCTGAACCAGCAAAAGAAATGAATAAGACAATAGGGGATCGCCTTGTCGGAGGCTTTGGGTTGGGGAATAGGACGCCATCCTTGTCCATGGAAGCATATAGAATATGCAAGAATAGGCGCATAAGTCATAATCCAACTAGTCAAATATTATTTTCGGCACGATGACCAAGGCGCATAACTATAGAGGTGATAGGGCAAATTTACCCTTGGCAAATTTGTTAGTTAGTGGCAAGTAAATCAATGAGTCCAGGAAAGTAAGAGATACATGCAATCGAGATAGAGATAGTTTCCTTCTTTTGATACAAGAAGAGATACAGGAAATCAGGAGAGGGATACTTTCCACTTTCTGGAGGGATAAAAAGGGAATTATGAGGATTTAGAAGAAATGCACTTTACATTGTGGAATTTTATCAAAAAACAAATGCACCTTATATAAAGGAACAGAGGGAAGGTCTAGTCCACTCATTCACAGTCTTTCATCAAATCCATCTTATAAGCACAAAATTTAGACCCTCAACTATATACCTTGTAGAAAATTGCCCTACCAAACATCGAAGTATCTTGTATAGTGTCACCGTCCTTCCTTTCCTTTAATTGAGGGATTGAAATGCTTCACAACACGCATAATATCCTCAGCAAAGCAAAATATTTGAAGAAATTTTCAGAATATTTCTAGATCCAAATGGTCATCAACTTCCTATTGGATAGTTGACTCAATTCACAAATCTTCAAGTGTGAAATTGGAGTTAAAAACTCACCATGTTTTTTAAACAAAGGATGAGTCCAAATGGATCCTATATTGCATTTTCATCAAAGCATGGAGTAGTAACTTACACAGAAGGCCCTAATAACAAACTAAAAGTTAAAGAGAAGTCCATGAAACATGCAAAGAATACCCTCAACAAAGATGCAAAAATGCACTCGGGTAGAACCTATTTCGCCCGTATTAGGAACGAGATCTCAAACACTACACATCTAGGACTCCACCTAGAAGCAACACTACCTGTGTTTTAGCATCGAGGACATGAGGAATAAACTTTGTCCTCATTCGACTCTAGATACGACAACTTGTTGGAGAAGACAAATAGTCGACAGGCAACGCAACTCCATCAAAAGCACCATCATTGATGCTCACGGTCCCAGTGTGCAACATATCCATGTTTCAATCACAACTAATCCAGCAGGTAACAATGAGCAGCTCCTTTTTTGGAGTACGGGACAACTCCACCCTCGTCGGAAGCTTAGATCTGAAGGCATCAGTGGAGCCAGCCAAGGTGGGATCCCCCACCGATGTCCCTTCTACCATCGCAACAATAAGGAGGGAATTGAAGGAAGCCCACACCAGCTCGTCCTAGTGCCCAGTTGAACATATTTGGGTGTGTGTGTGTGTGCGTGGGCGTGTGTGAAAGGATCGAGATGGACCTAGAGGGGGGGGGGGGTGAATAGGTACAATTACAAATTTTAATTGTTACTTAGCAATTTTGGGCAATAATGCGAAATATGAAGTTTAGCCTAACAATTGCAAGTATGATGCTATGAGCTAAGCAAGGTAACCAAGTAACACAAGTAGGAGAGTAAGCAAGTACAATATGATATAAGTAAGACTAAGAGACAGGTAACCACAAGTAGGGAGTTAGGGTTAGGGATAACCACAACTCTGAGAGATGAGGATGTATGCCGATGTTCACTTCCTTGGAGGGAAGCTACGTCACCGTTTAGAGAGGTGGATGTTACCACGAAGGCACACCAACGCCACGAAGGCTCACCCTATTCTCTCTTTGAGACAACACCATGAAGGCGTTTCTCAACCACTAGCGGTAGACCTTGGGGTGGTCTCCGAACCCTCACAAACTTTCCAGGGGTAATCACAAAGTTCGATTCCTCTCCGAATGACTCCTACTGCCTAGGAGTCTCCAACCTCCAAGAGTAACAAGAGCGTTGGGAAATGCTCAAGAACTTGCTCAAATCACGAATTCCTTTGGTGAAAAGAAGGGGAAGGAGTGGATCTATCACTTGATTGGAGAACTTCTCTCAAATGCTCCTAAATCCCTTGGGGATCTAGGACTTGCTGTTGGGGATCAAGAGAGGCAGTGAGATGTGTTCTTAGAAAGCTCAAAGTGAATGGTCAGTCTTATCCCGTGACAGGGAGAAGGCTATATATAGTGATAATGTAAAACAGACCATTGAGCCACACAGTGTGTTGGAGCTGTCGGACGTCCGGTAAGTACCGGACGACTGGTGACTCAGATTGGACCGGACGTCCGGCCGGGCCGTCGGTCGTCCGGTCGTTGGAAAGCCTACCAGGCCACAGAAGTCGCATGGGCCACACAGCCAGCGGACGTCCGGAAGACGCCGATCGTCCGGTGGCCGGACATCCGATGGGGTCGAAAATCCATTAATAACCGTTCTGTTGGGTCAGTACCGGACATCCGGAGAGGAATGGCCGTCCGGTGACCGGTCATCCGTTGAGACCGGACTTCCGCTAATATTCATTCTGTGAAGATGCACCGGATACCCGGGGAGAGCCGGATGCCCGATCGGCTGTGAGAGGTCGGACATAATCTTGAGACATAATCCGCTAATATATATCCACACACGGTCCTTGAGACATAATCCTGAGATGTACTTGAGACATAATCCTTGAGACATAATCCTGAGATGTACTTGATAAACATGATTAGTCCCAATATGCATGTTGTCATCAACATCAAAATACGATTAAGGGCATGATTGCACTTTCAATCTCCCCCTTTTGGTAGTTGATGACAACGTGCATGCACTTCACAATATGTAAAAAAAACTTTGAATATCAAATGGATTTGTTGTGCAGCTCCCCCTAAACATGTGCATAAACAAAATAATCGTGAAGAGAGCCCCCCCTCAATACGATACCAACACAACCAAATCTCATCAACAAGATAACAAGATAACATAAAACAGAATGGGCTCCATAAATGGTTCATCACTCATAGCATAGTACATAATAAGATAGTACATAATATCATAACATTACATAGATAAGTGCCTACTCCCCCTTGGCATCAAATACCCAAAAGGGTCATAAAATCATCACATAGCATCATCATCATCAAGAGCACCACTGCCACTAGCCTTGTCAAAGAAATCAGCCCACTCAGGACCCGAGGGAAAACCAAAGTGAGAAGGTGGTTCATCAGGAAGACGTTCATCGTCACTAACATCGTAAACTCTGGAGTCTCTCAGACGAGCCTTTAGAGCATTCTTGGAGGTGACCATGCGAGTGACAACATCGTGATTTTGGGAGCAATGAAAGGTGAACACCTTCATCATGGCAAAGTGAGCCTTCCCAAGAAAGTGAGCTATGCGCCCAAAGGATGTAGATCCAGAAGAAGTAGAACGAGCAGGAGGAGGAACACTAGCAGCAGTCTGACGAGCAAGAGCAGGGTCCTTAGGGACCCAATCATCTGCCATGTGAGGTGGAATAACCCACCGCTCATGTAAGTGAGTGTGGGTAATGGGAAATGGAGCTACACTCTCAATGAAAGCCTGAAGAAAGGGAGCATGAGAAAAAGCCCGCTTGTGCTGAAAACAAGCGAGACGGATCTCATGCCACAAAAAATGAGGGACATTGATCTTACCCTCTGGAGATGTATAGAGGCGATGCATGAGATCAATGCAGTAGCTATTGCAAGAGCCCTTGTCACCCATCTTGGGATAAATGGTGCGAATGACACACTGATAGATGATGTAGAAAGGTGAGCGCCAGATGGAGACTTGTTTCAAGCCCTTTTGTTTCTCATCCTTAGTCATTTCACCCAAAGGCTTGAGAAGATCCGCACAGACATCAATGCCCTTGGGCCTATGGTTTGGGTCATCCGTATGGATTTTGGAACCGGTGTCAGGGAAACCAAGGGCAACAACAAATTGAGAATAAGATGCCGTGAGTACGTTGCCGGAAGTCATCCAAGTGACAGTGTTATTTGGACCAAAGTAACAGGTGGCATAGAATTGATGAATGACAGCTTGGTTAAAATCATGCTGAAATGAAAATGGAGTAGCAATATTTGATGACTCGATGAGCTCAATAGCCCCCGGATATTTCACCAGATGTGCGCGAATATGCTCTAAGTCAATGCAGAAATTGTTGGGGAATGTAGTAATTTCAAAAAAAATCCTACGCACACGCAAGATCATGGTGATGCATAGCAACGAGAGGGAAGAGTATCGTCCACGTACCCTCGTAGACCGAAAGCGGAAGCGTTAGCACAATGCGGTTGATGTAGTCGTACATCTTCATGATTCGACCGATCCAAGTACCGAACGTACAACACCTCCGAGTTCAGCACACGTTCAGCTCGATGACGTCCCGCGAACTCCGATCCAGTAGAGCTTCACGGGAGAGTTTCGTCAGCACGACGGCATGGTGACGGTGATGATGTTGCTACCGACGCAGGGCTTCGCGTAAGCACCGCTACGATATGATCGAGGTGGAATATGGTGGAGGGGGGCACCGCACACGGTTAGAATAGATCAATATCAATTTGTGTGTCTAGAGGTGCCCCTTGCCTCAGTATATAAAGGAGGAGAGGAGGGGAGGGGCCGACCCTCTCTATGGCGCGCCCCGGGGAGTCCTACTCCCACCGGGAGTAGGATTCCCCCCTTCCATGTAGTAGGAGTAGGAGTCAAGGAAAGGGAAAAGAGAAGAGAAGGAAGGAGGGGGCGCAGCCCCTCCCCCTAGTCCAATTCGGACTAGGCCTTGGGTGGGGGGGGGGGCGCAGCCTCCCCTCTCTCCTTCTCCTAAAGCCCAATAAGGCCCATATACTCCCGGCGAATTCCCGTAACTCTCCGGTACTCCGATAAATACCCGAATCACTCAGAATCTTTCCGATGTCCGAATATAGTCGTCCAATATATCGATATTAACATCTCGACCATTTTGAAACTCCTCGTCATGTCCCCGATCTCATACAGAACTCTGAACTACCTTTGTTACATGAAAACACATAACTCATAATATAAACCGTCAGCGAACGTTAAGCGTGCGGACCCTACGGGTTCGAGAACTATGTAGACATGACCGAGACTCATTTCCGATCAATAACCAATAGCGGAACCTGGATGCTCATATTGGCTCCCACATATTCTATGAAGATCTTTATCGGTCAAACCACATAACAACATACGTTGTACCCTTTGTCATCTGTATGTTACTTTCCCGAGATTCGATCGTCGGTATCTCAATACCTAGTTCAATCTCATTACCAGCAAGTCTCTTTACTCGTTCTGTAATGCATCATCCTGCAACTAACTCATTACTCACATTGCTTGCAAGGCTTATGGTGATGTGCATTATCGAGAGGGCCCAGAGATACCTCTCCGATAATCGGAGTGACAAATCCTAATCTTGAAATACGCCAACCCAACAAGTATATTTGGAGACACATGTAGAGCACCTTTATAATCACCTAGTCACATTGTGACTTTTGGTAGCACACAAAGTGTTCCTCCGGTAAACGGGACTTGCATAATCTCATAGTCATAGGAACATGTATAAGTCATGAAGAAAGCAATAGCAACATACTAAACGATCAAGTGCTAAGCTAACGGAATGGGTCAAGTCAATCACATCATTCCCTAATGATGTGATCCCGTTAATCAAATGACAACTCATGTCTATGGCTAGGAAACTTAACCATCTTTGATTCAACGAGCTAGTCAAGTAGAGGCATACTAGTGACATTATGTTTGTCTATGTATTCACACATGTACTAAGTTTCCGGTTAATACAATTCTAGCATGAATAATAAACATTTATCATGATATAAGGAAATATAAATAACAACTTTATTATTGCCTCTAGGGCATATTTCCTTTAGTCTCCCACTTGCACTAGAGTCAATAATCTAGATTACATCACCATGTGATTTAACACCAATATCCACATATGTATGTGGTTAACACCCATAGTTCACATCGTTATGTGACCAACACCCGAAGGGTTTACTAGAGTCAATAATCTAGTTCACATCGCTATGTGATTAACACCCAAAGAGTACTAAGGTATGATCATGTTTTGCTCGTGAGAGAAGTTTAGTCAACGTGTCTGTCACATACAGAGCCGTATGTATTTTGCAAATATTCTATGTCTACAATTCTTTGCACGGAGCTACTCTAGCTAATTGCTCCCACTTTCAATATGTATCCAGATTGAGACTTAGAGTCATCTGGATCGGTGTAAAAGTTTGCACCGATGTAACTCTTCACGACGAATTCTTTTATCACCTCCATAATCGAGAAACATTTCCTTAGTCCTTACTAAGGATATTCTTGACCGTTGTCCAGTGATCTATTCCTAGATCAAAATTGTACTCCCTTGCCAAACTTAGAGCAAGGTATACAATAGGTCTGGTACACAGCATAGCATACTTTATAGAACCTATGACTGAGGCATAGGGAATGACTTTTCATTCTCTTCCTAATTTCTGGCATGGTCGGTGTCGGTGTCAAAACCGACGGATCTCGGGTAGGGGGTTCCGAACTGTGCGTCTAGGCGGATGGTAACAGGAGACAAGGGACACGATGTTTTTACCCAGGTTCGGGCCCTCTCGATGGAGGTAAAACCCTACTCCTGCTTGATTAATATTGATGATATGGGTAGTACAAGAGTTGATCTACCACGAGATAAGAGAGGCTAAACCCTAGAAGCTAGCCTATGGTATGATTGTTGTTCGTCCTACGGACTAAAACTCTCCGGTTTATATAGACACCGGAGAGGGCTAGGGTTACACAGAGTCGGTTACAATGGGAGGAGATCTTCATATCGAATCGCCAAGCTTGCCTTCCACGCCAAGGAAAGTCCTATCCGGACACGGGACGAAGTCTTCAATCTTGTATCTTCATAGTCCGGGAGTCCGGCCATCCGGACACCCCCTAATCGAAGACTCCCTCAGTAGCCCCCGAACCAGGCTTCAATGATGATGAGTCCGGCGCGCAAGTTTGTCTTCGGCATTGCAAGGCGGGTTCTTCTCCAAATTCCATGTACCTATCGAATAGTGTCCGGCTTCTAGTGCATGCTGCACTCCTTAGCTTCTGTGCCCAATAACGACCATCTTCCACGTGTCAGACGAATGCGAAAAGCCAGGGAGTTTTTTCACTTACCCCCCTAGCTGCGTAAATGAGCCGCCCATAAAAGAGACGAGGATTTAGATCCAATTCACACCATCTTCCCTCCGCGAGCATTCATCAGAGCGCCTTCGACAGAGATCCATTCTACCATGGCCGGTCGATGCAGCCCCTCCTCTCGCCTCTCCGGCCCTCGACCCGGAGATTGGGAGCGGTGTTCCGTCCCGCATAGCGAGCTAGTAGTGCTCCAATCCAAGGGGCTCCTCCCCCAGCATATATGGTCCCAGTTCGAGCCGGGATTGCCACCTATAGCGGCGGAGAGCAGGCGGAGAGCGTCCCCAATCCCTCCCAAGGAGAGCGGGTATACCTAGTTCCTTATTTAATAAGAGGACTTGGATTTCCAATTCATCCGTTTCTTCGAGGGCTACTGGAGTTCTACGGCCTCCAGCTACACCATCTAACGCATGCCTCCATACTGCATGCTGCGGGCTTTGTGGCTCTCTGTGAGCTGTTTTTGGGCATCGAGGCCCATTTCGCGCTGTGCAAGAAGTTGTTCTGCCTTGTACCCCGTTATCAGGAGGGTTCAATTTATCAAGTGGGCGGAGCCGAACTATGGCGCATCGCCGGGACCGGATATCTATCCAGAACCCCAAAGAAGGCGTCCGAGGACTGGCCTTCAGAATGGTTTTATATAGACGACGTCCCCCTGCCGGACCCTGTATGGATCGGCCTCCCCGAGTTCAATAACACTCCGTTGAAGAAACGCCTGAGCTGGCGCCCACGGAACCCTTAGAGGGAAACTGATAGGGACGTCCTTTACCTGATGAGCCGGATAAGGTTGTTGGCTCATTCCGTACTGACCATGATCGAGGTCATGGCCACATGCATCATGTGGGGGGTGCAGCCGCTTCAGTACAGAGGCCACCCCATGTGGGATTTCAATGGGGAGGACGACGCCACCCGGTGCGGTCGCAAGGGGCCGGATTCGGCTGCCACTCTAACGAAGATCTTATCCGCTTTGTACAAGGGAGAAGAAGAGGAATTCCTCCGTGTCAACCCACGGGGCGGATTCTCCATGTACAGTCCTCCAAGCTAGGTGAGCGAACACTTTCACTTGCCTACCCGCTTTAAAATTCCCATAATTGAGTACTTAGTCTAGCAATTTTAACGCAGGAGCTGCGCCAGACTGTGAAGGAGATAAACAGCCCTCCTCCACAACCCGAGGACCCGGAACGGTCCCTCGACCCAGACTCCCAAGAGGACCCGGACTTATGTGTGGAGCTAATTGATGGGGTGTTTCATCAATTGAGTAAGGACAACACCTTAGTGGCCATTACAGCCGATTATCCCGGACTACTTCCAGCCTCAAAGGTAACCGAGACCGAAGTCCTAGTACTTTCAAGAGGATCCATCCATGCTTATTTTGATTGCCGTAAACCAATAATGTTTCATTTTGCAGGGGAAGTCCTTGAGGCGGAGGGTCGAGCCCGCTGTGGGTAGCCAACAAGGGCCATTGAAGCCAGGCAGGCTAAAGAGAAGTGCGGACCGGATCGAGACACCGGCGCAACGGTACGGCGTGCAACTTTAACGCCTAGGATTTATGCCCTCAAGGCATACTAAC
Source organism: Triticum aestivum (assembly GCF_018294505.1). NCBI lineage: Eukaryota > Viridiplantae > Streptophyta > Magnoliopsida > Poales > Poaceae > Triticum > Triticum aestivum. The sequence goes on from NC_057801.1 coordinate 720,507,804, forward strand.
GCTCATGCTCCCCTCAGGAAGAAGAGCGCCCGCCGGACTATATCCACCGGCCAGGCTTCAAGGCCGGGTCCGGAAGCGGAGGCGAACACGGGGCGTGCACCGGACGTTCCTCCGACAGAGGATGTAGACGGGCTATCTGCCACCCATTCAGAGGTAGAGAGTGCCATGAACCATTGGCGTCGCCGGACTGTTCTTCGTGACGCATGTTTTTCCCAAGAGGCGTTGGACGCCTTTAATACAGGAGATGCGTACCTCCGTGCCGCTCAAAATGGTCTAGCCAGAGCCACAGAGCAGTATGTGAAAGACATACGGGTGAGTAAATCTGATGGTTATATATGTCAGTAGCCCCCGAGACTTGAAACAGTTAAGATAACTGATTTAAGGATCATATGTTATGCAGGATCTTACAAAAAAGAATGCGCAACTGTCCCAGGAGCTGGAAGAGTGCAAGGCCCGACTTGAGGCCGCACTGGCCGCTTCAGAGAATGCCAAGGGGACCCCCTCAGGTAATATATACTTCGAAAGATAATTCTGTTGTGAAGTGCGGCATGTGTGCAATTCTGACAATAACAGTGCAGATGGGGCCAGAGTGAATCCGGACAAGCAACAACTCTTGCGCCAGTTAAAGGCCGGCGAGAGTGTGCCGACGAGGGTGAGGCAAGAGAAGAACAAGCTTCAAGACGCCAATACCCAGCTGGGCGAGGAACTAAAGGATGTTCGTGCTCAACTGTCTGATTTCGTAAAGGAGAATTGGAGACTTCGACGCGACATTTTTAGTAAGTGCTTAAACGAATCTTCGAAAAAGAGTTCGGCGAGGAAGTCGATTGACAGAGCTATGTCTGCAGATATGCTGACAGGTCGGCCTGCGGAGGAAATGCCCGGTTCTGGGGGGGGACCTTCTCCCCGAGCTATTGCAACTGCACGAACGAGTTCGGCAGGCGATGCAAGGCGTCGTCCAGGCTTTGTGGCCATCCCTCTCCCTGCCCGAAGGCCTTGGAGAGCTTGCAGAGAAGCTGAAGGGAGTGCAGCAGCGCTTCCGATTATGGAAGATATCGGCCTACTGTCAAGGCGCCAGGGAGGCCTGGGCCATGGTGAATACGCGGTATACGAAGGTGGACCCAAACCACATGGCCGAGGTCGGCCCTGTGGGGCCCGACGGGAAGGAGATCCCTGTCAGTTTGGTGTATGGCCAGGTAGAGCTGGCCGCCAAGTATTCCCAACAGGACTGTAAATTAGACAGCCTGTTAGATGGTATTGAAGAAGAATATACCCAGTCAAATTGTCTATGTAATTTAAAATGACATGTAAAATGCCTTCTAGCCGGATTGTAGATCGTTTGTCATTGCGGACCTTTTCGCTTCAACCTCTGGACCCGATAGTCCGGAGTGTGTCCGAATACCCTCTCGGTTATGTAAGAACCGGGGCATGCATGGAGACCAGGCGTAGGGGTCATAAGTGCTTTAGCAGACAAGTGCCCAACTAGTTATGTTATATTACATGGTTAGTAAGAAACATCTTCCAGGGAGAATAGTTTCGTTAGGGGTTCCTTTCCCTGGGAGGCATGCCCTAAAGTGCATGTCCGGACTGCATAAAAAAGTAGAAAAGCATCTGGGGCCAGATAAATAAACAAGTGAAAAATCATCTTTTAGTTCACCGACCAAATATTCCCTTAAGAACACTAGCTTTCGGCTTCACCCAATCTGAGGTACACATCCGGCTGACCCGGCAGTAACAATCACAGAGGTGCTCCCTTTACCACCTAGCCGAACAAAAGGGAACGTAGGGGTAAGCACAGGAGCCAGGCAACCCACCTTGGCCAAAAATTAAGTCATATCGATGCATATAATGGTGCATAAAAGGTTCATGCAGAAGTGTCACACATGTTTTGGGCATGAGGCCCGTGTATATAAGCTTCTGATAAAGAAGCCCCCAGGGATAATGAGCGCGGGTGGCGCGTCAATTATGTGCGAACAACGTGCAAGCAAACCCCTAAAGGCTTGGGAGAAAAAAGGGGGGGGGAGAGAGAAATACTAGGCAGCTATTTTGTAATAATAAAAAAAGGTGACAGAGGAAGGAGACGAACACAGAGTCCGGCGCTAGGCGTAGAATCTTCGTAGGTGTGCTGTGTTCCATGGGTTCGGCTCGAGTCGGTTGTCCGATGCGTTTCGCAGACGGTACGCTCCACCAGTCAGGACTTGGTAGATTATGAAGGGACCCTCCCATTTGGACTTGAGTTTGTCATTTTTCTTGTCCGGCAGGCGTAGAACTAGTTCGCCAACATTGTAAGTTTTGGCCCGTACTTCTCTGCTTTGATATCTTCGAGCCTGCTATTGATAGAATGCGGAACGGGCTTTTGCCACGTCGTGCTCCTCCTCCAATGCGTCCAAGCTGTCCTGCCGATCGAGCTCGGCTTCTCTTCCTTCGTACATGCGCACGCGAGGTGAGTCAGGAATTATGTCGCAGGGCAGGACCGCCTCTGCGCCGTATACCATAAAAAATGGTGTGAATCCGATAGTGCGATTTGGCATGGTCCGCAGCCCCGAGAGTACGGAGTCGAGCTCCTCTACCCAGTGCGTGTTAGATTCCTTGAGGGATCGCACTAATCTGGGTTTGATGCCGCTCATGATTAGACCGTTGGCTCGCTCGACTTGACCGTTAGTTTGTGGGTGATAGACTGAAGCGTAATCGAGCTTAATGCCCATGTTTTTGCACCAGAGTTTAACTTCATCGGCCATAAATTTTGTGTCGTTGTCAGTAATGATGTTGTGGGGGACGCCGTAACGGTGTACAACCCTGGATATGAAGTCTATCACCGGTCCATATTCGGCCGTCTTAACAGGCTTGGCCTCTATCCATTTGGTGAATTTGTCCAGCATGACCAGTAGATATTTTTGCTTGTGGGTTACTCCTTTAAGGGGTCCAACCATGTCAAGCCCCTAGACCGTAAAAGGCCAGGTAATGGGTATGGTTTGGAGGGTGGTAGGCGGCATGTGGCTTTGATTAGCGAATAATTGGCAACCGACGCATCGCTGGACTAAGTCCTGAGCGTCTGCCCGGGCCGTCGGCTAGTAGAATCCGGTACGGAAGGCCTTGCTCACAAGGGCCCGGGCTGCGGCGTGGTGCCCGCCGAGTCCGGCGTGAATCAGCCAGTAGGTTCCGCCCTTCCTCTTTGGAGATACACCTTTGAAGGACTCTGGTGGTGCTTTTCTTATAAAGCTCTCCTTCGTGGACTTTATAGGCTTTAGATCGCCGCACTATGCAGCGTGTCTCATTTTGGTCCTCGGGAAGTTCCTGCCTAGTTAAGTAGGCTAAGAATGGTTCTGTCCACGGGGCAATTACTGCCATTATTACGTGGGCTGAGGGTGTGACTTCATTGACGGAGTCGGCCATTGTGTCAGGGTGTTCGGGGTCAGGGGATGCTTCTATTGTTATTTCCGGATTCCCCTTCCCACTGTACGGATGGCTTGAATAGCCTTTCCAGGAAAATGTTGGGGGGGACTGCATCGCGCTTTGCGCCGATGCGTGCCAGGACGTCTGCTGCCTGATTATTTTCCCGGGCTACATGGTGGAATTCCAGCCCTTCGAACCGAGCTGACATATTTAGGACGGCGTTGCGATAAGCTGCCATTTTCGGATCTTTGGCATCAAAGTCTCCATTTATTTGGGATATAGCAAGGTTCGAATCCCCACGCACCTCTAGGCGTTGAATGCCCATGGAGACTGCCATCCGGAGGCCATGTAGAAGGGCCTCGTATTTGGCTGCATTATTGGAGTCCGTATACATTATTTGGAGTACATATTGGACTGTATCTCCTGTTGGGGACGTCAGGACGACGCCAGCCCCCAGAGTCGCCAGCATTTTGGAGCCGTCGAAGTGCATGGTCCAGTTGGAATATGTGCCGTACTCTTTAGGGAGTTCGGCTTCAGTCCATTCAGCGACAAAGTCGGCCAAAGCTTGCGGCTTGATGGCTCGCCGTGGCTTATATGTTATGTCGAACGGGAGGAGCTCAATGGCCCATTTGGCAATCCGGCCCGTGGCGTCGCGGTTTTTTATGATATTGTTAAGGGGTACTTCTGAGGCTACTGTTATCGAACACTCTTGAAAGTAGTGTCATAGCTTCCAGGATGCCATGAACACTGCGTATGCTATCTTTTGGTAATGCAGGCACCAGGAGGAATCTGGCCCAGTAATGGTGTACTGTTTCCCTGGGCTCTTGCCGAATTTGGGATAGATCCCTTATATTCGGGTGGGCAGGTGGTTTTAAATTCGGAACCTCGCCCGATCTAAGACTCAGGGGCCAAGAAATTTCCGAACTCGGAAGCTTGTTTTCTTGGACGTTATCCAATGAATCAGGCACGCTGCCTGGCTTTAGGTTTAGGGCTTGGGTGACGTCCTCCCCTCCGCGGATGTCCGGCTTGGGGGGATCAGGAAGCCGGACACATCTGGTCCTTAGGATGGGTGAAGATTCGCCGCATTGTTCCTCCACCACTCCAACATGGTGGGTGACCTGGGGAGAGTCAATCTCTCTCAGATCGGGTTTAAGCCCAATCTGGCCGTAATCTGTAGCGACTCCCAGGGCGGTGATGCGATCCAAGAGCTCGTTTAAGGAAGAGAGCTCCATCGGATCTAACTGCTTGGCAAGTTCCGAGCTGATGTGGAGATTGCTTTCGATGACCCAAGAGGTCATCGTCGGCGCGGCGGCTGAACAGGCGGTCATTAAAAAACTGCCTAGCCGGAGAGTTTGGCCGAAAGCCAAAGCTCCTTTAGCAACAACGTCGTCTTTAAAGATGGGGTGCGACATCCTTCCTGACGGTGATGACACAGATGAACTCTCAATGAAAGCACCAATGTCAGTGTCAAAACCGGCGGATCTCGGGTAGGGGGTCCCGAACTATGCGTCTAGGCGGATGGTAACAGGAGACAAGGGACACGATGTTTTTACCCAGGTTCAGGCCCTCTCGGTGGAGGTAAAACCCTACTCCTGCTTGATTAATATTGATGATATGGGTAGTACAAGAGTTGATCTACCACGAGATCAGAGAGGCTAAACCCTAGAAGCTAGCATATGGTATGATTGTTGTTCGTCCTACGGACTAAAACTCTCCGGTTTATATAGACACCGGAGAGGGCTAGGGTTACACAGAGTCAGTTACAATGGGAGGAGATCTTCATATCGAATCGCCAAGCTTGCCTTCCACGCCAAGGAAAGTCCTATTCGGACACGGGACGAAGTCTTCAATCTTGTATCTTCATAGTCCAGGAGTCCGACCAAAGGTCATAGTCCGGCCATCCAGACACCCCCTAATCCAGGACTCCCTCAGTCGGGTTTTGAGTCTTACTCAACTTCAGACCTTTGTAACACAGGCAAGAATTCCTTCTTTGACTGTTCCATTTTGAACTACTTCAAAATCTTATCAAGGTATGTACCATTGAAAAATCTTATCAAGCGTCTTGATCTATCTCTATAGATCTTGATGCTCAATGTGTAAGTAGCTTCACCGAGGTCTTTCTTAAAAAAAAAACTCCTTTCAAACACTCCTTTATGCTTTCCAGAGAATTCTACATTATTTCTGATCAACAATATGTCATTCACATATACTTATCAGAAAGGTTGTAGTGCTCCCACTCACCTTCTTGTAAATACAGGACTTTCCAAAAGTCTGTATAAACCATATGCTTTGATCAAATCATCAAAGCATATATTCCAACTCCGAGATGCTTGCACTAGTCCATTGATGGATTGCTGGAGCTTGCACATTTTGTTAGTACCTTTGGGATTGACAAAACCTTCTGGTTGTATCATATACAACACTTCTTTAAGAAATATCCATTTAAGGAATGCAATTTTGACATCCATTTGCCAGATTTCATAAAATGTGGCAATTACTAACATGATTCAGACAGACTTAAGCATCATTACGAGTGAGGAAATCTCATCGTATTCAACACCTTGAACTTTTCGAAAACCTTTCGCAACAAGTCGAGCTTTATAGATAGTAATACTACTATCAGTGTCTGTCTTCCTCTTGAAGATCCATTTATTTAACTTGGCTTGCTGATCATCGAGCAAGTCAACCAAAGTCCACACTTTGTTCTCATACATGGATCCTATCTCAAATTTTTTATGGCCTCAAGCCATTTTGCAGAATCTGGGCTCATCATCGCTTCCTCATAGTTCGTAGGTTCATCATGGTCTAGTAACATGACTTCCAGAATAGGATTACCGTACCACTCTGGTGCGGATCTTACTCTGGAAGACCTACGAGGTTCGGTAGCAACTTGATCTGAAATTTCATGATCATCATCATTAACTTCCTCACGAATTGGTGTAGGAATCACTGGAACTGATTTGTGTGATGAACTACTTTACAATAAGGGAGAAGGTACAATTACCTCATCAAGTTCTACTTTCCTCCCACTCACTTCTTTCAAGAGAAACTCCTTCTCTAGAAAGGATCCATCTTGGCAACGAATATCTTGCCTTCGGATCTATGATAGAAGGTGTACCCAACAGTTTCTTTTGGGTATCCTATGAAGACGCACTTCTCCGATTTGGGTTCAAGCTTATCAGGTTGAAACTTTTTCACATAAGCATCGCAACCCCAAACTTTAAGAAACGACAACTTTGGTTTCTTGCCAAACCATGGTTCATAAGGCGTCGTCTCAATGGATTTTGATGGTGCCCTATATAAAGTGAATGCAGTTGTCTCTAATGCATAACCCCAAAAAGATAGTGGTAAATCGGTAAGATACATCATAGATCACACCATATCTAATAAAGTGCGGTTACGACGTTCGGACACACCATTACGCTGTGGTGTTCCATGTGGCGTGAGCTGTGAAACTATTCCACATTGTTTTTACATGAAGGCCAAACTCGTAACTCAAATATTCTCCTCTACAAACATATTGTAGAAACTTTATTTTCTTGTTACGATGATTCTCCACTTCACTCTGAAATTCTTTGAACTTTTCAAATGTTTTAGACTTGTGCTTCATTAAGTAGATATACTCATATCTACTCAAATCATCTGTGAAGGTCAGAAAATAACGACACCCGCCACGAGCATCAACACTCATTGGACCGCATACATTGGTATGTATTATTTCCGACAAGTCAGTAGCTCGTTCCATTATTCCGGAGAACGGAGTTTCTAGTCATCTTGCCTAAAAGGCACGGTTTGCAAGCATCAAATGATTCATAACCAAGTGATTCCAAAAATCCATCTTTATGGAGTTTCTTCATGCACTTTACACTTATATGACCCAAACGGCAGTGCCACAAATATGTTGCACTATCATTATCAATTTTGCATCTTTTGGCATCAATATTATGAATATGTGTATTACCATGATCAAGATCCAACAAACTATTTTCATTGGGTGTATTACCATCGAAGGTTTTATTCATATAAACAGAACAATAATTATTATCTGCCTTTAATGAATAATCGCATTGCAATAAACATGATCAAATCATATTCATGCTTAACGCAAATGCCAAATAACATTTATTTAGGTTCAACACTAATCCTGAAAGTATAGGGAGTGTATGATGATGATCATATCAATCTTGGAACCACTTCCAACACACATCGTCACTACACCCTCAACTAGTCTCTGTTTATTATGTAACTCCTATTTCAAGTTACTAATATTAGCAACCGAACAAGTACCAAATACGCAGGGGCTACTATAAACACTAGTAAGGTGCACATCAATAACCTGTATATCAAATATACCCTTGTTCACTTTGCCATCCTTCTTATCCACCAAATATTTAGGGCATTTTTCTGCTTCCAGTGACCATTTCCTTTGAAGTAGAAGCACTTAGTTTCAGGTTTTGGTCCAGCTTTGGGCTTCTTCACGGGAGTAACAACTTGCTTTCCATTCTACATGAAGTTCCCCTTCTTTCCCTTTGCCCTTTTCTTGAGACTAGTGGTCTTGTTAATCATCAACACTTGATTCTCTTACTTGATTTCTACCTTCATTGATTTCATCATCATGAAAAGTTCGGGAATCGTTTTTGTCATCCCTTGCATACTATGGTTCATCACGAAGTTCTACTAACTTGGTGATGGTGACTAGAGAACTCTGTCAATCACTATCTTATCTAGAAGATTAACTCCCACTTGATTCAAGCGATTGTAGTACCCAGACAATCTGAGCACATGCTCACTGCTTGAGCTATTCTCCTCCATCTTTTAGCTATAGAACTTGTTGGAGACTTCATATCTCTCAACTCGGGTATTTGCTTAAAATATTAACTTCAACTCCTGGAACATCTCATATGGTCCATGACGTTCAAAATGTCTCCGAAGTCCCGATTCTAAGTCGTTAAGCATGGTGCACTAAACTATGAAGTAGTCATCATATTGAGCTTAGCCAAATGTTCATAATGTCTGCATCTGCTCCTGCAATAGATCTGTCACCTAGCGGTGCATCAAGGACATAATTCTTATGTGCAGCAATGAGGATAAACCTCAGATCACGGACCCAGTCTGCATCATTGCTACTATCATCTTTCAACTTAGTTTTCTCTAGGAACACATATAAAACATAGGGAAGCAATAATGCGAGCTATTGATCTACAACATTATTTGCAAAATACTATCAGGACTAAGTTCATGATAAATTAAAGTTCAATTAATCATATTACTTAAGAACTCTCACTTATATAGGCATCCCTCTAATCATCTAAGTGATCACGTGATCCAAATCAACTAAACCATGTCCGATCATCACGTGAGATGGAGTAGTTTTCAATGGTGAACATCACTATGTTGATCATATCTACTATATGATTCACGCTCGACCTTTCGTTCTCAGTGTTTCGAGGCCATATCTGCATATGCTAGGCTCGTCAAGTTTAACCTGAGTATTTTGCGTGTGCAAAACTGTCTTACACCCGTTGTATTTGAACATAGAGCTTATCACACCCGATCATCAGGTGGTGTCTCGGCACAAAGAACTTTCGCAACGCTGCATACTCAGGGAGAACACTTATACCTTGAAATTTAGTGAGAGATCATCTTATAATGCTACCGTCAATCAAAGCAAAATAAGATGCATGAAGGATAAACATCACATGCAATCAATATAAGTGATATAATATGGCCATCATCATCTTGTGCTTGTGATCTCCATCTCCGAAGCACCATCATGATCACCATCGCCACCGACGCGACACCTTGATCTTCATCGTAGCATCGTTGTCGTCTCGCCAACTATTGCTTCTACGACTATCGCTACCTCTTAGTGATAAAGTAAAGCAATTACAGGGCGATTGCATTGCATACAATAAAGCGACAACCATATGGCTCCTACCAGTTGCCGATAACTCTGTTACAAAACATGATCATCTCATACAATAAAATTTAGCATCCTATCTTGACCATATCATATCACAACACGCCCTGCGAAAACAAGTTAGATGTCCTCTACTTTGTTGTTGCAAGTTTTACGTGGCTGCTATGGGCTAAGCAAGAACCGTTCTTACCTACGCATCAAAACCACAACGATATTTCGTCAAGTTAGTGATGTTTTAACCTTCTCAAGGACCGGGCATAGCCACACTCGGTTCAACTAAAGTTGGAGAAACTGACACTCGCTAGCCACCTATCTGCAAAGCACGTCGGTAGAACCAGTCTCTCGTAAGCGTACGCGTAATGTCGGTCCGGGCCGCTTCATCCAACAATACTGCCGAACCAAAGTATGACATGCTGGTAAGCAGTAAGACTTGTATCGCCCACAACTCACTTGTGTTCTACTCGTGCATATAACATCTACGCATAAACCTGGCTCGGATGCCACTGTTGGGGAACATAGTAATTTCAAATAAATTCCTACGCACACGCAAGATCATGGTGATGCATAGCAACGAGAGGGGGAGAGTATCGTCCACGTACCCTCGTAGACCGAAAGCGAAAGCGTTAGCACAACACGGTTGATGTAGTCGTACGTCTCCATGATCCGACCGATCCAAGTACCGAACGTACGGCACCTCGGAGTTCAGCACACGTTCAACTCGATGACTGATACGTCTCCAACGTATCTATAATTTTTGATTGTTCCATGCTATTATATTACCTGTTTCGGATGTTTATGTGCTTTATTTTACACATTATTATCATTTTTGGGACTAACCTACTAACCGGAGGCCCAGTCCGTATTGCTGTTTTTTTGCCTATTTCAGTATTTCGAAGAAAAGGAATATCAAACGGAGTCCAAACGGAATGAAACCTTCGGAAGCGTGATTTTTGGAACGAACATGATCCAGAGGATTTGGAGTGCAAGTCAAGAAGCAGCCGAGGCGGCCATGAGAGGGTAGGGCGCCCCCCCTATAGGGCGTGCCCCCTGTCTTGTGGGCCCCTCAGGTGGCCACCGACGTACTTCTACCTCCTATATAAGCCTACATACCCCGAAAACATCCAGGGAGCCACCAAAGAAATATTTTTGCCACCGTAACCTTCTGTATCTGCGAGATCCCATCTTGGAGCCGTCGCCAGTGTTCTGCCAGAGGGGGATTCCACCACGGAGGGCTTCTACATCAACACCATAGCCCTTCCGATGAGTTGTGAGTAGTTTACCACAGACCTTCGGGTCCATAGTTATTAGCTAGATGGCTTCTTCTCTCTTTTTGGATCTCAATACAATGTTCTCCCCCTCTCTTGTGGAGATCTATTAGATGTAATCTCTTTTTGCAGTGTGTTTGTCGAGATCCAATGAATTGTGGGTTTATGATCAAGTTTATCTATGAATAATATTTGAATCTCCTCTGAATTCTTTTATGTATGATTGAGTTATCTTTGCATGTCTCTTCGAATTATCGGTTTGGTTTGTCCTACTAGATTGATCTTTCTTGCCATGGGAGAAGTGCTTAGCTTTGGGTTCAACCTTGCGGTGTTCTTACCCAGTGACAGAAAGGGTTGCAAGACACGTATTGTATTGTTGCCATCGAGGATAAAAATATGGGGTTTATATCATATTGCTTGAGTTTATCCCTCTACATCATGTCATCTTGCTTAATGCGTTACTCTGTTCTTATGAACTTAATACTCTAGATGCATGCTGGATAGCAGTCGATGTGTGGAGTAATAGTAGTAGATGCAGGCAGGAGTCGGTCTACTTGTTGCGGGCGTGATGCCTATATACATGATCATGCCTAGATAATCTCATAATTATTCGCTTTTCTATCAATTGCTCGACAGTAATTTGTTCACCCACTGTAGTACTTATGCTATCTTGATAGAAGCCACTAGTGAAACCTATGGCCCCCGGGTCTATCTCTTATCATATTTTCTTTAAATCTACTTTTATTTGCATCTTTATTTTCTGCATCTATATTATAAAATACCAAAAATATATTTATCTTATCTTATTATCTCTATTCGATCTCACTTTCGCAAGTGGCCGTGAAGGGATTGATAACCCCTTTATTGCGTTGGTTGTGAGTTCTTTGTTTGTTTGTGTAGGTGCGTGGGACTTGTGAGGAGCCTCCTACTAGATTGATAGTCAAGACATACCAAGTACCCATCACAAACTCATCTCCCTCGCATTTACATTATTTTCCATTTGCCTCTCGTTTTCCTCTCCCACACTTCACCCTTTCCGTTTTATTCGCCCTCTCTTTCCCAATCTCCTCCTCTCTTTCGTTTGCCTCTTTCTGTTCGCTTGTGTGCCTATTTGTCCTTATGGCTTTGCCCAAGAGTACCGACCTCCTTCTTAGAAGGATGGATGAGATTGAATCGAATATTAGAAGCTTTATGAATTTGCAATTTGAGCATAATAATTTCTTCAGAAAAGAGCTTAAAGAACAAAAAGGGTTTTTGAGTTTTATGAATAAGGAGCTTGATGATATGGACAAAGAATTTTATGGTGTGAATGCTCAAATTACCCGGCTTGAAAATTCTATAGCCAAAATTTCTGATAAGCAAGCCACCTTACTTAATAAGATGGCTACCAAACCAGAAAAGTTGTTTTGCAATATGAATCTTGAAAATTATGGGACTGAAGATGAGTCAACTTTACCAAAAAGGCGTCCCAAAAATTCGGAGTTTTTAGATCTTGATGCTAAATTTGGTAAAAGTAGGATTGGAGAGGTCATGAATTTAAATAGCATTGCACCCACTATCTCGGATTTCAGGGAATTTGATTATGATAATTGTTCTTTAGAAAGTTGTATTTCCTTGTTGCAATCCATTGTTAATTCTCCACATGCTTATAGTCAAAATAAAGCTTTTACCAAACATATCGTTGATGCCTTGATGCAATATTTTGATGAAAAACTTAATTTGGAAGTTTCTATACCTAGAAAACTTAATGATGAGTGGGAACCTACTATAAAGATTAGAATTAAAGATCATGAGTGTTTTGCTTTGTGTGATTTGGGTGCTAGTGTTTCCACGATTCCGAAAACTTTATGTGATATTCTAGGTTTCCATGATCTTGATGATTGCTCTTTAAATTTGCACCTTGCGGATTCCACCATTAAAAAGCCAATAGGAACGATCAATGATGTCCTTATTTTTGCAAATAGAAATTTTGTGCCCGTTGATTTTATTGTTCTCGATATAGATTGCAATCTTTCTTGCCCTATTATTCTTGGTAGACCATTCCTTAGAACGATTGGTGCAATTATTGATAAGAAGGAAGGGAATATTAGATTCCAATTTCCATTAAAGAAAGGCATGGAGCACTTTCCAAGAAAGAAAGTCAAATTACCTTATGAATCTATTATGTGAGCTACCTATGAACCAAGTGTCAAAGATGGCACTACTTAGATCTATCTTCGCTTTTATGCCTAGCTAGGGGCGTTAAACGATAGCGCTAGTTGGGGGGCAACCCAATTTTCTTTATGTTATTTGTTTTTGTTCCTGTTTAGTGATAAATTTTGCTTCTACTTTCTGTTTATATGTGTTTTTATCTTTTAATTAGTGTTTGTGCCAAGTAGAACCTATAGGATAACCTATGATGATAGTTGATTTGATTCTTCTGGAAAACAGAAACTTTGCGCTCACGAGAAAAAATTCAATAAATCATAGAAACGAGATTTTGCATTGATTCTTTTTGCTGCTGATCAATAAATAAATGTTTTAGAACGTCAAATTTTGTAGTATTTTTAAGGTTCCAGAAGTTTGCGTTAGTTACAGATTTCTACAGACTGTTCTGTTTTTAACAGATTCTGTCTTTCGTGTGTTGTTTGCTTATTTTGACGCATCTATGGCTAGTATGTAAGGGTATGAACCATAGGGAACTTGGAATACAGTAGGTTTAACACCAAAATAAATAAAGAATGAGTTCATTACAGTACCTTATGTGGTGGTTTTGTTTTCTTTCACTAACGGAGCTTATAAGATTTCCTGTTGAGTTTTGTGTTGTGAAGTTTTCAAGTTTTGGGTTAAGCTTTTATGGACTATGGAATAAAGGGTGGCAAAGAGCCTAAGCTTGGGGATGCCCATGGCACCCCAAGATATTTAAGGATAGCCAAAAGCCTAAGATTGGGGATGCCCCGGGAAGGCATCCCCTCTTTCGTCTTCGTTCATTGGTAACTTTACTTGGAGCTATATTTTTATTCGCCACATGATATGTGTTTTGCTTGGAGCGTCGTGTGTTATATTAGTATTTGCTTTTTAGTTTACCACAATCATCCTTGCTGTACACACCTTTTGGGAGAAGCCTATTTGATTATAATTTATTAGAATATGCTATGTGCTACGCTTATATCTTTTGAGCTTGATAGTTTTTGCTCTAGTACTTCACTTATATCTTTTAGAGCATGGCGGTGGATTAATTTTGAAGAAATTGCTAGTATCTCATGCTTCACTTATATTATTTTGAGAGTATCTTAGAACAGCATGGTATTTGCTTTGGTTATGAATTTGGTCCTAGAATGATGAGCATCCAAGTTGGGTATTATTAAAAGTTATCATAGAAAGTAAATTGGATGCTAGGATCAATTTGATGCTTGATAATTGTTTTGAGATATAAAGGTAGTAATGTTAGGGTCATGCTAGTGGATAATTATGAAATTGAGAAATACTTTTGTTGAAGTTGGCAAGTCCCGTAGCATGCACGTATGGTAAAAGTTGTATGACAAATTTGTTGCATGGGTGCTCTTTTGAGTGTCTTCCTTATGAGTAGCAGTCGGGGACGAGCGATGGACTTTGTCCTACCAATCTATCCCTCTTGGGGCATGCGTAGTAGTACTTTGCTTCGAGGGCTAAGTAGACTTTTGCAATAAGTATATGAGTTCTTTATGACTAATGTGAGTCCATGGATATACGCACACTCATCCTTCCACTTTGCTAGTTTCTATTTTACCGCGCAACTTTCGCTGGTAGCATAAACCCATTATTTACCCTCCTCAAAACAGCCACCATACCTACCTATATGACATTTCCATAGCCATTCCGAGATATATTGCCATGCAACTGTCCACCGTTTCGTTTATTATGACACGTTTCAGCATTGTCATATTGCTCTTTGCATGATCATGTAGTGGACATCGTATTTGTGGCAAGGCCACCTTCATAATTTTCATACATGTCACTCTTGATTCATTGCATATCCCGGTACACCGCTGGAGGCATTCATATAGAGTCATATTTTGTTCTAGCTTTGAGTTGTAATTCTTGAGTTGTAAATCCATAAAAGTGTGATGATCTTCATTATTAGAGCATTGTCCCAGTGAGGAAAGGATGATGAAGACTATCCCCCACAAGTCGGGATGGGACTTCAGACTTTATAAAAATAAAAGAGGCCAAAGAATCCCACAAAAAAGATAAAGAGAAAAAAAAGAGAAAGAAAAAAAAGGGGAAAGAAAAAAAAAGAAAAAATGAGAGAAAAAGAGAGAAGGGACAATTTCTACTATCTCTTTTTCCACACTTGTGCTTCAAAAATAGCACCATGATCTTCATGATAGAGAGTCTCATATGTTGTCACTTTCATATACTAGCGGGAATTTTTCATTATAGAACTTGGCTTGTATATTCCAATGATGGGCTTCCTCAAAATGCCCAAGGTCTTCGTGAGCAAGCAAGTTGGATGCACACCCACTTAGTTTCTTTTGTTGAGCTTTCATATATTTATAGCTCTAGTGCATCTGTTGCTTGGCAATCCCTACTCACTCACATTGATATCTATTGATGGGAATCTCCATAGCCCGTTGATACGCCTAGTTGATGTGAGACTATATTCTCCCACTTTTTGTCCTCACAACCACCACAGTAGACCACCATAGTGCTATGTCCATGGCTTGCGCTCATGCATTGCGTAAGAGTTGAAAAAGCTGAAGAGTGTTAAAAAGTATGAACCAATTGCTCGGCTCGTCATCGGGGTTGTGCACGATGGGAGTATTTTGTGTAATGAAAATGAAGCATAGCCTAACTATATGATTTTGTACGGATAAGCTTTTTTGGCTATGTTATTTTGATAGGACATGATTATTTGTTAGTATGCTTTGAAGCATTATTTTTTTTATGTTTTATAAGCTTTTATCTTGAGTCATTTGGATCTGAACATTCATGCCACAATAAAGAAAATTATATTGAGAATTATGCTAGGTAGCATTCCACATCAAAAATTCTGTTTTTATCATTTACCTACTCGAGGACAAGCAGGAATTAAGCTTGGGGATGCTTGATACGTCTCCAACGTATCTATAATTTTTGATTGTTCCATGCTATTATATTACCTGTTTTGTATGTTTATGGGCTTTATTTTACACATTATTATCATTTTTGGGACTAACCTACTAACCGGAGGCCCAGCCTGTATTGCTGTTTTTTTGCCTATTTCAGTATTTCGAAGAAAAGGAATATCAAACGAAGTCCAAACGGAATGAAACCTTTGGAAGCGTGATTTTTGGAATGAACGTGATCCAGAGGATTTGGAGTGCAAGTCAAGAAGCAGCCGAGGCGGCCACGAGAGGGTAGCCCCCCCCTATAGGGTGCGCCCCCTGTTTTGTGGGCCCCTCAGGCGGCCACTGACGTACTTCTTCCTCCTATATAAGCCTACATACCCCGAAAACATCCAGGGAGCCACCAAAGAAATATTTCCGCCACCGTAACCTTCTATATCCGCGAGATCCCATCTTGGAGCCATCGCCGGCGTTCTGCCGGAGGGGGATTCCACCACGGAGGGCTTCTACATCAACACCATAGCCCTTCCGATGAGTTGTGAGTAGTTTACCACAGACCTTCGGGTCCATAGTTATTAGCTAGATGGCTTCTTCTCTCCTTTTGGATCTCAATACAATGTTCTCCCCCTCTCTTGTGGAGATCTATTCAATGTAATCTCTTTTTGCGGTGTGTTTGTCGAGATCCGATGAATTGTGGGTTTATGATCAAGTTTATATATGAATAATATTTGAATCTTCTCTGAATTCTTTTATGTATGATTGAGTTATCTTTGCAAGTCTCTTCGAATTATCGGTTTGGTCTGGCCTACTAGATTGATCTTTCTTGCCATGGGAGAAGTGCTTAGCTTTGGGTTCAATCTTGTGGTGTTCTTAACCAGTGACAGAAAGGGTTGCAAGACACGTATTGTATTGTTGCCATCGAGGATAAAAAGATGGGGTTTATACAATATTGCTTGAGTTTATCCCTCTACATCATGTCATCTTGCTTAATGCGTTACTCTGTTCTTATGAACTTAATACTCTAGATGCATGCTGGATAGCAGTCGATGTGTGGAGTAATAGTTGTAGATGCAGGCAGGAGTCGGTCTACTTGTTGCGGACATGATGCCTATATACATGATCATGCCTAGATAATCTCATAATTATTCGCTTTTCTATCAATTGCTCGACAGTAATTTGTTCACCCACCGTAGTACTTATGCTATCTTGAGAGAAGCCACTAGTGAAACCTATGGCCCCCGAGTTTATCTCTTATCATATTTGCTTTCAATCTACTTTTATTTGCATCTTTATGTTCTACATCTATATTATAAAATACCAAAAATATATTTATCTTATCTTATTATCTCTATTAGATCTCACTTTCGCAAGTGGTCGTGAAGGGATTAACAACCCCTTTATTGCGTTGGTTGCGAGTTCTTTGTTTGTTTGTGTAGGTGCGTGGGACTTGTGAGGAACCTCCTACTGGATTGATACCTTGGTTCTCAAAAACTGAGGGAAATACTTACGCTACTGTGCTGCATCACCCTTTCCTCTTTAAGGAAAACCAATGCAAGCTCAAGACATAGCAATGACATCCCGCGAATTTCGATCCAGCAGAGCTTCACGAGAGAGTTTCTTCAGCACGACGGCGTGGTGATGGTGATGATGTTGCTACCGATGCAGGGCTTCGCCTAAGCACCGCTACGATATGATCGTGGTGGAATATGGTGGAGGGGGCACTGCACACGGCTGGAATAGACCAATAGATCAATTTGTGTGTCTAGAGGTGCCCCTTGCGTCACTATATAAAGGAGGAGAGGAGGGGAGGGACTGGCCCTCTCTATGGCGCGCCCTGGGTGTCCTACTCCCACGGGGAATAGGATCCCCCCCTTCCATGTAGTAGGAGTAGGAGTCAAGGAATGGGAAAAGAGAAGAGAAGGAAGGAGGGGGCGCAACCCCTCCCCCTAGTCCAATTCGCACTAGGCCTTGGGGGGGCGCGCAGCCTCCCCTCTCTCTTTCCCCTAAAGCCCAATAAGGCTCATATACTCCCCGGTGAATTCCCATAACTCTCCGGTACTCCGATAAATACCCGAATCACTCGGAACCTTTCCGATGTCCGAATATAGTCGTCCAATATATCGATATTTACGTCTCGACCATTTCGAGACTCCTCGTCATGTCCATGATCTCATCCAGAACTCCGAACTACCTTCGTTACATGAAAACATATAACTCATAATATAAACCGTCACCGAACGTTAAGCGTGCGGACCCTACGGGTTCGAGAACTATGTAGACATGACTGAGACTCATTTCCGGTCAATAACCAATAGCGGAACCTGGATGCTCATATTGGCTCCCACATATTCTACGAAGATCTTTATCGGTCAAACCGCATAACAACATACGTTGTTCCCTTTGTCATCGGTATGTTACTTGCCCGAGATTCGATCGTCGGTATCTCAATACCTAGTTCAATCTCATTACCGGCAAGTCTCTTTACTCGTTCCGTAATGCATCATCCCGCAACTAACTCATTAGTAACATTGCTTGCAAGGCTTATGGTGATTTGCATTAGTGAGAGAGCCCAGAGATACCTCTCCAACAATCGGAGTGACAAATCCTAATCTCGAAATACGCCAACCCAACAAGTACCTTCGGAGACACCTGTAGAGCACCTTTATAATTACCGAGTTACGTTGTGACGTTTGGTAGCACACAAAGTGTTCCTCCGGTAAACGGGACTTGCATAATCTAATAGTCATAGGAACATGTATAAGTCATGAAGAAAGCAATACCAACATACTAAACGATCAAGTGCTAAGCTAACGGAATGGGTCAAGTCAATCACATCATTCTCTAATGATGTGATCCCGTTAATCAAATGACAACTCATGTCTATGGCTAGGAAACTTAACCATCTTTGATTCAACGAGCTAGTCAAGTAGAGGCATACTAGTGACATTATGTTTGTCTATGTATTCACACATGTACTAAGTTTCCGGTTAATACAATTCTAGCATGAATAATAAACATTTATCATGATATAAGGAAATATAAATAACAACTTTATTATTGCCTCTAGGGCATATTTCCTTCAGAAATGCAGGGATAGACCCTTAGGAATGATGATAGTGGTAAAAATGTCTGCCTGGACATTAGTGTGAAAACGAGTGTCTTGGGAGTCGCTAACAACAGAGAATTGGTCAATATCATGACGAAGCTTAAGATAAGAAGCTATGGGAACCTCATTGAACCTTTCAATGTTGCGGCCGAGAGGAAGTGGAGGTTCAAGAAAGATGCGGCGGGCATCACCTTGAGGTTGCACCGGAGGAGGAGGAGGCATGAAGGTGGGCCGTCGAGTTCCCGGCTTGGGGGCAGTAGTGCGAACAACAACAAACTCGGCCCGCTCCGTAGACTCCAGGTCATCTTCATAGTTGGATTCCTCCGTTGAGGAGTCGCTAGCAGGGCTGTGAGGGTGGGCGGGACGCTTCCAAGGATGACCCTTCTCTTGCGAATCATCGGAGCCACCGGGACAAGATGGACATGATGGCCCACCAGTGACCTGCTTGCGTGCGGAGTGCTTGGTTCTTGGCATCTCGGCCTAGGGGAGGAAGAAAAAACAAATCACCTATCCACCTTCACAGATCGAAGAGAGGTTCGATTGATGAGGGGAGAAATAAGAGGATGTGCTACCTTGGAAGGATGAACGAGAAGGGGAGGGGATCCACGGGGCGGTGCAGGAGCCATGACGGCGACCGGGATGACCCAGCCTATGGAGAGATGGCGAGAAGCACGACCGGCGCGCGACCACATCAAGGAGAGTGAGCAGCGGCGGTGGAGAGGAGATGGGGAACGAGCAAGGTTAGGTTTAGGAACTACTCAACAAACACCCTCCGCTTATATAGGCGGGCCAAGATTTGACCGGACGACCGGTGCGGGGCGGACATCCGGGGCCTGCCAGGTAGCGGACAACCAGTAAAAACGGACGTCTGACGCTATAGGACAGGGGCGAAATTAACGGAAGTCCGGACTCACCGGACATCCGGTATGAGTGAGGGAGTCCTGGATTAAGGGGTCCTCGGACAGCCGGACTATTGATGTGGGCCGGACTGTTGGGCTATGAAGATACAAGACTGAAGATTCTCTCCCGTGTCCGAATGGGACTCTCCTTGGCGTGGAAGGCAAGCTTGGCGACCGGATATGTAGATTCCTTTCTCTGTAACCGACCTTGTACAACCCTAGTCCCCTCCGGTGCCTATATAAACCAGAGGGTTTAGTCCGTAGAGGCATAGACATACACAATCATAATCCTCATAGGCTAGACTTCTAGGATTTAGCCATTATGATCTCGAGGTAGATCAACTCTTGTAATACTCATATCATCAAGATCAATATAGCAGGAAGTAGGGCATTACCTCGATAGAGAGGGCCCGAACCTGGGTAAACATCATGTCCCCCGCCTCCTGTTACCATCGTCCTTAGACACACAACTCGGGACCCCCTACCCGAGATCCGCCGGTTTTGACACTGACACATCATCGGGGGCTCTGCCACCGAAATAACACCATCGGCCCATCTTATTATGGCAGTAATTGCCCCATGGACTGAACCCTTCTTGGCCTACCTTAATAGGCGAGAACTCCCAGAGGATCAAAATGAAGCGCATTGCATTGTCCGGCGCTCGAAAGCCTACAAGGTCCACGAAGGAGAACTCTGCAAGAAAAGCGCTACCGGAGTACTTCAAAGATGTATCTCCGAGGAAGAGGGGAGGCAGCTCTTGGCTGAAATTCATGCCGGTCTCAGTGGTCACCATGCCACAGCTCGGGCCCTTGTAAGCAAGGCCTTCCGTACAGGATTTCATTGGCCGACCACCCGAGCAGACGCACAGGACCTTGTCCAACATTGCGTCGGATCCAACTTTTCGCCAACCAAAGCCATATGCCACCCACTGCTCTTCAAACAATCCCCATAACTTGGCCTTTTGCTGTCTGGGGGCTTGATATGGTCGGACCCCTTAAGGGAGGAAGCAATAAGAAAAAAACACTTGTTGGTCGTGATGGATAAATTCACTAAGTGGATAGAGGGCATACCAGTTAAAACAGCCGAATCCGGACCAGTGATAGACTTCATATCCGGTGTTGTACACTGTTACGGTGTTTCTCACAGCATCATCACTGATAACGGCTCCAATTTCATAGCTGATGAGGTGAAAACCTGGTGCAGTAATCTGGGCATCAAGCTCGATTACACCTCCATCTATCACCCTCAAACAAACAGTCAAGTCGAGCGAGCCAATGGTCTTATTAGAGCGACATTAAGCCCAGATTTGTGTGGTCTTTGAAAGAGTCAGACACGCACTGGGTTGAGGAGCTCGATGATACGTCTTCATCGTATCTACTTTTCCAAACACTTCTACCCTTGTTTTGGACTCTAACTTGCATGATTTGAATGGAACTAACCCAGACTGACACTGTTTTTAGCAGAACTGCCATGGTGTTATTTTTGTGCAGAAATAAAAGTTCTCGGAATGATCTGGAAATCCACGGACCTACTTTTCAGAATTCATAAAAAATACTGGCAAAAGAATCAGCATCAGGGGGCCCACACCCTGTCCACGAGGGTGGGGGGCGCGCCCCTCCCCTAGGGCGTGCCCCCTGCCTCGTGGGCCCCCTGGACGTCCACTGACCTCAACTCCAACTCCATATATTTGCTTTCGCGGATAAAAAATCAGAGAGAAAGAATTATCGCGTTTTATGATACGGAGCCGCCGCCAAGCCCTAAACTCTCTTGGGAGGGCTGATCTGGAGTCCGTTCGGGGCTCCGGAGAGGGGAATCCATCGCCGTCGTCATCATTAACCATCAATATCATTAACCATCCTCCAATTTCATGATACTCACCGCCGTGCGTGAGTAATTCCACTGTAAGCTTGTTAGACGGTGATGGGTTGGATGAGATTTACCATGTAATCTAGTTAGTTTTGTTAGGGTTTGATCCCTAGTATCCACTATGTTTTGATATTGATGTTGCTATGACTTTGCTATGCTTAATGCTTGTCACTAGGGCCCGAGTGCCATGATTTCACATCTGAACCTATTATGTTTTCATGAATATATGTGAGTTCTTGGTCCTATCTTACAAGTCTATAGTCACCTATTATGTGTTATGATACATTAACCCCGAAGTGACAATAATCGGGATACTTACCGGTGATGACCGTAGTTTGAGGAGTTCATGTATTCACTAAGTGTTAATGCTTTGGTCCGATACTCTATTAAAAGGAGGCCTTAATATCCCTTAGTTTCCATTAGGACCCCACAGCCACGGGAGGGTAGGACAAAAGATGTCATGCAAGTTCTTTTCCATAAGCATGTATGACTATATTCGGAATACATGCCTACATTACATTGATGATTTGGAGCTAGTTCTGTGTCACCCTATGTTATAACTATTACATGAGGAATCACATCCAACATAATTATCCATCACCGATCCAATGCCTACGAGCTTTTCACATATTGTCCTTTGCTTAGTTACTTTGTCGTTGCCACTATTACAATTATTACAAAACTGCTATTGTTACTTTTGCTACTATTACCGTTACTTCCATACTACTTTGCTACTAAATACTTTGCTACAGATACTAAGTTATCTAGGTGTGGTTGAATTGACAACTAACTGCTAATACTTGAGAATATTCTTTGGCTCCCCTTATGTCGAATCAATAAATTTGGGTTGAATACTCTACCCTCGAAAACAGTTGCGATCCCCTATACTTGTGGGTTATCAAGACTATTTTCTGGCGTTGTTGCCGGGGAGCATAGCTTTATTCTTTGAGTCACATTGGATTTATATCTTCTGATCACTATGAAGAACTTGAAAGATGAATGAACTAAGATTTATCCCTCAACTACGAGGGGAGGTAAGGAACTGCCATCTAGCTCTGCACTTGATTCTCCTTCTATTATGAGTAAACTTGCGACACCTAAACCTACTTTTGCTATTAATTTTGATATGTCGCATGTTATTGATGATGCCACTTCTGCTATGCATGATACTTATGATGAAACTACTTCTATGCTTGATACTACTGTGCCATTAGGTGAATTTCTTGATGAACAACTTGCTAGAGCTAGGGAGAATGAAATTATTGAAACTGATAATATTGATGATAGTGATGATGAAGGTTCTCCCCCTAAATATGAATTGCCCGTTGTTCCTGAGGGTTATGTTATGGATGAAGAAACTGCTAGAGATTTTCTTGCTTGCAATGATAGATCAGATCTTAAGAAATTATTAGCTAAGCTGAAACAAAAGTCTCTGAATGCTAGAATGAAACATGACCCTGCTTTTGCTACTTCACCTATCTTTGTTACTGATAAGGATTATGATTTCTCTGTTGATCCTGAGATAATTACTTTGGTTGAATCTGATCCTTTTTATGGCAATGAATTTAAAACCGTAGTGGCACATCTTACTAAGTTAAATGATAGAGCCACCCTGTTTATTAATGATGAGAAATCTCGCTATTATTATATCCTTAAAATATTTCCTTTCTCATTAAAGGGTGATGCTAAGAAATGGTTTAATTCTCTTGATCCTGGTTGTGTGCGTAGTCCCCAGGATATGATTTATTACTTCTCCACTAAATATTTCCTAGCTAATGAGAAACAAGCTGCCTTAAGGGAGATATATAATTTTGTGCAAATCGAAGAAGAGAGTCTCCCACAAGCTTGGGGGAGGCTTCTCCGATTACTTAATGCTTTGCCTGATCATCCTCTTAAGAAAAATGTAATACTTGATATCTTTTATAATGGACTAACCGATGCTTCCAAGGACCACCTGGATAGTTGTGCTGGTTGTGTTTTCAGAGAAAGGACAACTGACCAAGCGGAATTGCTATTGAATAATATGTTGGCAAATGAAAATAATTGGACACTTCCTGAACCAACTCCTAAGCCAACTCCAAAGAAAAGAGGTGTTCTATTTCTCAGTCCTGAAGATATGCAAGAGGCAAAGAAATCTATGAAAGAGAAAGGTATTAAAGCTGAAGATGTTAAAAATTTACCTCCTGTCAAAGAAGTACATGGCCTTAATATACCACCTAAAGAAATACAAGGTCTTGATAACCCGACACGGGTAGTGAAGGTAAACTCTCTTTATGGATATGATAAAGTTGAAATCCCGTCTACTAAGTTTGCTAGCCGATGCTTTGATGAATTTGATGATTTTATGGATAAACAAGGAAATTTCAATGATTATGTTAGTAGACAATTGAAAATTAATTTTTACATGATTGGACGCTTGAGTGATTATACGTCTAGAGTTAAGGGTGAACTTAAACTCACTAGTAAACATGCTTCTATGGTTACCACTCAAGTAGAACAAGTACTTAAGGCTCAGAGTGATTTGCTTGATGAATTAAATAATAAACATGATTTTGTTGTTAGAGTGGCTACTAGAACTGGTAAAATGAATCAGGAACCTTTATATCCTAAAGTCCACCCTAAGAGAATTGAGAAAGATTCTCAGAAAAATAATTTAGATGCTCCTAGTCCTTCTAAAAAGAAGAAAAAGAAAAATGATAGGACTTTGCATGCTTCTAATAAACCTGTTGTAGACACACCTGAGAATCCTAATGATATTTCTATCTCTGATGCTGAAACACAATCTGGTGATGAACATGAACCTAGTGATAATACTAATAATGATGTTCATGTAGATGCTCAACCTAGCAATAACAACGATATAGAAATTGAACCTGCTGTTGATCTTGATAACCCACAATCAAAGAATCAACGGTATGATAAGAAAGACTTCGTTGCTAGGAAGCATGGTAGAGAAAGAGAACCATGGGTTCAGAAGCCCATGTCGTTCCCTCCTAAACCATCCAAGAAAAAGGATGATGAGGACTTTGAGCGCTTTGCTGAAATGATTAGACCTATCTTTTTGCGTATGCGCTTGACCGACATGCTTAAGACGAACCCTTATGCTAAGTACATGAAAGATATCATTACAAATAAAAGAAAGATACCTGAAGCCGAAATATCCACCATGCTTGCTAACTATACCTTTAAGGGTGGAATACCTAAGAAACTTGGTGATCCAGGAGTACCCACTATACCATGCTCCATTAAGAGAAATTATGTTAAAACTACTTTATGTGATTTAGGAGTCGGTGTTAGTGTTATGCCTCTTTTCTTATATCGTAGACTTGAATTAAATAAGTTGACTCCTACTGAGATATCTTTGCAAATGGCCGATAAATCAACTACTATACCTGTCGGTATTTGTGAGGACGTGCCTGATGTTGTTGCAAATGTTACTACCTTAACAGACTTTGTCATTCTTGATATTCCTGAGGACGACAGTATGTCGATTATCCTTGGTATACCCTTTTTAAATACTGAAGGTGCTGTTATTGATTGCAACAAAGGCAATGTCACTTTTCATGTTAATGGTAATGAGCATACGGTACACTTTTCGAGGAAACAACCTCAAGTTCACAGCATAAATTCTATTGGTAAAATTCCATCAATTATATTTGGAGGTTTTGAATTTCCTCTTCCTACTGCAAAGAAGAAGTATGATATTCTTATTATTGGGGATGTTCATATCCCCGTTGAGGTAACCTAGTGTCATTTCGAAATTTCTCCGGTTTCATGCGATTCAGAATGAGTTTGTTAACAAGACTTGATCAACCTTGTTAGTGGATTCCTTTTGACGAGCATGAGATGGATGAAGTTAGAAGGCACAACCTTCTGTACCCTCTCTTTACTTCCTGTTACTTAGAATAAATAAAGTAGAAATAGTATATTTTGTCTGTTTTCGGAATTATCCATTCAATAAAAAAATATCCCGAAAATAAAAGTTCTCCAAATGCCCTGCCAATTTAATATGATTTTTTCTGGAATATTTAAGAATATCTGGTACCGAGAACACATCAGGGGGAGCAAGCACCTGGCCACAAGGGTCCAGGGCGTGCCCACCCCTACAGGGCGCGCCTCAGGGTGTGCATCGGTTTTTTCGGTTTGATTCGGTTCGGTTTATATGGTTTTTGGTTTATACGGTTTTTATACTTCGGTTTATACAGTTTTATACATAGATACGGTTTGGTTTCGGCAATTAACCATTTAAGTTCGGTTTGGTTTCGGTAATAACCAAAATAACCAAAGTTGACGCGAATTTTTGAATGACATGTAATTGTTTTATCACATTATTCAATCTATGTATGTAGATTAGTTTTTTTTCTTCTGAGAACTGTGATGGCAGACATGATTTGGCTGCATATGTGCGTACTCCGTGCGCCAGATCGAGGCATCTATGACCGATGAGGCGTTGACAGAGATGTATGTACATGTACTAGGTAAATTTGAGAACAAAACAGAGGAAGAGCACAACGTGTGCTAGCCTCCAGGTTTTTTACGTGAAACAAATATGCCACGAAACACCACATCGCTAGCCTCTAGCCTCCATGCTCCTTTTTTTTGAGAAAAAGCCTCCACGCTCCTGGTCCAAGGCTCCAAGCACAGTGCCAGCCTCCATCTAATGCACTAGGCAGCCCAAGGCCTAGTTCCAAGCACCAGCCTCCAGCAGTCCAGCTCGTGCGCTAGCCGCGCTGCACAATTTAGTCCCACCTCACGGAGCGAGCAACAATGAGACGGGTGGATGTCTATAAAAGGAGGGATGACGGGAAGGATCAACGCAACACTGCGGTTGTTCAACACACAGTGGAGCTATTTTCGGTTTTTTGGTTTAACTGAAAACCATCGGTTTCTAACCGAAAAAACAGTATGTTAAACGGTTTCCATATTTGGGAACTGAAACTGAACCTGAAACCTGAAAAAACTGAAATTTCAGTTCGGTTTGGTTTTTTTGGTTTGGTTTTTGGTTTTCGGTTCGGTTTTGCACAGGCTGAGGCGCGCCCCCTACCTCGTGGGCCCATGGTGGCCCCCCTCCACTTATTCCTGCACCCACACTCTTCCTCTTCGTTCCAAAAAATCACTATCCAGCTCAAGCACGAGTTCTAGCTCATTTTGCTGCCATTTTCGATCTCCTTTCTCAAAGCTCCATTCACAAAACTGCTTTGGAGGATTGTTCTTTGGTATGTGACTCCTCCAATGATCTAATTAGTTTTTGTTCTAGTGCTTTATTCATTGCAAATTCTTCCTGCTAAGGTGACCCTGTTCTTGAGCTTTCATGTTAAATTTATGAAGTCCCAAGTAATTCTAATGCATGATAGAGGCTCTAGGCACTTGTGGGAGTAGTTGCTATCAATCTTATTGAGTTTGATTCACTTTTATTTTGAGTTACTAAAAATTTCATAAATTTTGCAGAGGAAAAAATATGTCCAGGAAAATGTATCAAGGTGGGTTCTTCAAGGAAGAAAGGACCCAGGCTTGCAATACGTGAGCAGGATGATGAACGACCAAGGGTAGCTGATGTGCGGCCTTGTGAATGGCCGTCATAGGAATTTATGGTCAAAGTGGGCATCAAGGATGAATTTGATGCATATGTGCGTAATGCTGACCTTGAGGACTTCATGCAAGACAAGTGTCCTCAATACCACTATTTGACTGATTCTTTTGTGAGAAGGTTTAAATTTACATCTTCGCGCAATTCTTAGAATGTCCTGTTTGATTTTTATGATAAATCTTATACCATGGACTTAGAAGACTTTACTAACGCTTGTAAACTCCCGCAGTGGGGCAGTGTTAATGAACCTCATAAATCTGAATATAAAGACTTTCTTGCTAGTATCACTGTGGGAGAATCCAGAGAAATAGCACAAGCTACCATAGGGAGCATTCATTTTCCTGCTATACATTATTTTGCTCTCTTCATTGGTAGATGCATTAACGGTAAAGATGAAGCATGCCACATGTGTGTCCCTGATCTTTGTGTTCTCAAGAGTGCTGTATTAGGTGATAAACAATACAACTTGGGGGCAATTGTTGCACGTAGGTTGCATCATAATGGTTTAGCTGGATACTTGTTTGGAGGAATTTATGCGACCCGTATGGCTAATTATCTCGGTATACCTGTGCATGAAAATGATACGGGGTTGCTTCCCGCTTATTTAGATTATATTGCCATGGTTAGTCATCATTTTCTTGAGAGGAATGAACAATCCCTCCAGTATCGAATAATCTTTGACAAACGTCGTGATGTCCATATTACTCTCCCTGCTCCTGCCCTCTTTGACTATCAGGCAAAAGGAAGATATGTTATAACCAGGGAGGAGGCGAATGAGTACGAGAGGAGGACAGAAGCGGCTCGCCGCCATGCTGCAGCCCAGGAGGCAATGGCTGCTGCATCTCGGTACGACCCCAGTTACAACTATGATATCAACCAGGCAATCCATGGCCATAGACCAACTTAGGCCAAAAGCCTAAGCTTGGGGGAGTACGTATTCCTCACCGACTTTACATTCATGTTCACACATTCATTCTAGTGTCGGTGCTCATACTCTTTCATTGTACTATCCATGCTAGTTTATTTTATTTTATTTCTTTCTTCTTGTGTGTTTGAATAATCTTGAGAAAAACAAAAAAAATTAGTAATAGCTTTTAGCTAGTGTATTTTCCATGCATGTAGTAGTACTAATTAAAAGAAAAACTCAAAAAGATTCCTCATTATTCTTTTTCCTTGTTGGGAGCTTTCCCGTGTAAATAGTTTTATTTCTTTTCTTTTCCTTTGGGGGTCAAGAGGAGAAGACCATAATGAAAATGTCTAAGTGGCTCTCATATGCATGATTTTTTATTTAACCAAGAGCCCATATTACTTTGTCTTCTCTCTTCAAATGAATGCTTGCAGATTCCAGCTTAGTCCAATGCACGTGCACTATTGTTATTATTCACACCGTTCGGTCATGCAAGTGAAAGGCGATAATGATGATATATGATGAAATGATTGAGATAAGAGGAGCTTGTATGAACTCGACCTCTCTTGTTTTTGTAAATAAACATGTTTGCAATGACAATAAGGGACTATAGTTGCTTATGCCATTCTTAATCAGCTAGGGGCTTATAATGGTTTACCTTGCATGCCAACATGCTATTAAAATGGTTGTGATGTGGTATGATAGGGTGGTATCCTCCTTTGAATGACTTGAGTGACTTGACTTGGCACATGTTCACGCATGTAGTTGAAACAAAATCAACATAGCCTTCACGATATTTATGTTCATGGTGGATTATATCCTACTCGTGCTTGCACTCAGTATCTATTAATTTTAATGCATGTTCATGACTGTTGTCGCTCTCTCAGTTGATCGCTTCCCAGTCTTCTTCTAGCCTTCACTTGAACTAAGCGGGAATACTACTTGTGCATTCACTTACATAAATCCCAAAGTTATTCCATGTGAGTCCACCATACCTTCATATATGCGGTATCTACCTGCCGTTCCAAGTAAATTTGTATGTGCCAAACTCTAAACCTTCAAATGAAATTCTGTTTTGTATGCTCGAACAGCTCATGTATCAACTAGGGGCTGTCTGTATCTTCCATGTTAGGCGGGTTATTCTCAAGAGGAGTGGACTCCGCTCCTCAATCATGAGAAAATGGCTGGTCACCGGGATGCCCAGTCCCATGCTCAAATCAAATCAAAATAATTAAACAAAACTCCCCCAGGATTGTTGTTAGTTGGAGGCACCCGTTGTTTCGGGCAAGCCATAGATTGATGCTTGTTGCTGGAGGGGGAGTATAAACTTTACCATTCTGTTTGGGAACCACCTATAATGTGTGTAGCATGGAAGATATCGAGATCTCTCAGTTGTTATGTTGATAATGAAAGTATACCACCCAAAATATTATTATCTTTGTTTAAAAAATCGAGCTCTAGCACCTCTATAAATCCCTGCTTCCCTATGCGAAGGGCCTATCTATTTACTTTCATGTTGATTCATCACCCTCTTATTTAAAATCACCCGCTGGAGAGCACCACTGTCATTTGCATGCATTACTATTAGTTTATATTGGGTATGACTATGACTGGATCTCTTTTACCATGAATTACAATGTTTAGTCAGTCCTTGTTCTTTAAAGGTGCTCTGCATTTATGTTTTGCGGTCTCAGAAAGGGCTAGCGAGATACCATCTTGTTATATCATATTATGATTGTTTTGAGAAAGTGTTGTCATCCGAGTTTTATTATTATTGCTCGCTAGTTGATTATGCCATTGATATGAGTAAACATGAGACCTAAGCATTATTGTGAATATGGTTAGTTCATAATCTTTGCTGAAAACTTGAATGCTGGCTTTACATATTTACAACAACAAGAGCAAACAAAGTTTGTAAAAGTTTTTCTTTACCACTTTTAGTTTATCAACTGAATTGATTGAGGACAAGCAAAGGTTTAAGCTTGGGGAAGTTGATATGTCTCCGTCGTATCTACTTTTCCAAACACTTTTGCCCTTGTTTTGGACTCTAACTTGCATGATTTGAATGGAACTAACACGGACTGACGCTGTTTTCAGCAGAACTGCCATGGTGTTATTTTTGTGCAAAAGTAAAAGTTCTCGGAATGACATGGAAATCCACAGAGCAACTTTTCAGAATTAATAAAAAATACTGGCGAAAGAATCAGCATCAGGGGGCCCACACCCTGTCCACGAGGGTGGGGGCACGTCCCCTCCCCTAGGGCGCGCCCCTTGCCTCGTGGGCCCCCTGGACGTCCACCGACCTCAACTACAACTCCATATATTTGCTTTCGCAGAGAAAAAATCAGAGAGAAAGAATTATCGCATTTTACAATACGGAGCCACCGCCAAGCCCTAAACTCTCTCCGAAGGGCTGATCTGGAGTCCGTTCGGGGCTCAGGAGAGGGGAATCCGTCGCTGTCGTCATCATCAACCATCCTCCATCACCAATTTCATGATGATCACCGCCGTGCGTGAGTAATTCCATCGTAGGCTTGCAGGACGGTGATGGGTTGGATGAGATTTACCATGTAATCAAGTTAGTTTTGTTAGGGTTTGATCCCTAGTATCCACTATGTTCCGAGATTCATGTTGCTATGACTTTGCTATGCTTAATGCTTGTCACTAGGGCCCGAGTGCCATGATTTCATATCTAAACCTATTATGTTTTCATGAATATATGTGAGTTCTTGATCCTATCTTGCAAGTCTATAGTCACCTATTATGTGTTCTGATCCATTAACCCCGAAGTGACAATAATCGGGACACTTACCGGTGATGACCATAGTTTGAGGAGTTCATGTACTCACTAAGTGTTAATGCTTTGGTCTGGTACTCTATTAAAAGGAGGCCTTAATATCCCTTAATTTCCATTAGGACCCCGCTGCCACGGGAGGGTAGGACAAAAGATGTCATGCAAGTTCTTTTCCATAAGCACGTATGACTATATTCGGAATACATGCCTACATTACATTGATGAACTAGAGCTAGTTCTGTGTCACCCTATGTTATAACTATTACATGAGGAATCGCATCCGACATAATTATCCATCACCGATCCAGTGCCTACGAGCTTTTCACATATTGTCCTTTGCTTAGTTATTTTATCGTTGCCACTGTTACAATTACTACAAAACTGCTACTGTTACTTTTGCTACTATTACTGTTACTTCCATACTACTTTGCTAATAAATACTTTGCTACAGATACTAAGTTATCCAGGTGTGGTTGAATTGACAGCTCAACTGCTAATACTTAAGAATATTCTTTGGCTCCCCTTGTGTCGAATCAATAAATTTGGGTTGAATACTCTACCCTCGAAAACTGTTGCGATCCCCTATACGTGTGGGTTATCACTCGACTCTATACTCTGGGGGCTGCGGACCATGCCGAATCGCACTACCGGATACACACCCTTCTTCATGGTGTACGACATAGAGGCTGTGTTTCCCTGCGATATTATTCGTGACTCACGTCGAGTGCACATGTACGAAGAGAGAGAGGCCAAGCTTAATCGGCAGGACAGTTTAGATGCCCTGGAAGAGGAGCGCGACGTTGCAAAAGCCCGTTCCACATTTTATCAACAACATGCTCGCAGATATCAAAGCAGAGAAGTACGGGCCAAGACTTATAATATTGGCGAACTCGTTCTACGTCTATCGGAGAAGAAAAAGGACAAACACAAGCTCAAGTGGGAGGGTCCCTTCATCATTGATAAAGTTCTCACCGGAGGAGTGTACCGCCTGCGTGATGCATCACATAATCGCCTCGAGCCGAACCCATGGAACGCAACCAGACTCCGAAGATTCTACGCCTAGCACCGAACTCTTTTTTCGTCTTCCTTTCTTTTATTTATTTCTTAGCTCTCTTTTCGCTTATTCTTTTATAGCTTTAAAGCTTTCGTGTGGCTAGACCACACACTTACGAGGCACTCATTTTCAAGTATGTATGTCCATTATACCTGGGGGCTTCTTGTACAGAAGCTTATTATAATTAGTTTCTGAGCATCAAGCTCACTACATATGTGTCTTTTCTCTGTATGTACCTTTTCTCCGCCATTATATGCATCGATATGACTTAAGTTTTGCCCAAGCTGGGTTCCCTACGTTCCCATTAGTTCGGCTAGGGCATAAAGGGAGCACCTCTTGATTGTTACTGCCGGGTCATCCGGATGTGTACCTCAGACTGGGTGAAGCCGAAAGCTAGCATTCTTAAGGGAATATTCGGTCGATGGAGTAAAGATGTTTTTTACTCATTACACTATGAACCCCCACATGTTACATATACTACGACTTTTCAATCACAGTTCGGACATGCACATTAATGCATGCGTACCCAGGGAAAGGAACCCTTAACGGAACTATTCTCTCTGGAAGATGTTTCTTACTATCACAATGTAATATAACATAGCTAGTTGGGTACTTGTCTGTTCAAGCAACTATGACCCCTATGCCTGGTTTCCACGCATACCCCGGTATATATTACCGAGCGGGTATTCGGAAACACTCCGGACTGTTGGGTCCGGAGGCCGAAGCGAAAAGGTTTGCCATGAAAAATGTTTTACAATACGGCTAGGGACAAACTTGTCCATTGAAGTACATAGTCACTTGGACTTAAAAGCTTCTTCTTCTATGCCATCCAATAGGTTGTCTAGCTTACAATCCTGCTGGGAATATTCTGCGGCTAATTTTACCTGGTCATACACCAGACTAGCTGGAATTTCTTTCCCATATGACCCTAAAGGTCCGACTCGGGCCATATGATTCGGATCGAGCTTGGTATATCGTGTTTTCACCATGGCCCAGGCTTCTCGTGCACCTTCTCGACAGGTCGATATCTTCCATAACCGGAAACGCCGACGCGCTCCCTTGAATAGCTGTACAAGCTCCTCCATACTTCCTGGTAGGGAGGCGGACGACCATAAGGCGTTGGCGATGCTCCGCATTGCCTGTCGAGCTTGCTCATGTAGTTGCGAGAGCTCTTGTAGCAGATCGCCTGAGGATCCGGACATCTCCTCTTCGGGACGGCCAGTTAGCATACCTATAGACATAACGCTGTTAGTTCCTTCCCTCGCTGAATTGTGCAGAGGTAAGTTTGAACACATACTAAATATGCCGCCTCGCAGCCATTTATTTTCTTTCATGGAGTAAGCCAGTTGGGCCCGAACATCTTTCAACTCTTCGCCCAGCTGAGTATTGGAATCTTGGAGTTTGTTTTTCTCCTCCCTGACCCGTGTAAGTACACGCTCACCAGCAGCGAGCTGCCTTTCGGTCTTTTATGCGCCCCCTTGCGCGGCTTTCGGTACCCCTTCCGGATTATCTGGCGATACTATCATCAGATATGCAACCGTGTTAAGCATTACTGGTGTATATATAATTTTATTTTTCTTGATAGAGGGACACATTACCAGTTGGGGCCTTCTTGGATTCCTCCTGTTCGACAGTCGCGGCAGCAAGCTGGGTCCGACATTGTTCTAGCTCTTGAGATAACAAATTGTTCTTCTCGGTGAGCACCTGGTTACACAATGATCCTTAAATTAGTTGTACCAACTTCTTCAAGTCTCGGGGGCTACTGGTATATATATAATTACTAGATTTGAACAGGTGTGTACTTACCCGCACATCTTTCAAATATTGTTCAGTGGCTCTTGTAAGCCCATCTCGAGCAGCTCGGATGTATGCATCACCAGAGCTGAAGGCATTGAACGCCTCGTTTGAAAAGTCGTGGTCTCAAAGAGTTGCCTGCCGGCATTGATGATTCAGGGCACTTTCCACTTCAGAGTTTGTAACGGATAAGTCATGTGAATTCTCTACTGAAGGACAACCCGGCATCACCCCTGTGTCATCCTCTGTCCTAAAGACGGGATTTGGAATCCGGCTGGTGGAGGCATGACTTGCAGGATCCCCGGACTTAGTTCGGTGGATGTTTTTCCTGATGAGACACCATGAACAGTGTCACACTTCAATATGACAGCCAAGGAGCAGGTTTTACAAACCGTACCTCGTTGAAAGAGGCTCAGTCGTATTCGCCTTCCTGTTCGGAAGGCTGTCCGGCGTGGGCGCCGCTCTCTTGTGAGTCGCCTCAGGTGCAACATGGCGCGCCGAGCGCCTCCCCTTCAGATCACGAGAAGTGCGGGGTGGGGGGGGGTGAGGCATAACGTAAGAGTTATCTTGAAGAAATAACTCCTGGTTACTTACGTGTGAGGCAGGAAGAAGACCGGGATAGTCGGCGATAATAGCCACTTCCGTGCCGTCATGGCTCGCCTGGTAAAACACCCCGTCCTCGAGCTCCACAAATATGTTCGGATCCTCTTCGAATCCAGGGTCGAGGTCCCGATTATGGTCCTTTGACTGTGGAGCAGGGCTCTTGAGCTCCTGATAACCCACAAGTATAGGGGATTGAAAATCGCAGCAAAACGAGCTAGAACTCGTGCTTGAGCTGGATGGGGATTTTTTTGGGAGGAAGAAGAAGTGTGTGGGTGCAGGAATAAGTGGAGGGGAGCCACCATGGGCCCACGAGGCAGGGGGCGCGCCCTGTAAGGGTGGGCGCGCCCTGGACCCTCGTGGTCAGGTGCTTGCTCCCCTGCTATGTTCTCAGTGCCAAATATTCTCAAATATTCCAGAAAAAATCATATTAAATTGGCATGGCATTTGGAGAACTTTTATTTCCGTGATATTTTTTATTGCATGGATAATTCAGAAAATAGACAAAGTATACTATTTCTACTTTATTTATTCTAAGTAACAGAAAGTAAAGAGAGGGTACAGAAGGTTGTGCCTTCTAGTTTCATCCATTTCATGATCATCAAAAGGAATCCACTAACAAGGTTGATCAAGTCTTGTTAACAAACTCATTCCGAATAACATGGAACCGAAGAAATTTCGAGGTGGCACTAGGTTACCTCAACGGGGATATGAACATCCCCAATAATAAGAATATCATACTTTTTCTTTGCAGTAGGAAGAGGAAATTCAAAACCTCCAAATATAATTGATGGAATTTTACCAATAGAATTTATGCTGTGAACTTGAGGTTGTTTCCTCGGAAAGTGTACCGTATGCTCATTACCATTAATATGAAAGGTGACATTGCCTTTGTTGCAATCAATAACAACACCTGCAGTATTTAAAAAGGGTCTACCAAGGATAATCGACATACTGTCGTCCTCAGGAATATCAAGAATGATGAAGTCTGTTAAGATAGTAACATTCGCAACAACAACAGGCACGTCCTCACAAATGCCGATAGGTATAGCAGTTGATTTATTAGCCATTTGCAAGGATATATCAGTAGGTGTCAACTTACTTAATTCAAGTCTACGATACAAGGAAAGAGGCATAACACTAACACCGGCTCCTAAATCACATATGGCAGTTTTAACATAATTTCTTTTGATGGAGCATGGTATAGTGGGTACTCCGGGATCACCAAGTTTCTTAGGTATTCCACCTTTAAAGGTATAGTTGGCAAGCATGGTGGAGATTTCAGCTTCAGGTATTTTTTCTTTTATTTGTAATGATATCTTTCATGTATTTAGCATAAGGGTTTGTTTTAAGCATATCAGGTAAGCGCATACGTAAGAAAATAGGTCTAATCATTTCAGCAAAGCGCTCAAAGTCCTAATCATCCTTTTTCTTGGATGGTTTAGGAGGAAAAGGCATGGGTTTCTGAACCCATGGTTCTCTTTCCCTACCATGTTTCCTAGCAACAAAATCTCTCTTATCATAACGTTGATTTCTTGATTGTGGGTTATCAAGATCAACAACAGGTTCAATTTCTATATCATTGTTATTACTAGGTTGAGCATCTACATGAACATCATTATTAGCATTATCATTAGGTTCATGTTCGTTTCCAGATTGTCTTTCAGCATCAGATATAGAAGTATCATTAGGATTCTCATGTGTTTCTACAATAGGTTCACTAGAAGCATGCATAGTCCTATCATCTTTCTTTTTCTTCTTTTTAGAAGAACTAGGAGCATCTAAATTATTTCTCTGAGAATCCTGTTCAATTCTCTTAGGGTGGCCTTCGGGATACGAAGGTTCCTGAGTCATTTTACCAGTTCTAGTAGCCACTCTAATAGCAAAGTCAGGTTTATTATTTAATTCATCAAGCAATTCATTCTGAGCCTTAAGTACTTGTTCAGCTTGAGTGGTGACCATAGAGAGATGTTTACTAGTGAGTTTAAGTTCACCCTTAACTCTGGACATATAATCACTCAAGCGTCCAATCATATAAGCATTATTTTTCAATTGTCCACTAACATAGTCATTGAAATTTGTTTGTTTATCCATGAAATCATCAAATTCATCTAAGCACTGGCTAGGAAATTTAGTAGACGGGATTTCAACTTTATCATACCTATAGAGAGAATTTACCTTCACTACCTGTGTCGGGTTATCAAGACAATGTGTTTCTTCAACAGGCGGTATATTAAGACCATGTATTTCTTCAATAGAAGGTAGATTCTTAACATCTTCAGCTTTAATACCTTTTTCTTTCATAGATTTCTTGGCCTCTTGCATATCTTCAGGACTGAGAAATAGAACACCCCTCTTCTTCGGAGTTGGTTTAGGAATAAGCTCAGGAGTTGGCTCAGTTGGCTCAGGAGTTGGCTCAGGAAGAGTCCAATTATTTTCATTAGTCAACATATTATTTAATAGTAATTCAGCTTGGTCGACTGTCCTTTCCCTAAAAACACAACCAACACAACTATCCAAGTGGTCCTTGGAAGCATCGGTTAGTCCGTTATAGAAGATATCAAGTATTTCGTTTTTCTTAAGAGGATGATCAGGCAAAGCATTAAGTAATCGGAGAAGCCTCCCCCAAGCTTGTGGGAGACTCTCTTCTTTAATTTGCACAAAATTATATATTTCCCGCAAGGCAGCTTGTTTCTTATGAGCAGGGAAATATTTAGCGGAGAAGTAGTAAATCATATCCTGGGGACTATGCACACAACCAGGATCAAGAGAATTAAACCATGTCTTAGCATCACCCTTTAAAGACACGCAGGTCATACAAAAAATAAAGACAACTCCTATGGCTCCTGCCGGTTGTCATACTCATCGACATGCAAGTCGTGATTCCTATTACAAGAACATGATCTCATACATCACAATATATCATTCATCATTCATCACAACTTCTGGCCATATCACATCACATGACAATTGCTGCAAAACCAAGTTAGACGTCCTCTAATTGTTGTTGCATCTTTTACGTGGCTGCAATTGGGTTCTAGCAAGAACGTTTTCTTACCTACGAATAACCACAATGTGATCTTGTCAACTTCTATTTACCCTTCATAAGGACCCTTTTCATCGAATCCGCTTCAACTAAAGTGGGAGGGACAGACACCCGCCAGCCACCTTATGCAACTAGTGCATGTTAGTCGGTGGAACCGGTCTCACGTAAGCGTACGTGTAAGGTTGGTCCGGGCCGCTTCATCCCACAATACCGCTGAAGCAAGATAAGACTAGTAGCGGCAAGCAAGTTGACAAAATCTATGCCCACAACAAAATTGTGTTCTACTCGTGCAATAGAGAACTACGCATAAACCTGGCTCATGATGCCACTGTTGGGGAACGTTGCAGAAAATTAAAAAAAATTCTACGGTTTCACCAAGATCCATCTATGAGTTCATCTAAGCAACGAGTCAAGGGAGTGAGTTTGCATCTACATACCACTTGTAGATCGCGTACGGAAGCGTTAGATGGAGCGGTGATGATGGAGTCGTACTCGCCGTGATTCAGATCACCGGAGATCCTAGCGCCGAACGGACGGCACCTCCGCGTTCAACACACGTACGGTGCGTGTGACATCTCCTCCTTCTTGATCCAGCAAGGGGGAAGGAGAGGTTGATGATGATGGCTCCAGCAGCAGCACAACGGCGTGGTGGTGGTGGAACAGCAGCACTCCGGCAGGGCTTCGCCAAGCACGTGACGGAGGAGGAAGAGGTGTAGCAGGGGGAGGGGGCGCCAGGACTTCAGGGTGCGGCTGCCCCTCTCCCCCCTCCCTTTATATAGGCCCCCAGGGGGGGCGCCGGCCCTGGGAGATTCAATCTCCCAAGGGGGCGGCGGCCAAGGGGGGAGGAGTGCCCCCCAAGGCATGTGGTGCGCCCCCCCCCCACCCTAGGGTTTCAACCCTAGGCGCAGGGGGTGGGCCTAGGGGGTGCACCAGCCCACTATGGGCTGGCTCCCCTCCCACTTCAGCCCATGGGGCCCTCCGGGATGGGTGGCCCCACCCGGTGGACCCCCGGGACCCTTCCGGTGGTCCCGGTACAATACCGGGTGACCCCGAAACTTTCCCGATGGCCGAAATACCACTTCCTATATATAATTCTTTACCTCCGGACCATTCCGAAACTCCTCGTGACGTCCGGGATCTCATCCGGGACTCCGAACAACATTCGGTATACTGCATACTCATATTCATACAACCCTAACATCACCGAACCTTAAGTGTGTAGACCCTACGGGTTCGGGAGACACGTAGACATGACCGAGACGGCTCTCGGGCAATAACCAACAGCGGGATCTGGATACCCATGTTGGCTCCCACATGCTCCTCGATGATCTCATCGGATGAACCACGATGTCGAGGATTCGAACAACCCCGTATACAATTCCCTTTGTCATTCGGTACGTTACATGCCCGAGACTCGATCGTCGGTATCCCAATACCTCGTTCAGTCTCGTTACCGGCAAGTCACTTTACTCGTACCGTAATGCATGATCCCGTGACCAAACACTTGGTCACTTTGAGCTCATTATGATGATGCATTACCGAGTGGGCCCAGAGATACCTCTCCGTCATACGGAGTGACAAATCCCAGTCTCGATCCGTGTCAACCCAACAGACACTTTCGGAGATACCTGTAGTGCACCTTTATAGTCACCCAGTTACGTTGTGACGTTTGGTACACCCAAAGCACTCCTACGGTATCCGGGAGTTACACGATCTCATGGTCTAAGGAAGAGATACTTGACATTGAAAAAGCTCTAGCAAAACGAACTACACGATCTTGTGCTATGCTTAGGATTGGGTCTTGTCCATCACATCATTCTCCTAATGATGTGATCCCGTTGTCAATGACATCTAATGTCCATAGTCAGGAAACCATGACTATCTGTTGACCAACGAGCTAGTCAACTAGAGGCTCACTAGGGACATGTTATGGTCTATGTATTCACACGTGTATTACGATTTCCGGATAATACAATTATAGCATGAATAAAAGACAATTATCATGAACAAGGAAATATAATAATAATGCTTTTATTATTGCCTCTAGGGCATATTTCCAACAGTCTCCCACTTGCACTAGAGTCAATAATCTAGTTACATTGTGATGAATCGAACACCCATAGAGTTCTGGTGTTGATCATGTTTTGCTCGCGAGAGAGGTTTAGTCAACGGATCTGCGACATTCAGATCCGTATGTACTTTGCAAATATCTATGTCTCCATCTTGAACATTTTCACGGATGGAGTTGAAACGACGCTTGATGTGCCTGGTCTTCTTGTGAAACCTGGGCTCCTTGGCAAGGGCAATAGCTCCAGTGTTGTCACAGAAGAGTTTGATCGGCCCCGACGCATTGGGTATGACTCCTAGGTCGGTGATGAACTCCTTCACCCAAATTGCTTCATGCGCTGCCTCCGAGGCTGCCATGTACTCCGCTTCACATGTAGATCCCGCCACGACGCTCTGCTTGCAGCTGCACCAGCTTACTGCTCCACCATTCAACATATACACGTATCCGGTTTGTGACTTAGAGTCATCCAGATCTGTGTCGAAGCTAGCGTCGACGTAACCCTTTACGACGAGCTCTTCGTCACCTCCATAAACGAGAAACATGTCCTTCGTCCTTTTCAGGTACTTTAGGATATTCTTGACCGCTGTCCAGTGTTCCTTGCCGGGATTACTTTGGTACCTTCCTACCAAACTTACGGCAAGGTTTACATCAGGTCTGGTACACAGCATGGCATACATAATAGATCCTATGGCTGAGGCATAGGGGATGACGCTCATCTCTTCTTTATCTTTTGCCGTGGTCGGGCATTGAGCCGAGCTCAATCTCACACCTTGCAATACAGGCAAGAACCCCTTCTTGGACTGATCCATTTTGAACTTCTTCAAAA
This sequence comes from Triticum aestivum, assembly GCF_018294505.1. Taxonomy (NCBI): domain Eukaryota; kingdom Viridiplantae; phylum Streptophyta; class Magnoliopsida; order Poales; family Poaceae; genus Triticum; species Triticum aestivum. The sequence continues at coordinate 720,547,992 of NC_057801.1, forward strand.
TCTTATCAAGGTATGTGCTTTGTGAAAGACCTATGAGGCGTCTCGATCTATCTCTATAGATCTTGATGCCTAATATATAAGCAGCTTCTCCAAGGTCCTTCATTGAAAAACACTTATTCAAGTAGGCCTTAATGCTGTCCAAGAATTCTATATCATTTCCCATCAAAAGTATGTCATCTACATATAATATGAGAAATGCTACAGAGCTCCCACTCACTTTCTTGTAAACGCAGGCTTCTCCATAAGTCTGCATAAACCCAAACGCTTTGATCATTTCATCAAAGCGAATGTTCCAACTCCGAGATGCTTGCACCAGCCCATAAATGGATCGCTGGAGCTTGCATACTTTGTTAGCATTCTTAGGATCGACAAAACCCTCCGGCTGCATCATATACAGTTCTTCCTTAAGATGCCCGTTAAGGAATGCCGTTTTGACGTCCATCTGCCATATCTCATAATCATAGTATGCGGCAATTGCTAACATGATTCGGACGGACTTAAGCTTCGCTACGGGAGAGAAAGTCTCATCGTAGTCAATCCCTTGAACTTGCCGATAACCCTTAGCGACAAGTCGAGCTTTATAGATGGTGACATTACCATCCGCGTCCGTCTTCTTCTTAAAGATCCATTTGTTTTCTATCGCTCGCCGATCATCGGGCAAGTCAGTCAAAGTCCATACTTTGTTTTCATACATGGATTCTATCTCGGATTTCATGGCTTCTAGCCATTTGTTGGAATCTGGGCCCGCCATCGCTTCTTCATAGTTCGAAGGTTCACCGTTGTCTAACAACATGATTTCCAGGACAGGGTTGCCGTACCACTCTGGTGCGGAACGTGTCCTTGTGGACCTACGAAGTTCAGTAGCAACTTGATCCGAAGTACCTTGATCATCATCATTATTTTCCTCTTCAGTTGGTGTAGGCATCACAGGAACATTTTCCTGAGCTGCACTACTTTCCCGTTCAAGAGGTAGTACTTCATCGAGTTCTACTTTCCTCCCACTTACTTCTTTCGAGAGAAACTCTTTTCCAGAAAGGATCCGTTCTTGGCAACAAAGATCTTGCCCTCGGATCTTAAGTAGAAGGTATACCCAATGGTTTCTTTAGGGTATCCTATGAAGACGCATTTTTCCGACTTGGGTTCGAGCTTTTCAGGTTGAAGTTTCTTGACATAAGCATCGCATCCCCAAACTTTTAGAAACGACAGCTTAGGTTTCTTCCCAAACCATAATTCATACGGTGTCGTCTCAACGGATTTAGACGGTGCCCTATTTAAAGTGAATGTAGCTGTCTCTAGAGCGTATCCCCAAAATGATAGCGGTAAATCGGTAAGAGACATCATAGATCGCACCATATCCAATAGAGTGCGATTACGACGTTCGGACACACCGTTTCGCTGAGGTGTTCCAGGCGGCGTGAGTTGTGAAACGATTCCACATTTTCTTAAGTGTGTACCAAATTCGTGACTTAAATATTCTCCTCCACGATCCGATCGTAAGAATTTTATCTTTCGGTCACGTTGATTCTCTACTTCATTCTGAAATTCCTTGAACTTTTCAAAGGTCTCAGACTTGTGTTTCATCAAGTAGACATACCCATATCTACTCAAGTCATCTGTGAGAGTGAGAACATAACGATATCCTCCGCGAGCCTCAACACTCATTGGACCGCACACATCGGTATGTATGATTTCCAACAAGTTGGTTGCTCGCTCCATTGTTCCGGAGAACGGAGTCTTGGTCATTTTGCCCATGAGGCATGGTTCGCATGTGTCAAATGATTCATAATCGAGAGACTCTAAAAGTCCATCAGCATGGAGCTTCTTCATGCGCTTGACACCAATGTGACCAAGGCGGCAGTGCCACAAGTATGTGGGACTATCGTTATCAACTTTACATCTTTTGGTATTCACGCTATGAATATGTGTAACACTACGTTCGAGATTCATTAAGAATAAACCATTGACCATCGGGGCATGACCATAAAACATATCTCTCATATAAATAGAACAACCATTATTCTCGGATTTAAATGAGTAGCCATCTCGTATCAAACGAGATCCAGATACAATGTTCATGCTCAAACTTGGCACCAAATAACAATTATTAAGGTTCAAAACTAATCCCGTAGGTAAATGTAGAGGTAGCGTGCCGACGGCGATCACATCGACTCTGGAACCATTCCCGACGCGCATCGTCACCTCGTCCTTCGCCAGTCTCCGCTTATTCCGCAGCTCCTGCTGTGAGTTACAAATATGAGCAACGGCACCGGTATCAAATACCCAGGAGTTACTACGAGTACTGGTAAGGTACACATCAATTACATGTATATCAAATATACCTTTGGTGTTGCCGGCCTTCTTATCCGCTAAGTATTTGGGGCAGTTCCGCTTCCAGTGACCCTTCCCCTTGCAATAAAAGCACTCAGTCTCAGGCTTGGGTCCATTCTTTGACTTCTTCCCGGCAACTGGCTTACCGGGCGCGGCAACATCTTTGCCGTCCTTCTTGAAGTTCTTCTTACCCTTGCCCTTCTTGAACTTAGTGGTCTTATTGACCATCAACACTTGATGTTCTTTCTTGATTTCAACCTCTGCTGATTTCAGCATCGAAATACTTCAGGAATGGTCTTCACCATCCCCTGCATATTGTAGTTCATCACAAAGCTCTTGTAGCTTGGTGGGAGCGACTGAAGGATTCTGTCAATGACCGCCTCATCCGGGAGGTTAATGTCCAGCTGGGACAGGCGGTTGTGCAACCCAGACATTTTGAGTATGTGCTCACTGACAGAACTATTTTCCTCCATCTTACAACTATAGAACTTGTCGGAGACTTCATATCTCTCGACCCGGGCATGAGCTTGGAAAACTAGTTTCAGCTCCTCGAACATCTCATATGCTCCGTGTTGCTCAAAACGCTTTTGGAGCCCCGGTTCTAAGCTGTAAAGCATGCCGCACTGAACGAGGGAGTAATCATCAGCACGAGACTGCCAAGCATTCATAATGTCTTGGTTCTCTGGGACGGGAGCGTCACCTAGCGGTCCTTCTAGGACATATTGTTTCCTGGCAGCTATGAGGATGATCCTCAGGTTCCGGACCCAGTCCGTATAGTTGCTGCCATCATCTTTCAGCTTGGTTTTCTCTAGGAACGCGTTGAAGTTCATGTTGACATGAGCGTTGGCCATTTGATCTACAAGACATATTATGCAAAAAGTTTTAGACTAAGTTCATGATAATTAAGTTCATCTAATCAAATTATTTTAATGAACTCCCACTCAGATTAGACATCCCTCTAGTCATCTAAGTGTTACACGATCCGAGTCGACTAGGCCGTGTCCGATCATCACGTGAGACGGACTAGTCATCGTCGGTGAACATTCTCATGTTGATCGTATCTTCCATACGACTCGTGTTCGACCTTTCGGTCTCCGTGTTCCGAGGCCATGTCTGTACATGCTAGGCTCGTCAAGTTAACCCTAAGTGTTTTGCATGTGTAAAACTGTCTTACACCCGTTGTATGTGAACGTAAGGATCTATCACACCCGATCATCACGTGGTGCTTCGAAACGACGAACTTTAGCAACGGTGCACAGTTAGGGGAGAACACTTCTTGAAATTTTTGTAAGGGATCATCTTATTTACTACCGTCGTTCTAAGTAAACAAGATGCATAAACATAATAAACATCACATGCAATTATATAATAGTGACATGATATGGCCAATATCATATAGCTCCTTCGATCTCCATCTTCGGGGCTCCATGATCATCTTCGTCACCGGCATGACACCATGATCTCCATCATCATGATCTCCATCATCGTGTCTTCATGAAGTTGTCACGCCAACGACTACTTCTACTTCTATGGCTAACGCGTTTAGCAATAAAGTAAAGTAATTTACATGGCGTTCTTCAATGACACGCAGGTCATACAAAAAATAAAGACAACTCCTATGGCTCCTGCCGGTTGTCATACTCATCGACATGCAAGTCGTGATTCCTATTACAAGAACATGATCTCATACATCACAATATATCATTCATCATTCATCACAACTTCTGGCCATATCACATCACATGACAATTGCTGCAAAAACAAGTTAGACGTCCTCTAATTGTTGTTGCATCTTTTACGTGGCTGCAATTGGGTTCTAGCAAGAACGTTTTCTTACCTACGAATAACCACAACGTGATCTTGTCAACTTCTATTTACCCTTCATAAGGACCCTTTTCATCGAATCCGCTTCAACTAAAGTGGGAGAGACAGACACCCGCCAGCCACCTTATGCAACTAGTGCATGTTAGTCGGTGGAACCGGTCTCACGTAAGCGTACGTGTAAGGTTGGTCCGGGCCGCTTCATCCCACAATACCGCTGAAGCAAGATAAGACTAGTAGCGGCAAGCAAGTTGACAAGATCTACGCCGACAACTAAATTGTGTTCTACTCGTGCAATAGAGAACTACGCATAGACCTAGCTCATGATGCCACTGTTGGGGAACGTTGCAGAAAATTAAAAATTTTCCTACGGTTTCACCAAGATCCATCTATGAGTTCATCTAAGCAACGAGTCAAGGGAGTGAGTTTGCATCTACATACCACTTGTAGATCGCGTACGGAAGCGTTAGATGGAGCGGTGATGATGGAGTCGTACTCGCCGTGATTCAGATCACCGGAGATCCTAGCGCCGAACGGACGGCACCTCCGCGTTCAACACACGTACGGTGCGTGTGACGTCTCCTCCTTCTTGATCCAGCAAGGGGGAAGGAGAGGTTGATGATGATGGCTCCAGCGGCAGCACAACGGCGTGGTGGTGGTGGAACAGCAGCACTCCGGCAGGGCTTCGCCAAGCACGCGACGGAGGAGGAAGAGGTGTAGCAGGGGGAGGGGCCGCCAGGACTTCAGGGTGTGGCTGCCCCTCTCCCCCCCCCCTTTATATAGGCCCCCAAGGGGGGGCGCCGGCCCTGGGAGATTCAATCTCCCAAGGGGGCGGCGGCTAAGGGGGGAGGAGTGCCCCCCAAGGCATGTGGTGCGCCCCCCACCCTAGGGTTTCAACCCTAGGCGCAGGGGGTGGGCCTAGGGGGGTGCACCAGCCCACTATGGGCTGGCTCCCCTCCCACTTCAGCCCATGGGGCCCTCCGGGATGGGTGGCCCCACCCGGTGGACCCCCGGGACCCTTCCGGTGGTCCCGGTACAATACCGGGTGACCCAGAAACTTTCCCGATGGCCGAAATACCACTTCCTATATATAATTCTTTACCTCCGGACCATTCCGAAACTCCTCGTGACGTCCGGGATCTCATCCGGGACTCCGAACAACATTCGGTATACTGCATACTCATATTCATACAACCCTAGCGTCACCGAACCTTAAGTGTGTAGACCCTACGGGTTCGGGAGACACGTAGACATGACCGAGACGGCTCTCGGGCAATAACCAACAGCGGGATCTGGATACCCATGTTGGCTCCCACATGCTCCTCGATGATCTCATCGGATGAACCACGATGTCGAGGATTCGAACAACCCCGTATACAATTCCCTTTGTCATTCGGTACGTTACATGCCCGAGACTCGATCGTCGGTATCCCAATACCTCGTTCAGTCTCGTTACCGGCAAGTCACTTTACTCGTACCGTAATGCATGATCCCGTGACCAAACACTTGGTCACTTTGAGCTCATTATGATGATGCATTACCGAGTGGGCCCAGAGATACCTCTCCGTCATACGGAGTGACAAATCCCAGTCTCGATCCGTGTTAACCCAACAGACACTTTCGGAGATACCTGTAGTGCACCTTTATAGTCACCAGTTACGTTGTGACGTTTGGTGCACCCAGAGCTCTCCTACGGTATCCGGGAGTTACACGATCTCATGGTCTAAGGAAGAGATACTTGACATTGAAAAAGCTCTAGCAAAACGAACTACACGATCTTGTGCTATGCTTAGGATTGGGTCTTGTCGATCACATCATTCTCCTAATGATGTGATCCCGTTGTCAATGACATCTAATGTCCATAGTCAGGAAACCATGACTATCTGTTGACCAACGAGCTAGTCAACTAGAGGCTCACTAGGGACATGTTATGGTCTATGTATTCACATGTGTATTATGATTTCCGGATAATACAATTATAGCATTAATAAAAGACGATTATCATGAACAAGGAAATATAATAATAATGCTTTTATTATTGCCTCTAGGGCATATTTCCAACAAATTCAATCACACTTGGATAACTTAGTATTTGCAGCAAAGTATTTAGTAGCAAAGTAGTATGATAGTAATGGTAACAGTGGTAAAAGTAACGATAGCAATTTTGTAGTAATTGTAACAGTAGCAACGGTAAAGTAAATAAGCAAAGCACAATATGTGAAAAGCTCGTAGGCATTGGATCAGTGATGGATAATTATGTTGGATGCAATTCATCATGTAATAGTTATAACATAGGGTGACACAGAACTAGCTCCAGTTCATCAATGTAATGTGGGCATGTATTCCGAATATAGTCATACGTGCTTATGGAAAAGAACTTGCATGACATCTTTTGTCCTACCCTCCTGTGGCAGTGGGGTCCTAATGGAAACTAAGGGATATTAAGGCCTCCTTTTAATAGAGTAACGGACCAAAGCATTAACACATAGTGAATACATGAACTCCTCAAACTACAGTCATCATCGAGAAGTATCCCGATTATTGTCACTTCGGGGTTGTCGGATCATAACACATAATAAGTGACTATATATTTGCAAGATAGGATCAAGAACTCACATATATTCATGAAAACATAATAGGTTCACATATGAAACCTTGGCACTCGGGACCTAGTGAGAAGCATTAAGCATAGCAAAGTCATAGCAACATCAATCTCAGAACATAGTGGATACTAGGGATCAAACCCTAACAAAACTAACTTGATTACATGGTAAATCTCATCCAACCCATCACCGTCCAGCAAGCCTACGATGGAATTACTCACGCACGGTGGTGAGCATCATGAAATTGGTGATGGAGGATGGTTGATGATGATGACGGTGACGAATCCCCCTCTCCGGAGCCCCGAACGGACTCTAGATCAGCCCCCCGAGAGGTTTTAGGGCTTGGCGGCGGCTCCGTATTGTAAAACGCGATGAAACTTCCTCTCTCATTTTTTTCTCCACGAAACGGAATATATGGAGTTGGAGTTGAGGTCGGTGGAGCATCAAGGGGCCCACGAGGCAGGGGGCGCGCCCAGGGAGAGGGGGCGTGCCCCCACCCTCGTGGATAGGGTGTGGGCCTCCTGACCTTGATTCTTTCGCCAATATTTTCCTCCTTGAGGCTCTGAGGAAGATAAACCGCACTATCTTCCTCCTTGAGGCTCTGAGGGTGCCAGTTGAGACGCTTCTTCAATGGAGCTCTTGAAAATTCAGGAAGACCCCTTCTGACTGGATCGGGAAGAGCGATGTCCTTGATACAAAACCATTTGGAAGGCCACTCTTCGGATGCCTTCTTCAGTGTGCCGAACAAGTATCCGGTCTCGGCAACGCGCCACACTTCGGCTCCGCCTACTTCAAATATTGATCCCTCCTGGTTACGAGGGACGAGGCAGGTTTTCTCCCCAAATCAAAGTGGGCTTCATAGCCCAGGAATAGCTCGTAGAAGTCGACATAACCTACAATATGCAGGATGGAGGCAGGAGTAAAACTATGCAGTTGGAGGCCGTAGTACTCCAGGAGGCCTTGGAGGAATGGATGGATTGGAAATCCCACGCCTCTCAATAAATAGGGAACGAAGCACACCCGCTCCCCCCTGGATGGGTTGGGGAAGTTCTCTTCCTGAGCCCCGTCATTGATAGGAATCAATCCTGCTCGAACAGGAGCCAGATCTGCGGGAGGAAGAAATCTATGTGTCTGCAGCTTCTCTAGCTGACTATGGGATATAGAGCACCTCTCCCAATTGCCTTTTTCGGGGCCTTGGGGCGAGAGGAGGAACTGGGAACACGAGCTATGGTGGAATGGTTTCTCCCAGTGAGCTCCGAGGATCTTTCGCTTGGTGTGGAATGGATCTGGAAATCCCAATCTCTTTTATAGACGCCTTTCTTGCATGGACATGGTGGTATGTGCAAAAGTGTCCCGACCTCTCATATTTGCTTGACGCGTGGAAGCTGAAGATACGATGGCACAGAAGCCGATGAGCGTGACGTTAAATGGAAAGCCGAATTCTGCTCTTTTAAACAGGTACTTTGAAGAAATCGAAGGAGGAACCCACCTTGCAATGCCGAAGACAATCTGCATGTCGGACACCTTGTCATTGAAGCCTGGTTCGGGGGCTACTGATGGAGTCCCGGATTAAGGGGTCCTCGGACAGCCGAACTATTGATGTGGGCCGTACTGTTGGGCTATGAAGATACAAGACTGAAGATTCTCTCCCATGTCCGGATGGGACTCTCCTTGGCGTGGAAGGCAAGCTTGGCGACCTTGTACAACCCTAGTCCCCTCCGGTGCCTATATAAACCGGAGGGTTTAGTCCATAGAGGCATAGACATACACAATCATAATCCTCATAGGATAGACTTCTAGGGTTTAGACATTACAATCTCGAGGTAGATCAACTCTTGTAATACTCATATCATCAAGATCAATATAACAGGAAGTAGGGAATTACCTCGATAGAGAGGGCCCGAACCTGGGTAAACATCGTGTCCCCCGCCTCCTGTTACCATCGTCCTTAGACACACAGCTCGGGACCCCCTACCCGAGATCCGCCGGTTTTGACACCGACAATGAGGACAACATAGGGGATTTTACGGACGTCCGGCATTAATGGACGTCTGATGGGTGGTAGCACAGAAATTTCTCTTTTGAGAAGAATAAGATGCAATTACTTGTGCTAATGACAATGATAAGGGAGATGATGATTTTAGTACATAGCAAGACACGAGAACACAATATGAAGCAGTAAGTATCCTATGCCAACAACAATAACACATAATGCTCAGACAATGTTCTAACAACAAGAGTGGTGGCTGATGCCACCATGTGTGAGTATATGTGACATGGCACCGCAAAGATTTGAACTTTGTGTGCATAATCACTACTCCATCATTGAAAGCACCAGAGTTAGAATATCATGATAGCTTTGAGAGTGTTTGTTCTTTTTATGCATTACATAGGGTGAGAGTACTCATGAGTTGAGTGTCTCCCCCTAAATATATGCCTACATCAAGACACAAAATGATGAAAATGCATGAACTGGTACTAGATTTCACATAATGTTGTCAAGCTCCAAGATACCAAGTTCACGCCTAAGTTGACAAAACCTTGCTTCATCCAATGGCTTGGTGAAAATGTCTGCATGTTGAATATCTGTACCAACATGATCAATATGAATATCTCCCTTCTCCACATGATCTCTCAAGAAATGATACCTAATATCAATGTGCTTGGTGCGGGTATGATCTTTGGGATTCTCAGCAATATTGATGGCACTTTCATTATCACACAGAAGAGGCACATGTCTATAGGTGATACTGTAATCCTTCAAATTTTGCCTCATCCATAGTAACTGAGTTGCACAACTGGCAGTTGCAATGTATTCAGCTTCAGAGGTGGATAGGGCAACACAGTTTTGCTTCTTTGAAGACCAACTTACCAAGGAGCGTCCAAGAAATTGACATGCACCAGAGGTGGACTTATGATCCACTTTGTCTCCAGCCCAATCCGCATCCGTGTACCGAATGAGATCAAACTTAGCATCCTTGTGGGTACCATAGACCCAACTTTGGGGTGTGAACAAGGTATCTAAGAATGTTCTTAACCGCCTTATGATGACTTTCCCTATGGGAATCTTGAAATCTAGCACACATGCATACACTAAACATTATGTTTGGTCTAGATGCACACAGATAAAGCAATGAACCAATCACAGAGAGGTAAATAGATGGGTCAAAAGGAATACCATTTGTGTCTCAAGTGAGTGCATTTTTTGTTGGCATGGGTGTCTTACATGGACTAGCATCAGACATGCCAAACTTCTCTAGGATATCCTTGATGTATTTTGCTTGAGACAACAAGATTCCTTCTTGAAATTATTGAATTTGAAATCCGAGGAAGAACTTCAAGTCCGCATTGAGTGACATTTCAAAATTCTTGGTCATGGAAGCCGCAAACTTCTTGCACAAATGAATGTTAGGAGAACCAAAAATGATATCATCTACATAGATTTGGCATAAGATCAAATCACCCTTGTCCCTCTTAGTAAAAAGAGTGGGATCGATCACCCCTCTCACAAAACCATCATTGAGTAAAAACTTCTTAAGAAGATCATACCAAGCACAAGGTGCTTGTTTGAGGCCATACAAAGCCTTATGAAGTTTATACACATAGTCTTTGTGATCGGGATCAACGAACCCATGTGGTTCTGGTACATATACTTCTTCTTGTAGAGGACCGTTAAGGAAAGCACTCTTCACATCCATTTGATGTAATGTAAAACCATTGAAAGCAGCATAAGCAAGTAAGATGCGAATGGATTCAAGACGGGCAATAGGGGCAAAGGTCTCACCAAAGTCCAAACTTTCAGCCTGTGAGTACCCTTGTGCCACTAACCTTGCCTTGTTACGGATGATTACACCATTCTCATCTTGCTTGTTCTTGAAAATACATTTTGTTCCAATGATGTTGTGCTTGGTAGTTGGCCTCTTGACTAATGACGACACTTGGTTGCGTACAAAACTGTTCAACTCTTCTTGCATAGCAACGAGCCTATCGTTGTCCATCAATGCATATTGTACCTTGAGAGGCTCAACACTAGACACAAACAAGAAGTGAGCACAAAAGTTTGTCAAATGTTTACGAGTGACTCTACCTTCCGATATGCCGGTGAGGATTTTGTCAACATCAACACGACCGGCCACTCGAGGCATGATGGAGGTGAGAGTTTCACGAGGTTCAACTTCATGTCCATCATCCACGTCTTCAACATATGTGTCATTAATGTGTGGTGGAAGATCTTCTTCATCTTGCATTTGTTGAGGTTCAACGTCAATGATTGCATTTTCTTGTTCTTGCCCTTGAGGATGATCTTGTTCTTGATGATTATCATGAAAAGGAACTTGATCATCATCTTGTACTTGGTCTATGGGCATTGGTTGAGCACTAGGTGCTTGTGATGGTATCAGTGTTGAAGTAGTCTGATGATGCGTGAAGCTTCCATCTTCTTCTTCATCATCATGAGGTTCTTGTTTCATTGGAAGAAGTGCGCCAACACCCATGGTCAAGATATCTTGAGAAGAATCTTCTTCACCTACATCACTTAGATCAACTTGCTCCCCATGGGAGCCATTAAATTCATCAAACACCATGTCACAAGTTTCTACAACACATCCATTGGATTTGTTGTAGACTCTATAGGCGTGAGAGTTTGATCCATAGCCAACAAATATGCCCTCAGTGGTTTTGGATTGAAAATATTCCTAACCGTTCTGTTTTGTTGAGGATGAAACATTTGCACCCAAAAACACGAAAGTACTTGACATTCAGCTCGTTCCCAGTTAGGAGCTCATATGGAGTCTTTTCCAATATAGTGCGCAGGAAGAGCCGGTTTGATGCATGGCATGAGGTGTTGACAGCCTCGGCCCAAAAACTATGTGGCGACTTGTATTCATCCGACATGGACCTTGCCATCTCCACAAGTGTGCGGTTCTTCCTTTCTGCTACACCATTTTGTTGGGGAGTGTATGGAGCTGAATATTGATGCTCAATTCCTTCATCACTAAGAAATTCTTCCAAGGTGCAGTTCTTGAACTCAGAGCCATTATCACTCCTTATTGCCAAGATGTCTTTATCAAACTTATGTTGTTCTTGCTTGGCAAAATCAATGAAGGTGATCTTCATCTCGTCCTTGGATTTGAGGAAAAACACCCATGTATATCTTGAGTAATCATCAACAATCACAAGCCCATACTTTTTCCCACCTAGAATATCCCATGAAGGAGGCCCAAAAAGATCCACATGAAGGAGCTCCATAGGCCTTGAAGTAGACACGATATTCTTGGGTGGGTGCTTTGATTGATGTTGCTTCCCGGCTATGCATGCACTACACACACGATCTTTCTCAAAAGAGACATCGGTTAGTCCAAGGATGTGATTACCCTTTAAGAGATCTTGAAGATTTCTCATGCCGACATGGGCTAGCCGGCGATGCCATAGCCACCTCTTGTCGTCCTTGGCCATTAGACAAGTTGCATGGAATGTGCTCTCTTTCAAGAAATCAACCGTGTAAAGGTTGCCATCCAACTCTCCAACAAAGGCCAATTCGAGAGTATCTCTCTTAAAGACTTTCACATCTGTTAGTCCAAAAAGTGTATCATAACCAACAAAAGCCAACTGGTGAACAGAAAGCAAATGATATTTAAGAGATTGAACAAACATGACATTTGCTAGAGACATGTCATTTGTGATAGCCACCTTGCCCAACCCGAGTACCTGTTCTTTTGAACCTCCACCAAACACAATGCTCATAAATGGTTGAATAGCTTCCATAAAATCGTAGGGTAATTTGTTATCTCCGGTCATGTGATTGGTACATCCACTATCAATCACCCATTTTACTCCACCGGAGAAAGAAACCTACACACAATTATGACTTGGTTAGAGGCACCCATTTTGCAATGGGGCCTCTCAAGTTAGTCACAAGGGTCTTAGGGACCCAAATAGCATAGAACCGGAATGCATTCCGAGGACCAACAAATTTTGCATAAACTTCTCCATCCTTAGTCTTACAAAGTACATAGGATGGAGGCATGAACTCTTTTGGCTTGTTGAGAGTGGGCAAGCCCCTTGTGGACTTCCCACTAACAACCTTACCTTTCTCCTTGTGCCCTTTGAGGGAGTCCTGGATTAGGGGGTACTCGGACAGCCGGACTATATCCTTTGGCCGGACTGTTGGACTATGAAGATACAAGACTGAAGACTTCGTACCGTGTCCAGATGGGACTCTCCTTTGCGTGGAAGGCAAGCTTGGCAATTCGGATGTATAGATCTCCTTCTCTGTAACCGACTCTGTGTAACCCTAGCCCCCTCCGGTGTCTATATAAACCGGAGGGTTTAGTCCGTAGGATGACAACAATCATAATCATAGGCTAGCTTCTAGGGTTTAGCCTCAAGATCAATCAAGCAGGAAGTAGGGTATTACCTCCATCGAGAGGGCCCGAACCTGGGTAAACATCGTGTCCCCAGCCTCCTATTACCATTAGACTTAGACGCACAGTTCGGGCCCCCCTACCCGAGATCCGCCGGTTTTGACACCGACATTGGTGCTTTCATTGAGAGTTCCACTGCGTCGTCCCGATAAGGATCGATGGCTCGTCTCGTTGTCAAGGACTACATCACCTCTGGGGGATCCCTGGCCCTAGGCCAAACTCTTCGACTAGGCGGCTTCGTCATAACCGCCCAATCGGCTATCGTGCCGACGATGACTTCTCAGGTCATCAAAAACAGCTTCCACATCAACTCGGAACTTGCTGAACAGATGGATCCGATGGAGCTCTCTTCCATGAATGAGCTCTTGGATCACATCGCCGCTCTGAGTGTCGCTACGGACTATGATCGGATTGGGCTTAAACCCGACCAAAGGGAGATTAACTCTCCGCCGGTCACCCATGAGATAGCGGTAGTGGAAGAGCAACACATGGATTCTCCCTTTATTTTGAGGACGAACTATGTCCGGATTTCTGAGCTCTCCGAGCCGGATACAAGTTCGTGGGAGGACAGGACCCAAACCCCGAACTTAGAATCGGGCGGCGGGCCGGAAAAATTGGGCAACATCCCAGAGCCCGAGCTTCCAAGCTCGGAAGCTTCTTTTCCCCTGGGACTCAGATCGGGTCAGGGTTTGGACTTCAATCTACCTACCCGCCCAGATTCAAGCAATCTTTCCCACTTCAGACAAGAGCCCCAAGAGACAGTACATCACTTCTGGGCCAGATTCCTCCTCGTAATAAACAAGGTTAAGGACTGTCGCGAGGAAGATGCAATCTCATTCTTTTGCAAAAATTGCACGGACAAGGGAATCCTCAACGCCATAAGTCGTCGCGACATAGTACGTTTTTCTAACTTGGTGGCCATAGTACAGAAGTACTGTGCGATGGAAAGCGCCTGGAAAACCCAAACAAAATTCTGGGATCCTCCGGCTCTAACTAAACCCTTCATCCGAACTAAAAGGGTAACCTCTCGCAAGTTACCCGACTCAATTACCAAAAAACCAAGGCCCGCTGCACGGCGTGGAACCGTATTGGAGGAATGGCTCAATGGGAAATGCAAAATTCATAGCACACCGGATACCATACCAACACATAGCCTTAGAGTATGTTGGATACTCCGGCAGGTAGCGAAGAGCAGCGAGGATCTCCTCATCAACCATATCACAGAGCAACATCCCGCCGAACATAACAATACGATACTGACAGTCTTCGAGACTTTCGCCTCAAACAATAGGCGTAAGCGAGTACTCCGCAGCCTTGCCGAAGTCTGCCATGTTGCAGCAATGAATCCATGGAACAACACGGCTATAACTTTCAATGCCAGTGACGAACCACAATTCCGAACAGTTCGGGCACCAGCCGCTTTGGTCTGTAGTCCAATTGTGGACGGCTTCCGGCTTACTAATGTGCTCATGGACGGCGGTAACAGATTAAACCTCATCTATGAGGAGACCCTCAACAAGATGGAAATAGACAAGAGCCACATTGAGAGGAGCAGCACGACCTTTAGGGGAATCATCCCTAGTCGGGAGGCACGATGTGCGGGAAAAATCACATTAGATGTGGTATTCGGCACGCCGAAGAATTACAGGTCCGAAGAAATCACATTCCAAGTGGCCCCGTTTAGCAGCGGATACCACGCCCTTTTAGGGCGGGACGCATTCACAGGTTTTCAAGCTATACCCCATTACGGGTACATGAAGCTCAAAATGCCCGGGCACAATGGAATCATCACTCTAGCTAGTGATCCGGACGTCGCACTCCGCGCCGAAAATAAAACCGCCGCACTTGCCCTGGAGGCATTATCCGAAGCCCTCGCAGCCGAAGAACTAACCATGCTGCGCGCCACAGTGGGCAGAGACGGCGTGATACTCGACAAGCGACCCAAGTCCACCTCTTTCAAACCAGCGGACGAGATAGTCAAATTCCAAGTCCACCCAACGGACCCCACAAAGACAGCTTCCATTGGGACACAGCTGAACCCCACAATAGACGCCACACTGTGAGAGTTCCTGTGTGAGAATTGGGATATCTTCGCCTGGCATCCTTCAGACATGCCGGTCATCCCACGCAGGCTGGCCGAACACAGCCTAAATATACTGAAGGGATACAAGCCGTTCAAGCAGACTCTTTGGCGCTTTTCAGAACCTAAGCGACAAGCCATGGGAGAAGAGCTAGCCAAGTTACTCGAGGCCGGATTCATCAGAGATATAAAACATCCGGATTGGCTAGCAAACCTGGTGATAGTACCAAAGAAGGACAAATCTTGGCGCCTATGTGTCAATTTCAAGGACCTCAATAAGGCTTGCCCCAAGGATCCCTACCCCCTCCCCCGCATTGATCAAATCATCGATGCTACCGCAGGACACGACTCATTGTGTTTCCTTGACGCATACTCCGGATACCATCAAATTAAGATGGCGGAGTCCGACCAAGCCGCAACGGCATTCATAACACCATACGGCCCCTTCTGTTTCAATACCATGCCTTTTGGGCTCAAAAATGCCGGCGCAACATATCAACGCATGATTCAAACATGCCTGGAGAAGAAGATCAGCAAAACAGTGGAGGCATACGTAGACGACGTGGTCATCAAAACTAGACACGTCGAATCTTTAATAGATGACTTGAGGCTTATGTTCGATAATCTCCGAACATACGACATCAAGCTCAATTCGGAAAAATGTGTTTTCGGCGTATCTGCCGGAAAGCTGCTTGGCTTCATCGTCTCCAACAGAGGAATTGAAGCAAATTCGGAAAAAATTTGATCTCTGTCACAATTGGCTATTCCAACAGACGTCAAGCAAATCCAGAAATTGACTGGATGCGTGGCTGCCCTAAGTCGCTTTATATCCCGATTGGGAGAAAAGGCACTACCTCTCTATCGCCTTCTTCGACGCACCAAACACGTCGAGTGGACGGATGCGGCCACAACCGGACTGGAAGAAATAAAGGCCCTCTTGGCCAACAATCCAATCCTGACCACGCCCAATACTGGCGAACCCATGCTATTATATATAGCTGCAACACACCAGGTTGTAAGCGCAGTGCTCGTCGTCGAACGAGAAACGGACGGACACAAGTTCCCGCTTCAAAAGCCGGTATACTACGTATCCACAGTCATCACTCCATGCAAATCCCGGTACCCACATTATCAAAAGATAGCATACACAGTCTTCATGGCATCCCGGAAACTACGACAATACTTTCAAGAGTGCTCAATCACGATGGCCTCAGAAGTACAACTCAGCGATATAATAAATAACTGCGATGCCACGGGCCGGATTGCCAAATGGTCTATCGAGCTCCTCCCGTTCGACATAACATATAAACCAAGGCGAGCCATTAAGTCGCAAGTCCTGGCTGACTTCGTCGCCGAATGGACAGAATCCGAACTCCCTAAAGAGTATGGCGCATACTCCAATTGGATCATGCACTTCCATGGCTCTAAGATGCTGGCCGGATTGGGAGCGGGTGTCGTCCTGACATCCCCCACCAGAGACACGGTTCAGTATGTACTCCAAATACTATACATAGACTCCAACAATGCAACCGAATACGAGGCTCTGTTGCACGGTCTTCGGATGGCAATCTCCATGGGCATCCAACGCCTAGAAGTGCGCGGGGATTCGAACCTCGCAATATCTCAGATAAATGGAGACTTTGATGCCAAGGATCCGAAAATGGTGGCCTACCGTAATGCCGTCTTCAAAATGTCAGCTCGGTTCGAGGGGCTCGAATTCCACCATGTGGTCCGAGAAAAAATCAAGCGGTAGATATCCTCGCCCGCATCGGCGCTAAACGCGACCCCTCCCACCTAATATCTTCTTGAAAAGGCTGTTCAAGCCATCCGTGGTATGGGAATGGGAAACCGGCAATACCAGTCCGGATCCGAATATATCCCCAGATTCTGGACCATCTGACATAATCGGAGGCTCTGCCACCGAAATAACACCTTCGGCCCACGAGATCATGGTTGTCATCGCCCCGTGGACCGAGCCCTTCTTAGCCTACCTAAATAGGCAAGAGCTCCCCGAGGACCAAAATGAGGCACGTTGCATTGTGCGTGCTCCAAAGCCTACAAAGTCCATGAGGGGAGCTTTATAAGAAAAGCGCCACAGGAGTGCTCCAAAGATGCATCTCTGAAGAGGAAGTCCGGCAGCTCTTGGCCGAAATCCATGCCGGACTCGGCGGCCACCATGCCGCAGCTCGGGCACTTGTAAGCAAGGCCTTCCGTATAGGTTTTTACTGGCTGACAGCCCGGGCAGATGCACAGGACCTTGTCCAACATTGCGTCGGTTGCCAACTTTTCGCCAATCAGAGCCATCTACCCCCACCACTCTTCAAACAATCCCCATAACTTGGCCCTTCGCGGTCTTGGGGCTTGATATGGTCGGACCCCTTAAAGGGGGAAGCCATAAGAAAAAATACTTATTGGTCATGGTGGACAAATTCACCAAATGGATAGAAGCCAAACCAGTCAAAACGGCCGAATCCGGACCAATGATAGACTTCATATCAGGGGTTGTGCATCGCTGCGGTGTCCCCCACAGCATCATCACTGACAATGGCTCAAATTTCACAGTCGATGAGGTGAAAACTTGGTGCAGCAATATGGGCATTAAGCTCGATTACGCCTCTGTCTATCACCCCCAAACGAACGGTCAGGTCGAACGTGCAAATGGTCTTATCATGAGCGGCATCAAACCCAGACTAGTGCGATCCTTGAAGGAATCAGATACGCACTAGGTCGAGGAGCTCGACTACGTACTATGGGGGCTACGGACCATGCCAAATCGCACCACCGGATACACACCATTTTTTATGGTGTACGGCGCAGAGGCAGTACTACCCTGCGATATAATTCATGACTCACCTCGTGTGCGCATGTACAAAGAGAAAGAAGCCGAGCTCGATTGGCATGACAACTTAGATGCCCTGGAGGAGGAGCGTGACGTCGCAAAAGCCCATTCCGCATTTTATCAGTAGCAGGCTCGAAGGTATCAAAGCAGAGAAGTACGGGCCAAAACTTATAACATTGGTGAACTTGTTCTACGCCTACCGGAGAAGAAGAAGGACAATCTCAAGCCCAAGTGGGAGGGTCCCTTCATCATTGATAAAGTTCTCACTGGAGGAGCATACCGTCTGCGTAATGCATCAGATAACAGACTCGAGCCGAACCCATGGAACGCGGCCAGACTCCAAAGATTCTACGCCTAGTGTAGAACTCAGTGTTCGTCTCCTTGCCTCCGCCTTTTTAATTATGTCCTCCTTTTTTCTTTCTTTTCCTCTTTTCTTTTTACACACAAAGCCTTAAATGCTTTATGGATGCTTCGATCACTCCGGCCGCACTACGCGTGCTCAATATACCCGGGGGCTTCCTATACGAAAGCTTAATATAATTATTTTCATGGCCTTATGCCCACCACATATGCGTCACCTTTCCATATGTGCCTTTTCTTCACCATTATATGCATCGATATGACTTAAGTTTTGGCCATGCTGGGTTGCCTGGCGCTTGTGTTTATGCCCTACATTCCCATTAATTCGGCTAGGGCATAAGGGGAGCACCTCTATGATTGTTACTGTCGGGTCAGCCGGATGTGTACCTCAGACTGGGTGAAGCCGAAAGCTAGCGTTCTTAAGGGAATATTCGGTCGGTGAACAAAAGATGTTTTTGTCTATTACAACATATATCCCCAGATGTTTTTTTATCCCGCGTCTCTGTTCGCAGTTCGGACATGCACATTGATGCATGCGTACCCAGGGAAAGGAACCCTTAACCGAACTATTCTCTCTGGAAGATGTTTCTTACTATCCATGTAATATAACATAACTAGTTGGGTACTTGTCTGTTCAAGCACTTATGACCCCTATGCCTGGTTTCCATGCGTACCCCGATTTTACATAACTGGGCGGGTATTCGGATACACTTCGGACTGTCGGGTCCGGAGACTGAAGCGAAAAGGTCCACCAAGACAAATGATTTCCAATTCGGCTAGGGACTACACACATCCATTGAAGTACATAGTCACTTGGACTGGCTAAATTCTTCTTCTATACCATCCAACAGGCTGTCTAGCCTACAATCCTATTGGGAATACTTTGTGGCTAATTCTAATTGGTCATACACCAGACTAACGGGGATCTCTTTCCCATTTGGCCCCACCGGTCTGACCTCGGCCATATGGTTTGGGTCAGCCTTGGCGTACCGCATCTTCACCATGGCCCAGGCTTCCCTTGCACCTTGTCGGCAGGCCGATACCTTCCATAATCGAAAGCGCCACCGTGCTCCTTTGAGCATATCCACAAGCTCCCCCATGCCTCCTCGCAGGGAAGTGGATGGCCACAAGGCCTGGGCAATACCCTGCATCACCTGCCGAGCTCGTTCATGCAGTTGTGAGAGATCTTGCAGCAGATTGCATGTGGATCCGGGCATCTCCTCTTCAGGACGGCCTGCCAGCATACCTACAGACATAACTCTGTTAATACGTTTCTTCGCCGAACTGTACTGCAGTTCATTTGAGCACTTACCATAAATGCCGCGTCGAAGCCTCCTGTTCTCCTTCACGGAGTCAGCAAGCTGAGCTCGAACGTCTGCTAATTCGACGCTCAACTAGATATTGGCATCTTGGAGATTGTTTTTCTCTTTCCTAACCTGCATAAGCACATGCTCGCCAGCCTTTAGCTGTCTTCGAACATGTCGCTCATTATCTTTTATGATCTCCGGATTCTCTCCGTGATTGCCTGCAGGATTTTTTGTTAGATTTGTAAAGCATGCCGAATACTAACTGGTATACGTCCTTAAATTTTCTTTGATCAAGACAAGTATTACCAGATGAGGCCTTCTGGGATTCCTCTATTTTGGCAACTGCGGCCCTCAGTTGGGTCTTGCATTCCTCTAGCTCTTGAGATAAATGGGTATTCTTCTCTACAAGAACCTATGCAAAGAATGATCCTTAAATCAGTTGTGCTAACTGTTTCAAGTCTCAGGGGCTACTGATATACATGCTTATCAAATTTTCTTACCCGTATATCCTTTGCATACTAGTCCGTCGCCCTCGCGAGTCCATCTTGAGCAGCGCGGATATATGTGTCTCCTGAGTTGAAGGCATTGAACGCCTCTTCGGAAAAAATACCATCGCAGAGTACGGCCCGTCTGCGCTGATGATTCATGTCACTCTCCACTTTGGAATTCATAGCGGAGAACATGTCTGCATCCTCCGTAGGAGGACAATTCGGTGTTGTCCCCACATTAGCCTCCACTCATGAGGCCGGTTCTAGAATCCGGCTAGCGGAGGCGTGGCCGGCAGGGTCTCCGGATATAGTCCGGCGACTACTCTTTCTGCCAGGGCATAATGGATGTTGTTACATTTCAAAGATCATAATCACGGAGCAGGTTTTAAATTATACCTCTGCGACGGCGTCTCAATCCTAACCGCCTTCCTCTTAAGCCTGCCTAGCCTGGGTGCCCTTTGCTGATGAGCCCCCAGGAGCTCGGCGCCACATCCCGGTAGTCGTTTCTATAAAAGTACAATATATGTGCATAAGGTATGGTATAAAGAAGGAATCCTTCTCGGAAGTTAGGGCCTCGGCTTTACTTATGTGTGATATAGGGAGCAGTCCGGGATAATCGGCGATGATGGCCACCAAGGTGTCATCACAGATTGCCTGGTGAAATGTCCCATCGACAAGCTCCACATATATATCCAGATCTTCTTCAAGTCCGGGGTCGAGAGCCCGGCCAGGATCCTCTAGCTGCGGAGATGGGCTGTTGAACTCTTTCACGGCCTTTCTCAGTTCCTGCTTTGAAATAGCAAGGTAAATAATTGTGACAAGGGATGCAAGAATAAATAGAGCTGAGTAAAGGATGACAGCTTACCCAGCTTGGGGGGTTGTACATGGAAAATCCATCCCATGGCTTAATGCGGAGGAACTCCTCTTCTTCTCCTTTGTACAAATCGGACAATATTCTCGCCAGAGCGGTGGCGGAATCCGGACCTTTACGACCGCAGTGGGTGGCATCGTCTTCTCTGTTGAAGTGCCACATGGGTTTCTCCCAATATTGAAGTGGTTGCACCCCCCGCATTATGCATATTGACATAACTTCGATTATCGTCAGTCCTGATTGGGTCGGTATTTTTATCCTGCCCATCAGATAGAGGACTTCTCTGTTAACTTCCTCTTGGGGGCTCCGGGGGCGCCAGCTTTGGCGTTTCTTCAGCGGGGCATTTGTGAACTCAGGAAGGCCCGTCTGGATTGGGTCTGGAAGGGGAACGTCCTCTACATAAAACCACTCCGAAGGACAGTCTTCGGATGCCTTCTTTGGAGTGCAGGACAAGTATCCGGTCTGGGTGACGCGCCATATTTCGGCTCCGCCTACTTGATATATCGATCCCTCTTGATTACGAGGAACGAGGCAAAATAGCCTCTTCCATAGCTCGAAATGAGCCTCACAGCCCAGAAATAGCTTGTAGAGGGCAACATAACCTGCGATGTGTAGTACGGAGGCAGGGGTAAAATTATGCAGCTGGAGGCCATAGAACTCCAGGAGCCTGCGGAGGAACGGGTGGATTGGAAACCTGAGTCCCCTCAGTAAATATGGGACAAGGCATACCCGCCCCCCTGAGATGGGTTAGGAAGGCTCTCTGCTTGCTCCTCGCCATTATAGGTGGCTAGTCCGGCTCGGACGGGGACCATGTATGCAGGTGGAAGAAACCCCTGGGTCTGCAACTCTACTAATCGGCTATGGAGGACAGAACACTTTTCCCAATTGCCTGGCTTAGAGCTAAGGTGCGAGAGGAGGAGCTACGGCAGCCGGCCATGGTGGATTGGTTTTTTCCGGGCGCACTCTGTTGAATGCTTGCTGGGAGGAAGATGGTGTGATTTGGATCTGAGGATCCCCGTCTCTTCAAATAGACGGTTAACTTACAGGGTCAGGGTGGAAAATGTAAAAATGCCCCGACTTCTCGTATTCACTTGACACATGGAGATAGCCATTACTGAAGCACAGAAGTCGAGGAGTACAACATTGATGGGAAGCCGGACACTGTTCGCTACAACAGGTACTCTGGATTTGGAGAAGAACCCGCCTTGCAATGCCGAAGATAATCTGCACGCCAGACTCATCGTCATTGAAGCTTGGTTCGGGGGCTACTGAGGGAGTCCTGGATTAGGGGGTACTTGGACAGCCAGACTATATCCTTTGGACGGACTATTGGACTATGAAGATACAAGACTAAAGACTTCGTCCCGTGTCTGGATGGGACTCTCCTTTGCATGGAAGGCAAGCTTGGCGATTCGGATGTATAGATCTCCTTCTCTGTAACCGACTCTGTGTAACCCTAGCCCCCTCCGGTGTCTATATAAACCGGAGGGTTTAGTCCGTAAGACGACAACAATCATAATCATAGGCTAGCTTCTAGGGTTTATCCTCTACGATCTTGTGGTAGATCAACTCTTGTAATACTCATATCATCCAGATCAATCAAGCAGGAAGTAAGGTATTACCTCCATTGAGAGGGCCCGAACCTGGGTAAACATCGTGTCCCCAACCTCCTGTTACCATTAGCCTTAGACGCACAGTTCAGGACCCCCTATCCGAGATCCGCCGGTTTTGACACCGACACCCTTCTCGCACAAATGTTTCCTTTAGAGGGTTGTGCACTTTTGAGAGGACGACCTCTTCTTGCTTGTGCTTGGGTCAAACCCGAGCCCCTCTTTGGCAAACACCTCATTGTATTGGCTCAACACCTCATTAAGGTTCTTTTGTCCTTGAGCACATGTCATGAGACCTTTCTCGATTTGAGCTTTGAGGAAGCGATTCTCCTCAAGAATAGATGCTAGATCACCACTAGAGTTTGTAGTACAAGCCTCAACATTAATAATAGGAGAAGAGTATACATTGGCTAGAGTTTCAAGATAAGTAAGCTTGAGTGTCTCAAAACTCTTCGTAAGAAGGGTGAGCTCTTCTTCCTTAGTCTTGAGTGACACGGATAGGAGCTCACAATCCTTAGAGAGAGAAGCGTGATACTTCACAAGCTTACTTTTATCATTCATCAACTCTTCACAAGAGTCCTTAGCCTTTTTCAAGGAGGCAAGATCTTTAGCATGAACATCAATGTTTGCACCAATTTTTAAGCATAGTTCATCATTTCGTGCTTCCTCATATTGCATCTTCCGCTCAAGGATTTCATATTTTTCCTTTTCCTTGGTGATGAGGGTTTCGAGTTCCTTAATGGTGATGGTGTGCTTACTCACCATCTCCATAAGCATTTGAAACATACTGAGCTTCTTTCCTTTGAGGGAGCACATGAACTTATTAAGTTTAGCAAGCATAGGATCATCTAGATCATCATCCTCATAACTATCCTCCGCATCAAGATACTCATCACTAGGAGTATAATGAGTGAAAAGACGAGGATTTGATCGTGGGGTTACCTTTACCTTGTCAGGAGAGCTTTGGTCCTCTCCATCTTCTACCACGGCCTTTGCCATTAGGCACTTGTGAGCGTTGCCCTTGTAGTCTTTCATGTAGTTGTAGGTGACCACATCACCACTCTTGTTCACTAGCCTCAAGGTATTTTGAGAATCTTGAGCAACTCCAGCAACACCACTAACATCATCCGGATCAGATTCTTCATGAGCAACCATTGCTTTCTCATCTCTCTTGTTGAGCTTGGAGTTCAAAGGATTTGAAAACTTCTTCTTGGGAAAGTTCTTGGGAAACCTTGACGTATCTTCTCTCTTCTCATAAGGGCACTCATTGGAGAAGTGGCTGGTTTCTTCACAGTTGTAGCATTTCCTCACTTTCTTCTTCTGGAACCTTCCCTTGAATTTTCCCGTGCTAAACTTCTTGACAAAGAGAGCAGTGTCTTCATATGAAGGGCTCTCATCTGAGTCAATCTCATCACCATCCTCCTCATCATCATCTTCTTCTTCTTCACTTTTCTCTTCTTCACATACATGCTTGCACTACTAGGGAAAAGCCTAGCAGCAGCGCGGGTTTTAGGCCTATCAGTAGCACGGGCAGGAGCGCTACTGATAAGGCGCTACAGCTAATGCTTAGCAATAGCGCGCCTGGATCCACGCTACTGCTAAATTGACTTAGTACTAGCGCTTCTTCAGAACAGCGCTACTGGTAATTAGTAGTAGCGCTTCTCCTTTCCCGCGCTGCTACTATTATTTAGTATTTTATTTCTTTTTTATTTCATGTTGTATTGATACACCTTTACACAAGTTTTCATACAACAGGAATTTAGAGATTGTTTTTACATCATAATGAGTTATTACATCACGGGGTGAAAGAACAGTGGACTAGTTTCAAGTGGATGTCCATCCACTTGAAACTAATCCGCGGTTCTTTCACCCAATGATATAATAATATCATCATCATCATCATCATATCATTAACAACTTATCATCATAATACATCATTGTCATATAACACCTCCTCAAGATCATCATTTTCATCAATGACATCACATAGCAAATTGGTCACTAGTCGTAATCACAAGTACTCCTCATTATCAACTCTAACACATTACCACATAATAAACATATTGTATCTCATAGGACCTATTACATTCGATTAAGACCTACTACATTTTCTAAGGTAAAATAGCAAAAAACAAGATAGCCCCTGACTCTCCATTATGGAGAATGGAGATTAGCATGTCTCCAATTCTTGCCTTTTGCTGAATGTTACTTCCAAGAACCTCCTTGCGAATGTCCATACATTTCTTCCATTCTTTGATGAACATGTGTTCACAGGTTTTAGAAATCCGATATGCACAGGTGAGCTCCGTAGATTTACCTGGAAGTATGTTCAGAACTGAGAAGCGACCATGCAGAGACATCAGATGAGGCACACAATCCATCGGGAGTTTCTATTGAAAAACATAATAATAACTTCGTAGTTAGCAATGATGTACTAGTTTTAGAAGTATGCAAAAGATGCACGGATGTCGTAAAAGTAAAAAATCTTACCAGGGTATCTCCAGAGAAGTTACCGTGGTTCAACACATGCACTAGTGGCACATATTCACCATAATTTGGAGGAGTTCGATAATAGTTATTGTAATCCTCAAGAAGAGTACAAAATGCGATCAGATGATTTTTCTCCTTATACGTTAATTCGGTGCCATCGGTATAGTGGGTTTTATCTACCATCTTCCGCACAGTCTTTGAAGAATCAAAATAAGCTGTCAATGGAAATAAGCTATCAAATATTTTGAAATAAACAATATAAATTAGTTAATAACTATGTTTGAGAAACTCACATAGCGGTACAATCAGAAGCGTATCAACAAGGACCCAAATGTCCATATTATCTTGCTCGATGGCAGGATCACCAAGATCCATGGTGACAATCATACCCTCATAAAAACCATACATTTTGCAAAGTGCTTACCAATTTTGGCAACCAAAATGGGTTACGCTCTGAGCATTGCACAAATTTACTTCAAAATCCATATCATGATGGGTCCTTAGGTGTATTTTCTTTGTTTCAAAATTTTCATGGTCTTCAAAACCGATCCTCTCCAAAACATAACGTCTTGCATGGCATGGGATAAGCTATTCGAATTGTAAAATATGAAAATTAGACGTTGAAATAGTTGAAGTCATGCTTAATTATGAAAAAAAACACTTGTCGTTGTTGCGTACCGTTTCACAATCGAAGGTCTCCTCGAGCTTAATGCTGAAGCGCCGATCTTCGTCCTGCTAAACGAACCTGTCGCACATACCTCGATCGTCGTGGCACCAGCTACACTCCCCTGGGAGACTGTCGTCGTCCGAGTACGACATTTCCTACGTTCATAATTCAAAGATTAAACTTGTACATATTCTAGCACAAGTCATGCCAGAATTCACGAAAAAATCTGGCATGACCTTTGCTAAAAAAGGACATATCGAGCGCCTGAAATTTGCCGAAACGGAAATTAATCAACACTCCGGCAAAACATAGGCCACTTGGAGATGTAAACTGAACATGAACGACCACTTGGGCAACCACATATCCTATTTGAGCAACAACACAAGATATACAAGGATATTTGGCTGGTCTCACCTCGATGTCGGAGGGGATCGGTGACTGGGACGACGGCGGGGATGTCGAAGGGGGTCGGTGACGGGGATGATGGCGGGGATGTCGGAGGGGGTCGGTGATGGGGACGACGGTGGTCACCTAAAACCATATAATTTATCACTAATACATCCCGAATAATTGCTTAAACTAAAAAATAACAACAAATATGACATGTTCAACTAGTTTTATTAATTCAACTAGTTCTTACTAAATATAAACTTACTATAAATAGAAAAAACTAGGTCTTTCTAAAAATAAAGTAGTTCAACTAGTTATATTAATTATCTTACTAAAAATACATTAGTTCTATTAATTCAACTACTTCAACTAGTTTATAATTTACTTACTAAACTAGTTATGAACCCTAAATTAACATCTACTACTACTAAAAATCTAGTACTAACTAAATTAACATCTAGTACTAGCTATGAACCCTAAATTAACATCTACAACTACTAAATCTAGTACTAACTAGTGGCAGGGGGTGGGGGCGACGGAGAGGTAGCTAGGGGCGGCGAGGTCGAG